>NC_050097.1:239945387-240566387 GCF_902167145.1 Zea mays | reverse complement strand
AACATTTTGAAATGAAATTTGAAATTCATTTTGAATTTAGAGCGAGTTTGAGAAAATTTCAAGATTTGAATTTTTGGGATGCTACATGACTCAAGCCTAGCTACAGGTGCATAGGTTTCACCAAATTCCAAACCTTCGACTTGTGAATATCCCTTGGCCATAAGTCGGGCTTTGTTCCTTGTCACCACACCATGCTCATCTTGCTTGTTGTGGAATACCCACTTGGTTCCTACAACATTTTGGTTAGGACGTGGAACTAAATGCCATACCTCATTCCTCGTGAAGTTGTTGAGTTCCTCTTGCATTGCCAACACCCAATCCGAATCTCTTAGTGCATCCTCCACCCTATATGGATCAATAAAGGACACAAAAGAGTAATGTTCAAAAAAATGAGCAACTCGAGATCGAGTAGTTACCCCCTTATGAATATCACCAAGTATGGAGTTGACGGGGTGATCTATTTGAATTGCTTGGTGGACTCTTGGGTGTGGCGGTCTTTGACCCTATATCTCTTGCTCATCTTCCTTGTCTTGATTAACTTCATCTCCCCCTTGATCATTGTCCTCCTCTTGACGTGGCTCATCCTCTTGATCTTTATCTTCATTGTCTTGAGCCTGATTCTCATCTTGAGTTGGTGGAGATGCTTGCATGGAAGATGATGGTTGATCTTGTGCTTGTGAAGGCTCTTCGGATTCCTTAGGACACACTTCCCCAATGGACATGTTCCTTAGCACGACGCACGGAGCCTCTTCATCATCTAGTTCATCAAGATGAACTTGCTCCACTTGGGAGCCATTAGTCTCATCAAACACAATGTCACAAGAAACCTCAACTAATCAAGTGGATTTGTTGAAGACTCTATATGCCCTTGTGTTTGAGTCATAACCAAGTAAAAAACCTTCTACAGCCTTATGAGCAAATTTAGATTTTCTACCTCTTTTAACAAGAATAAAACATTTGTTACCAAAGACTCTAAAATATAAAACATTGGGCTTTTTACCGGTGAGGAGTTCATAAGATGTCTTCTTGAGGATTCGGTGAAGGTAGAGCCGGTTGATAGAGTAGTAGGCGATGTTAATCGCCTCAGCCCAAAAATGGTCCGGAGTCTTGTACTCATCAAGCATGGTCCTCGCCATGTCCAATAAAGTTCTATTCTTCCTCTCCACTACACCATTTTGTTGAGGTGTGTAGGGAGAAGAGAACTCATACTTGATGCCCTCCTCCTTAAGAAAGTCTTCAATTTCAGAGTTATTGAACTTCGTCCCGTTGTCGCTTCTTATCTTTTTGATTCTCAATCCGAACTCATTTTGAGCTCGTCTCAAGAATCCCTTTAAGGTCTCTTGGGTTTGAGATTTTTCCTGCAAAAAGAATACCTAAGTGAAGCGAGAATAATCATCCACAATTACTAGACAGTACTTACTCCCGCCGATGCTTATGTAAGCTATCGGGCCGAATAGATCCATGTGGAGTAACTCCAGTGGCCTGTTCGATGTCATTATGTTCTTGTGTGGATGATGAGCGCCAACTTGCTTTTCTGCTTGACATGCGCTACAAACCCTGTCTTTCTCAAAACGAACATTGGTTAGTCCCAAAATGTGCTCTCCCTTTAGAAGCTTGTGAAGATTCTTCATCCCAACATGGGCTAGTCGGTGATGCCAGAGCCAACCCATATTAGTCTTAGCAATTAAGTAAGTATCGAGTTCAGCTCTATTAAAATCAACTAAGTATAGCTGACCCTCTAATACTCCCTTAAATGCTACTGAATCATCACTTCTTCTAAAGACAGTAACACCTATATCCGTAAAAAGACAGATGTAACCCATTTTGCATAATTGAGATACAGAAAGCAAATTGTAATCTAAAGAATCTACAAGAAAAACATTGGAAATAGAATGGTCAGGTGATATAGCAATTTTACCAAGTCCTTTGACCAAACCTTGATTTCCATCCCTGAATGTGATAACTCTTTGGGGATCTTCGTTGTTCTCGTAGGAGGAGTGAAAGTCGCCTAAAGGGGGGTTAATAGGGCGAAACTGAAATTTACAAAGTTAATCACAACTACAAGTCGGGTTAGCGTTAGAAATGTAATCGAGTCCGAGAGAGAGGGTGAAAAACAAATCGCAAGCAAATAAGGAGTGAGACACAAGGATTTGTTTTACCGAGGTTCGGTTCTTGCAAACCTACTCCCTGTTGAGGTGGTCACAAAGACCGGGTCTCTTTCAACCCTTTCCCTCTCTCAAACAGTCACTTAGACCGAGTGAGCTTCTCTTCTCAATCACACAGGACACAAAGTCCCCGCAAGGACCACCACACAATTGGTGTCTCTTGCCTCGGTTACAAGTGAATGAATGTCAAGAAAGAATGAGAAAGAATGAGAAAAAAAGAAGCAATCCAAGCGCAAGAGCTCAAATGAACACAACAAATCACTCTCTCTAATCACTAAAGCTTGTGTGGAGTTGGGAGAGGATTTGATCTCTTTGGTGTGTCTTGTATTGAATGCTATAGCTCTTGTAAGGTGTAGAAGTGTAGAAACTTGGATGCAATTGAATGTGGGGTGGTTGGGGTATTTATAGCCCCAACCACCAAAAATGGTTGTTGGAAGTGTGCTGTCGCATGGCGCACCGGACAGTCCGGTGCGCCAGCCACGTCAGCAGACCGTTGGGGTTCGACCGTTGGAGTTCTGACTTGTGGGGCCCCTGGGCTGTCCGGTGGCGCACCGGACAGGTCCTGTAGACTGTCCGGTGTGCCTTCTCGCGCGTGCCTGACTTCTGCGCGCTCTGGCGCGCATTAAATGCCTATGCAGGTGACCGTTGGCGTGGAAGAAGTCGTTGCTCCGCTGGCACACCGGATAGTCCGGTGAATTATAGCGGAGCGCCCTCTGAATTTCCCGAAGGTGAAGAGTTCAGCCTCGAGAGCCCTGGTGCACCGGACACTATCCGGTGCGCCAGACCAGGGTGCCTTTCGGGTTATCCTTTGCTCTATTGTTTGAACCCTTTTCTTGGACTTTTTATTGCCTATTGTGAACCTTTGGCACCTGTAAAACTTATAGACTAGAGCAAGCTAGTTAGTCCAATTATTTGTGTCGGGCAATTCAACCACCAAAATCAATTAGGAAATAGGTGTAAGCCTAATTCCCTTTCAATCTCCCCCTTTTTGGTGATTGATGCCAACACAAACCAAAGCAAGTATAGAAGTGCATAATTGAACTAGTTTGCAGTAGGTGCAAAGGTTACTAAGAATTGAACCAATAAATATTTTCATAGGATATGCATGGATTGTTTCTTTATATTCTTAATCATTTTGGACCACACTTGCACCACTTGTTTTGTTTTTGCAAATACTTTTGTAAATTCTTTTCAAATTTCTTTTGCAAATAGTCAAAGGTAAATGAGTAAGATTTTGAGAAGCATTTTCAAGATTTGAAATTTTCTCCCCCTGTTTTCAAATGCTTTTCCTTTGACTAAACAAAACCCCCCTGTATAAAATTCTCCTCTTAGTGTTCAAGAGGGTTTCAAGATATCAATTTTGAAAATACTATTTTCTCCCCCTTTTGAACATAATAAGATACTAATTTGAAAACATAATTTTTTTTGAAAATTAGGTGGTGGTGCGGTCCTTTTGCTTTGGGCTAATACTTTCTCCCCCTTTGGCATGAATCGCCAAAAACGGATACTTGAGTGAAATAAGCCCTTTCAACTACTTTCTCCCCCTTTGATAAACAACATATGAGTGAAGATTATACCAAAGTTGGAGAGTTGCTCGGAGCGATGGTGAAGGATGAGTTATGGAGTGGAGTGGAAGCCTTTGTCTTTGCCAAAGTCTCTAATTCCCTTTCAATACACCTATGACTTGGTTTGAAATATGCTTGAAAACACATTAGTCACATTACATGAAAGATATATGATCAAGGGTACATTAATGAGCTATGTATGCAAGACATCAAAAGAAATTCCTAGAATCAAGAATATTTAGCTCATGCCTAAGTTTGTTAAAGGTTTGTTCATCTAGTGGCTTGGTAAAGATATTGGCTAATTGTTCCTTGGTGTTAATATATGCAATCTCGATATCCCCCTTTTGTTGGTGATCCCTTAAGAAATGATACCGAATGGCTATGTGTTTAGTGTGGCTATGCTCAACGGGATTATCCGCCATGCAGATTGCACTCTCATTATCACATAGAAGAGGAACTTTGGTTAATTTGTAACCATAGTCCCTAAGGGTTTGCCTCATCCAAAGTAATTGCACGCAACAATGTCCTGCGGCAATATACTCGGCTTCGGCGGTAGAAAGAGCTACGGAATTTTGCTTCTTTGAAGCCCAAGACACCAAGGACTTCCCAAGAACTGGCAAGTCCCCGATGTGCTCTTTCTATTAATTTTACACCCTGCCCAATCGGCATCCGAATAACCAATCAAATCAAATGTGGATCCCCAAGGGTACCAAAGCCCAATCTTAGGAGTATGAACCAAATATGTCAAGATTCGTTTTACGGCCGTAAGGTGAGCTTCCTTAGGGTCGGCTTGGAATCTTGCACACATGCATATGGAAAGCATAATGTCCGGTCGAGATGCACATAAGTAGAGTAAAGAACCTATCATCGACCGGTATTCCTTTTGATCTACGGATTTACCTCCCGTGTTGAGGTCGAGATGCCCATTGATTCCCATGGGTGTCTTGATGGGCTTGGCATCCTTCATCCCAAACTTGTTTAGAATGTCTTGAATATACTTCATGTGGCTAATGAAGGTGCCCTCTTGGAGTTGCTTCACTTGAAATCCCAAGAAGTACTTCAACTCCCCCATCGTCGACATCTCAAATTTTTGTGTCATGATCCTACTAAATTCCTCACATGTAGATTCATTAGTAGACCCAAATATAATATCATCAACATAAATTTGGCATACAAACAAATCATTGTCAAGAGTTTTAGTAAATAAAGTAGGATCAGCCTTTCCGACTTTGAATCCATTAGTGATAAGGAAATCTAAAAGTCGCCTAGAGGGGGGGGGGGGTGAATAGAGCGAAACTGAAATTTACAAAGTTAATCACAACTACAAGCCAGGTTAGTGTTATAAATAATAACGAGTCCGAGAGAGAGGGTGCAAAACAAATCGCCAGCGGATAAAGAGTGTGACACGCGGATTTGTTTTACCGAGGTTCGGTTCTCGCAAACCTACTCCCCATTGAGGTGGTCACAAAGACCGGGTCTCTTTCAACCCTTTCCCTCTCTCAAACGGTCCCTCGGACCGAGTGAGCTTTTCTTCTCAATCACTTGGAACACAAAGTTCCCACAAGGATCACCACACGATTGGTGTCTCTTGCCTCAATTACAAGTGAGTTTGATCTCAAGAAGGAATGAGAAAGAAAAGCAATCCAAGCGCAAGAGCTCAAAAGAACACAACAAATCACTCTCACTTAACACTAAAGCTTTTGTGGAATTGGGAGAGGATTTGATCACTTGGGTGTGTCTTGTATTGAATGCCTAGCTCTTGTAAGTAATTGGAAGTGTGAAAACTTGGATGACTTGAATGTGGGGTGGTTGGGGGTATTTATAACCCCAACCACCAAACTAGCCGTTTGGTGGAGGCTGCTGTCGCATGGCGCACCGGACAGTCTAGTGCGCCACCGGACACTGTCCGATGCGCCAGCCACATCACCAGGCCGTTGGGTTCCGACCGTTGGAGCTCTGACTTGTGGGCCCGCCTGGCTGTCCGGTGGTGCACCGGACAAGTCCTGTAGACTGTCCAGTGTGCCACCCGAGCGTGCCCTGCTCCTCTGCGCGCGCTGGCGCGCATTTAATGCGCTGCAGTCGACCGTTGGCGCGAAGTAGCTGTTGCTCCGCTGGCTCACCGGACAGTCTGGTGTGCACCGGACATGTCCGGTGAATTATAGCGGAGCGGAAATCCGAAGCTGGAGAGTTCAGAGTCGCTCTCCTCTTGAGCACTGGACAATGTCCGGTGTGCACCGGACAATGTCCGGTGTGCACCGGACATGTCCGGTGAATTATAGCAAAGCGCCTCTGAAAATTCCCGAAGGTGCGAAGTTTGGCTTGGAGTCCCCTGGTGCACCGGACAGTTCGGTGCACCAGACCAGGGCAGCCTTCGGTTGTCCCTTGCTCTTTTTGTTGAACCCATTTCTTGGTCTTTTTATTGGCTAAGTGTGAACCTTTGGCACCTGTATAACTTATAGACTAGAGTAAACTAGTTAGTCCAATTATTTGTGTTGGGCAATTCAACCACCAAAATTAATTAGGAAATAGGTGTAAGTCTAATTCCCTTTCAATCTCCCCCCTTTTTGGTGATTGATGCCAACACAAACCAAAGCAAATGTGGAAGTGCATAACTGAACTAGTTTGCATAATGTAAGTGCAAAGGTTACTTAGAATTGAGCCAATATAAATACTTATAAGATACGCATGGATTGTTTCTTTAATTTTAACATTTTGGACCACGTTTGCACCACTTGTTTTGTTTTTGCAAATTCTTTTGTAAATTCTTTTCAAAGTCCTTTTGCAAATAGTCAAAGGTAAATGAATAAGATTTTGCGAAACATTTTCAAGATTTGAAATTTTCTCCCCTTGTTTCAAATGCTTTTCCTTTGTCTAGACAAAACTCCCCTTTGATAAATTCCTCCTCTTAGTGTTCAAGAGGGTTTTAAGATACTGATTTTGAAAATATTACTCTCTCCCCCTTTTGAACACAATGAGATACCAATTTGAAAAATCATACCAATTGAAACACCAAAATTTTAAGTTGGTGGTGGTGCGGTCCTTTTGCTTTGGACTCATGCTCTCTCCCCCTTTGGCATTAATCGCCAAAAACGGAATCATTAGAGCCCTTTTAGCTACTTTCTCCCCTTTGGCAAACTAAAACATGAGTGAAGATTATACCAAAAGACGGAGAGATGCTCGGAGCGACGACGATATGAGTTATGGAGTGGAGTGGAAGCCTGTTGTCTTCGCCGAAGACTCCAATTCCCTTTCAATACACCTATGACTTGGTTTGAAATTCACTTAAAAACACATTAGTCATAGCATATATAAAAGAGACATGATCAAAGGTATACTTATGAGCTATGTATGCAAGACATCAAAAGAAATTCCTAGAATCAAGAATATTTAGCTCATGCCTAAGTTTGTTAAAAGTTTGTTCATCTAGTGGTTTGGTAAAGATATTGGCTAATTGATCTTTTGTGTTAATATATGCAATCTCGATATCTCCCTTTTGTTGGTGATCCCTTAGAAAATGATACCGAATGGCTATGTGTTTAGTGCGACTATGCTCAACGGGATTATCCGCCATGCGGATTGCACTCTCATTATCACATAGAAGAGGAACTTTGGTTAATTTGTAACCATAGTCCCTAAGGGTTTGCCTCATCCAGAGTAGTTGCGCGCAACAATGGCCTGCGGCAATGTACTCGGCTTCGGCGGTAGAAAGAGCTACGAAATTTTGCTTCTTTGAAGCCCAAGACACCAAGGATCTTCCCAAGAACTGACAAGTCCCCGATGTGCTCTTTCTATTAATCTTACACCCTGCCCAATCGGCATCGGAATAACCAATCAAATCAAATGTGGATCCCCTAGGATACCAAAGCCCAAACTTAGGAGTATAAGCCAAATATCTCAAGATTCGTTTTACGGTCGTAAGGTGAGCTTCCTTAGGGTCAGCTTGGAATCTTGCACACATGCATACGGAAAGCATAATATCCGATCAAGATGCACATAAATATAGTAGAGAGCCTATCATCAACCTGTATACCTTTTGATCCACGGACTTACCTTCCGTGTCAAGGTCGAGATGCCCATTGGTTCCCATGGGTGTCTTGATGGCTTGGCATCCTTCATCCCAAACTTGTTTAGAATGTCTTGAGTATACTTTGTTTGGCTTAGGAAGGTGCCCTCTTGGAGTTGCTTCACTTGAAATCCTAAGAAGTACTTCAACTCCCCCATCATAGACAATTTGAATTTCTGTGTCATGATCCTACTAAACTCTTCACATGTAGATTCGTTAGTAGACCCAAATATAATGTCATCAACATAAATTTGGCATACAAACAAATCATTTTCAAGTGTTTTGGTAAAGAGTGTAGGATCGGCCTTTCCGACTTTGAATCCATTAGTGATAAGAAAATCTCTAAGGCATTCATACCATGCTCTTGGGGCTTGTTTGAGCCCATAAAGCGTCTTAGAGAGTTTATAAACATGGTTAGGGTACTCACTATCTTCAAAGCCGGGAGGTTGCTCAACATAGACCTCTTCCTTGATTGGTCCATTGAGGAAGACACTCTTCACGTCCATTTGATAAAGCTTGAAGCCATGGTAAGTAACATAGGCCAATAATATACGAATTGACTCAAGCCTAGCTACGGGTGCATAGGTTTCACCGAAATCCAAACCTTCGACTGGAGAGTATCCTTTGGCCACAAGTCGAGCTTTATTCCTTGTCACCACACCATGTTCGTCTTGCTTGTTGCGGAACACCCATTTGGTTCCTACAACATTTTGGTTAGGATGTGGAACTAAATGCCATACCTCGTTCCTAGTGAAGTTGTTGAGCTCCTCTTGCATCGCCACCACCCAATCCGAATTTTGTAGTGCTTCCTCTACCCTGTGTGGCTCAATAGAGGAAACAAAAGAGTAATGCTCACAAAAATGTGCAACACGAGATCTAGTAGTTACCCCTTTATGAAAGTCGCCGAGGATGGTGTCGACGGGGTGATCTCGTTGGATTGCTTGGTGGACTCTTGGGTGTGGCGGTCTTGGTTCTTCATCCTCCTTGTCTTGATCATTTGCATCTCCCCCTTGATCATTGCCGTCATCTTGAGGTGGCTCATTTACTTGATCTTCTCCTTCATCAACTTGAGCCTCATCCTCATTTTGAGTCGGTGGAGATGCTTGCATGGAGGAGGATGGTTGATCTTGTGCATTTGGAGGCTCTTCGGATTCCTTAGGACACACATCCCCAATGGACATGTTCCTTAGCGCGATGCACGGAGCCTCTTCATCACCTATCTCATCAAGATCAACTTGCTCTACTTGAGAGCCGTTAGTCTCATCAAACACAACGTCACAAGAAACTTCAACTAGTCCGGAGGACTTGTTAAAGACTCTATATGCCCTTGTGTTTGAATCATATCCTAGTAAAAAGCCTTCTACAGTCTTAGGAGCAAATTTAGATTTTCTACCTCTTTTAACAAGAATAAAACATTTGCTACCAAAGACTCTAAAATATGAAATATTTGGCTTTTTACCGGTTAGGAGTTCGTATGATGTCTTCTTGAGGATTCAGTGTAGATATAATCGGTTGATGGCGTAGCAAGCGGTGTTGACCGCCTCGGCCCAAAACCGATCCGAAGTCTTGTACTCATCAAGCATGGTTCTTGCCATATCCAATAGAGTTCGATTCTTCCTCTCCACTAGACCATTTTGTTTTGGCATGTAGGGAGAAGAGAACTCATGCTTGATGCCCTCCTCCTCAAGGAAGCCTTCAATTTGAGAGTTCTTGAACTCCGTCCCGTTGTCGCTTCTAATTTTCTTGATCCTTAAGCTGAACTCATTTTGAGCCCGTCTCAAGAATCCTTTTAAGGTTTCTTGGGTATGAGATTTTTCCTGTAAAAAGAATACCCAAGTGAAGCGAGAATAATCATCCACAATAACTAGACAGTACTTACTCCCGCCGATGCTTATATAAGCTATCGGGCCGAATAGATCCATGTGTAGGAGCTCTAGTGGTCTGTCAGTCATCATGATGTTCTTGTGTGGATGATGAGCACCAACTTGCTTCCCTGCTTGGCATGCGCTACAAATCCTGTCTTTCTCAAAATGAACATTTGTTAATCCTAAAATGTGTTCTCCCTTTAGAAGCTTATGAAGATTCTTCATCCCAACATGGGCTAGTCGGCGGTGCCAGAGCCAACCCATGTTAGTCTTAGCAATTAAGCATGTGTCGAGTTCAGCTCTATCAAAATCTACTAGGTATAGCTGACCCTCTAACACACCCTTAAATGCTATTGAATCATCACTTCTTCTAAAGACAGTGACACCTACATCAGTAAAAAGACAGTTGTAGCCCATTTGACACAATTGAGATACATAAAGCAAATTGTAATCTAATGAATCTACAAGAAAAACATTGGAAATAGAATGGTCAGGAGATATAGCAATTTTACCCAATCCTTTGACCAAACCTTGATTTCCATCCCCGAATGTGATAGCTCGTTGGGGATCTTGGTTTTTCTCATAGGAGGAGAACATTTTCTTCTCCCCAGTCATGTGGTTTGTGCACCCGCTATCGATGATCCAACTTGAGCCCCCGGATGCATAAACCTACAAGACAATTTTAGTTCTTGACTTTAGGTACCCAAATGGTTTTGGGTCCTTTGGCATTAGACACAAGAACTTTGGGTACCCAAACACAAGTCTTTGACCCCTTGTGCTTGCCCCCAACATACTTGGCAACTACCTTGCCGGATTTGTTAGTTAAGACATAGGATGCATCAAATGTTTTAAATGAAATATCATGATCATTTGATGCACTAGGAGTTTTCTTTTTAGGCAACTTAGCACGGGTTGGTTTCCTAGAACTAGATGTCTCACCCTTATATATAAATGCATGGTTAGGGCCAGAGTGAGACTTCCTAGAGTGAATTCTCCTAATTTTGCTCTCAGGATAACCGACAGGGTATAAAATGTAACCCTCGTTATCCTGAGGCATGGGAGCCTTGCCCTTAACAAAGTTGGACAATTTCTTAGGTGGGACATTAAGTTTGACATTGTCCCCCTTTTGGAAGCCAATGCCATCCTTGATGCCAGGGCGTCTCCCACTATAAAGCATACTACGAGCAAATTTAAAATTTTCATTTTCAAGTTCATGCTCGGCAATTTTAGCATCTAATTTTGCTATATGATCATTTTGTTGTTTAATTAAAGCCATGTGATCATGAATAGCATTAACATCAACATCTCTACATCTAGTACAAATAGAAGTGTGCTCAACGGTAGATGTAGATGGTTTGCAAGATTTTAATTCTACAACTTTAGCATGCAATATATCATTTTTACTTCTAAGGTCGGAAATAGTAGCATTGCAAACATCAAAATCTTTAGCCTTAGCAAGCAATTTTTCATTTTCATTTCTAAGGCTAGCAAGAGTAATGTTTAATTCTTCAATCTTAGCAAGCAAATTATCATTATCATTTCTAAGATTGGGAATTGAAACATCACAAACATTTAAATCAACCTTAGCTAACAAATTAGCATTTTCATTTCTAAGGTTGTCTATAGTCTCATGGCAAGTGCTTAGCTCACTAGATAGTTTTTCACATTTTTCTACTTCTAGAGCGTAAGCATTTTTAACTTTAACATGCTTCTTGTTTTCTTTAATAAGGAAGTCCTCTTGGGAGTCCAAGAGATCATCCTTCTCATGGATAGCACTAATCAATTCATTTAATTTTTCTTTTTGTTGCATGTTTAAGTTGGCAAAAAGAGTACGCAAATTATCTTCCTCGTCACTAGCATTATCATCGCTAGAAGACTCATATCTAGTGGAGGATTTGGATTTAACCTTCTTCTTCTTGCCGTCCTTTGCCATGAGGCACTTGTGGCCGACGTTGGGGAAGAGAAGTCCCTTGGTGACGGCGATGTTGGCGACGTCCTCGTCGTCGGAGGAGTCGCTAGAGCTTTCGTCGGAGTCCCACTCGCGACAAACATGGGCATCGCCGCCTTTTTTCTTGTAGTACCTCTTCTTCTCCTTTCTTCTCCCCTTCTTGTCGTCGCCCCTGTCACTGTCACTAGATAGAGGACATTTTGCAATAAAATGACCGGGCTTACCACATTTGTAGCACACTTTCTTGGAGCGGGGTTTGTAGTCTTTCCCCCTCCTTTGTTTGAGGATTTGGCGGAAGCTCTTGATGACGAGCGTCATTTCCTCATTGACGAGCTTTGAGGCGTCGATTGGTTGTCTACTTGATGTAGACTCCTCCTTCTTCTCCTCCGTTGCCTTGAATGCAACTGGTTGTGCTTCGGATGTGGAGGGATCATCTAGCTCATTGATTTTCTTTGAGCCCTACTCAAAGCTCACAAAATTCCCGATTACTTCCTCGGGAGTCATTAGTGTATATCTAGGATTACCACGAATTAATTGAACTTGAGTAGGGTTAAGGAAAATAAGTGATCTAAGAATAACCTTAACCATCTCGTGGTCATCCCACTTTTTGCTCCCGAGGTTGCGCACTTGGTTCACCAAGGTTTTGAGCCGGTTGTACATGTCTTGTGGCTCTTCCCCTTTGCGAAGTCGAAAGAGACCGAGCTCCCCCTCGATCGTCTCCCGCTTGGTGATCTTGGTTAGCTCATCTCCCTCGTGCGCGGTTTCGAGCACATCCCAAACTTCCTTGGCGCTCTTTAATCCTTGCACCTTGTTGTACTCCTCTCTACTTAGAGAGGCGAGGAGTATTGTTGTGGCTTGGGAGTTGAAGTGCTCGATTTGAGCCACCTCGTCCTCATCATAATCCTCATCCCCTACGGAGGGTACCTGTACACCAAACTCAACAACATCCCATATACTTTTGTGGAGTGAGGTTAGGTGAAATCGCATTAAATCACTCCACCTAGCATAATCTTCACCATCAAAGGTTGGTGGTTTGCCTAATGGGACGGAAAGTAAAGGTGTATATTTAGGGTAGCGTAGGGGGATCTTACTAAACTTCTTGCGCTCATGGCGCTTAGAAGTTACGGAGGGCGCGTCGGAGCCGGAGGTGGAAGGTGATGAAGTATCGGTCTCGTAGTAAACCACCTTCCTCATCTTCTTTTTCTTGTCGCCACTCCGATGCGACTTGTGGGAAGAGGCTTTCTTCTCCTTCCCTTTCTTTTTGTTGTGGGACTCTTCCGATGAAGCTTTCTCGTGGCTTGTAGCGGGCTTGTCGCCGATGGGCTTGTCGCCGGTCTCCATCTCCCTCTTGGCGTGATCTCCCGACATCACTTCGAGCGGTTAGGCTCTAATGAAGCACCGGGCTTTGATACCAATTGAAAGTCGCCTAGAGGGGTGGTGAATAGAGCGAAACTGAAATTTACAAAGTTAATCACAACTACAAGCCGGGTTAGCGTTAGAAATAATAATGAGTCCGAGAGAGAGGGTGCAAAACAAATCGCAAGCAGATAAAGAGTGTGACGCGCGGATTTGTTTTACCGAGGTTCGGTTCTCACAAACCTACTCCCCGTTGAGGTGGTCACAAAGACCGGGTCTCTTTCAACCCTTTCCCTCTCTCAAACGGTCCCTCGGACAGAGTGAGCTTTTCTTCTCAATCACTTGGAACACAAAGTTCCCACAAGGATCACAACACGATTGGTGTCTCTTGCCCCAATTACAAGTGAGTTTGATCTCAAGAAGGAATGAGAAAGAAAAGCAATCCAAGCGCAAGAGCTCAAAAGAACACAACAAATCACTCTCACTTAACACTAAAGCTTTTGTGGAATTGGGAGAGGATTTGATCACTTGGGTGTGTCTTGTATTGAATGCCTAGCTCTTGTAAGTAATTGGAAGTGTGAAAACTTGGATGACTTGAATGTGGGGTGGTTGGGGGTATTTATAACCCCAACCACCAAACTAGCCGTTTGGTGGAGGCTGCTGTCGCATGGCGCACCGAACAGTCTGGTGTGCCACCGGACACTGTCCGGTGCGCCAGCCACGTCACCAGGCCGTTGGGTTCCGACCGTTGGAGCTCTGACTTGTGGGCCCGCCTGGCTGTCCGGTGGTGCACCGGACAAGTCCTGTAGACTGTCCGGTGTGCCACCCGCGCGTGCTCTGCTCCTCTGCGCGCGCTGGCGCGCATTTAATGCGTTGCAGTCGACCGTTGGCGCGAAGTAGTCGTTGCTCCGCTGGCTCACCGGACAGTCCGGTGTGCACCGAACATGTCCGGTGAATTATAGCGGAGCGGAAATCCGAAGCTGGAGAGTTCAGAGTCGCTCTCCTCTTGAGCACCGGACATGTCCGGTGAATTATAGCGAAGCGCCTCTAAAAATTCCCGAAGGTGCGAAGTTTGGCTTGGAGTCCCCTAGTGCATCGGACACTGTCCGGTGGTGCACCGGACAGTCCGGTGCGCCAGACCAGGGCAACCTTCGGTTGTCCCTTGCTCTTTTTGTTGAACCCATTTCTTGGTCTTTTTATTGGCTAAGTGTGAACCTTTGGCACCTGTATAACTTATAGACTAGAGTAAACTAGTTAGTCCAATTATTTGTGTTGGGCAATTCAACCACCAAAATTAATTAGGAAATAGGTGTAAGCTTAATTCTCTTTCAAAATCTCTTAGGCATTCATACCATGCTCTTGGGGCTTGCTTAAGCCCATAAAGCGCCTTAGAGAGCTTATATACGTGATTAGGGTACTCACTATCTTCAAAGTCGGGAGGTTGCTCAACATAGACCTCTTCCTTGATTGGTCCGTTGAGGAAGGCACTTTTCACGTCCATTTGGTAAAGCTTAAAGCCATGGTAAGTAGCATAGGCAAGTAAAATGCGAATTGATTCTAGCCTAGCTACGGGTGCATAGGTTTCACCGAAATCCAAACCTTCGACTTGTGAATATCCCTTGGCCACAAGTCGGGCTTTGTTCCTTGTCACCACACCATGCTCGTCTTGCTTGTTGCGGAACACCCACTTGGTTCCTACAACATTTTGGTTAGGACGTGGAACTAAATGCCATACCTCATTCCTAGTGAAATTGTTGAGCTCCTCTTGCATTGCTACCACCCAATCCGAATCTTGTAGTGCTTCCTCTACCCTGTGGGGCTCAATAGAGGAAACAAAAGAGTAATGCTCACAAAAATGTGCAACATGAGATCTAGTGGTTACCCCCTTATGAATGTCGTCGAGGATGGTGTCGACGGGGTGATCTCGTTGGATTGCTTGGTGGACTCTTGGGTGTGGCGGCCTTGGAACTTGCTCATCCTCCTTGTCTTGATCATTAGCATCTCCCCCTTGATCATAGCCGTTGTCTTGAGGTGGCTCATCTTCTTGATCTTCTTGTTCATCATCTTGAGCCTCATTCTCATCTTGAGTTGGTGGAGATGCTTGCATGGAGGAGGATGGTTGATCTTGTGCTTGAATGGGCTCTTCGATTTCCTTAGGACACACATCCCCAATGGACATGTTCCTAAGCGCGACGCACGGAGCCTCTTCATCATCTAATTCATCAAGATCAACTTGCTCTACTTGAGAGCCGTTAGTCTCATCAAACACAATGTCACAAGAGACTTCAACTAGTCCAGTGGACTTGTTAAAGACTCTATATGCCCTTGTGTTTGAATCATATCCTAGTAAAAAAGCCTTCTACAGCCTTAGGAGCAAATTTGGACTTTCTACCTCTTTTAACAAGAATAAAACATTTACTACCAAAGACTCTAAAATATGAAACATTGGGCTTTTTACCGGTTAGGAGTTCGTATGATGTCTTCTTGAGGATTTGGTGTAGATACAACCGGTTGATGGCGTAGCAAGCGGTGTTGACCGCCTCGGCCCAAAACCGATCCGAAGTCTTGTACTCATCAAGCATGGTCCTTGCCATGTCCAATAGGGTTCTATTCTTCCTCTCTACTACGCCATTTTGTTGTGGCGTGTAGGGAGAAGAGAACTCATGCTTGATGCCCTCCTCCTCAAGGAAGCCTTCAATTTGTGAATTCTTGAACTCCGTCCCATTATCGCTTCTTATTTTCTTGATCCTCAAGCCGAACTCATTTTGAGCCTGTCTCAAGAATCCCTTTAAGGTCTCTTGGGTTTGAGATTTTTCCTGCAAAAAGAACACCCAAGTGAAGCGAGAATAGTCATCCACAATAACAAGACAGTACTTACTCCCGCCGATGCTTATGTAAGCGATCGGGCCGAATAGGTCCATGTGTAGGAGCTCAAGTGACCTGTCAGTTGTCAAGATGTTCTTATGTGGATGATGAACGCCAACTTGCTTCCTGGCTTGGCATGCGCTACAAATCCTGTCTTTCTCAAAATGAACATTGGTTAGTCCTAAAATGTGTTCCCCCTTTAGAAGCTTGTGAAGATTCTTTATCCCAACATGTGCTAGTCGGCGATGCCAGAGCCAGCCCATGTTAGTCTTAGCAATTAAGCAAGTGTCGAGTTCAGCTCTATTGAAATCACTAAGTATAGCTGACCCTCTAACACTCCCTTAAATGCTACTGAATCATCACTTCTTCTAAAGACAGTGACACCTACATCAGTAAATAGACAGTTGTAGCCCATTTTGCATAATTGAGAAACGGAAAGCAAATTATAATCTAATGAATCAACAAGAAAAACATTGGAAATGGAATGGCCAGGAGATATAGCTATTTTACCCAAACCTTTGACCAAACCTTGGTTTCCATCCCCGAATGTGATAGCTCATTGGGGATCTTGATTTTTATCGTAGGAGGAGAACATCCTTTTCTCCCCAGTCATGTGGTTTGTGCACCCGCTATCGATGATCCAACTTGAGCCCCCGGATGCATAAACCTACAAAACAAGTTTAGTTCTTGACTTTAGGTACCCAAACAATTTTGGGTCCTTTGACATTAGATATAAGAACTTTGGGTACCCAAACACAAGTCTTTGCTCCCTTGTGTTTGTCCCCAACATATTTGGCAACTATTTTGTCAGATTTGTTAGTCAAAACATAAGATGCATCAAAAGTCTTAAATGAGATGCTAGGTTCATTTGATGCACTAGAAGTTTTCTTCTTAGGCAATTTAGCACGAGTTGATTGCCTAGAGCTAGATGTCTCACCCTTATATATAAAAGCATGATTAGGGCCAGAGTGAGACTTCCTAGAATGAATTCTCCTAATTTTATGCTCGGGATAACCGGCAGGGTACAAAATGTACCCCTCGTTATCCTGAGGCATGGGAGCCTTGCCCTTAACAAAGTTAGATAATTTTTTAGGAGGGGCATTAAGTTTGACATTGTCTCCCTTTTGGAAGCCAATGCCATCCTTGATGCTAGGGCGTCTCCCACTATAAAGCATACTACGAGCAAATTTAAATTTTTCATTTTCAAGTTCGTGCTCGGCAATTTTAGCATCTAATTTTGCTATATGATCATTTTGTTGTTTAATTAAAGTCATATGATCCTGAATAGCATCAATATCAACATCTCTACATCTAGTACAAATAGACACATGCTCAACGGTAGATGTAGAGGGTTTGCAAGTTTTTAGTTCAACAATCTTAGCATGTAAAATATCATTTTCACTTCTAAGATTGGAAATAGAAGCATTGCAAACATCTAATTCTTTAGCCTTAGCGATTAATTTTTCATTTTCAATTCTGAGGCTAGCAAGAGAGACATTCAATTTTTCAATCTTAGCAATAGAAATATCATGATTATTTCTAAGATTGACATATGAATCATCACAAACATTTGAATCAACCTTAGCAACTAATTTAGTATTTTCATTTCTGAGGTTGGCAATAACATCATGACAAGTGCTTAGCTCACTAGACAATTTTTCACATTTTTCTCTTTCTAGAGCATAAGCATTCTTAACCTTAACATGTTTTTTATTTTTCTTAATTAGGAAGTCCTCTTGGCTATCCAAGAGTTCATCCTTATCATGAATGGCGCTAATCAATTCATTTAATTTTTCTTTTTGTTCCATGTTAAGGTTGGCAAAAAGAGTAAGAAAATTATCCTCCTCATTACTAGAATTATCTTCATCACTAGAGGATGCATATTTAGTGGAGGATTTAGATTTGACCTTCTTTCTTTTGCCCTCCTTTGCCATGAGGCACTTGTGGCCGACGTTGGGGAAGAGAAGTCCCTTGTTGACAGCGATGTTGGCGGCGTCCTCGTCGGAGGAGGAGTCGGTGGAGCTCTCGTCGGAGTCCCACTCGCGACACACATGGGCATCGCCACCCCTCTTCTTGTGGTACCTTTTCTTTTCCCTTCTCTTGCCCTTCTTGTCGTCGCCCCTGTCACTGTCACTAGAAATAAGACATTTGGCAATAAAGTGACCGGGCTTACCACACTTGTAGCAAACCTTCTTGGAGCGGGGTTTGTAGTCCTTCCCCCTCCTTTGCTTGAGGATTTGTCGAAAGCTTTTGATGATTAAAGCCATCTCCTCATTGTCGAGCTTTGAGGTGTCGATGGGGAGCCTACTTGGTGTAGACTCTTCCTTCTTCTCCTCCGTTGCCTTGAATGCGACCGGTTGTGCCTCGGACGTGGAGGGGCCATCTAGCTCGATGATTTTCTTTGAGCCTTTGATCATCAACTCAAAGCTCACAAAATTTCCTATCACTTCCTCGGGAGACATTAGTGTATATCTAGGATTTCCTTGAATTAATTGAACTTGCGTAGGATTAAGAAATACGAGGGATCTTAGAATAACCTTGACCATTTCATGGTCATCCCATTTGGTGCTCCCGAGGTTGCACACTTGGTTCACCAAGGTCTTCAAGCGGTTGTACATGGCTTGAGGGTCCTTGAAGCGCCCAGGTCTAACCGACCGAGCTAAACATGTATTAAGCACCAGGAAAACAGTCTCTGGCGAAAATACATTACAACAGTGGTACCATGGTCATACATAGCTTTACTAAGAACGTTTGATTAATATTACAATATAGACCAGAAACGCGATAGTACAACATATAAAAGCTAGGGTAATCTCCTCGTCGGTCATGGTGGCTTCTAGGGCAACGATACCACTTCTAGCTCAGGTGTAGGGCACGAACACTACTCGCAGTCCTCGGGCACGAAATCTGGATCCTCTGCATCAAGTCAACAAGGGGTGAGTACAAAAGTACTCAGCAAGTCCCACCTCGCCCTTACAGGGAGGGAGTTACAGTTTATCATGCAATGATCAAACGACAACAATGCAGTTAACAAATGCATTACTGAAGGTAAACCAATGTCCTTATCATCATCATCAGTTGTCTCATGTAACCAGGTGGCTCATTCACTGGTGGTGTCCACACCGTAACCCGTCTATACCATTCGAACGGAATTATATAAACTCTGCAGAGGTGTACGCTTTACCCACACGCACGTCACCGTTCGGGAACGGATCATTCGACATTAGCCGACACCCAGCCGTGGCACAACCTCGCCTAGCCACCCACAAACCCCCGGGTCATGACCACACAGGTCACCCCAAATCTTATCCACCTCGGCACGACTACCAGGCTGGCCAGTGGGATTAGGCTAAGGCTTCCCCATCCAAGCACGTGTGGTCGCACTAGAAAAGGTTAGGTGAGATGGCACCACAATACTTGGTTCACGGTTCATCACCAGGGCAGTAACCACCCAAAACCATCCAACCCGAGATGTCACCACGACAGAGCTCGACCGCATGTCTACCACCACGGTAGCGCATGCACCAACGCATTCCACACTGCCCTGGTCTCAGTCTCATTCCAGTTTCATCAATTATCAAGATAATATGCAATATGACAAATCATCAATATGTAACATGGCTTCAATCAAAGGTTTCTCTCAGTCTCTCGGTGTGTCGTCTCATGCAATTCCTGTGTCTAGCAAGTTTTAAATTTAACCTCACTTAGGAGCAATCATGATCAAAGTAAGAGGTCGATGAGACTTGCCTTCGCTCAGGTATGCGTCGGCGGCGGCGTCTTCCTGTTCTCTCGGCTCCTCCGGGTTCTCCTATGGAATCGATTCTATTTTATTGTACACAAATAATCATACGAGCAGACACATATCAATACATTACACAAATATAGCTGTATTAAATAGAGTTTGATTTTAGATGAATTTGGGAAAAAGAATCGGGTTAAGCGGAGTTACTATGTGTAAGTTATTGATTTTACAAGTTCAGTGAATAAATTAATTACGACTGATGCCAGATTGGGTCACATGGGCTGCTGACGTTTTGGCATGGGGTGGCTTGGTAGTGGGTCTTGACGTGAGGGAACTTGGGATTTATTTCTTTAATCACCGGAGGTGGTCCCTGTTAGGAACACAGACACAAAGAGCTCACGACCTTTCCCTGGCAGCTACCATGGCTGAGCTCAAGGCTCAAATCAGTTTCTGGAGAGGGCGATGGAGAGGGCAGGGAGTGGGGGAAAATGACCCTCAGACCATAGCGCATCTCTCTGGAGTGGAAGATTTCGGGAGAAGCACAGGGAGGCTGCTGCTCGGCGCCATGGCCATGGTAGGGAGGCTGCTGCTCGGCGCCATGGCCATGGTTGACTGGAGCTCGTGGATGGCTCTTGAAAGGTAGAAGAAGGGCTCAATCGAGTCTGAAGGGAGGCGATTTGCGTTGAGGAGGTGCTCACCTGCCACTCGAATCGACGGTCACGGTCTTCGTTGGGGAGATCGAAGGTAGCTGGTTCTTCGGCTAGGGAGAAGAAGACGGGCTCAGCTCGGGTTGTGGTGCACGACAGCGAGTTGAGGAGGTGCCAGGCATCACGGTGCGGCGTCGGGCTCGCTTTATAGACGGGGAAAGGCGGTTCGCCTGAGAAAAATCTCAGCAGACGACTGTGCGCGACGACCCGACACAGTGTGGCGGTGTCTTCCCGAGGCTGGTCGGCAACTTGCACGGAGCTGGGCACGACTTCGGTGGTGATTGAGGTGAGTGGCTGGTCTTCGATTCGGCTGAGCGCGCAGGGGCTTGCCGGGCTACTGCTTTCACTGCTTGTTGCGTCGTTTCAGGTCTTCTCAGCTCGACAACATGGTCTCAACTCCCAGACCAGCATCATGGCGTGTGCGTGTATTGGTTCTGGTCGGGGGAGGTAGAAGACAACTTGTTTTACTTGAGCAAGGAAGCATGTGGGCTAGCCGGACTGCACGAAGAATCATCTCAAGATTAGCAGTGAGGCTGCTTGCCTCGGCAACTGACTTCTAGAACAAGGTCGAGTTATGGCGATGGAGGTTGGTGCAGCCTACTGGTTCACATGAACGTCGAGTGGGCCGGAGACAACCTTACAGTTCCCACACGGAAGCTTCTTGCCATGGATGTGTGTCCTTATCGTCGGGGTGTCAGTAATGGTGAGTAGGTGCTACTACCAGTTGACTGTGAGTTATTGAGGTACGGCTTGCTCGAGAGGCTTCCGAGGCAAGGAACAGATAGCTAGCTTATCTTCTGGAATCACTGTGTCAAGGCGTGTGTTGCTCCTGGGAAGAGGAGATAGTTTGCTAGCAAGTGCAATGTTACGAAGGTGGGATCCTTGTGCAAAAGTTGCATTGGAGTAGAGTGTTGACGTTAGTACTTGAGATGGATTAATTTATAGCTAGCGAGAAAGGAGGTGAAATACTTGTAAATAGTTTGCCTAGTCACTTGTTTACTAACATCATGCGTGTAAAAGTTAATATATCAGGATGATTGCGAAATAAAACAAGATTTTACTTAGCGGCGAAAATCAGGGTGTTACAAACCTACCCCACTTAGGTCAAATCTCGTCCTCGAGATTCGGCTAATTACTAAAGAGATTAGGGAACTCGGCTCGTAATGCGTCTTCTCTCTCCCACGTTGCTTCTGCTTCAGAATGCCTGCTCCACTGAACTCGACAGATTCTGACTTCTGAGTTGCGGGTCCTTCTAGTCTGAGTATCCAAAATCTTCACTGGCACCTCCTGATATCTAAGATCATCTTGCAGATCGATCATCTCTGGGGTCACTTGTTCTTCTGGCATTCGCAGACATTTCCTGAGTTGGGACACGTGGAACACATCATGCACATCTGACATGTCTGCTGGCAATTGAAGCTTGTAGGCTACGACTCCCACTTTCTTGATTATCGGAAAAGGTCCAATGTAACGTGGGGCCAACTTCCCACGCACCTGGAATCTGCGTGTGCCACGAATTGGGGAAACTTTAAGGTACACATAGTCTCCAACTTCAAAGCTGAGGGCACGCCTTCTCTTATCAGCATAACTTTTTTGGCGTGATTGAGCTACCTTTAGATTATCTCTGATCTCTGCTACCTTGTCTTCTGCCTTCTTAATAAAGTCTGGGCCTTCAACAGTTCGGTCACCAACTTCAGACCACATCAGAGGTGTGCGACACTTCCTTCCGTAGAGGGCTTCAAACGGCGACATCTTCAGGCTTGACTGGTAGCTGTTGTTATACGAGAATTCTGCATAAGGCAAACTTTCTTCCCAATCTTTACCATAAGTAAGAACACAGGCTCTTAGCATGTCTTCAAGGATCTGATTAACTCTTTCAGTCTGGCCATCTGTCTGAGGATGATAGGCTGAACTGAAATCCAACTTGGTGCCAATGGCTTCATGTAACTTCTCCCAGAACCTAGAAGTGAATTGGGTGCCTCGATCTAACACAATCCTCTTGGGGACTCCATGCAACTTCACGATGCGATCAATGTATAACTTGGCATATTTATCACCTCCATAGGTGGTATGTACTGGGATGAAGTGTGCCACTTTAGTGAGTCTGTCAACAATCACCCAAATTGAGTCATGACCATTCTTAGTTCTTGGTAGACCGGTGATGAAATCCATACTAACTTCATCCCACTTCCACACGGGAATTGGCAAGGGCTGAAGTAATCCACTGGGCTTCTGGTGCTCCGCTTTGACCCTTTTGCATACATCACACTGGGCAACGAAGCGAGCGATATCACCCTTTATACCAATCCACCAATACTTCTCCTTGAGATCCAAGTACATCTTGGTGGTGCCTGGGTGAATAGAATAAATTGAGTTATGTGCTTCATCTAGAATGGTCTTTCGGAAATGACCTTGCTTAGGCACACATAACCTCTTCTTGAACCACATAACTCCATCTTTATCTACTCTAAATTCTGGGGCTTTGCCTTCACTGCTGCGATTCTTAAGCTCTGCCAATCTTCTATCTTCCATCTGGGCTTCTTTGATCTGGTCATCCAGGACGGGTCGAATATTAAGGTTGTAGTTGCAAGAGTGGCGTACAACCCTTAGGTTCAACTTCCTCATTTCCTCACTTAGCTCTGGGGCTTGGGTCACTAAATGATGACAATACGCCTTACGACTGAGCGCATCAGCCACCACATTAGCCTTTCCTAGATGGTAGTGAATCTCCAGATCGTAGTCCTTGATCAGTTCCAACCATCTTCTTTGCCTAAGGTTGAGGTCTGACTGAGTAAAAATGTACTTAAGGCTCTTGTGATCCGTGTAAATTTCACACTTGTTCCCGATCAGATAATGTCTCCAAATCTTGAGCGCATGCACGACTGCCGCTAACTCCAAGTCATGGGTGGGGTAGTTCTGCTCATGTGTCCTTAACTGCCTTGAAGCATAGGCTACAACTCTTCCTTCTTGCATGAGGACACAACCCAAACCTTGTCTTGATGCGTCACAGTATATGATAAAACTCTTCTGATTATCTGGCAAGACTAGCACTGGGGCAGAAGTTAGTCTTCTCTTCAGCTCTTGAAAACTTCTTTCACAAGCTTCTGACCACACAAACTTCTTGTCCTTTCGGAGTAACTCGGTCATAGGCCTGGCTACCTTAGAGAATCCCTCGATGAATCTTCGGTAATAGCCGGCTAATCCCAAGAAACTCCTAATCTCCAAGGCTGAGGTTGGTTGCTTCCACTCTGACACGGCTTTGACCTTTTCGGGATCCACTTCAACACCTTCAGCTGTTAAGACATGACCTAGAAAACTGACTTTCTGCAACCAGAACTCACACTTGCTGAACTTGGCGTACAACTGGTGCTTCCTAAGCTTCCCCAACACAACTCTGAGGTGTTGTTCATGCTCCTCGACGCTCTTAGAGTAGACCAGTATGTCGTCAATGAAGATGACGACAAACTGATCCAACTCTTCCATAAACACCTTATTCATGAGGGTCATGAAAAAGGCAGGAGCATTAGTTAGTCCAAAAGGCACCACTGTGAACTCATACTGACCATAACAGGTTCTAAAAGCTGTCTTCGGGATGTCTTCTTGACAAACTCTGAGCTGATGATAACCTGACCTGAGATCAATCTTGGAGAAGAACTTGGCTCCCTTCAGCTGATCAAACAGATCATCAATCCGGGGTAGAGGGTACTTGTTCTTGATGGTGACTGCATTCAGGTCTCGGTAGTCCACACAAAGTCTCATACTTCCATCCTTCTTTTTCACGAAGAGCACTGGGGCTCCCCAGGGTGAAGCCGCAGGTCTGATGAATCCCTTTTGTTGAAGTTCTTCAAGCTGCTTCTTCAACTCAGCAAGCTCTGGGGCTGCTAACCGATATGCATTCTTTGCTATGGGCTTAGTTCCAAGAACTAGGTCAATGGTGAACTCTACATCTCTTTCTGGAGGCATGCCAGGTAATTCATCTGGGAACACATCTGCAAACTCTTGGACTACTGGCACATCTTCAGGAGATTCGGCTTGGATGTGGTTTACCATGGAGTCGGGAAGGCTAGGTTTGATTAGGCAGGTGACTGTTATCCCTTGGTGGTTGGTGATTGTCACTGCTTTCTCGGCACAAGCTATGGTTCCTCGGTGCTTGGTGAGCCAATCCATACCAAGTATGACATCTATTCCTTTGGAAGCAAGGACCACTAGGTTAGCGAGGAATACTACCCCACTCAGGTTTATGGGGATTTCTATGACACCTATGTGACAAGGAATATGACCCCCAGGAGAATGGGTCAATAATGGCCTCTTAAGGGCTATAGTAGGTATATCATGCTTTTCCACAAAGTGTGAGGATATGAAGGAATGTGATGCTCCGGAATCAAAAAGCACTGAGGCTAGAGTTGATTGGACCAGGAACTCACCGAGAATCACTCCTGGTGCATCCTCCGCTTCTTCAGCATACACATGATTCACCTTTGCCTTGCCAAAGGACTGCTGCTGACTCTTAGCTGACGCTGCACGGTTGGCTCCAGTCTGCTGCTTTGGTCCTTGAACAGAGTTGGAGAAGACAGAAGGAGCGGGCTGGCTGAGGTAAGGACAATTGGCCTTGTAGTGTCCGGCTTCACGGCAGTGGAAACAAGTCCTCACATTGGTCAACTGACTTCCACCAGACTGTTGGGTGCGGAAGTTACTCTGGGTCTTCATAACTGGAGCTGACTGAGATGGCTTCTGAAAAGAACCGGGGTGCGCCTTAAATGAGAAGGCACCCTGGCTCCTCTGTCCTGGGTGGGGTGGAAACTGAGTCTTCTGAAACTTTTCTGCCTGTTGGGGCTTCTTGATCTCAAACCGACGTTTGCGCTCACTGAGTTCTGCCTTCCTATTCCTCTCAGTGGTGATAACCCTGTTAACCATGTTATTAAAGTCACTATGGGTGGTGACTTCAACCAGGGTTCTGATTTCTGGGTTAAGACCCCCAAGAAAAGCTTCTTGCTTCTTATCGTCGTCATTGATGTCCTCAGGTGCATAACGTGACAACTCCGTGAACTTATGCAGATACTCAGTTACGGTCATGCCACCCTGGCGAAGCTTCCTGAACTCATCCTTCTTCAGCTTCATCACACTGCTGGGGATGTGCTGCTCTCTAAAGATCCTGACAAATTCAGCCCATACCATCTCATTGGCATTCCCATTGATCTCTCGATAGCTGTGCCACCAAGCAAGGGCTGGTCCCCTTAATTGCTGCACTGCAAGCAAGACCTTGTCTCTGTCATCCGCATGAACTACTTCAAGCTTCATCTCTATTTCACGCAGCCAATCATCTGCCTCAATTGGATTGTCTGATCCTCCAAACTTGGGTGGCTGCATGCGGTTGAAATCTGCAATCTTGCTCCCATTGCCATTGTGATGCACTGCAGGTCTATTGTTGCCAAGGTTTCCTTGAGCTTGAGCTGTGAGGGTTGTGACAAGGGCTTGAAGGAGTTGGTTCTGCTGCTGCAACATGGCTGCCAGATCAATGGGTGCTGGGGCACGGGGAGGCAGTGGCGGTAGGTGTCCAATTGCTGGTGCTTCGACGGCTGCGTTCTGAGCGCCTAGGTTTCCCTGGTTGACCTCTTCCCCATCTTCGAGAGCATTGAGTCCATGGACTCGGCTCGAACGACGAGACATCTTCGCTCTATGCGAAAAAGACAAGATTAGGCGATTCTCCTAGTAGCCTACTGGGGTATATTTTTATAATATATAATACCACACAATGCACACAAGCAATTCATTCAAGCACCATACAAGCATTTATTCGAACGAACAGGGATACATGGTACAACGGATTACAATAACGTGGCTCGACTTTTAAGAGTCGGCCGAAACGACTTGACTACTGGTTCCTACGGCACGGTCTTCGGGGTCTTTGTCTTTAGCCTCATGGGGTGACACGGAAGGTGTGGGTGGTACCGATTCGCCAATTCTCCTGCGTGGTTGGGACAAGGAGTACAATGGAATTCCCTCTAGGATATGCGGCTCAGTACCAATCCTGGGATGGTGTTCCTTGCGCTTGGCACGGTCCACAAGGTAGACACCCCTAAGGAGCTGACTATGGCGGTCTGCCTGCTCCCTAAGGTTCTCTTCAGCTGCAGCAAAGCGGCTTTCAGCTTCCGCTGCTCGGGCTTCTGCCTGAGCTAAGGCCAGCTTAGCCCTACGCCAATGGGACTCCGCTTTCTCGGCGCGCTGGATGAGGTCTCTCACACGCTGATGCAGTTGGTCGCACAAATCGTCAAGGCTAAGCAAATAGCCAGACATAGCGACAATTGTGGGGTCCTTCTCAGTTCCTGCGTTGTTATCCAGGTTGCGGATCCTTGCCGCCCAAGCAGGACGGTTACGATCCAGCGGAGGAAAGTACTTCATGGGAGTGGAACCCAGGTGCCATTCAAACATATGGCAAAGGTACCGCAACGCTTTGCGAGCTGCAAGCTGGATGGTGTCAGACATACGGGCTCCAGTGGCAGTGACACTCCAGGGTTGCATCTCCAAGAACTTGTCACTGGCGTCAATATGCACGGTGACTTCACAGCTCTCGGTGCCATGCTCCATGAACTCGCGACCGACATACTCTGGGCATTCCGGAATACCCAGTCGCAAGGTGGCAGCATAAAGCACCTTGGGGAATCCATCTTCATTGATGCAGTAGGTGGTTGTCCAGTCATCCGCCATCTGACTAATAAGGATAAAGTTAGCATAACAAGGATACAGTTTATCAAGGAGTAATGGGTTATCAAGGATAGACCATCCTAGGGCTCCTACGGTCAACTTTGGCTACCGGTTCGTGTCCTACAGCCAAGCATGCCTCTGATACCACTTGAAGCGCCCAGGTCTAACCGACCGAGCTAAACATGTATTAAGCACCAGGAAAACAGTCTCTGGCGAAAATACATTACAACAGTGGTACCATGGTCATACATAGCTTTACTAAGAACGTTCGATTAATATTACAATATAGACCAGAAACGTGATAGTACAACATATAAAAGCTAGGGTAATCTCCTCGTCGGCCATGGTGGCTTCTAGGGCAACGATACCACTTCTAGCTCAGGTGTAGGGCACGAACACTACTCGCAGTCCTCGGGCACGAAATCTGGATCCTCTGCATCAAGTCAACAAGGGGTGAGTACAAAAGTACTCAGCAAGTCCCACCTCGCCCTTACAGGGAGGGAGTTACAGTTTATCATGCAATGATCAAACGACAACAATGCAGTTAACAAATGCATTACTGAAGGTAAACCAATGTCCTTATCATCATCATCAGTTGTCTCATGTAACCAGGTGGCTCATTCACTGGTGGTGTCCACACCGTAACCCGTCTATACCATTCGAATGGAATTATATAAACTCTGCAGAGGTGTACGCTTTACCCACACGCACGTCACCGTTCGGGAACGGATCATTCGACATTAGCCGACACCCAGTCGTGGCACAACCTCGCCTAGCCGCCCACAAACCCTCGGGTCATGACCACACAGGTCACCCCAAATCTTATCCACCTCGGCACGACTACTAGGCTGGCCAGTGGGATTAGGCTAAGGCTTCCCCATCCAAGCACGTGTGGTCGCACTAGAAAAAGGTTAGGTGAGATGGCACCACAATACTTGGTTCACGGTTCATCACCAGGGCAGTAACCACCCAAAACCATCCAACCCGAGATGTCACCACGACAGAGCTCGACCGCATGTCTACCACCACGGTAGCGCATGCACCAACGCATTCCACACTGCCCTGGTCTCAGTCTCATTCCAGTTTCATCAATTATCAAGATAATATGCAATATGACAAATCATCAATATGTAACATGGCTTCAATCAAAGGTTTCTCTCAGTCTCTCGGTGTGTCGTCTCATGCAATTCCTGTGTCTAGCAAGTTTTAAATTTAACCTCACTTAGGAGCAATCATGATCAAAGTAAGAGGTCGATGAGACTTGCCTTCGCTCAGGTATGCGTCGGCGGTGGCGTCTTCCTGTTCTCTCGGCTCCTCCGGGTTCTCTGGAATCGATTCTATTTTATTGTACACAAATAATCATACGAGCAGACACATATCAATACATTACACAAATATAGCTGTATTAAATAGAGTTTGATTTTAGATGAATTTGGGAAAAAGAATCGGGTTAAGCGGAGTTACTATGTGTAAGTTATTGATTTTACAAGTTCAGTGAATAAATTAATTACGAAAATAATTAGTAACTGATGCCAGATTGGGTCACATGGGCTGCTGACGTTTTGGCATGGGGTGGCTTGGTAGTGGGTCTTGACGTGAGGGAACTTGGGATTTATTTCTTTAATCACCGGAGGTGGTCCCTGTTAGGAACACAGACACAAAGAGCTCATGACCTTTCCCTGGCAGCTACCATGGCTGAGCTCAAGGCTCAAATCAGTTTCTGGAGAGGGCGATGGAGAGGGCAGGGAGTGGGGGAAAATGACCCTCAGACCATAGCGCATCTCTCTGGAGTGGAAGATTTCGGGAGAAGCACAGGGAGGCTGCTGCTCGGCGCCATGGCCATGGTAGGGAGGCTGCTGCTCGGCGCCATGGCCATGGTTGACTGGAGCTCGTGGATGGCTCTTGAAAGGTAGAAGAAGGGCTCAATCGAGTCTGAAGGGAGGCGATTTGCGTTGAGGAGGTGCTCACCTGCCACTCGAATCGACGGTCACAGTCTTCGTTGGGGAGATCGAAGGTAGCTGGTTCTTCGGCTAGGGAGAAAAAGACGGGCTCAGCTCGGGTTGTGGTGCACGACAGCGAGTTGAGGAGGTGCCAGGCATCACGGTGCGGCGTCGGGCTCGCTTTATAGACGGGGAAAGGCGATTCGCCTGAGAAAAATCTCAGCAGACGACTGTGCGCGACGACCCGGCACAGTGTGGCGGTGTCTTCCCGAGGCTGGTCGGCAACTTGCACGGAGCTGGGCACGACTTCGGTGGTGATTGAGGTGAGTGGCTGGTCTTCGATTCGGCTGAGCGTGCAGGGGCTTGCCGGGCTACTGCTTTCACTGCTTGTTGCGTCGTTTCAGGTCTTCTCAGCTCGACAACATGGTCTCAACTCCCAGACCAGCATCATGGCGTGTGCGTGTATTGGTTCTGGTTGGGGGAGGTAGAAGACAACTTGTTTTACTTGAGCAAGGAAGCACGTGGGCTAGCCGGACTGCACGAAGAATCATCTCAAGATTAGCAGTGAGGCTGCTTGCCTCGGCAACTGACTTCTAGAACAAGGTCGAGTTATGGCGATGGAGGTTGGTGCAGCCTACTGGTTCACATGAACGTCGAGTGGGCCGGAGACAACCTTACAGTTCCCACACGGAAGCTTCTTGCCATGGATGTGTGTCCTTATCGTCGGGGTGTCAGTAATGGTGAGTAGGTGCTACTACCAGTTGACTGTGAGTTATTGAGGTACGGCTTGCTCGAGAGGCTTCCGAGGCAAGGAACAGATAGCTAGCTTATCTTCTGGAATCACTGTGTCAAGGCATGTGTTGCTCCTGGGAAGAGGAGATAGTTTGCTAGCAAGTGCAATGTTACGAAGGTGGGATCCTTGTGCAAAAGTTGCATTGGAGTAGAGTGTTGACGTTAGTACTTGAGATGGATTAATTTATAGCTAGCGAGAAAGGAGGTGAAATACTTGTAAATAGTTTGCCTAGTCACTTGTTTACTAACATCATGCGTGTAAAAGTTAATATATCAGGATGATTGCGAAATAAAACAAGATTTTACTTAGCGGCGAAAATCAGGGTGTTACAGTCCTCGCCTTGGTTGAGTCGGAACCGACCGAGCTCTCCCTCGATCGTCTCCCGCTTGGTGATTTTAGTCACCTCATCTCCTTCGTGTGCGGTTTTGAGTACGTCCCAAGTTTCCTTGGCGCTCTTTAATCCTTGCACCTTGTTATACTCCTCTCGACTTAGAGAGGTGAGGAGTATAGTGGTGGCTTGGGAGTTAAAGTGCCGGATTTGGGCGACCTCGTCCGAATCATAGTCTTCATCCCCCAATGATGGTACCTGCACTCCAATTTCAACAACATCCCAAATACTTGTGTGGAGTGAGGTTAGATGATGCCTCATTTTATCACTCCACATATTATAATCTTCACCATCAAACACATGTGGTTTGCCTAATGGGACGGAAAGCAATGGAGTACGTTTGGAAATGCGAGGGTAGCGTAGGGGAATCTTACTAAACTTCTTGCGCTCATGGCGCTTAAAAGTTACGGATGGCGTGTCGGAGCCGGAGGTGGATGGCGACGAGGAGTCAGTCTCATAGTAGACCACCTTCCTCATCTTCTTCTTCTTGTCATGGCTCCGACCCGACTTGTTGTGTGAAGAGGATCCCTTCACTTTGTTGGCGGACTCCCCGGATGGAGCCTTCCCATGGCTTGTAGCGGGCTTATCGCCGGTCATCATCTCCTTCTTGGCGTGATCTCCCGACATCACTTCGAGCGGTTAAGCTCTAATGAAGCACCGGGCTCTGATACCAATTGAAAGTCGCCTAGAGAGGGGGGTGAATAGGGTGAAACTGAAATTTACATAGTTAATCACAACTACAAGCTGAGTTAGCGTTAGAAATGTAATCGAGTCCGAGAGAGAGGGTGAAAAACAAATCGCAAGCAAATAAGGAGTGAGACACAATGATTTGTTTTACCGAGGTTCAGTTCTTGCAAACCTACTCCCCGTTGAGGTGGTCACAAAGACCGGGTCTCTTTCAACCCTTTCCCTCTCTCAAACGGTCACTTAGACCGAGTGAGCTTCTCTTCTCAATCACACGGGACACAAAGTCCCCGCAAGGACCACCACACAATTGGTGTCTCTTGCCTCGGTTACAAGTGAATGAATGTCAAGAAAGAATGAGAAAGAATGAAAAAGAAAAGAAGCAATCCAAGCGCAAGAGCTCAAATTAACACAACAAATCACTCTCTCTAATCACTAAAGCTTGTGTGGAGTTGGGAGAGGATTTGATCTCTTTGGTGTGTCTTGTATTGAATGTTATAGCTCTTGTAAGGTGTAGAAGTGTAGAAACTTGGATGCAATTGAATGTGGGGTGGTTGGGGTATTTATAGCCCCAACCACCAAAAATGGTTGTTGGAAGTGTGCTGTCGCATGGCGCACCGGACAGTCCGGTGCGCCACCGGACACTGTCCGGTGCGCCAGCCACGTCAGCAGACCATTGGGGTTCGACCGTTGGAGTTCTAACTTGTGGGGCCTCTGGGCTGTCCAGTGGCGCACCGGACAGGTCCTGTAGACTGTCCGGTGCGCCTTTTCGCGCGTGCCTGACTTCTGCGCGCTCTAGCGCGCATTAAATGCCTCTGCAGGTGACCGTTGGCGCGGAAGAAGCCGTTGCTCCACTGGCACACCGGACAGCCCGGTGAATTATAGCGGAGCACCCTCTGAATTTCCCGAAGGTGAAGAGTTCAGCCTCGAGAGCCCTAGTGCACCGGACACTGTCCGGTGCGCCAGACCAGGATGTCTTTCGGGTTATCCTTTGCTCTATTGTTTGAACCCTTTTCTTGGTATTTTTATTGGCCTATTATGAACCTTTGGCACCTGTAAAACTTATAGACTAGAGCAAGCTAGTTAGTCCAATTATTTGTGTTGGGTAATTCAACCACCAAAATCAATTAGGAAATAGGTGTAAGCCTAATTCCCTTTCAAGGAGAACATCCTTTTCTCCTCTGTCATGTGGTTTGTGCATCTGTTGTCTATTATCCAACTTGAGCCTCCGGATGCATAAACCTGCAAAACAATTTAGGCCTTGTTCTTAGGTACCCAAACGGTCTTGGGTCTTTTTACATTAGAAACAAGCACCTTGGGTACCCAAACACAAGCCTTGGAGCCCTTGTGTCCGCCCCTAACATATTTGGCAACTACTTTGCCTGGTTTGTTAGTTAAAACATATGAAGCATCAAAAGTTTTAAATGAGATATTAGGTTTATTTGATGCAGTAGGAGTTTTATTTTTAGTCATTTTAACATGTGTAGAATGCCTAGAGCTAGATGCCTCATTCTTATACATAAATGCATGGTGAGAAACATAATGAGACTTCTTAGCATGAATTCTCCTAATTTTGTGTTCGGTATAACCAGTAGGATATACAATATAGCCCTCGTTATCCTGAACCATGGGAGCCTTGCCCTTAACAAAATTAGACAATCTTTTAGGGGCATTAAGCTTGACATTGCTTCCCTGTTGGAAACCAATGTCATCCTTAATGGTAGGGCGCGCGTCTCCCACTATTGAGCATGCTTCTAGCAAATTTAAATTTTTAATTTTTCATTTCATGCTCATTGATTTTAGTAGTTAATTGAGCTATATGATCATTTTGTTGTTTAATTAAAGCAAGGTGATTATGAATAGCATCAACATTAATATCTCTACATCTAGTACAAATAGTGACATGATCAACAATAGATATAGAGGATTTGCAAACATTTAATTTATCTATCTTAGATTTTAGCATGGCATTTTCATCTCTAAGATAGGAGATAGAATCATTGTAAACATTCAAATCTTTAGCCTTGGAAGTTAAGCTAGCATTTTCAGTCCTAAGGCTAGAAATAGATTCATTCAATTTTTCAATCTTAGCCATTAAACTAGCATTTTCATTTATAAGATTGGTAATTGAATCATTACAAGCATTTAATTTCTCAACCTTAGCATTTAAACTAGCATTCTCAGTTCTAAGGTTAGAAATAGTGTCATGGCAAATGTTGAGCTCTTAGTCAAATTTTCACATTTTCTATCTCCTGAGCATAAGCATTTTTCACCTTAATATGCTTCTTGTTTTCCTTAATAAGAAATTCCTCTTGGCTATCCAAGAGTTCATCCTTCTCATGAATAGTTCCTATTAACTCATTTAGTTTTTCCTTTTGTTGCATGTTAAGATTGGCAAAAAGGGTAAGAAAATTATCCTCATCTTCACTAGAGCTACCCTCATCACTAGATGTTGTATATTTGGTGGAGGCTCTAGATTTTACCTTCTTCCTTTTGTCGTCCTTTGCCATGAGGCACTTGTGGCCGATGTTGGGAAGAGAAGACCTTTATTGACGACGATGTTGACGGCATCCTCGTCGGAGGAGGAATCGGTGGAGCTCTCATCGGAGTCCCATTCCCGACAAACGTGGGCATCGCCGCCCTTCTTCTTGTAGTACCTCTTCTTCTCCTTCTTCTTTCCCCTCTTGTCATCGCCCCTGTCACTATCACTAGACATATGACATTTTGCAATAAAATGACCGGGCTTACCACACTTGTAGCACACCCTCTTGGAGCGAGGTTTGTAATCTTTCCCCCTCCTTTGCTTGAGGATTTGGCGAAATCTTTTGATGATAAGCGCCATCTTCTCATTGTCGAGCTTGGAAGCGTCGATGGGGAGCCTACTTGACGTAGACTCTTCTTTCTTCTCTTCCGTCGCTTTGAATGCGACGGGTTGCACCTCGGGTGTGGAGGTGCCGCCTTACTCCAAGTTGACAATTTGTTTGGAGCCTTTGATCATCAATTCAAAGCTCAGAAACTTCCCTATAACCTCCTCGAGAGACATTAGCTTATTCTAGGATCACCACGTATTAATTGAACTTGCGTAGGATTGCAAAAACGAGTGATCTTAGAATAACCTTGACCATTTCATGGTCATCCCATTTGGTGCTCCCGAGGTTGCGCACTTGATTCACCAAGGTCTTGAGCCGGTTGTACATAGCTTGTGGCTCCTCCCCTTTGGTTGAGGACAAAATGACCGAGCTCCCCCTCGATCGTCTCCCGTTTGGTGATCTTGGTCACCTCATCTCCCTCGTGCGTGGTCTTGAGCACGTCCCAAATCTCCTTGGCGCTCTTCAACCCTTCCACTTTATTATACTCCTCTCGACATAGAGAGGCGAGGAGTATAGTAGTAGCTTGGGAGTTGAAGTGCCGGATTTGGGCGATCTCGTTCGAGCCGTAGCCCTCGTCCCCTACGGTAGGTACTTGCGCTCCAAACTCAACAATATCCCATATGCTAGCGTGGAGTGAGGTTAGGTGGTGCCTCATTTTATCACTCCACATGCAATAATCCTCACCATCAAAAAATGGTGGTTTGCCTAATGGAACGGAAAGTAAAGGAGTGTGTTTAGAAATGCGGGGATAGCGTAAGAGGATCTTACTAAACTTCTTGCGCTTATGGCGCTTAGAAGTGATGGACGCCGTGTCGGAGCCATAGGTGGATGGCAACGAAGAATCGGTCTCATAGTAGATCACTTTCTTCATCTTATTCTTCTTGTCGCCACTCCGATGCAACTTGACTCGTGGAGGTGATTCCTCCCTTCCTTTGGCGCTAGAATCCTTTGATGGAGTCTTCCCGTGGCTTGTGCCCGTTTCCATCTCCCTCTTGGCGGATTCTCCCGACATCACTTCGAGTGGTTAGACTCTAATGAAGTACCGGGCTCTGATACCAATTGAAAGTCGCCTAGAGGGGGGGTGGATAGGCAACAACTGAAATTTATAACTTTAAACACACTACAAGTCGGGGTTAGCGTTAGAATAAAGTCCGAGTCCGGGAGAGAGGGGAAAACAAATCAACCAAGAAAGTAAAGCGGATGAGCATGGTGATTTGTTTTACCGAGGTTTGGTTCTAAAGAACATAGTCCCCGTTGAGGTGGTCACAAAGACCGGGTCTCTTTCAACCTTTTCCCTCTCTCAAACGGTCACTTAGACCAAGTAAGGCTTCTTCCTTAATCTCACGGGTCACTTAGACCCCGCAAGGACCACCACACAATTGGTGTCTCTTGCCTCGCTTACAAAGCTTGAGAGTAAGAAGTGAGAAAGAAAAGAAAGCCAAGCCAAGCAAACAAGAGCAACAAGAAACACAAGTGATCCTCTCACAAGTCCTAATGCACTAGAATTGAATTGGGGACTTTGATCGGATCGGTGGCTTTGATTTGTGTTTTGGAGTGTTGCACTTTGCTCTTGTATTGAATGGAGAGTGTTGAATGATCGGATGGTTGGAGTGGAGGTGGTTGGGGGTATTTATACCCCTAAACCACCAAAACAACTGTTGGGGGTCGCTGTTGTCGATGGGTGCACCGGACAGTCCGGTGCGCCAGCCACGTCACCCAACCGTTAGGGTTCTGACGCAGTCGACCGTTGGAGCGCTGACTTCTGGTGGCACCGAACAGTCACTATTCATTGTCCGGTGCGCCTCTGACCTCTGCTCTGACTTCAGCCGCGAATTGTAGCGCTATCAGGGGCACTGTGTAGTCGACCATTGCGCCGAAGAGCCGTTGCTCCGCTGTCACACCGGACAGTCCGGTGAATTATAGCGGAGCGCTGCCCTAGAAACCTGAAGGTGAAGAGTTTGGACTTGTACGGTCCTGGTGCACCGGACACTGTCCGGTGGCACACCGGACAGTCCGGTGCGCCAGACCAGGGCACCCTTCAGTTTCTTTTGCTCCTTTCTTTTTGAACCCTAACTTGATCTTTTTATTGGTTTGTGTTGAACCTTTATGCACCTGTAGAATATATAATCTAGAGCAAACTAGTTAGTCCAATTATTTGTGTTGGGCATTCAACCACCAAAATTATTTATAGTAAAAAAGTTAAACCCTATTTCCCTTTCAGCTTAAATGCTGATTTAAATGTTAGAATAGAAAAGTTGAGTATTGCTAGTTCATCTTTGGAGCATGTGTCTATTTGCAATAAATGTAAGGATTTTAATATTGATGCTTTCAAAGATCATGTCTCTATTATTTCAAAATTGAATGATGATATTGTGAAACTTCCTGCTCAACTTAAAATTTGCAAAGATGAATGTGATAAGGTTAAGTTTGCTAGGGATGCCTACACCATTGGTAAACAACCCTCCATTAAGGATGGACTTGGTTTCCGTAAGGGATCCAAGGGACACAGAGCCAAAATTCCCCAACTTCATTAAGGAGGAGGGGAAGGCGCCTATGTCTAGTAGCTCGTATTCTTTTCATGATAAAAAGAACCATGCTTATTTGTATACTCATGCTAATAATGCCTCTTGTCGCTTGCTAAGGGAGACGGGGCTTTCGAGACCCTCGTCATGTCTCCTTTGGTGATCACGAAATCCAGACCCCCGAAGTGAATGGTCGTTCTAGGAGTCTAGATCGTGCCGCTGACGTTGCTAGCCATCCAGAACTTGGATGATCTCGTCATGGAACATGCAAGCCCCTACCTGGCGCGTTAACTGTCGGGTGTTTCGTACCTCGCTCCGTCAAGTAAATTTATTATGTGCTTTCCAGGCTCTAGAGGGTGTGCCCGGGGGGTGCAAGATTTATACTGATTTGGGCAGAACATCCCTACTTCCAATCATCGGTGGCTTACGCTACCGGCATCATTGATGATCAAACTCGTAGTAGGAGTTACAAGCAGTCGAGAGAGGGAGGAGAGGCTCCCAGATCTCTTATCGGGGTGGAAGTGGAGCTTAGAAATTGCAAGGTGGCGTCCTAGCTAAGTCTTAGCTTGGTAGGGCTCCGGCCTCCTGGTCCTCGTCGGCGCTGAAAGCTGAGGCTCAACTGTTGCATTTCATTCATTCAGAAGAACCATATATAGACCGAGTACAACAAAGGGCAGTCGTAGGCTTCTAACAAAAGTGTCTGCATGCAAGGGCAGTCGTTAGCCCACAACAAATGTGCCGACAAGCCAGGAGAAGAGGTTACACAAGATCCTAATAAGCTAGATCAGAACCTATACAGTTTGACTAAGCAATTATGCGCTAACACCCCTAGTCCGGACGTGCTAAAACATGCAGACTGGACCTAAAATCTTGAAACAACAATGTCGGCAAACCCTTAGTAAAGATATCAGCATACTGAAATGACGATGGAACATGCAGGACCTTGATATCACCCAATGCTACATGATCACGAACGAAGTGCAAATCAATCTCTATATGCTTCGCGTGTTGATGTTACACCAGATTGTTAGATAGATACATGGCACTCACATTGTCATAGAAAACCACCGATGCCCGTAGTGTTGGATGATGAAGTTCAGTGAGTAACTGTTGCAACCAACAGACTTCCGCAACAACATTCGCGACCCCTCTGTATTCAGCCTCAGCACTGGACCTTGACACTGTGGATTGCCGTTTGGAAGACCATGCTATCGGATTATCCCCAAGGAAGACACGGTAGCCAGATGTAGATCGTCGAGTATCAGGGCATCCTGCCCAATCTGCATCAGTGTACGCAATAATGCTTGTACTGCTGGAACGAGTGAGTTGAAGACCAAGAATTCGTTTAAGCAGAGACATGTGAGAATATCATGGTGAATGCATAAAGAGGCAAGCTTGTTGTACGACATGAGAAATGTTTGGACGAGTGTGAGTTAAGTACTGCAGGGCACCCGCAAGGCTGCGATAAATGGAGGGATTGTCGAGTGGAGTACCCGATGAAGCCGAGAGCTTGGCTTTGGTGTCAATGGGGGTCGAGACAGGGTTGCAGTTAGTCATCCCTGCACGGTCAAGCAGCTCATGAGCATATGTAGTTTGATCTTGGAAAAGACCAGACTGATTATGTGTGACATGGATGCCAATAAATTGGGCGAGGGGTCCTAGATCAGTCATGTGGAACTCACGACGGAGAGTAACTATGATGAGTGTAAGGGTGGCATCAGAGTTTGCAGTGAGAATGATGTCATCAACATATAGTAATATGTATGCAACACGAGTACCTTGATGAACAATGAAGAGGGACGAATCTGCTTTGGATGCCACGAAGCCAATTGTGCGCAAGAAACTTTGAAACTGGAGAAACTAGGTCATTGGCGCCTGTTTAAGTCTGTACAGAGACTTATTAAGTCTGCACACATGATCTGGATGGGAAGGGTCAATGAACCCAACTGCCTGGCAACAATATATTGTCTCAGACAAATCCCCGTGTAAAAAGGCATTCTTCACGTCTAGCTGCCGCAGAGGCCAGCAAGTAGATGTAGCAATACTGAGAACGGTCCGTACTGTGGCCGGTTTGATCACTGGACTAAATGTTTCATCATAGTTGACGCCATATTCCTGACGGAAACCACAGACAACCCAACGTGCCTTGTACCGAGCCAAAGATCCATCTGCATTCAATTTATGACAAAAATCCATTTCCCGCTAACAATATGAACTCCTGCAGGTTGTGGAACAAGACACCATGTTTTGTTCCTCATCAAAGCATTATATTCATCAAGCATAGCGTTGTGCCAATGTGGATCCTTGAGTGCAGAGCGATATGATGTGGGAATGGGTGAGATATCTATAGCAGCAGAGAGATTCAGTTTTGTGAGAGGTTTGTGGATTCCAAAACGAGAACGTGTGTGCATGGGGTGGATAGGCTAGCTGGACTATGTAGAACGGAGCTCAGGAGACGCATAAAGAAAGACTAGAGGTAATGCAGGCGGTAGAGGCGAAGATGCGGGAGTCGGCGTGGTGATCGTATCAGGAGAGCTTTGTGTGGGAGAGGCCTCGGGCGTGAGAGCTGGTCCGCTGGAATCAGTTGGTGGACTTGGAGAGCCAGGAGGTGTGGGTGGTGGGGCGGTGTTGCATGGCAGTGTGGGCGAAGCGTGGAGCAGGGAGGCCCAGGTAGCGACCCCGAGGAAGAGACGGTCGGATAAGGCGATGTAGGTGCGCCTGCCACAACTGCTGCATAAGGAAAATATGTTTCATAAAAAATAACGTGTCAAGACACGAGAACCTTGCATGTACGCAGATCTAAGCAATAGTAGCCCTTATGTTCAGCTGGGTACCCGAGGAAAAGGCATGGTGCAGATCGAGGATGTAACTTGTGCAGCATGGTTGAGGACGTGTTGGGATAGCACAAGCATCCAAATACTCGAAGGTGTGAGTAGTCGGGAGGCTGGCCAAACAGACAATGGTAGGGGGTATAGGAAGCAAGGGAACGACATGGACGACGATTGATCAGGTAGGTAGCTGTGCTGAGCACTTCAACCTAGAATTCAAAAGGGAGGGATGCCTGGAATTGAAGTGTGCGAAGAACATCGTTGATCGTGCGCAGGGATCGTTCAGCCTTGCTATTTTTTTGCTGATATGTATGGACAAGAGAATCGCAAAGTGACACCACGGGAGGCAAGGACCGTGCGTAAAGAAATATTATCAAATTCCTTGCCATTGTCACATTGAAGCGACTGCACACCGAGAAAGAATTGTGTGTAAACATACGCAAGAAAATTGGAAAATGTGGTCGTAGTATCGGATTTGTGACGCAAGGGAAACATCCATACATAATGAGAAAAATCATCCAAGATCACAAGGTAGTATTTAAAACCGGTAAAACTAGCTATAGGGGATGTCCACAAATCACAGTGAATGAGTTGAAAAGGGAAGGAGGTTATTGTGGTGGATCGTGCAAAGGGTAAGCGCACATGGCGACCTAATTGACACGCCTCACAGACATGAGTTTTATTGCATCTAATAGGAACGGAAAATTGAGATAAAATCTTGCTAAGGCTATGATCGTCGGGGTGCCCAAGTCGACGATGCCACAAAGTGACTGATGGAAGGACAGTGAAGGCCACCGGAGGTGATGTGCTCCCAGAGTGGAAGGGGTAGAGATCGCCCGAGCTACAGGCCCTCATGACCATGTTCCTGGTGTTGAGATCCTTGATAGAAAAACAGAGGGATCAAATTCAATGGAACATAAATTAACTTTTGTGAATTTCCAGACAGAAATCGGATTCTTGATGATGTGAGGTGTATGAAGGACATTTTCCATACGAAATGTGGTAGATGGCGTAACAAGATGTGCAGTGCCCGTGCCATGAATGGGAATATAAGATCCATTACCAACAACAACCTTTGATGAGTTATGCAAAGATGAAGGAAAATACACGGGCAAGTGACCTCCATTACCAGTCATGTGGGAGCTCGCACCGGTGTCCATGTACCAATCACTGTTGTTGCTTTGCTGTGAGAGAGAGTCAGCCTGTAACGCTTGAAGAAGACCTGATGTGTCAAAGGAGGGAGGGGCCGGTGTCGCCAGGTGTGTTGTAGGCTGGAAGTAGCCGATGTTGAAGGCCTGAGCAGGCGGAGGAGCGCCCTGGATACGTGGACCAGACGCAGGCTGGAAGTAGCCAGTGTTGAAGGCCTGAGCGGGCGGACGAGCGCCCTGGATACTTGGACCCAGACCTAGACCAGACGCACCAGTCCACGGAGCGCGCCATGAGGATCCAGACGAGAGCCAGGCAGCCACCCACGGTGGTGTTGGTGACTTGTTCTCAAATGCTTCGGCTTAAGAACAAGGCAACACAAAAATAGATTAATATTTAATGCCCTTCGTCCTTTGAAGCATTATTTCCCTGAGGATATAATGATCTTCGGACGAAGGTTATGAAGGACGTACCTTCATCATTGCAACATAAATCAATGAAAGATGAGGCATATGAAACATAGTAACATGGATAATTACATGACATCATAATATGTCTTTTTTTATATAATCAGGAATGAATAAGAGCGAAATCAAATTACATTTGTACCTTCGGCTTGATTGAAGGCAAAGGTACCAGCGTGACGCACAAGCGAGTACAAGTCAGCGTGTCCAGTATGGGACTACTATTCATCTATTTATAGGCACAAGGCGTAGCCTGTATAAAAATACATTCATGCTCTTTTTACTATTGACTTAATGACAATCCAACGAGTACTAGATAGCCTTTTCCCCTTTAAGTCGGTTCCCTTTTCTGTTGTTGAGCCGAAGATTCCTTGCGTATAGCTTTAGAACTGGTTCATCCTTCGTACTGACCCTGCTTTTCATATTGTGTACAACTTTATCCTGAATCCAAAGGTTCCTGAACATATATTACACTTAGGAAACATTGTTAGTCATGTTTTTGATGACCTTCGGAAGACGAAGGCCCCCAACAGTAGCCCCTCGCAGTATTAATTTGTTATAACAACGAATTCAGACTACGACATGAACGAAGGCCTTAAGCCAAAGGTCCAAAAAAACACCTTCCCTTTGCTAGAATAGAAATAGCCAATGACAGACAGGGCCCACCAAGTTGCAACGCACTGGGCATATAAATATAAACCATAGCGACATCATTTGGTACGCTATTGCCACTATTTGCGTTATTTTCTCAAACTTTTTAGTTGTTGCTCACTAGCTGTCGCCTGATTTCCAAGCTTCCTGGGCTTTGGTTTAAAGTCACGTTTTCACCATGTTTGAGGAAAAAATATCCAAGGAAGAGAAGGTTGTTGTGAAGATGAAGTTGACTGAAGAGACGAAGCTATTTGAGGAGAAGAAGGCTGTGGATCCTTATATTGCTGGATTCGTTGAGTCGATGGCAAAGACAAACACAGAGAAGATTACTAAGGAAATACTGGAAGGTTTATCTGAAGATACTGGTGATAGCGATAGCTATGATGTGGAAAGTGGGGATGAAGATTCTGAAGATCGGCCCTGGCGGCCAAGCCATTCTGTCTTCGAAAAATCGACCATTAAGCAGACTCATCTTGAGAACATTAGAGGAAGGTACTTTCGGGACATGTCTATTGTGAGGGCTGGCGGAGACAACAACGTCCCTGCCCCTGAGGAAAACGAAGTTGTAATTTACCGAAGCTTCTTCAAGGCTGGACTTCGGTTCCCTTTAAGCAAGTATGTAGTTGAAGTGTTGAAAACCTACCAGATCTTCCTCCATCAGATCACCCCCGAAGCCATAATAAGGATGGGGCTTTTTGTCTGGGAAGTAAGGAGTCAAGGGCTAGAGCCAAGCGCGAAATGCTTCTGCAACATGCACGGACTTTTATATGAGACGAAGGCCATTGGTAAAGAGCAGTACCATAACAACTTTGGTTGTTATGAATTCGTTGCTCGTCCCAACGCAAGCCACCCAGTGCCAACATTTTGGAAGAGATGATCCGGGGCCTGGATGGAAGAGTGGTTTTATGTGAAGAATGATCTGAAGACGAGAGAAGACATAAAAGAAATCATCATGCGCCCCATCTGGTCTCGCTTCGGCCTTCGAAGGTCGAAGGTCGAAATTGATGACGTCGCCGAAGCGTGTCAAAAGGCCTTCAACACTGTTTGCTCCTTCATTAGCACAAGGTATTTAATTCAAGAACATATAGCCTTCAGGGTATGGCCACATGTGGAAAGCTGGGAAATGCCGGAGGAGACCATTATTGACTCTAGCGAAGGTGGTTTGGTTCGGCTGAAGTATACCTTCAGGTTTGGGGATAAGTTTGATGAACCAAATGATGACTGGCTGAAGTGCATTGAAACTACTAGCGACGAGTTACTTGGGGCATATTCCAAGACCGAGGACAAGGCCTTGTTCGCAACCTTCGGGGTCAGAGTAAGAAAAGATTGAACAGGGTATTCGATGCTATTGGCTTCGTATACCCTGACTATTGTTATCCGCTGTGAGGGCAAGGGGTAAAAAGAAAGATTGCTGCTTCGAGAAAAGTTGCTACTTTGGCGATCACAGCTGAGCCGAAGGGCAAGAATATGAAGGTTCTGACTCACCGGCCGCGTTACATTGAACCGGCTGCGATACCTGAATTTGGCGAAGGGGCCACCTCAGCTACCAAAGCAAAAGAAACTATTCTGTCTGCGCAGAGCACTGAAGAGTCGGCTGTAATACCGAAGTTACCTTCAGTCGAGCTAGTTGAGACGAAGGCTAATAAGGCTAAAGGGTCGAAAATTGAAGAAATAACAAAAATGCCAGAGATTTTGAGTCCTCCAACAGAGGCAACAGTGCCGAAAGTGCAAAAGGGTTCCGCCGCAACTCCTAAGAGGAGAAGGATGGCGAATGTGCTAGATGTTGTGTTAGAAACAACAAAAACCTTGAGTCCCGCTCCCACAAGGAAAATTGCCAAAGTTACCAAAGCGCAACCCAAAGCTGATACTAAGCAGGCAGAAGTCGAAACTGCAACAATTCAGGCTAAAACCGAAACTGGGCCTTCAGAATCCACCGAGATGGAGCCTGCTGACCCCAAGGAAAAATTAATAGGGCGGATTGCAACTGAAAAAAAATCAAAACTCCTGCTCTTGAAGCTTCGAATAAAAGTATTGACTACATTATTCGTCATGCTTCGGGAAAGGTACTATCCCAAGAAGACATGTTAGAAGCGCAACACTGTGCCCAAAAATTGAAATACCCGAAGGGGGGCTAGTGTTTAATGGGAGTGTCGAAGAAGACTTTTTGTACTGTCTCCCGGATAACAAAGAAATATCCGCTTTCCGGGAGATAGGTAAAAGCATCAGATTCTCGAAGCTGGAAGACGGTCTTTCGATTTTACCGAAGGACGAACTTGCTGACAACCTAGCATACAATAGCATAAAGGTATAAAAGCTAATTTTCTATTTGAAAATGAAATATATTTTTTTTGTGCTGTGCTCAATTCTGTCTCTCTCTTGCATGGCTTAATTCTTAGCAATGCGCTTAGGGCACAAAAAGATATTGAAGATGAAGGCTATACAATGGCTCTGAACAACCTTCGCTCAGAGGTGATCGAATTAAGAAACGAAGGTCTTGAAAAAGACAAAATCTTAATTTCATTGGTAAACAAAGTGAAAGAAGACGAAGCTAGTTATAAGGCACAGACCAAAATCCAAAAGACTGAAATTGAAGACCTTCGGAAACAACTGGCAGAAGCTAAAGAAAAATGCACATTCGTAGAAGCTAACCGAGATATCAGCGAATATTGGAGAAATTATTTAGAGAAAAATGTTGAAGAACTTCGCACATCCAAGGAAAGATGCTTTGAAAAATCCTTGGAGTTCGTGAACAAAATAAAAGGCAGTTTCACCAACGTGGGTGCCTATTCTACCGAAGAAAACTTCATATGAGGCGACCCCGAAGGTGTTATTGAATGGATAAGTGGGGAGGCTGAGACCTTTGAAGAAATCTTGAGTGATCGCGGGGATGTCTGTGCGTTTTCCGGTGCGTGGAGTATTTCGGCTATCTTGGAGAAGGCGGGATGTGATCACATCAAGACCATGGCCTAGGCCGAGGTTGCCTTCTCCGCAGATGACACAAAGGATCCTTCAGCTGAAGCGACCTTAATGGGCGGAAAATTCTATAATGATGTTTGGGTGAATGGTGACCGAGAGATGGCTCACGAAATTATAAAGAAAAGTGAAAAAGACACCCATGACGCCCAGATAAAAGCGAGACAAGCTGAAGAAGCTGCAGAGCGTGAAAGACGTATAGGTAATATCTTTTGGTGTTCATCTTCGACATTTGTTTCTATGGCTTCGGACTAATTAATTTTCCCACTTCAGCTGAATTATCTCCGCCACCGGAACCATTTGATCCCCTGGCCGATCCAGAAACGAAGGAAGCACTGGAGGTCATTAATATGGCTGAATCTATCATTGACGAAGTCGTCAATAAGTTGCTGAATGAAATTGCAGAGAAAGTCCTGAAAGAAGACTAGCACTTATTGCAAAAACATTTTTAAATGGTCAATGCAAGAGACACTGAAATAGACATTGTGCTTTTATTGTAACGAAGTTGTAATATTTGACGTGTGTAACTTTGGATTGAATATGTAAATTATTGTAATTTATTTCTTTACGACGCATGAAACTTTCATACATACCATTTTTGAGCCTTCGGCGAAAAAAACACCTTCCCTTCTTTTCATGCTTCGTAAAGAAAGAAAATCCGTGGTTCGCAAAAATAAAGATATCCTTGCTTCACAAAGAGAGATCCCTCTTTTACGTGTAGGCTGATGAGGCTGTAATTCGAAGCTTACTTCGTGTAAATTTAACAGAATATTTTCTGAAATCAGCTTCGTATTCCATTCTTGTGTCATTGATGCAATATGATGTATGATGTGATGCTATACGAAATGATGTGATGATATGATGCAAAATGATAATGATGCCGAGGACACATACTCAAACTCCCACACTGGAACACACAATCTCTGCATTCCCTTAGGAATGACTGGAATCTTTTTGCCATTTATTTTCCGGCTTCACCGTTTATTTTTTGGTGTAAGTTCTGCATCCCCTAAGGAACGTCTTTTGAACTTTTTCGCCTTCTATTTCGGCGGTATAAGTTCTGCATCCCCTTAGCAACGACTTTTGAACTTCTTTGCCTTATATTTCGGCGGTATCTGGCTCTGCATTCCCTTTAGAACGACTTTTGAGCAGAAAACTTACACTGCGCTCCCTTAGGAACGACTTTTTTGTAGCTTCGGTAAAACTTACGCTGCGCTCCCTTAGGAACGACTTTTTGTAGCTTCGGCAAAACTTACACTGCGCTCCCTTAGGAACGACTTTTGAGCTTCGACAATTTTTAGGTTTCGTAAGTCTGTGAAGAAGATATATTCCATCTCGGTAGAAGCAAAAATTCTTATAAGAACTTAAAACTAGATTTAAATTGTCTATTCCTTATTAAAAAACAAAATGACATAGAACATAAAAGTATTTGAGAGGGAGGATTTTGCTCAATAAATGTGCTTTGATTCTGGCACAATACTGTTGACTGTACGAGCTTCGGATTCCTCCCTGAATTCACGTTGCTGTTGAGAGTGCTGGCGCCCTTCTGGCTGCTGGCTTCGGGAATGTGTAGGTTGCAGTGGTGGTGGCGGTGGAAGCTGAGGCCAAGAAGCCTGAGAATGGCTAGCCGAAGCAACAGAGGTTGCAGGATGATTGCCCACATATTCTGGTATGTAGGGAGAGTGGCACGAAGCAGTGTGTAAGACCTGCTTCGGCTGATTCTGTCGAGCTTCGACTTCTGCGATCTTCTTTTGCTTCTGGATAGTGATTTGGCACATTCTTGTAGTATGACCCTTGCCCTCACCATAGAATAGGCAATAGATTTTCCTGGGCTGATCCCCATATCTTCCTCCGAAGCCCCTGGCGTCTCTGCCCCTTGGAGCTGGTGGCCTAAAGGAGCTTTGCTGCTGCCCTGAAGACATTGAGTGAGAGCACCTAGAGGGGGGGTGAATAGGTGATCCTGTAAAAACTTGAAACTTAATCCCACAAAACTTGATTAGGAGTTAGCACAATAAAGCCAAGTGGCTAGAGAGGAGTTCTAGCAAAACACAATAACCACAAAGATATCAACACAGAGATGGCACAGTGGTTTATCCCGTGGTTCGGCCAAGTCCAACACTTGCCTACCCCACGTTGTGGCGTCCCAACGGACGAGGGTTGCACTCAACCCCTCTCAAGTGGTCCAAAGACCTACTTGAATACCACGGTGTTTTGCTTTCGCTTTACTATATCCCGCTTGCGAGGAATCTCCACAACTTGGAGCCTCTCGCCCTTACAAAGATGTTCACAAAGAAGCACGAAAGTAAGGATGGGATGAGCAACGCACACAAGACACAAAATCAGAGCAATACACGCACACAAGTCACAACACGAGCTCTCAACACAACTTAAAGAGTTCTCTACTCAAATGGAGCTCTAGTTGCTATCACAAAAGAATCGAATGCGCAGAATTGGAGTCTTGGTGCTTAGGAATGCTTAGAGAATGCTTGGTGTTCTCCTCCATGCGCCTAGGGGTCCCTTTTATAGCCCCAAGGCAGCTAGGAGCCGTTGAGAGCATTCTAGGAAGGCAATTCTTGCCTTCTGTCGCCTGGCGCACCGGACAGTCCGGTGCACCACCGGACACTGTCCGGTGCGGATTTCTTTCCTTCTGTGGCGCAGCCGACCGTTGGAGATCCAGAGTCGTTGGCGCACCGGACACTGTCCGGTGCACACCGGACAGTCCGGTGCACACCGGACAGTCCGGTGCCCCCTTCTGACCGTTGGCTTGGCCACGCGTCGCGCGTGGATTAAGCGGTCGACCGTTGGCTCACCGGACAGTCCGGTGCACCACCGGACAGTCCGGTGATTTATAGCCGTACGCCGTTAATCGCTTCCCGAGAGCGACGACTTCGCCTGTGAATGGCTCACCGGACAGTCCGGTGCACCACCGGACAGTCCGGTGATTTATAGCCGTACGCCGTTAATCGCTTCCCGAGAGCGACCAGTTGACAGTCGCCAGCCTGGCGCACCGGACAGTCTGGTGCACCCAGACTGAGCTGACTTTGGCTGAAAGAAGCTATCTCCTTTCCAAAGAAAATTTTCCTGTTTCCAGCACTTAGACACAATACATTAGCTTTCAAAACAATGTACTAAGTCTTAGAAACATACCTTTACTCTTGATTTGCACTTTGTCCATCAATTGGCTTAGATTAACACTTAGGCACTTGTGTTGGCACTCAATCACCAAAATACTTAGAAATGGCCCAAGGGCACATTTCCCTTTCAATCTCCCCCTTTTTGGTGATTTATGCCAACACAACAAAAAGCAACTAAAGAAGTGCAACATTAATGCAAATGAAAACACAAATTTGTTTTGATTCAAATTTGGCATATTTGGATCATTCTCTACCACCACTTGGTTTTGTTTTTGCAAATCAACCTCAATTTCCTATCTTTAAGTCAAACACTTTGTTGAGACATAAAGAGAGTTGTTCCAAGAGAAATTGATCAAAGATTTCAAAAACTCCCCCTTTTTTCCATAATCAACTATTCTCCCCACAAGAAGCCAACTTTTGACAAAAGAGACAACAAGAGAGTTTTGACAAACCAAAAGCTCTATTCTACTATTTTCAAAATTCTCAAGTGGTAGCTGATCCATTTATTGCTTTGGCCTTATTTTCTCCCCCTTTGGCATCAAGCACCAAAACGGGATCAATCTTGGCCCTTAAACCCCATTGCCTCACCAAAATCTTCAAATAAGAGTACCAAGGCAATAAGGCTATTGAGATGGACTTGGAGTAAGTTACCCTTTCATCGGAGTGCAGTGGAAGTCTTGCATGATCCAAGTCCACCTTTCCCTTTCAATCCACCTTTGAGACTAAATCAAGCAAACTCAAGCACACGGTTAGTCTCAAAGGGTCAAGTTGTAGCACATCTCCCCCTAAATATGTGCATCACTTGCAAAAGGACTTGCAAGGTCCGGGGAGTGTTTGCACAACTTGAGCACCATAAGTAAACAACAAAATGCATAAGGAACATGATCAAAGGCATAAACACATGTATGCTATAAGTCAATCCAAGTTCCGTGAATCTAAGACATTTAGTTCACTACGCAGCCTGCAAAAGGTCTTCTCATTTAAAGGCTTGGTAAAGATATCAGCTAGCTAGTTCTCGGTGCTAATATAAAACACTTCGATATCTCCCTTTTGCTGGTGGTCTCTTAAAAAGTGATGCCGGATGTCAATGTGCTTTGTGCGGCTGTGCTCAACAGGATTATCCGCTATGCGGATAGCACTCTCATTGTCACATAGGAGTGGGACTTTGCTCAGATTGTAGCCAAAGTCCCGGAGGGTTTGCCTCATCCAAAGTAGTTGCGCGCAACACTGTCCTGCGGCAACATACTCGGCCTCAACGGTGGATAGGGCAATGGAGGTTTGTTTCTTAGAGCTCCATGACACCAGGGACCTTCCTAAGAATTGGCACGTCCCTGATGTACTCTTCCTATCGACCTTACATCCAGCATAATCGGAGTCTGAATATCCAATTAAGTCAAAGGTAGACCCCTTTGGATACCAGATCCCGAAGCAAGGTGTAGCGACTAAATATCTAAGAATTCACTTCACAGCCACTAAGTGACACTCCCTTGGATCGGATTGAAATCTAGCACACATGCATACACTAAGCATAATATCCGGTCTACTAGCGCATAAATAAAGTAAAGAACCTATCATGGACCAGTATGCTTTTTGATCAACGGACTTACCTCCTTTGTTGAGGTCGACGTGTCCGTCAGTTCCCATCGAAGTCTTTGTGGGCTTGGTGTCCTTCATCCCAAACCGCTTTAGCAAGTCTTGTGTGTACTTCGTTTGGGAGATGAAGGTGTCGTCCTTGAGTTGCTTCACTTGGAACCCAAGAAAGTAGTTCAACTCGCCCATCATCGACATCTCGAATTTCTGAGTCATCACCCTGCTAAACTCTTCACAAGACTTTTGGTTAGTAGAACCAAATATTATGTCATCGACATAAATTTGGCACACAAATAAGTCACCATCACAAGTCTTAGTGAATAAAGTCGGATCGGCTTTCCCAATCTTGAAAGCATTAGCAATTAAAAAGTCTCTAAGGCATTCATACCATGCTCTTGGGGCTTGCTTAAGTCCATAGAGTGCCTTAGAGAGCTTACATACATGGTCGGGGTACCGTTCATCCTTGAAGCCAGGGGTTTCTCCACGTACACCTCCTCCTTGATTGGCCCATTGAGGAAGGCGCTCTTCACATCCATTTGGAACAACCTGAAAGAATGGTGAGCGGCATATGCTAGCAAAATACGAATGGACTCTAGCCTAGCCACAGGAGCAAAAGTCTCCTCAAAGTCCAAACCTGCGACTTGGGCATAACCTTTTGCCACAAGTCGAGCCTTGTTCCTTGTCACCACCTCGTGCTCGTCTTGTTTGTTGCGAAACACCCACTTGGTTCCCACAACATTTTTCTTGGTACGAGGCACCAGTTTCCAAACTTCATTTCTCTTGAAATTATTGAGCTCCTCTTGCATGGCCAACACCCAGTCCGGATCTAGCAAGGCCTCTTCTACCCTGAAAGGCTCAATAGAAGAGACAAAGGAGTAATGCTCACAAAAATTAACTAATCTAGAACGAGTAGTTACTCCCTTGCTAATGTCACCCAAAATTTGGTCGACGGGATGATTCCTTTGAATCGTCGCTCGAACTTGGGTTGGAGGTGCTGGTTGTGCTTCTTCCTCCATCACATGATCATCTTGTGCTCCCCCTTGATCACATGCCTCTTCTTGATGAACCTGTTCATCGTCTTGAGTTGGGGGATGCACCATTGTTGAGGAAGAAGGTTGATCTTGCTCCTTTTGTTCCTGTGGCCGCACATCTCGAATCGCCATGGTGCGTATTGCGGCCGTTGGAACGTCTTCTTCATCTACATCGTCAAGATCAACAACTTGCTCTCTTGGAGAGCCATTAGTCTCATCAAATACAACGTCGCTAGAGACTTCAACCAAACCCGATGATTTGTTGAAGACTCTATACGCCTTTGTATTTGAGCCATAACCTAACAAAAACCCTTCCACAGCTTTGGGAGCAAACTTAGAATTTCTACCTCTCTTTACTAGAATGTAACATTTGCTCCCAAATACACGAAAGTAAGACACATTGGGTTTGTTACCGGTTAGAAGCTCATACGAAGTCTTCTTGAGGAGACGGTGAAGGTAGACCCGGTTGATGGCGTGGCAAGCCGTGTTCACGGCTTCCGACCAAAACCGCTCGGGGGTCTTGAACTCTCCAAGCATCGTCCTCGCCATATCGATGAGCGTCCTGTTCTTCCTCTCTACCACACCATTTTGCTGTGGTGTGTAGGGAGCGGAGAACTCGTGCTTGATCCCTTCCTCCTCAAGGTACTCCTCCACTTGAAGGTTCTTGAATTCAGACCCGTTGTCGCTCCTTATCTTCTTCACCTTGAGCTCAAACTCATTTTGAGCTCTTCTTAGGAAGCGCTTGAGGGTCCCTTAGGTTTCAGATTTATCCTGCAAAAAGAATACCCAAGTGAAGTGGGAAAAATCATCAACTATAACAAGATCATACTTACTTCCTCCTATGCTTAGATAGGCGACGGGTCCGAAGAGGTCCATATGAAGCAACTCCAAAGGTCTTGATGTGGTCATCACATTTTTGGTATGATGAGAGCTTCCCACCTGTTTACCTGCTTGACAAGCTGCACAAGGTCTATCTTTTTCGAAAGTTACATTAGTTAGACCTATCACGTGTTCTCCCTTTAGAAGCTTGTGAAGGTTCTGAGAGCACCTAGAGGGGGGTGAATAGGTGATCCTTTAAAAACTTAAACTTAAAGCCACAAAAACTTGATTAAGTGTTAGCACAATAAGACCAAGTGGCTAGAGAGGAGTTCTTGCAAAACACAACAACCACAAGAGGATCAACACAGATAGACATAGTGGTTTATCCCGTGGTTCGGCCAAGTACAAAACTTGCCTACTCCACGTTGTGGTGTCCCAACGGACGAGGGTTGCAATCAACCCCTCTCAAGCGGTCCAAAGACCCACTTGAATACCATGGTGTTTTGCTTTGTTTATTATATCCCGCTCATGAGGAATCTCCACAACTTGGAGTCTCTCGCCCTTACACTTTGATGTTCTCAAAGAAGCACGGAGTAAGGGAGGGATGAGCAACGCACACAAGACACAAAATCAGAGCGACAACACGCACACAAGTTGCAACAAGAGCTCACAACACAACCCGACGAGTTCACAACTCAAATAGAGCTCTAGTTACTCTCACAAAGAATCAAATGCGCGGAATCGAAGTCTTGGTGCTTAGGAATGCTTAGAGAATAATTGGTGTTCTCCTCCATGCGCCTAGGGGTCCCTTTTATAGCCCCAAGGCAGCTAGGAGCCGTTGAGAGCATTCCAGGAAGGCAATTCTTGCCTTCAGTCGCCTGGCACACCGGACAGTCCGGTGCACCACCTGACACTGTCCGGTGCGGATTTCTTTCCTTATTTGGCGAAGCCGACCGTTGCAGATGTAGAGCCGTTGGCGCACCGGACACTGTCCGGTGCACACCGGACAGTCCGGTGCCCCTATCTAGCCGTTGGCTCGGCCACGTGTCCCGCGTGGATCGCGCGGCCGACCGTTGGCCCGACCGACCGTTGGCTCACCGGATAGTCCGGTGCACCACCGGACAGTCCAATGAATTATTGTCGTACGCCGTTAATCATCTCCCGAGAGCGAAGAGTTCGCCTGTGAATGACTCACCGGACAGTCCGGTGCACCACCGGACAGTCCGGTGCACCACCGGACAGTCCGGTGATTTATAGCCGTACACCGCCGGCGAAGTCCCGAGAGCAGCAAGTTCGCTAGAGCCAGCCTGGCGCACCGGACACTGTCCGGTGCACCCAAACTGAGCAGACTTTGGCTGAACAAAGCCATCTCTTTTCCAATTTGATTTCTCCTGTTTCCAGCACTTAGACACAATACATTAGTCCATAAAACAATGTACTAAGTCTAGAAACATACCTTTACTTTTGATTTGCAATTTGTCCATCACTTGGCATACTTTAATACTTAAGTACTTGTGTTGGCACTCAATCACCAAAATACTTAGAAATGGCCCAAGGGCACATTTCCCTTTCAATCTCCCCCTTTTTGGTGATTTATGCCAACACAACAAAAGGCAACTAATAGAAGTGCAACATCAATACAAATGAGAACTCAAAATTGTTTTGATTCAAATTTGGCATATATGGATCACTCTTTGCCACCACTTGGTTTTGTTTTTGCAAATCAACCTCAAATTCCTATCTCTAATTCAAACACAATTGTAGAGATATAAAGAGAGTTGTTCCAAGAGAAATTGATCAAAGATTTCAAAAACTCCCCCTTTCTCCCATAATCAACCATTCTCCCCACAAGAGGCCAACTTTTGACAAGAGAGACAATAAGAGCTTTTTGACAAACCAAAAAGCTCTATTCTACTATTTTCAAAATTTCTCAAGTGGTAGCTGATCCATTTATTATTGCTTTGGCCTTATTTTCTCCCCCTTTGGCATCAAGCACCAAAACAGAATCAATATTGGCCCTTTAACCCCATTACCTCACCAAAATCTTCAAATAAGAGTACAAAGGCAATAAGAGTACATGATATGAACTTGGAATAAGTTACCCTATCATCGGAGTGCAGTGCAAGTCTTTCATGGTCCAAGTCCACCTTTTCCCTTTCAAACTTCCTTTGAGACTAAATCAAGCAAACTCAAGCACACGGTTAGTCTCAAAGGGTCAAGTTGTAGCACATCTCCCCCTAAATGTGTGCATCACTTGCAAATGGACTTGTGAGGTCCGGGGAGTGCTTGTACAACTTGAGCACCATAAATAAACAACAAAATACATAAGGAACATGATCAAGGCATAAACACATGTATGCTATAAATCAATCCAAGTTCCGCGAATCTAAGACATTTAGCTCACTACGCAGCCTGCAAAGGTCTTCTCATCTAAGGGCTTGGTAAAGATATCGACTAGCTGGTTCTCGGTGCTAACATAAAACACTTCGATATCTCCCTTTTGCTGGTGGTCTCTCAAAAAGTGATGCTGGATGTCAATGTGCTTTGTGCGGCTGTGCTCAACATGATTTTCCGCTATGCGGATAGCACTCTCATTGTCACATAGGAGTGGGACTTTGCTCAGATTGTAGCCAAAGTCCCGGAGGGTTTGCCTCATCCAAAGTAGTTGCGTGCAACACTGTCCTGCGGCAACATACTCGACCTCAGCGGTGGATAGGGCAACAGAAGTTTGTTTCTTAGAATTCCATGACACCAGGGACCTTCCTAAGAATTGGCATGTCCCCGATGTACTCTTTCTATCGACCTTACATCCAGCATAGTCGGAGTCTGAATATCCAATCAAGTCAAAGTTAGACCCCTTTGGATACCAGATCCCGAAGCAAGGCGTAGCGACTAAATATCTAAGGATTCACTTCACGGCCACAAGGTGACACTCCCTTGGATCATATTGAAATCTAGCACACATGCATACGCTAAGCATAATATCCGGTCTACTAGCACATAAATAAAGTAAAGACCCTATCATTGACCGGTATGCCTTTTGATCAACGGACTTACCTCCTTTGTTGAGGTCGGTGTGTCCGTCGGTTCCCATCGGTGTCTTTGCGGGCTTGGCGTCCTTCATCCCAAACCGCTTTAGCAAGTCTTGCGTGTACTTCGTTTGGAAGATGAAGGTGTCGTCCTTGAGTTGCTTCACTTGAAACCCAAGGAAGTAGTTCAACTCGCCCATCATCGACATCTCAAACTTCTGAGTCATCACCCTGCTGAACTCTTCACAAGACTTTTGATTAGTAGAACCAAATATTATGTCATCGACATAAATTTGGCACACAAATAAGTCACCATCACAAGTCTTAGTGAATAACGTTGGATCGGCTTTCCCAACCTTGAAAGCATTAGCAATTAAAAAGTCTCTAAGGCATTCATACCAGGCTCTTGGGGCTTGCTTAAGTCCATAGAGCGCCTTAGAGAGCTTACACACGTGGTCGGGGTACCGTTCATCCTCGAAGCCAGGGGGTTGCTCCAAGTACACCTCCTCCTTGATTGGCCCGCTGAGGAAAGCGCTCTTCACATCCATTTGGAACAACCTGAAAGAATGATGAGCGGCATATGCTAGCAAAATACGAATAGACTCTAGCCTAGCCACAGGAGCAAAAGTCTCCTCAAAGTCCAAACCTGCGACTTGGGCATAACCTTTTGACACAAGTCGAGCCTTGTTCCTCGTCACCACCCCGTGCTCGTCCTGTTTGTTGTGGAACACCCACTTGGTTCCCACAACATTTTGCTTGGGACGAGGCACCAGTGTCCAAACTTCATTACGCTTGAAGTTGTTGAGCTCTTCCTGCATGGCCAATACCCAGTCCGGATCTAGCAAGGCCTCTTCTACCCTGAAAGGCTCAATAGAAGAGACAAAAGAGTAATGCTCACAAAAATTAACTAATCTAGAAGGAGTAGTTACTCCCTTGCTAATGTCACCCAAAATTTGGTCGACGGGATGATTCCTTTGAATCGTCGCGCGAACTTGGGTTGGAGGTGCCGGTTGTGCTTCTTCATCCATCACATGATCATCTTGTGCTCCCCCTTGATCACACGCCTCCTCTTGATGAATCTATTCATCGTCTTGAGTTGGGGGATGCACCATTGTTGAGGAAGAAGGTTGATCTTGCTCCTCGAGTTCCTGTGGTCACACATCACCAATTGCCATGGTGCGTATTGCGGCCGTTGGAACGTCTTCTTCATCTACATCATCAAGATCAACAACTTGCTCTCTTGGAGAGCCATCAGTCTCATCAAATACAACGTCGCTAGAGACTTCAACCAAACCCGATGATTTGTTGAAGACCCTATACGCCTTTGTATTTGAGTCATAACCTAACAAAAACCCTTCTACAGCTTTGGGAGCAAACTTAGAATTTCTACCTTTCTTCACTAGAATGTAACATTTGCTCCCAAATACACGAAAGTAAGATACATTGGGTTTGTTACCGGTTAGAAGCTCATACGAAGTCTTCTTGAGGAGGCGATGAAGATACACCCGGTTGATGGTGTGACAAGCCGTGTTCACGGCTTCCGACCAAAAGCACTCGGGCGTCTTGAACTCTCCAAGCATTGTCCTCGCCATATCGATGAGCATCCTGTTCTTCCTCTCTACCACACCATTTTGCTGTGGTGTGTAGGGAGCAGCGAACTCGTGCTTGATCCCTTCCTCCTCAAGGTACTCCTCCACTTGAAGGTTCTTGAATTCAGACCCGTTGTCGCTCCTTATCTTCTTCACCTTGAGCTCAAACTCATTTTGAGCTCTCCTTAGGAAGCGCTTGAGGGTCCCTTGGGTTTCAGATTTATCCTGCAAAAAGAATACCCAAGTGAAGCGGGAAAAATCATCAACTATAACAAGACCATACTTACTTCCTTCTATGCTTAGATAGGCGATGGGTCTGAAGAGGTCCATGTGAAGCATCTCCAACGGTCTTGATGTGGTCATCACATTTTTGGTATGATGAGAGCTTCCCACCTGTTTTCCTGCTTGACAAGCTGTACAAGGTCTATCTTTTTCGAAAGTAACATTAGTTAGACCTATCACGTGTTCTCCCTTTAGAAGCTTGTGAAGATTCTTCATCCCCACATGTGCTAAGCGGCGATGCCACAGCCAGCCCATGCTAGTCTTAGCAATTAAGCATGCATCTAGACCGGCCTCCTCTTTTGCAAAATCAACTAAATAAAGTTTGTCGTCTAGTACACCCTTAAAAGCTAATGAACCATCACTTCTCCTAAAGACAGACACATCTACATTTGTGAATAAACAGTTATATCCCATATTACAGAGTTGACTCACAGACAACAAGTTATATCCAAGCGACTCAACTAAAAACACATTAGAAATAGAGTGCTCGGATGAAATAGCAATTTTTCCTAACCCTTTCACCTTGCCTTGGTTCCCATCACCGAATATTATTGAATCTTGGGGATCCTTGTTCTTGACGTAGGAAGAGAACATCCTCTTTTCCCCTGTCATGTGGTTTGTGCATCCGCTGTCGATAATCCAGCTTGTACCCCCGGATGCATAAACTTGCAAGGCAAATTTAGGCTTGGGTCTTAGGTACCCAACTCTTCTTGGGTCCTACAAGGTTAGTGATAATATCCTTAGGGACCCAAATGCAAGTTTTATCTCCCTTGCATTTTGCCCCTAATTTCCTGGCAATCACCTTTCTATCCTTTCTACAAATTGCAAAGGAAGCATTGCAAGCATGATAAATTGTAGAAGGTTCATTAATCTTCCTAGGAACATGAGTGTTGGGGACTTGTTCTCAAATGCTATGAATCAAGAACAAGGCAACATAAAATGTTAAATGTCAAAGCCCTTCGTCCTTCGGGTCATTATTTCCCTTCAGATATAATGAATCTAGGACGAAGGTTATGAAAGACATGCCTTCATGACCATGATGAGAGATGAAGAACATTCATACAAAATATAGAAAGTAATATAATCTTTTGTAACCATTATTATTAATCTATTTCCATTTATCTTATTTGTACAAACAATATTAGATTACAAATGTACCTTCGGCTTGAAGGAGTGAAAATACAAGTGTGACGCCAAAAGCGAATGCCAAGTCCGTCTGTCCCGTACGGGAGTACTGTTCATCTATTTATAGGCACGAGACGCAGCCCGTGTAAAATTACATTAGTGCCCTTCATATTTATCAACAACTCTACAGTAATTCTTCAGGGTCTGATTCGACTTTTCATCTTTAAGTTGGTTCCCCTTTTCTACTGTCATGCCGAAGCTTATCTGCGCATAGCTTCGTAATGATCTTTTCCTTCGTCACAATCGCCTTCCGTCCCACTCAAGCTTCGTCTTGACCATAATCTTATATACCCATAATCCAATTCCGAAGATAACTGCTCACACATTTCACTTGGAAAACATTGTTAAATCATGTTTTTGAGGACCTTCGGAAGCCGAAGGCCCCCAACAGTAGCCCCTCGCAATATTAATTTGCTGTACTGATAAATTCATATTGCGATATGGACGAAGGCCTTAAGCCGAAGGTCCAAAAAAACACCTTCCCTTTGCTAGAATAGCAACAGTCATTGACAAGCGGGACCCTCCAGTTTCTGACATCATGGGTGTATAAATAGGGGCTCGCCACAACTTATTTGGCACGCTCTCTTGCCACCTGTTTTGCCTATTCAAATAGCTTTCTGCCCACAAATATTTGGTTGCCTCCCTAGTTTTAAGCTTCGGAAGCGAGAGGCAGGGATTCCGAAGGGATGTCTGAGGATAAGAAGGTTGCTGCCGAAATGAAGCTGAGCCTTTCTGAGGAGAAGAATCTGGGCTTTATTGAATCAATAGCAAAAACAAATACAGAGAAAATTACTAGGGAGATTTTGGAAGGTTTATCTGAAGATACTGGTGAAAGTGATAGTTATGATGCAGACAGTGGGGGTGAGGATTCCGAAGATCGACCCTGGCGACCAAGCCATTCAGTCTTCGGAAAATCAACTATTGGGCAAAGCCACCTTGAAAACATGAGGGGGAGATATTTTCGAGATATGTCCATCGTGAGGGCAGATAACGGAGAGAGGACTGTGCCGACTCCCGAAGATAATGAAGTCGTTATCTTCCGAAGCTTTTTAAAAGCTGGGCTACGATTCCCTATAAGCAGGTTTGTGGTAGAAGTTCTGAAAATATATCAGGTGTACCTTCATCAACTTACCCCTGAAGCAATAATAAGAATGGGAATCTTCGTCTGGGCTGTGAAGAGCCAGGGCCTAGAGCCAAGTGCGAAAAGCTTTTGCAATATTCATGAATTATTATACGAAACAAAGCCCTGGGGTAAAGAGCAATATCATAACAACTTTGGTTGCTACAACTTCGGTGCCCGCTCTGGATCAAGCTGTGTCGTGCCAACCTTTCGGAAGAGATGGCCCAGAGAATGGATGAAAGAATGGTTCTATGTAAAAAATGATTTGAAGGTTCGATAAGATATTAAGGATGTCATCATGTGCCCCATCTGGCAGCGCTTCGGACTCCGGAAACCGAAGGTAGAAATGGATGAAGTAGCTGAAGAATGCCAAAGGGCCTTCGGCGTAGTCTGCTCTTTTATTGGGACAAGAGATTTAATACAAGAACACATTGCCTTCAGGGTGTGGCCTCTTGCAGATAATTGGGAAATGCCGAAAGAAACTGTTAAAGAAACTGACGAAGGTGGGCTAGTCAGGCTGAAGTATACATTCAAGTACGGAGACAAGTTCGTTGAACCAGATGATGATTGGTTAAAGAGCATTGAGACTGTAAGTGATGAACTGCTTGGGGTTTATTCGAAGGCCGAAGACACTGCATTGTGAGCGGCCTTCGGAGGCCGAAAAAAGAAAAGACTCAACCGAGTGTTTGATGCAATCGGGTTTGTCTACCCCGATTATCGCTATCCAGTGCGGGGGCAAAAAAGAAAAGGCACAACTTCTGCGAAAGAAACTGATGTAGCTGCTCCTAGCGAGCCAGCGCCGAAGAGAAAAAGGGTAAAGGTTCTCACACATCGGCCACGCTATATTGAACCAGCCACGGTGCCTGAGTTCGTCGGTGAGACCTCTTCGGCCATCGAAGCTAAAGAGCCAACCCTGCTGCCAGAAGTCAAAGAAGTGGCCGAAGTGCCAGCGACAGAAAAGATGGAAGAACCTAAGACAGAAGAAGCGAAAGCATCATCTGAGGGAGTGAAAATATCAGAAATTTTAAGTCCTTCAGAAGAAATTGAAGCAGCAAAAATTAAAAAGGGGCCAACAGTGACCCCAAAAAGAAAAAGAATGGTTAATGTGTTAGATGTTTTGGAAACAATTAAACTTCCAAGCACAACCCCAAAGAAGACTGCTGAAACTTCTGAGGCGCTTGCTGAAGTATCCGTTGCTGAAGCTCCGAAGCAACAGACTGGAGTTAAAACCGGGCCTTCAGAACCAACCAAGGTAATACCTTTGGAAGCAGAAGAAACAAAAATTGCAAAGGCAACCGAAAAAATGAAAATATCAGAGCCAACTTTGGTTGAAGAAATTGATACAACTGCCCCCGAAGCATCTTCCAAAATATACGATTATATCGTGCGACATGCTTCGGGGAAAAAGTTATCGGAAGAAGAAGTTTTTGAAGCTAATCACTATGCCAAAGAATTGAAATACCCGAAGGGGGCACTAGTGTTCAATGGGACAGACGAAGATGACTTCCTATACTGCCTTCCTGACAACAAAGAATTATCCGTCTGTCGGGAGATGTCTAGAAGTATGGGGTTTCCGAAGCTTGAAGCTGGATTATGCGCTATGACGAAGGACGACCTTGCGGATAGTCTTGCGTACAATAGCCTGAAGGTACGAGGACTGCGCGTTTGGAAATTTTATGATTTGCAACCCATTCCTTTATTCTTATACCAACTCTTTTACATATAGGGTTTAATACTAAGCAACGCGTTGAGAGCGCAAAAGAATGCCGAAGACGAGAGCTATGAAATTGCTTTCAACAACCTGCGATCAGAGGTTATTAAACTGAGAAACGAAGCTCTGGAAAAGGATAAAATTCTGCTTACATTGGTGGACAAGGTAAAAAAGGACGAAGCTGCCTCAAAGGCCCAGGCCGAAGCTCAAAAGCGCGAAATTAAAGATCTTCAGAAACAGCTAGCTAGAGCCAAAGAAGAATGTATACTTGAAGAGACAAAACGAGAGCTTAGTGATCAATGGGCCAATCATTTAGAGATAAGTGTTAAGGAGCTTCGCGCATCCCAGAGAAAATGCTATGTTAAATCCATAGAGTGCGTTAAGAAGATAAAATCCAGCTTCGCCAACGTTGGCGCATTCTCTAGTGAAGAGAATTTCTTAAGAGGCAATCCCGAAGGTCCAATGGAATGGATCAGTCACAAAGCAGAGGCCTTCGAGGAAATCCTGAATAGCCGCGGTGACATCTGCGCTTTTTCGGGTGCTAGGGGGATTGCTGTTGTCTTGGAGAGGAAAGGTTGCGAGCATGTAAAATCCTTAGCGCAGTCCGAAGCTACCTTGTCCTCTAAAGACATTAAAGACCCCTCAGCCGAAGCAAGTATGGTCGGCGGAAAATTCTTCACCGATATCTGGGACAACGGCGACCGAGAAATGGCGTAAGAAATTATTCAAAAGAGTGAAAAAGGCATCCACGATGCTAGAAAAGTAGCAGAAGCTGTCGAGAAGAGTACAGAGCCCGAAGGGCAAATAGGTATTAATTAGTGGTTTTTATTATGCTGTAATTTTTAATTCCAGACTTTGTTCGCGGTTTGTAATAGCCATATCTTCTCTTCACTCAGAACCTGCTGAGGCATCTCCGAGCCCCCACCCGAAGGAGGATGATGAAATTAGAAAAATGGTCGAAGCTATTATGGACAAGGTTGTCGACCAGCTACTGAACGAAGCTGCGGAAGTAGTTCTTAAGGAGGATTAAACGCTATTGTAGAAACATTTGGAACGTAACATGTGTAATACATTGAAACTTTGAATGTAATATATCATCTATTTATAGTTTAATTCTTTACGATGCATGAAATTTTGCATACATACCATTTTTTGAGCCTTCGGCGAAAAAACATCTTCCCTTCTTTTCATGCTTCGTGAAGAAAATCTTTTCTACATCACAAAATTTTGCATACTTCTCTGATGAAGACTATCCAAGCTTCGTGAAATATTCTCCAAAGTTATAAAAAGGTTTTGTGTTGCCTCTCCAATGAAGCTACACTTCGTCTCGATTTATCTTGTGCCTTAGCACGATTTTCTCTTTTTCAAAATATTCTCCGAAGATCAACATTGTATCCCCTTCTTGTTCCACATGCAATATGTTGTATGATGCTTATGTTATGCAAAAATGATGTGATGATGTTATGTTATGCAAAATGGTATTTGTGCCACAGATATAAGTCCCTGTAATAGAGCACATATACTTTTCATATCAGCGCTGACTTTTCGCTGTAAGCCTCCCTTAGGAGCTTCTTCGCCTTTTACTTTCAGCGGAATCAGCGTTTATTTTTCGCTGTAAGCCTCCCTTAGGAGCTTCTTCGCCTTTTACTTTCAGCGGAATCAGCGTTTATTTTTCGCTGTAAGCCTCCCTTAGGAGCTTCTTCGCCTTTTACTTTCAGCGGAATCAGCGTTTATTTTTCGCTGTAGGTTCAGAAAACTTACACTGCGCTCCCTTAGGAACGACTTTTCACTGTTTTGAACAATTTGCACTGTGTCCGTTAAAACAAATTTTTGATAATACAAAGGTCCTTCATGCCACCATAAACTCGTATGCTTCGGCAACTCAAGCCTATGGAAAGGACATATTTTTATTATGGTAAAAGACGAAAGTGTTACAAGAAATTGAAAAACGATAAAAGACACTTAAACTTCTCATAATTGTTCCTTATTAACAAAAAGGTAATACTGAATGTAAAAATGCGAAAAAACTGCAGTTGAGGTAGGATATTTATCAATAAATGTGCTTCGACTCTGGCACAGTGCTATTGACTGTGCGAGCTTCGGACTCCTCTCTAAAGTCTCTCTGAAGGTTGTTGTGCTGACTCCCTTCTGGCTGCTGTCCTCGCTGCATCGGCGGTGGTGGTGGAGGCTGCTGCCAAGATGCTTGGGGTTGGCTTGCCGAAGCAACAGAAGCTGCAGGGTGGTTGCCTACATATTCTAGAATATAAGGCGAATGATACGAAGCAGTATGCATGACCTGCTTCGGCTGACTTTGTTGCGATGCTGCTTCTGCTATCTCCTTCTGCTTCTGGATGGTAACATGGCACATCCTAGTGGTATGGCCCTTGTCTTCACCACAGAATAGGCAGTAAATTTTTTTGGCTGATCTCCAAACCTTCCCCCGAAGCCCCTGGCGCCTCTGCCCCTTGGCGCTGACGGCCGAAAAGAAATTTGCTGCTGCCCTGAAGCTGATGAAGAGTATTGTGGCCTTTGCTGCTGGCTCCCTCGATCATCACCTTGAGTGGAGTTATGAATTGACCTGACATGCCTCGGATGAAATCTTCCTCCGAAGCCCCTGGTCATCTCAGAGAACCTGAATGCCTCCTCCCTTCTCTGGCGTAAATCATTATCAGCTCGGATGTACTCGTCCATTTTTTGGAGTAGCTTCTCCAAAGTTTGTGGTGGCTTCCTAGCAAAGTATTGTGCTGAGGGTCCCGGCCGAAGTCCCTTAATCATGGCCTCAATGACAATTTCATTGGGCACTGTTGGCGCTTGTGCCCTCAGGCACAGAAACCTTCGGACATACGCCTGAAGGTATTCTTCATGGTCCTGGGTACACTGGAAGAGAGCCTGAGCGGTGACTGGCTTTGTCTGAAATCCTTGGAAGCTAGTTATCAACATATCCTTCAGCTTCTGCCAAGAGGTGATTGTCCCTGGCCGAAGAGAGGAGTACCAGGTCTGAGCGACACTCTTGACGGCCATGACAAAAGACTTTGCCATGACTGCAGTATTACCACCATACGAAGATATAGTTGCTTCATAGCTCATCAGAAATTGCTTCAGGTCTGTATGACCGTCGTACATGGGGAGCTGAGGTGGCTTATAAGACTGGGGCCATGGTGTAGCCTGCAATTCTGTTGAGAGAGGAGAAGCATCATCGAAAGCAAAGTTTCCATGATGGAAATCTTCAAACCAGTCGTCCTCATTGTGGAAGCCTTCCTGATGGAGCTCTCTGCGTAAAGGCCTTCGGCTCTGATCATCTTGAACAAGATGACGAACCTCTTCAGAAGCTTCGTCTATCTGTCTCTGAAGGTCAGCTAGACGAGCCATCTTCTCCTTCTTGCGCTGCACCTGTTACTGAAGGATCTCCAGGTTTTGGATCTCCTGATCCAAGTCATCTTCCGGAGGTGTTGGACTAACGGCCTTCCTCTTCTGGCTTCGGGCCTCTCTAAGAGAAAGGACGTCTTGATTGGGATCCAGCGGCTGTAAAGTACCAGCCCCTGTTGCTGAAGCTTTTTTCGGCGGCATGACGAAGGTGATGCTTGCCGAAAGTGTTCAAGACTCAAAAAATGAAAGTGAGTTCACCGGAGGTGGGCGCCAATGTTGGGGACTTGTTCTCAAATGCTATGAATCAAGAACAAGGCAACATAAAATGTTAAATGTCAAAGCCCTTCGTCCTTTGGGTCATTATTTCCCTTCGGATATAATGAATCTAGGACGAAGGCTATGAAAGACATGCCTTCATGACCATGATGAGACATGAAGAACATTCATACAAAATATAGAAAGTAATATAATCTTTTGTAAACATTATTATTAATCTATTTCCATTTATCTTATTTGTACAAACAATATTAGATTACAAATGTACCTTCGGCTTGAAGGAGTGAAAATACAAGTGTGACGCCAAAAGCGAATGCCAAGTCCGTCTGTCCCGTACGGGAGTACTGTTCATCTATTTATAGGCACGAGACGTAGCCCGTGTAAAATTACATTAGTGCCCTTCATATTTATCAATAACTCTACAGTAATTCTTCAGGGTCTGATTCGGCTTTTCATCTTTAAGTCGGTTCCCCTTTTCTACTGTCATGCCGAAGCTTATCTGCGCATAGCTTCGTAATGATCTTTTCCTTCGTCACAATCGCCTTCCGTCCCACTCAAGCTTCGTCTTGACCATAATCTTATATACCCGTAATCCAATTCCGAAGATACCTGCTCACACATTTCACTTGGAAAACATTGTTAAATCATGTTTTTGAGGACCTTCGGAAGCCGAAGGCCCCCAACAATGAGCAACATTTCTCCTAGGCATATGATGAATGACATTTCTCCTAGACATATCTCTACCATGCATATAGGAAGAACTAGAAGCAATCATAGCATGAGAATTAAAAGCATCATAACTTCTATTAACATTCCTAGATTGTCTCCTATCATGATACATGAAAGCATGGTTCTTTTTAGCACTATTAGCCATAGGGGCCTTTCCTTTCTCCTTGGTGGAGATGGAAGCCTTATGGCTTGTTAAGTTCTTGACTTCCCTCTTGAAGCCAAGACCATCCTTAATTGAGGGATGTCTACCAATCGTGTAGGCATCCCTTGCAAATTTTATTTTATCAATTTCACTCTTGCTAGTCTTAAGTTGGGCATTAAGACTAGCCAATTCATCATTCAATTTAGAAATTGAAACTAGGTGTTCACTACAAGCATCAACATCAAAATCTTTACACCTATTACAAATTGTAACATGTTCTACACAAGATGTTGATTTATTTGCTACTTCTGACTTAGCATTCAAATCATCATTTATGCTCTTTAAGCTAGAAATAGAGTCATGGCATGTAGACAATTCACTAGAAATCATTTCATTCCTTTTAATTTCTAAAGCAAGGGATTTTTGTGCCTCTACAAACTTATCATGTTCTTCATACAAAAGATCCTCTTGCTTTTCTAATAACCTATTCTTATCATTCAAGGCATCAATTAATTCATTAATTTTATCAACCTTGGTTCTATCTAGGCCCTTGAATAAACATGAATAATCTATTTCATCATCATCACTAGACTCATTCTCACTTGAAGAAGCATAAGTAGTATTCTGAGTACATACCTTCTTCTCCTTCGCCATGAGGCATGTGTGACGCTCGTTGGGGAAGAGGGCCGATTTGTTGAAGGCGGTGGTGGCGAGTCCTTCGTTGTCGGAGTCGGACGACGAACAATCCGAGTCCCACTCCTTGCCAAGGTGTGCCTCGCCCTTAGCCTTCTTGTAAACTTTCTTCTTTTCCCTCTTGTTCCCTTGTTCCTGGTCACTATCATTATCGGGACAGTTAGCGATAAAATGACCAACCTTACCACATTTGAAGCATGAGCGCTTCCCTTTCGTCTTGTTCTTGTTAGGCTGCCCCTTGTGTCCCTTTAGCGCCGTCTTGAAGCGCTTGATGATGAGGGCCATCTCTTCATCATTGAGCCCAGCCACCTCAACTTGCGCCACCTTGCTAGGTAGCGCCTCCTTGCTACTCGTTGCCTTGAGAGCAACGGGTTGAGGCTCATGGATTGGACCATTCAACGCGTCGTCCACGTATCTCGCCTCCTTGATCATCATTCTCCCACTTACAAACTTCCCAAGTACTTCTTCGGGTGACATCTTGGTGTACCTAGGATTTTCACGAATATTATTCACAAGATGTGGATCAAGGACAGTAAAAGACCTTAGCATTAGGCGAACGACGTCGTGGTCCGTTCAACGTGTGCTTCCGTAGCTCCTTATTTTGTTGATGAGGGTCTTGAGCCGGTTGTATGTTTGGGTTGGCTCCTCTCCTCTTATCATTGCAAATCTCCCAAGCTCGCCCTCCACCAACTCCATCTTGGTGAGCATGGTAACGTCGTTCCCCTCATGTGAGATCCTGAGGGTGTCCCAGATCTGCTTGGCATTGTCCAAGCCGCTCACCTTATTGTACTCTTCCCTGCACAAAGATGCTAAAAGGACAGTAGTAGCTTGTGCATTTCTATGGATTTGTTCATTTATAAACATGGGACTATCCGAGCTATCAAATTTCATTCCACTCTCTACAATCTCCCATATGCTTGGATGGAGAGAGAACAAGTGACTACGCATTTTGTGACTCCAAAATCCGTAGTCCTCCCCATCAAACTGTGGAGGTTTGCCAAGAGGAATGGAAAGCAAATGTGTATTTGAACTATGTGGAATACGAGAATAATCGAAAGAGAAGTTTGAATTAACCGTCTTCCTTTTCTCGTAGTCGTTGTCGTTGTCCTTTTGGGAAGAGGAAGATTCGTCGCTGTCGTAGTAGATTATCTCCTTGATGCGCCTCGTCTTCTTCTTCTTCCCATCTTTTCGTTTGTGGCCCGAGCCCGAGTTGGTAGGCTTGTCATCTTTCGGCTCATTGACGAAGGACTCCTTCTCCTTATCATTGATCACAATCCCCTTGCCCTTAGGATCCATCTCTTCGGGCGGTTAGTCCCTTTCTTGAAGAGAACAGCTCTGATACCAATTGAGAGCACCTAGAGGGGGGGTGAATAGGTGATCCTGTAAAAACTTAAACTTAAAGCCACAAAAACTAAGGCCAAGTGGCTAGAGAGGAGTTCTTGCAAAACACAACAACCACAAGAGGATCAACACAGATAGACACAATAGTTTATCCCATGGTTCGGCCAAGTACAAAACTTGCCTACTCCACGTTGTGGCGTCCCAACGGACGAGGGTTGCAATCAACCCCTCTCAAGCGGTCCAAAGACCCACTTGAATACCATAGTGTTTTGCTTTGTTTACTATATCCCGCTCGCGAGGAATCTCCACAACTTGGAGTCTCTCGCCCTTACACTTTGATGTTCTCAAAGAAGCACGGAGTAAGGGAGGGATGAGCAACGCACACAAGACACAAAATCAGAGCGACAACACGCACACAAGTTGCAACAAGAGCTCACAACACAACCCGATGAGTTCACAACTCAAATAGAGCTCTAGTTGCTTTCACAAAGAATCAAATGCGTGGAATCGAAGTCTTGGTGCTTAGGAATGCTTAGAGAATAATTGGTGTTCTCCTCCATGCGCCTAGGGGTCCCTTTTATAGCCCCAAGGCAGCTAGGAGCCGTTGAGAGCATTCTAGGAAGGCAATTCTTGCCTTCAGTCGCCTGGCGCACCGGACAGTCCGGTGCACCACCGGACACTGTCCGGTGCACCACCGGACACTGTCCGGTGCGGATTTCTTTCCTTATTTAGCGAAGCCGACCGTTGCAGATGTAGAGCCGTTGGCGCACCGGACAGTCCGATGCACACCGGACAGTCCGATGCACACCGGACAGTCCGGTGCCCCTATCTAGCCGTTGGCTCGGCCACGTGTCCCGCGCGGATCGCGCGGCCGACCGTTGGCTCACCGGACAGTCCGGTGCACCACCGGGCAGTCCGGTGAATTATTGTCGTACGCCGTTAATCATCTCCCGAGAGCGAAGAGTTCGCCTGTGAATGACTCACCGGACAGTCCGGTGCACCACCGGACAGTCCGGTGATTTATAGCCGTACACCGCCGGCGAAGTCCCGAGAGCAGCAAGTTCGCTAGAGCCAGCCTGGCGCACCGGACACTGTCCGGTGCACCACCGGACAGTCCGGTGCACCCAGACTGAGCAGACTTTGGCTAAACAAAGCCATCTCTTTTCCAATTTGATTTCTCCTGTTTCCAGCACTTAGACACAATACATTAGTCCATAAAACAATGTACTAAGTCTAGAAACATACCTTTACTTTTGATTTGCACTTTGTCCATCACTTGGCATACTTTAATACTTAAGTACTTGTGTTGGCACTCAATCACCAAAATACTTAGAAATGGCCCAAGGGCACATTTCCCTTTCAGGTTCTTCATCCCCACATGAGCTAAACGGCGATGCCACAACCAGCCCATGCTAGTCTTAGCAATTAAGCATGTATCTAGACCGGCCTCCTCTTTTGCAAAATCAACTAAATAGAGTTTGTCGTCTAATACACCCTTAAAAGCTAATGAACCATCACTTCTTCTAAAGACAGACACATCTACATTTGTGAATAAGCAGTTATATCCCTTGTTACAAAGCTGACTCACAGACAACAAGTTATATCCAAGCGACTCAACTAAAAACACATTGGAAATGGAGTGCTCGGATGAAATAGCTATTTTTCCTAACCCTTTCACCTTGCCTTGATTCTCGTCACCGAATATGATTGAGTCTTGGGAATCTTTGTTCTTGACGTAGGAGGTGAACATCTTCTTCTCCCCCGTCATGTGGTTTGTGCATCCGCTGTCGATAATCCAGCTTGAACCCCTGGATTCATAAACCTGCAAGCAAATTTAGGCTTGGGTTTTAGGTACCCAACTCTTGTTGGGTCCTACAAGGTTAGTCACAATGGTCTTAGGGACCCAAATGCAAGTTTTATCTCCCTTGCATCTTGCCCCTAACTTCCTAGCAATCACCTTCTTATCCTTTCTACAAATAGCAAAGGAAGCATTGCAAGTATGAAAAATTGTAGAAGGTTCATTGTTTACTTTTCTAGGAATATGAACAACATTTCTTCTAGACATAGCATTTTTCTTAGCCAAATTTCTATCATGCATAATAGAAGAACTAGAAGCAAACATGGCATAGGAATCAAAAGCATCATAACTTCTATAAGCATTCCTAGAATGTCTCCTATCATGATACATGAAAGCATGGTTCTTTTGAGTACTACTAGCCATAGGGGCCTTCCCTTTCTCCTTGGCGGAGATGGAAGCCTTATGGCTTGTTAAGTTCTTGACTTCCCTCTTGAAGCCAAGACCATCCTTAATTGAGGGGTGTCTACCAATCGTGTAGGCATCCCTTGCAAATTTTATTTTGTCAAGTTCACTCTTGCTAGTCTTAAGTTGGGCAGTAAGACTAGCCACTTCATCATTCAATTTAGAAATTGAAACTAGGTGTTCACTACAAGCATCAACATTAAAATTTGTACACCTATTGCAAATTGCAACATGTTCTACACAAGATGTTGATTTATTAGCTACTTCTAACTTAGCATTTAAATCATCATTTATACTCTTTAAGCTAGAAATAGAGTCATGGCATGTAGACAATTCACAAGAGAGCATTTCATTCCTTTTAATTTCTAAAGCAAGGGATTTTTGTGCCTCTACAAACTTATCATGTTCTTCATACAATAGATCCTCTTGCTTTTCTAATAACCTATTCTTATCATTCAAGGCATCAATTAATTCATTAATCTTATCAACCTTAGTTCTATCTAGGCCCTTGAATAAACATGAATAGTCTATTTCATCATCGCTAGATTCTTCATCACTTGAGGAAGCGTAAGTACTAGTATCACGAGTGCTTACCTTCTTTTCCCTTGCCATGAGGCAGGTGTGATGCTCGTTGGGGAAGAGGAACGATTTGTTGAAGGCGGTGGCGGCGAGTCCTTCATTATCGGAGTCGGACGATGAACAATCCGAGTCCCACTCCTTGCCAAGGTGTGCCTCGCCCTTAGCCTTCTTGTACGTCTTCTTCTTTTCCCTCTTGTTCCCTTATTCCTGGTCACTATCATTATCGGGACAATTAGCGATAAAATGACCAATCTTACCGCACTTGAAGCATGAGCGCTTCCCCTTTGTCTTGTTCTTGTTGGGATGCCCCTTGCGACCCTTTAGCGTCGTCTTGAAACGCTTGATGATGAGGGCCGTTTCTTCATCATTAAGCCTGGCCGCCTCAACTTGCGCCACCTTGCTAGGTAGCGCCTCCTTGCTCCTCGTTGCTTTGAGAGCAATCGTTTGAGGTTCTTGGATTGGGCCATTCAACGCATCATCAACGTATCTAGCCTCCTTGATCATCATCCGCCCGCTTACGAACTTTCCAAGTATCTCCTCGGGTGACATCTTGGTGTACCTAGGATTCTCACGAATATTGTTCACAAGATGTGGATTGAGGACAGTAAAAGACCTTAGCATTAGGCGGACGACGTCGTGGTCCGTCCATCGTGTGCTTCCATAGCTCCTTATTTTGTTGACGAGGGTCTTGAGCTGGTTGTACGTTTGGGTTGGCTCCTCGCCCCTGATCATTGCAAATCTCCCAAGTTCGCCCTCCACCAACTCCATCTTGGTGAGCATGGTGACGTCGTTCCCCTCATGTGAGATCTTGAGGGTGTCCCAAATCTGCTTGCCGTTATCCAAGCCGCTCACCTTATGGTATTCGTCCCTGCACAATGAAGCTAGAAGAACAGTAGTAGCTTTGCATTTTTGTGAATTTGCTCATTAATGAACATGGGACTATCAGTACTATCAAATTTCATTCCACTCTCTACTATCTCCCATATGCTTGGATGGAGAGAGAACAAGTGACTACGCATTTTGTGACTCCAAAATTTGTAGTCCTCTCCATCAAAGTGAGGAGGTTTACCAAGTGGAATGGAGAGTAAATGTGCATTGGTACTTTGCGGAATACGAGAGTAATCAAAAGAAAAGTTCGAATTGACCGTTTTCTTTTTCTCGTAGTCGTTGTCGTCGTCCTTTTGGGAAGAGGAAGATTCGTCGCTGTCGTAGTAGACTATCTCCTTGATGCGCCTTGTTTTCTTCTTCTTCCCGTCTTTTCTTTTGTGGCCCGAGCCTGAGTCAGTAGGCTTGTCATCTTTTGGCTCGTTGACGAAGGACTCCTTCTCCTTATCATTGATCACAATCCCCTTGCCCTTAGGATCCATCTCTTCGGGCGATTAGTCCCTTCGCGAAGAGAATGGCTCTGATACCAATTGAGAGCACCAAGAGGGGGGTGAATAGGTGATCCTGTAAAAACTTGAAACTTAATCCCACAAAACTTGATTAGGAGTTAGCACAATAAAGCCAAGTGGCTAGAGAGGAGTTCTAGCAAAACACAATAACCACAAAGATATCAACACATAGAAGGCACAGTGGTTTATCCCGTGGTTCGGCCAAGTCCAACACTTGCCTACTCCACGTTGTGGCGTCCCAACGGACGAGGGTTGCACTCAACCCCTCTCAAGTGGTCCAAAGACCTACTTGAATACCACAGTGTTTTGCTTTCGCTTTACTATATCCCGCTTGCGAGGAATCTCCACAACTTGGAGCCTCTCGCCCTTACAAAGATGTTCACAAAGAAGCACGGAAGTAAGGATGGGATGAGCAACGCACACAAGACACAAAATCAGAGCAACACACGCACACAAGTCACAACACGAGCTCTCAACACAACTTAAAGAGTTCTCTACTCAAATGGAGCTCTAGTTGCTATCACAAAAGAATCGAATGCGCGAAATTGGATTCTTGGTGCTTAGGAATGCTTAGAGAATGCTTGATGTTCTCCTCCATGCGCCTAGGGGTCCCTTTTATAGCCCCAAGGCAGCTAGGAGCCGTTGAGAGCATTCCAGGAAGGCAATTCTTGTCTTCTGTCGCCTGGCGCACCGGACAGTCCGGTGCACCACCGGACACTGTCCGGTGCGAATTTCTTTCCTTCTGTGGCGCAGCCGATCGTTGGAGATCCAGAGCCGTTGGCGCACCGGACAGTCCGGTGCCCCCTTCTGACCGTTGGCTTGGCCACGCGTCGCGCGCGGATTAAGCGACCAACCATTGGTCCGGCCGACCATTGGCTCACCGGACAGTCCGGTGCACCACCGGACAGTCCGGTGATTTATAGTCGTACGCCGTTAATCGCTTCCCGAGAGCGACGACTTCGCCTGTGAATGGCTCACCAGACAGTCCGGTGCACCACCGGACAGTCCGGTGATTTATAGCTGTACGCCGTTAATCGCTTCCCGAGAGCGACCAGTTGACAGTCGCCAGCCTGGCGCACCGGACACTGTCCGGTGCACCACCGGACAGTCCGGTGCACCCAGACTGAGCTGACTTTGGCTGAAAGAAGCTATCTCCTTTCCAAAGAAATTTTTCCTGTTTCCAGCACTTAGACACAATACATTAGCTTTCAAAACAATGTACTAAGTCTTAGAAACATACCTTTACTCTTGATTTGCACTTTATCCATCAATTGGCTTAGATTAACACTTAGGCACTTGTGTTGGCACTCAATCACCAAAATACTTAGAAATGGCCCAAGGGCACATTTCCCTTTCAGTGAGGTGTACTGTGGCCTCTGAAGCTGGCTTCCTTTGTCGTCATTCTGACTGAAGCTGTGGATTGATTTGACATGCCTAGGGTGGATTCTTCCTCCAAAGCCCCTGGTTATCTCAGAGAATCTGTAAGCTTCCTCCCTTCTTTGGCGGAAGTCGTTGTCAGCCCGGATATACTCATCCATCTTCTGAAGCAGCTTCTCCAAAGTTTGTGGGGGCTTCCTGGCGAAGTATTGAGCCATTGGTTCTGGCCGAAGACCCTTGATCATGGCCTCGATGACAATTTCATTAGGCACTGTGGGCACTTGTGCCCTCAGCCGTAAGAACCTTCGGACATATGCCTGAAGGTATTCCTCATGGTCTTGCGTGCACTGGAACAAAGCCTGAGCTGTGACTGGCTTCGTTTGAAAGCCTTGGAAACTGGTAACCAGCATATCCTTGAGCTTCTGCCACGACGTGATTGTCCTTGGCCGAAGAGAAGAATACCATGTCTGGGCTACGTTCCGGACTGCCATGACGAAGGACTTTGCCATGACAGTTGCATTGCCTTCGTATGAGGATATCGTTGCCTCATAGCTCATCAAAAATTGCTTTGGGTCCGAGTGCCCATCATACATGGGTAGCTGGGGTGGCTTGTAGGATTCTGGCCATGGGATAGCCTGCAATTCTGCTGCCAAGGGAGAAGCATCTTCAAAAGTAAAGGTATCATGATTAAAATCATCATACCATCCATCTTCGTTGAATAAGCCCTCTTGACGAAGCTCCCTGTATTGAGGCCTTCGGTCTTGGTCATCTTGAGTAAGATGACACACTTCCTCAGTAGCTTCATTGATCTTCCTTTGAAGATCGGCCAGTCGAGCCATCTTCTCTTTTTTCCTTTGCAGTTGTTGATGGATGATTTCCATGTCCCTGATCTCTTGGTCCAACTCCTCCTCTTGAAATGTTGGAGTGGTGACCTTTCTCTTCTGGCTTCGAGCCTCTCAGAGAGAGAGAGTCTCCTGGTTTGTGTCTAGTGGCTGCAGTGCAGCAGCCCCTGGCGCTGTTGTCTTCTTCGGCGGCATAACGAAGGTCAGTGCTTTGCCGAAGGTTGTGGATGTGAGTACACCGGAGGTGGGCGCCAATGTTGGTGACTTGTTCTCAAATGCTTCGGCTTAAGAACAAGGCAACACAAAAATAGGTTAATATTTAATGCTCTTCGTCCTTTGAAGCATTATTTCTCTGAGGATATAATGATCTTCGGACGAAGGTTATGAAAGACGTACCTTCATCATTGCAACATAAATCAATGAAAGACGAGGCATATGAAACATAGTAACATGGATAATTACATGACATCATAATATATATTTTTTATATAATCAGGAATGAATAAGAGCGAAATCAAATTACATTTGTACTTTCGACTTGATTGAAGGCAAAGGTACCAGCGTGACGCACAAGCGAGTACAAGTCAGCGTGTCCAGTATGAGAGTACTGTTCATCTATTTATAGGCACAGGGCGTAGCCTGTGTAAAATTACATTCATGCCCTTTTTACTATTGACTTAATGACAATCCAACGAGGACTAGATAGCCTTTTTCCCTTTAAGTCGGTTCCCTTTTCTGTTGTTGAGCCGAAGTTTCCTTGCGTATAGCTTCGAAACTGGTTCATCCTTCGTCCTGACCCTGCTTTTCATATTGTGTACAGCTTTATCCCGAATCCAAAGGTTTCTGAACATATATTACACTTGGGAAACATTGTTAGTCATGTTTTTGAGAACCTTCGGAAGACGAAGGCCCCCAACAGATGGCATCTGCTAAACCCAGGCTAGAACCTGGGCAGCTTGACTATCACCGTTGCCACCTTGATTGTACCATCGACCGTAGCCACGACCACGACCATCGTAGCCACGGCCAGAGTTGTGCTGGCCGCGATCATTGTCCTGACGGGAGGTTGGAGCAGAGCCGTTGCTGTTGGAGTTGGTGCCGTCGATGTTCAGCAGCGTGGTGGGGGCAGTCTGGGACGGGCCAGATAGCTGCAGTGTTTGTTCGGCGACGATGAGTTGGTCCCATGCCTCCATAAAAGTTGGGAACATAGGCAGAGCTGGCAGCATTTGGCGAAGCACATGGTATTTGGGGTTGAGCCCACAGATTAGTTGGTGCACAAGAGCACGATCTTGCACCGGTTGGTCACAGTCCGCCAGTGCATCGGAGAGAGTTTTGAGGCGATGACAGTAAGCTGCAGCAGAGAGTTCTCCCTGGATGAGGCTATGGAGTTCTTGTTCAAAATGGACTGCACGACTTGCCTTGTTACCGAGAAAGAAGCATGTGATCTTATTCTAGACGCCATGAGCAGTGGTGATGTCGTCGTCCATCACAATGTCGAGGAGGTCGTCGGCGAGCGTGGCGTGGAGGTGGAGCCAAATGAGGACAGTAAGATCCTCTTGAAGCTAGGTGGGGTCGAGCGGCAATGCCGGGGAGCCATCAATGTGATGGGTGAGGCAGAACCGATCGAGAACGACCAAAAACAGACGGCGCCAACGGCGATACGCCGTGGAGAGCAGCATATCGAGCCGAATGTTGACGAGGCTAATAATATTGACAGATTGAGCAACATGGACGAAGGACGCAGTGGGTGTAGCGCCAGTGGGGGAGGAGTCAAGAGTCCCGGAACTGGCCATGGTAGGCGCAGTGGAAATGGGGAAGTGGTGGGTGGGAAGAGAGACGAGCAGAGGTGAAGGAGGATCTCAACCAGCTCTGATTACCATGAAAGCTGAGGCTCAAGTGTTGCATTTCATTCATTCAGAAGAACCATATATAGACCGAGTACAACAAAGGGCAGCCGTAGGCTTCTAATAGAAGTGCCGACATGCAAGGGGCAGTCGTTAGCCCACAACAGATGTGCTGACAAGCCAGGAGAAGAGGTTACACAAGATCCTAATAAGCTGGATCAGAACCTATACAGTTTGACTAAGCAAGATGTCCGATTGTCACCAAGTTTGATCCCTCTCGACCCCTCTGCCTTGTGGTGACCAGGGGTCGACCAACGGTGACTTTTCTAGAAAGGAGCCGTAAGGCAGGGGGTAAAACCAGCGTTTTACTCTGGGTGAGGCCACACATACTTAGTGGGGCCCGAGGCTGCCTGACTGTCACGTATTTATTGTGGTGGATGACGTGGAGGCGGTGATGGTCCCATATGTCATTATTCGGGCTACGCCGACCCCTGGCTTCCGTAGCCTGGGGCTTAGCGTGTGATGTCGTGTAGTACCTTGTGAGAAGTCTGCGCAGTCGGGCCTAGTCCGGTATACTAAACGCAAGATTTAAGTTCTCTCCCATTTCCATTCAACTTGTGAGTTAGGTAAACACGTCGCATGATTGAGCTAGCCAATACTACATGAGCCATAATAGGCACTTCTAAACAAATTGCACTTTCAATCACAAAATCTCATCAAGCCAAAGAACACAGATTAATATATAGTTAAAGAGTTAACATCGAAAAATAGTGGACATTTCTTTTTATACTTTCTTTTAAGAACCGGATTGGCAGTAAGCATCGGTTTGAGTACTGATGCGAACAAGAATGTTGCAACTTGCAAGGCAGCAAGACACTCACCACAGAGCCAAATCACTAAAAAATGTGGTTAAGAAAGAAGAAACTAGAATAACTGGACACGGTTTTAATAGTGCAAGTATGCCGCCAAATCTGGGGACAGGCCCTGGCCGCCGCCGCCGCCGCCGCCATCCGTTCTTTGCTAGTGCGACACTTGGGCATGCAGCTGACTCAACGGCGGCGGCGGAGGAGATGAATCCATTTTGTGCCCATCTATCTTCCTGTGTCTGTGTGGTTGCTAGCCTACAATCCTACATATAATGGGAATGGGAATGGGAATGGCGCGTCCTTGTCAGACCCCGGCGACTGGAACGCCATTGCGGCGCCGGTGCCGCTCCCGTGCTCACCGTTCGCATACTGCGGCACCAAAGTCGTGCTGGCCTGGTGCGTGCCGAATCCAATCGCGTCGGCCAGCTGCTGCTCCTGCAACAGCTGTTGCACCGTCGGCAGCTGCTTCTCCTGCAGCATCTGCTGCATCGTCGGCTGATGCCAGTACGGGTGGCCGTGGCCGGGGCCTTGCCACAGCGAGATGTCGAGCTCTGTCCCGGAGTACTGCGCCTCGGGGTGCTGCTGCTGCTGCGCGATCATTTCCTGCTCTCTGGCGAGCGCCGCCGCGGCGACCAGATTCCTGACCATTTCCTGCTTCCTGGCCAGCTCTGCCATGGCGAACAACTCCTGCGCTTGCAGGATATCCTGGGTTGACCAGTCCGGGTGGTCGTTACCAAGGGTGATGGCGAGCTCTTCCTGGGCGTACCGCGCCTCGGCTTGCCACGCTATGATCTCAGCAAACTCCGGCGTGGACGACGCTTCCTCCATCTGCTCCAGCATCTCCTGGACCTGGAGCCACGCAGCAGCGTCCGGGCTCTGCTGGTGCGTCATCGTCGTCACGTCCTGCTCCCACGCGATCCCCGTCACCGCGTCCCACTGCCCCATCCCTGTCGCCACGCCCTGCTGCTTCCTGATCGTTTCCTGCTTTCCCGCCTGCTCTAGCAGGGCGGCCAACTCCTGCAGCATCGCCTCGGTTTCGCCGTCCAGGTGGCCGTTTCCAAGGGCGATGTCGAGCCCTTGCTGAGCGTGCTGCTGCTGCGTCATCTCCCGGGGGTTCATGTCGTCATCCACTCCGGCAACCTGCCCCGCGGCGGCCACCTGCTGGTGCTGGTGCTGGTGCATGTCCGGATGGCCGTACCCGTACCCCAGTGCGACCTCCGTGTCATCGTATTGTGCGGCGACGTTATCCAACTGACGAGCGCCGCCCGCGGACATCAACCCCGCCGCCGCGACCTGATGCTGCTGCAGTAGCAGCAACAGCAGCATGTCCTGCTCGCTCGCCACCTGCGACGCGGCAGCCGGCTGCTGCGCCTCAGGCATACGCTGGAGCCATGGCGACGCGTGGGGCACCGCCGCAGGGTCGTGGTCGTGGTACGGCTGCGCCGAGGCGAATTGCTGCGACATGATGCCCATCCCCGTAGCAAACTCCGCCGTGCAGGCTTCCTCCATCGGCTGCGGCATCTCCTGGTGGCCGCCAGGCCCGCCACGAATCCCGGCATACTGCGGGGCGGGGTATTGGTGCTGCCACGCAGCGGCCGGGGCCTGCTGCATCATCGTCAGTAGGTCATGTTCCCTCGCGCCCCCCGCCGCCGCGTCCCAGTACTGCCCCATCTCTGTTTTCTGGATGATCTGCTGCTTTCTGTTTCTGGAGAGCTCTGCCATATCCAACAACTCCTGCAGCTGCAGAATCTCCTGGGATAGCTCGGCCGGGTGGCCGTGCCCAAGGATGATGCCGTGCTCATTCTCGGCGTCTTGCGTCACAAGGTGCTGCTGCTCGCCCGTCGTCGCCCCCCAACCGCCCAGCAGCCTGTAGTCCTGCTCGTGCTGCAGCGCGGCGTCGACCTGCGCCTGCGCCTGCGCCTCCAGCCCTGCGGCAGCAACGTCGACCGGCTCGGACGCGACCTCGGCGTCGAACTCCTCCCGCGCATCGTCGACCTGCTCCCTGTACTTGTCGTTCACCTCCTGGTCCTGGAGGATGCAGAGGTAGGAGACGCGGTCGAAGGTGGGGTCCCGCGCCCACGCCCTGGCCTCTTCGACGAGCGTGTCCACGGCGAGCCGCCTCTGCTCGGGGAGTCCGATGTCCTCGGGCATCTTGGACACGTTGCTGGCGCCGAAGACGCCGTGCACGGCGGCGAACTCCTCCGCCGAGAAGTAGGCCGCGAAGACGCAGCGCGGCACGCATCTGCACCGGAGCGTCCTGCACGCCCCGCATGGCGCCCCCGCCACAGCGCCCCCGTCCGCCGGCATCTCCTTCGCGCAGCGCAGCGCAGGGTGACGCCTGGCGCTGGGCTGGAGCAGTGCAACTGTGCAAGTGGGGAGGTGTTGTTCGTCCTCGTTGGGAACAGAGAAAAACAGAAAGTCGTTTGGGATGGAATCCTCGGTCAGGTGGCTGGCTGTGGGTCCCACGGCCAAAAGGGATAGTTGAGCGTCTCTGGGCACTGGGCCCAGGTTAGTTACGGGTGCGGTAAAAAAAACGTGGATTTCAATCTTCGATTCATAGATCGTACTAACAACTCGGATTGTCGAAAATTAAACACGATATGTCTCCTGCCTTCGAAGCAAAAGTAGTTGATGGTAGAACATGCATGGTGGCCACGGAGTCGAGGATTTGAAATCAAAGAACAACTGCCTCATTCTTAGTTTGCTGCACAGGTTGTTCACTTCAGAGCACTCCTCCTGGCCTGGGCTCGCTGGATACGCGAGCACGTGTGCATGGCAACTCTTCATGGTAGTGTGTCCGGTGACCACTGGGAAACGATCCACACTCTGCTGCCCCTCTACCGATCCATCACAAGCTAGCTGTTCAGTTCATGACGGCAGTTCTACTGCTTTCTGCTATGATGCATGCCACGGGGAGGACGATCTCGCTACAAGATTTCCAGCCTTGTATAGTCAGAGTCAGAGATCAGCGTCCGATCAGTCATGGATACAAGTATCTGACTCTCACCTGGTTCCCCGCCTCAGCCCCCAAGCAGCTGAAGAACGGGGCTGCCTGCGGATGTCTCTGAGCACCCTCGAGTTGACGAACTCGCCAGATGCTCGGTCTTGCCCGATCATCCACAGAAATGGGAAGCTCCTCACCGTGTTAGGGTTCGGATGGCTGCTTTACTTCGTGTGTTCGATCGCCCTTTCCTCCTTCATGTTTCGTGCCGCGAGCTGTAGACGGACGATGGCTGTCAGGCAACGTTTTGGGCCATATTTACTGGACCGTAGTGCCCGGGCTAGCCGGGCTATGCCTCCGCCACTGATTCTGATGTTCTCGCAATAAACCAGATCAAGAGTAGAAACACAACTTTATCCTTAGTGTTTAAATTAGAATAAATTTATAGTTATCAAGGACACAATTGTAATTTCGTCTGAACTGTGTCACATGTCTATAAATAGATGAACAGTAACATATATTATTCACGTGATCATTGAAGAGAGTAATTAGAGAAAGTCCAAAGTGCAATCTCAGTTATTCATTCTCATAAAGGTATTCTTCTATTTCCCTTCGCACGGAGCCGAAGATACAAATGTATTCATTTGTTTTTGTATTATTCAAAGTATGATCTTATAACATATATAAATAAAAGAAAGGAAGAGTTAATCTCTTATCATTTACTCACCATTTTAACATGAACACCTTTGTCATATTATAAACTTTCACTTATGAACAACCTTCAACGAAGGATTGATTGGAGGCGAAATTACATACCCACTATCACCTTTGTCCAAGAACTATTATCTTCAAAATAAGATAATGCTTCGAATGACGAAGATTCTTAATGTTTAATTAATATTATGTTGCCTTATTTTTAATTGATAGCAATTGAAAACAAGTAACCAATAGTGGCGTATCCAGAATTTTACTATAGGGTATGCCAGCTAAAATTTACATATACATTTGATCAAATTATTTTGACCAAACCATTCGATAATTCAGTGATAGTTTAAAATTTGAACATTATTAGATATGCATACACTAAATTACACAATAAATTTTATTTTAACCTCAAACTTAAAAATCAAGTTAAAATATTCTTGAACTATAAATGGGCCCATCATCAAAGGTTTTTGGCAATATCCTCATGAACCTCCCATGTTCAGGACATGTTTGAAACCTCTAGAGGTAATATAGAGCCAGCTAACAAATTATCATCCGGAATAGGTCAGCTAATTATTAGTGGAGGTTGTTTAGAACCTCTAGATAATAGATTCACTGAACTACCAGTTTTCTATAGTACCCCTGTGTCGAGTGAAGACTGAGGGCTGCGTTAAAAGGATAAGGGGCACACATTTTAGCTAATTTTAGTTGTTCTAACCCAACTAATAAATTAATTGTTAGTTGGGGTCCAACTAATAATTAGCCTAGGCTAGTGGTTGTTTGAAATCTATATAGCTAATTTTAGTCCCTAACAATTATATCTAGAGGACATGGCCTTCATATCATGCATGCTCCATATTGTGTAGTCCTTCATAGACCCTTTGATAATCAAGTGACATTAAATCTGCTTCAAGTATCGTGCTTATTAAATTGCTTGAGATTTTTGTAAATTCTGCATGGACAAAATACAGGCTTTTGATCGTCCGGATTATGTTAAGAATAATCTTTTGGTAAGCATTATGAAGGTGCTAATGCACATCAAGTACCGTATATCCGCAAATGTTAGACTGTGCATCCACTTTTGACCCAACGTTGCACAGAAAAAAATTGTTGTAATTCATGCCACATACAAATGATGAGACTACTTATATAAAAATAAAATTGAAGCCTTACTGAATAACAATTGCAGCTCAACATTGCTTGGTATCACATGAATGTGCTCATTAAAAATAAGATATACAACACCAATTTACACGGTTCCACGGTTATCGTCGGTCACCTTCCCCTTTCCACTTTATTCAAAAAGAGGGTAAAATTATAAGTAGAGGTTCGAACCTTAGTTGTTGGCTTTACATTTACATCCACCTAACCAACAAAACATATACTTTTTTATTTTTTGAAATAAAGTCTACGCATATGATACGTGGAAACCGTAGCGATGCACATACATCTCACTAGTAAAAATAAAAAGAAGAGTCTTCGTGAATAATAACAATGTAGGTCAAAATAATGGAACACTAGAGATTAGTGACGGTTCTTGGATTTTTTGCGATTCTTAATTTGCTGAGTGTTTTTTTTCGAGTGTTTTTTAACATTTGGTAAAGTCTTTATCGAGTGTCCGGAAAAAAAGTACTCGGTAAAGAACCATTTGCTTTAAAATATTTGTCAAGTGTTATTTGTCAAGTATAACATTTGGCAAAGGTTTTACCAAATGTAAAAAGGGTATAGGACAGTCGACAAAGAATGTTGTAGTGTCAAGTACCGTATGTCCACAAATGTTAGACCGTGCATTCACTTTTGACCCAACGGTGCACAAAAAATTTAGTTCTAATTCATGCCACATAAAAATGATAAACTACTTATATAAAAATAAAATTGCAGCCTTCCTGAATAACAATTGTAGCTCAACATTGCTAGGTATCACATGAATGTGCTCATTAAAAATAAGATTGGTGTACTATTTTTGGAGAACATTTATTCTACTAACTTCATCCATCATAAAACGGAGATTATAATTATATCTCTACTATATAAAACACCAATTTGCACGGTGGGTCACCTTCTCCTTTTCGCTTTATTCGAAAAAGGTAAAATTATAAGAGAGGCTTCAGATTGATCATATTAAGGCTGCTGCAGAACAATTAAGGGCTGCAAATGAGGCAAAAAAAATATAGAGGCAATTGAAAGCGAGGTACAAATGAAAAGAATGTTAGTGGAAGAGAGGATTGTGACAATGAACATCGGTTCAACGTGTGAGCATCTTCAGCAGTTCTACAAGACATTACAAAAAGATATTATTGCTCGTCGTGTTGCTAAACGAGCCACCAACTTGCATTAGGGCGTGTACAGTGGTGTTTAATGTGGGGGCTCTTAAGGTGTTTTAGGGGCTTATTTGCAAAAAAAATCTTAGAGCCGTCTCTCCGTGAAGAGACGCCTCTGGCTCGTAAACCAAGTAACAACAGACGTCTCACTTTCCACTGTACGAATTTGTCGTCTGTTCTATCGATCTGATGCTATACAAATACATTTAATTCTGTATTTATTAATAGACTACGTTTATAGACACTCCATTGTACAATAGAGTCTCTTAGTTGTCTCCTGTGCTTGGAGAACCGTTTTGATGTCTCTTCACTGTACATGCCCTTAGGCGTGAGTACTTGGAACTTTCAACTTGCTGTATTGATTCCCGGCATTAGTACTGTTGCCTGGCCTCTTTTATTTATAGGGTCATTTGCACACCTACAGATGCAAGCTTCAACAACGAGGAGACAACCGACAGACGCTTTATTGGTTAATTAGAGAACCTCAGAACCATATGCATCGTGTTTTATTGAACCAACTAGTTTTGTTTTAGTTGTTTAGAGAACCAAATGCACCATGTTTTAGCACAAGACCAGTTGTTTCAATTGATAAGTGAATAACCTGCACCTGGTGCTTTCAACAGATAGTTGCATCGATTGTGTTTGGTGAACATGGTGAAACCAAGCAGACAGGTGAATTAGGTTCAGAAAGTTCAGGCTAGTCCATATTTTTAGTACAACCAATAGAAGAACGTGAGCAAGCACTGTTGTGTTCCGCCCGGACGTCTAGCACGCAGGAAGTGTAGTTTTTCCTGCTTTATTTTTAGTGGCGGTGAATGATTCAGAACACGAGCTTGTACTCCGGCCTGGTGGACAAGTTCGCAATCGTGGAGCCCGCGACCTGCTGTGGCGGCGTGACATTAGTGTAGAGGTGCGCCGGCAGCCTGGGCTCCGCGACGGCGACGAGCGGAACCTTCCGGCGCGTGGAAAGCCCAAATAGCTCCTCCATGCTCACATCCTCCGGCGCCATACCGTCCGGCAGCCGCCACGCGAACCCGTGCACCAGGTTCGCCACGCCAGCGGTCACCAGCTTCATCGCGAGGCCGTGCGCGGGGCACATCCGCCGCCCGGCCCCGAACGGCAGCAGCTCAAAGTGCGCGCCGCGCACGTCGACGCTGGCGCCGGAGCTGCCGTTCAAGAACCGCTCCGGCCGGAACGCGTCAGGCGCGTCAGGCCATGACGCGGGGTCGCGAGCGATGGCCCACACGTTCACCAGCACGCGCGCACCGGCGGGGACGTCGTAGCCGGCCACCACCGTGTGCTCGCGGGCGTGGTGCGGGACGAGGAGCGGGCCGACCGGGTGCAGCCGCATCGTCTCCTTCACGACGGCGTCGATGTAGGGGAGGTCCGGGAGGTCGCGCTCTGTGACCCAGCGGCCGTGCCCAATCACGCGGTCGAGCTCGGCGGTGGCAGCCCGCAAGGCGTCCGGCCGGCGGAGGAGCTCCGACATGGCCCACTCGATCGTGACCGCCGAGCTCTCCGTGCCGCCGGCGACGATGTCCTGGACGAACGCTTTCACGCCGTCGCGCGTGAGCCTGCTGGCCTCCGTCGTCTCCGGCCTGTCCTCGTCCTCCTCGACCAGCCGCAGCAGCACGTCGACCAGGTCATCGTCCGCCGCGGAGTCGCCGGCGCCGGGTCGGCCTCGCTCCCGCCGCGTCTTCTTGTGGTCGTGGTCGTCGAGGATCTGCTCGAAGAAGCGGTCGTACTGCGCGCGGAGGCGCTTCATCCGGCGGACGCAGCCCTGCAGGTCGAGCCAGCCCAGCCACGGGACCCACTCGCCGACGTTGCTGACCGCGCCGGTGACCGCGAACGCCTCGTCCAGCGTGCGCCGGAACGCCTCGCCCTCGGGGCTACCGTAGCAGCCCGACCACTTCTCCCCGACCGCCATGCGGAGGATGTTCCGCAGCGTGGCGCCCGCCACGTGCTCCCTGACCGCGACGGCGCCGCGGCCGGCGCACTCGAACAGGCCGCGCGCGAGCGCGCGCATCTCCTGGGCGCGGACGCGCTCGAACGAGTCCACGCGGCGCGCGGAGAAGAGCTCGGTGGCGCAGAGCTTGCGCGCCATGCGCCAGTAGGCGCCGTACGGGGTGTGCACGATGCCGAGGTAGCCGTAGGAGGCGACCTCGCCGGCGGCCGTGCGCGGCCGGTCGGCGAAGGCGAGGTCGTGGACCTTGAGGACAAGCCGGGCGGTGTCCGCCGACGAGGCCACCACCGCGTGGTAGGAGCCGAGGCGCAGGTGCATGAGCGGGCCGTGGCGCGCCGCTAGCGCGGCCAGCGCTCGGTGCGGCGGAAGCGCGCCTGCCAGTGCGCCGAGGCTTCCGATCACCGGCCATCCTCGCGGGCCAGGTGGAAGGTTCAGAGGCTTAGACCTGCCTCTCGGAGAGGATATATACCTGAGGACGACGTAGACGGCCAAGATGACCGCCAATGCCACGGCCGCAGACATTGGTGGTGGCGTAGTGTACAACGGAGGTGTTTCGTGGTGCATATAAAGAGAAATATGAGGTACACAGTGGTCATGCTGCTTATTGGTCAATCGTGAAATCGACTGAAACAGACTGGTGCACTACAAAAACAGACTGCTTTCACGGTTGGCAGCTTGTACAGAAATAGAAGAAGTTCATGTAGAAGCCTAGAAACGGATGGTGGTCTGTCGCCATTTTAGGGGCACGTATGGGAATACACATTCTATATTTTCAAAACATTATCTTTTTTATATGCTCCTATCCCTCATTTAAAGAGAGACCCTCTTTTCTCTGCTATATGCATTTTTATAATTTAGATAAACGATTAATGAAAACTAAAAACTTCATTCCTATTTATAATCCGTTTGACTTTTTTTTATCATCGACTCGTCTTATTTTAAAAAATTTAGAATTATTGTTAATTTTTGCTACCGTATTATTTAACATATAATATATATAAATATGGCTTTGAATTTTACATTTTTCTAAAAAAAATTGAATAGGATAGCACAAAAAGTCAAACAAATTCTAATTTAGAACAGAGGAAGTGTAAGATATTTAAGGGCATAACAAATACATTATACATATGTATGAAAATTTAAAGCAATAATTATATTTAATATGGATATTTTACGTATAGTCAACCAGATATATAGGATGTTGTGTTGTATGAGATACAGAGGAGACAATTTTTTAGACAAATCTGTAAAGTATGGACATATATGATATGGTTGGAGATAGTAAATACTACCTCCGAGTTTTTTGAATATTTGTCGTCCGCTAATTTGTTTTTGAACTAAATGTGGAGTTTTTACTAATGCTAATGTATAGACCAAACTCCAAATCAGAAACAGACCTTCCAGTCACAACAAACACGCATGTACAAATGTACAATGATGGTCAGATCTACAGTTCACATGGTTAAGTGAAGTTCACATGGGAAGTAGGAGAAGCCGGTTTGGTCCGAGAAACTGTAACTTACTTTGGCCGCTCTGAATACATTATACATATCTAATATGAATATTTAATGTATAGATAACCAGATACATAGGATATTGTTAGAGATGTATGGGATATATGACTGAAAATCTTTTAAAGAATCCCGTAAAAGAGAGATATAGACGACGTAGTTGGAGATAGTCTAATAATTACTGATACTATGCATGTACAGTACGTGATGGTGAGATCTACAGTTCACATGATTAAGTGAAGTTCACGTGGGAAGTAGGAGAAGCTAGTTTAGTCCGTGAAACTGTAACTTCCTTTGGCTCTGATGTTCTCATGTTCATTGTGCAACCCTTAGCTGAAAAAACTATCGAACATGTGGCAGCACACAGTTGACAATGATGTTGTTCCATCTGACCAAAGGGAAATTCAATCTATAACAATCTTAAATGGAGATGACAATGGCCCCGATCTCCGATTCCCGCAGGGAATTTCTCTATTAGAAGACGGTGATGGAGAAGTTTCTTTCCTCACGAGGATGTAAACCGAGAAAATTTCCAGCCGGATAAACGGGGATGGGGATGAAAAAGTATTTCACATCCTCGTTCTTCACGGGGACCCGTTAAATCTATGTGTGACGATGTTTTTTATACTAGTTAATGATAAAAATAAATAATTACCTTGTTAAGAGATCAATAATTGTACAAATGTGTTCATTTTAATGTAACAATATGTTATGATCGACCTAGTCTACCAGAAAGCGAGTAGACCCACCATAGTAGGCACAGGAGATCAGTAGATAAGTAATCAGTTTAATTAGATAAGTCTTAGCAGTTTATCTCCTAATATTATGGAGTAGTTTAGTTGGATAAGTCTCCTAGTATTGTGTAGTAGTCGGTTGGTGTCGTTTATCTCCTAATATTATGGAGTAGTTTACTTGAATAAGTCTCCTAGTACTGTGGTGTAGTCGGTTGGCCATATGCCTATATAATTAGGACATTGTAATCAAGAGAAGGCAAGCAATAGCAGATATCTTCTGCCAGCTTCCTCACGGGAGCTGGAATCCACATCCCTGTGTGCCGTTTTTTGCGACTACGGCGCCCAAGAGGTAGCCACTACCTCCAGGTTGTAGTCTGTCCTCCCCTCACCCATACTCCCTTCAGCAGATCCCTGGTAGGACTAGAAAACTACCAATTTAGTATCGTAGGCCTACGATCCTCCGACCACCATGAGCTCCTCTCCACTAGCACAATCTGTCACCCTGCCGCCCACCTCCCAGTCACGCACGCTGCCGCTTGCATCTACCGCCGCGCTGCCCACCTCCACCGTGCTCGCCAATTCCACCGCCGGTATCTCCATGAACCTTCCCACAATGATAAAAGAGCAGCTGGCGGCGTCCCTTCTCCACTTCTCAAACAGTCTGGGAGCCATACAAGCCCAGATGATGACGTTGTAGTCTGACGTAGCCACGATGAAGGTCGTCATGCTGGGCTCCTAGCCGCCGTCGTCCCTGCCTTCGCCATCCAAGGCCATAGCGACTCTATCATCATTGTCGCAGTCGGCCCTAACAGCCACCCCGACGTCCTCCCAGCCGCTGAGCGTATCGATCCACCAACTGCACTTTCCGCGATCGCCGTCTCAAATTCCGGCATGGGCGTTGGGATCCGATTCGCCGCCGATCTACTCGTCAACAACGTCGATCACCACGACAGTACCGGTGCCTACTACTGCCTTGGGGCCTTGTGCCGGTGCCGCGGTGGGGCCACCGCCCCACGCTCCACTCCCCGTGCTGCCTCCTCTGGGTCCACATTGACGCCGTGCTCCTTGCGGAGTACCTGGACCGGCGCATGGACGACATGGTGTGCGACGACATGGTGGAGGAGCTCCGACATTACTTCACTGTGACCACGGCCGCGGAGCGTGCCGCGTGCGTAGCGGGGATGGGCAGGGCCATCGGCGTGCCCAAGCTAGGTACCTCCTTCGCGCGACGCGCCAGCTTCCGCGCTGCAGTCGGCGACATCAAGGCCCACACGCGAGACTAGGGATGGCAACGGGGATTTCCCCGTCGGGGAATGGGTTCCCATCCCCGTCCCCGCGGGGAGGAAAATTCCCCGTACTCGTCCCCGCGAACGCTCATGGGGGAGCTTTTTCTCCCATCCCCGTCGGGGAATTTATCCCCGTGTGGAACCCCGCTGGGAATCTATCCCCACTAAAAGTACAATATTTAAATTAATTGTATCAAATTAATACAAATTTAACAAACAAGATTGAAAATTACAAGAGACATCTACTTTAGAGTTTAGTTTGCTATTTTATAATCTGTCATATATTGAGTTTTTACTATAAATCTAACAAATAAATTGACTAACTTGAATAAAAAAGTTTCGTGGGGCGGGTACACGGAGAACGGGAACGGGGGACGGTTCCCCGTCCCCACCCCCGCGAACCCGATGGAGATAAAATTTCCCCCATTTAGATCCCCGCGGGGACTAAATTAGTCTCATACACGTCCCCTAATAGGGGAATTCCCCACGGGGAATCGGGAATCGGGCGACCGCGCATGTGCGTAAGATCCAGTGCATGGCCGACGCCTGGGGCTAGCCCATCAGTGGCTCGACGCGTCCGCCACTGTCCGCGCGCTGGGAGCGCAACGTGCGCGCGCCCGGCCTCGCCGCCATTTGGAGCTTCCTGCTGGAGCTGGACGGGGGAAGCATCGTCGACGACGTTGTGGTGGAGGTGGAGCGGCGGGTGCGATGCTCCAAGCCCCAAGGTGACTTCGAGTCTGCGAACGAGGTCATGGAGGAGCCACTAGATGCCTTCCGCTATGCATAACCCGACTTTCAGCTCGAGGACGAGCTGTTTCAGCAGGCAGGGAGAGATGTTATGACCGGCCTGGTCTACGAGAAGGCGACTAGACCCACCAGAATAGGCACAAGAGACCAGGAGATAGGTAATCAGTTTAGTTGGATAAGTCTTAGCAGTTTATCTTCTAATATTATGGAGTAGTTTAGTTAGATAAGTCTCCTAGTATTGTGGAGTAGCCGGTTGGTGCAGTTTATCTTCTAATATTATGGAGTAGTTTAGTTAGATAAGTCTCCTAGTATTGTGGAGTAGTCGGTTGGTGCAGTTTATCTTCTAATATTATGGAGTAGTTTAGTTTGATAAGTCTTCGAGTAGTCGGTTAGCCTTAAGCCTATATAATTAGAACTTTGTAATCAAGAGAAGGCAATTAATAGCAGATATCTTCTACCAGCTTCCTCACGGGAGCTGGAATCCACGTCCCTGTGCGTCGTTTTCTGCGACTACGGCGTCCAAGAGGCATCCACCACATTCACATTCAGGCCGTAGCTTGTCCTCGCCTCACCCATTTTTCCTTCGACAGATCCCTGGTAGAACTAGAAACACTACCACAATATATATAAGTGAAAATTTTTACATTAATAATAATGGATGTATTTCCTAACTATAATTTAAATGGGGCGGAAATCTCCCGTCTGACCAGTGGCATGGTCTCCAAGGTACACACTAGCAAATAAAACATGCATGCCCTTGGCACTGCATGCAGATTCTGCAGAATCAATGGAGGCTAGAACGAAGTGCATGCGTGGTATGCGTGTCCTGCTGCACTATCATATGTGCGTAGGTTGTTGTGCAACCTGGTCCTCACATCCTTGTGAATATACAAAAGGTTGCACGTCATGTATTGACACGGAAGCTTGGTTGACAACTGAACAAACGGCCGGACCTACTGAAGGTGACACTTCTGAAGAAACACACAGGCTCATCAGCACCAGGAAAAAAAAAATAGAACATTTTCTGTCATGTGAGATGCGTGGGATTTTTTTTTGGGAGAGTTTCGGTGGGACATGCTGTGAGCGGGTGTGGATAGCAAACTGCATGAAAACGGATACACTAACCACTAGCATATATACCACGTTTAACTAAGATAACATATGAGTGGATGATTATATATCGTTACCACGAAACACACAACACGATGTGAAAAGAGCACGACGAGATTTAGTAGAAGTAGTCAGCATCCTCGCATGCAACCAGAAGCAACGAGGAGGAATGCTTTTTTTTTGTCGAATACGCAGGAGAGCTGCGCATTTTTGTTAATAGAAGAAGAGTACGAACACAAATACAAAAACAAGAGCTGGCCAACCAGCTCAACACAGAGCCGACTACTCGCTCAGAATACAACCAAGGGCTTTCGCGCCCGCTCTCACCCACTCGCTAGCAACACCAAGAGCGGAAGAAACTACGGCGTCAACTAAGGATGCCTCACTCCGGAAGCACCTTGCATTTCTCTCTTTCCAAACTTCCCAAGTCACCAACGCAAAGAGAGAATCACCGCCCTTCCTGGCGCCCGGTGGCCACAGCTCCCGCACTCTTTGCCACCAACCAAGGACTGAATTGCAGTCCGTTAGCGACGGTCTGTGAAGCCCCAATTGCGACAAAATGCCATCCCAAACTCGAAGGGAGAAGCTGCAAGTGGCCAATAGATGGTCGCAAGTTTCTTCCGCTGTATTGCAGAGGTGGCAAGTGGTTCTCGCATCGAGTCCGTGACGCCGTCGTCTGTCTGCGGTCCAGAGCCGCCTCCTCCAGGCAAGCCACAAGAAGATTTTGACCCTCAACGGCGCCCACGTCTTCCACACGATCGCGATCTCGGGTAGGTGGAGAGAGCCTTCATGGAGCAGCTGGTACGCCGATCACACACTGAAATGGCCGTCAGACGACCAACGCCACAACAACCTGTCCGGGGTCGAAGGAGAAAGGTTGATCTCTCGCACAGCGTCCCACAGCTTCAGGTATTGAGAGATCGCCTGAACCGAAAATCCTCCCCTCAGTTCTCTGATCCATTGATTCCCTTGCAAGGCCACGGCTACGGACTGAGACGATCTTGTCCGTTTGGCCACGAGGCTAATCAGCGCGGGAGCGATGTCTTCGACCGACGAACCGACGATCCACCTGTCCTTCCAGAACAACGTCTGTTGCCCGTTGCCGACCTCAAAGTTCGTAGACGCATGGAACAGGCACCGGACTTCTGGAGCGACCTTCAGAGGTAGCTCCGTCCAGGCCCGGCCATCGTCCGCGGGATTGCGTTGAAGCCAAAGCCAGCGAACCTGAAGAGCCAAGCCCATGAGGCGCAAATCCAATACTCCAAGGCCGCCGAACTCATACGGTCGTGCGACCACGGGCCAGGCCACGGCGCATTTGCCGCGTACAGAAGCGTCCGCGCCCGCCCACAAGAAGCGTCTGCAGCAGGCCTCAATCTCCTCTCGCGCCCAAGTTGGAATACCGTTGGCCATCATCGCGTAGATCGGCACCGCCGTCATGACTGATTTAATCCACACAAGGCGACCACCACGGGACATCATCGATCCTCGCCACGCTGGCAGTCTGGCCACCACCTTGTCCACGAGTCCTTGTACTTTGTTCTTGGGGATGGCCCCCGAGTGCAACGGCAGGCCCAAGTAAGTGACAGGCAGCTCGACGATCTTGCAACCCAAGGAGCACACAACGCCGGCGAGATCTGTCTCACGGCCTGACAAAGGAGACACAAAGCACTTGGCCAGATTGATCTTCAGGCCAGCGGAATCTCCAAATAGCAGCAGGAGGCTCTTGATGGCTTCGACTTCTTCCACGACTGGTTCCATGAATAAAATCACGTCATCTGCATAGAAGCTGCATCTGGATTTGACAGCTGACGGACCAAGTGGTCTAAGGATCCCGGCATCGTCCGCCTTGCAGAACAGCTTGTTAAGAACCTCCATGGCGATGATGAAGAGAAGTGGAGAGAGGGCATCCCCCTGGCGCACCCCTCTGCGATGTGTGATCGGTGCCCCAGGAACGCCATTTAGCAGTATCCTAGAGGAAGCTGTAGACAGTCCCCTGGAGGAATGCTTTTCGCGGAGTTACCTTTGATGAACGCACTTTGGTGAAGCTAATGACGTGCAATCCGTGTCTGGAGTGGCTGCAGAGGTTCCTCCGAGTGATTCCAGATCTGCATATGTGGCTAAGGGCAACGCTGCTAGAGTTTGTAGTTGAATACATGAGCAACTTGTGGTTGCACTGCTCTGAAGTGGTAGTCCGAGGCCTGTAAAATGTTTGAGTGTATCCGATGACGATTGGATTCAGTATTCGCGCTAGCCTAGGCTAGCATAAATCTGTGTGTGATCTATGCTAGCTGTTATGTCAGTAGGGTTTAGAAATCACCCTCAGTCTTAATGCGTGAGCATGTTGCACCGGTTTAAGTCAGTTTATGACTTAAGTCGATCGCTCCGTTTATAGGGTTTAGAAAGCACTCCTCAATTTTGTACTGCATGGGCATGCACTACACCAAAATCATACACTTCCTACGGTTTTTTAACTTCCTACAGCTTTTATAACAAACCGTAGGAAATAAATAACTTCCGAGAGGCAACTGGTAGCTCTAGGAAATAAACATAACTTCCTACGGTATTTTATAAAAGCTGTCGGAAGTTAGGTTTCAGCTGTTTACTAGTCAAACGAAAAGCTAACTTCCTACGACCTCCTCTAGGAAGTTAGGTTTCAGCTGTTGACCAGTCAAACGAAAATATAACTTCCTACGGCCGGCTCTAGGAAGTTAGCTGCCCAGCTAACTTCCTACGGCCTCCTCTAGGAAGTTAGGTTTCAGCTGTTGACCAGTCAAACGAAAATCTAACTTCCTACGGCCGGCTCTAGGAAGTTACATAACTTCCTAGAGTAAATGTACAAACTCTAGGAAATTACGTAACTTCCTACAGTTTTACTCTAGGAAGTTATGTTTTTTATTTTAAACCTCTCCTCAACCTTATCTCTTCTCTCACCTTTCTCAACCGGTCTCTCTCTATCTCTTCTAGCCGCCGCCGTCGCTCACTCCACGCCGCGGCCGCCCCTGCCGCGCCCGGCCGCCCCCGCCGTGCCCTCGGCCCCCGCCGCCCCCGCCCCGCCCCGGCCGGCCCCGCCGCGGATGCCCCTGCCGCGCCCGGCCACAACTGCGGACGCCCCCACCGTGGACGCCCCCGCCCTCGGCCCTGGCCGCCCCTACCGCATCCGGCCGCACCTGCCGCGGACACCCCCGCCAACAAGTACGCAGGTGCCATTTCCCGGCGCATGATTGCCCTGCACTAGCTGTGGCCTGTGGGGGAGTGGGCACGCGAACGCGCAACGCATGAAGGTTGGAGATGTGAGCCTGTAATAAAGCGGTCTCTGTGTACGTGCCTATCGCTGGGGCCTGGGGAGCTGGAGACTGGAGCTGGATGCCTGGATCGGCATGCAGGCGAAGTCGTTCTCACGCTAGTGGCGTTGCTGGTTGGGGTGGGGTGGACGACGTGAGCGTATATATCAGCTGGGCTCGACTACGACAACAAGATTTCTGTCACCTTTTCTTCCTGTCGCAACGAGCTAAGCTAATCATCCCTCCCTCTGCCGTGCCGCGCATTGTGTTTTTGCCTTTCAATAAAGAACATCATACTTGGTCTAGTAGCAGATGTGTGGGACAAAATTTATTTAACGTTTAAATTTAAATCGCACGGTGTCGGTGTTTTGGGTCCGACCGCACACCCGGGGTTGCCCCTCAAGGTGTTTTTAGGAGTAGGACGGTATCAACGACTGTAGCAAAATGGTTCGTGCTGGTCGCACGAGGGACAATGGACAAGATTTGCAGGTTCGGGCCGCTTAGAAGTGCGTAACACCCTACGTCCTGGTGAGTATATGAGCGTGGTTACAAGAGGGTTCTCCGGATAGAGGACGTAGAGAGTTTATGTGGGTGGCTAAGTAGAACAGGGGCGATCGATCTGAAGGGGTGCCCCCTAGGTCTTATATACTCGACCGTGGGGCAGTACACGTGAGTATGATAACAACAAGTAGCTAAAAGATAGTGAACCTCCTGAGTTTATCCCTACGTAACCCTTGCCGACTTATCCTCGCATGGCTCTGTTGCATGTGGGCTTCAGCGCGGGAAAGTCGGGTCTCTGTTGCGATTCATTCGCCCGACGTTGTGGGCCGTCTGGGTTTGCACTAATCAGTCTCACGTCTTCTTTTCTTTGTTGGTTGTCCTTCCCTAGGCCCACGAAAGAATGACCTTACGAATTATTGGGCCCTTGGGCCTTTCGTGAGGCCTTTTACTTCTTTAGTGGACCCAGGGGATATCTATCCCCCACAAGCCCCCAATCTTTGGGTTGATTTAGAGGTAATCAACTCAAAGATCCAAGGTCCAAAAAATGACTTCCTGCTGTCTTCTCTAGCTCTGATCACTCGTTTGACCAAAGTTTGGTTTTGTGCTTGTGCCTTAGAGGTTGGCATTTTGGATTGTAAGACTCTGGACTTCATTGGGTGCACCGGAGGTGCACCCAATGGGTGTAGCCCCCGACCTTTGAGTAGATTTTAGAAGATAATCTACTCGAAGGTCTTCTTCCCAAGGTTATCTCCATTCGCGCTCCTGCATCTTGGTTGAGGATCGGTCTTTTCAGTCTTGCTCTACGCCTTAGAAGTCGGCGCCATATCGGTTTAGAGTAATACTCCATAGGGTGCACCGGAGGTGCACCCAATGGGTGTAGCCCCCGACCTTCAAATGGATTTTTTATGGATAATCCATTCGAAGGTCTTCCTTTCGCTTGTGGAAACTGTTGTGAAGCTACTTTGCATTATGCTTTGGAGGTCAGCATTATGTCATCAATATTTTGCTGCAGAGGTCAGCGTATATTTTGTCTTTAGCAGCCGAGTTTGCAATCCATCCATATCTTGCTAGGTAGTGCAATTTATTTGCTTCTGCGATTGATTGGACGTTTGACGGACGTTCTTTGTCTAGTCTTCACGTCGCTTCTGTCGGCCATATCTTGTACTTTGCTAGCTATATTTGGCTTTCCACTGATCCTTACTGATATCTCATTTTTGTCTTGAGGTATTCACTGCGTGCCCTGCACGGATGTGACCGTTTTGAAAAATATACTGATAATTCCTGGGCGTCCCCCCCAATGGGTGTGGGCAAGGGACGGCTTGGTACGCTGAGTGTTTTAGCCGGTTGCCTCTGAGTAGTAATGCGATGGGACGGCTAGTGTAATCATATCCTTTGCGCTATTGACTAGAGTCCCAATGGGTGTAGTGTTGCATGAAACGGCGTCCGCCGTCTGACGTGTCTTCAGATGGGTGGAAGTGCTTATTGAATGCCTTGCGACTGTTCAGTGACCACGGTTAGAAGTGAGCGGTTGCCTTTCCCTTCTATAAATAACCCCTTTGCTTCTCTGGTTTCTTCACATCTCTTCGCTGCTCCTTACTGCCTTCTTTTCCTCTCCTTTGTCTGTTTCCACCATGGGCAAGAACAACAAGCGCAAGCGCGAGCCGACTCCTCCATCGGAGGATTTCGGTGACTCGGAATACTCGGAGGAGGAGTTCTCCTCCGAGTCCGAGGGGTCTCCGGCTCCCGTCTCTCCCCCGGCGTCGTCCGATGACTCGGACGACTCCCAGGGGATAGCCGCGGAGGTCTGGACGTACATCCGGGCCGTCGAGCGCTCCGGGCTCGAAGGCTCGGATGAGTCGGAGTACTCCTCGGATGAGGAGGACTCGGACGGCGGCGACGAGGGTGAAGGCGACGACGACGATGACGACGACGACGACGACGGCGACGGTGACGGCAGCGGTAGTGGCAGGGGCGGCGGCGACGGCAGCAGGGACAGCACCAAGGGTGGCAGCAGCAAGGGCAGCACCAAGGGCGGCGGCGGCAGGGGCAGGGCCAGTGGCTAGACGCCACTGGTCTTCTTAGATGTTAGTATAGTTTAGTATAGTTAGAATAATGTAGTAGTAATTAGTGTAGTTTAGTAGTAGTAATAATGTAGAGTAGAAGTAGGGAAGTACCAACTCGTGAAGAGTTGGTTTGTAAACTCGTTAACTTCCCTTTAATGAAGAACTATCGTTGATCCCCCCTTTTCGATGACTTGTCGTTGCTTTTCCTGAATGTTGAACTGATTCTTTTAATGTAGTAGAAACAACGCCGAGCGATGTGTAGGTTGTCATCAGCGTTTTAGAAGTAACACCAAGCAATCGAACACAAGATCCGCGTTTTAGAGGCAATGCCGAATGATAGAAGGTCGGCATCGGCATTTTAGAAGTAATGCCGAGCGACAGAATACAGGGTCGGCGTTTTAGAAACAACGCCGAGTGATTGAAGGTCGGCGTCGGTATTTTTAGAAGTAATGCCGAGCGATTGAACACGTGGTCGGCGCGTTAGAGGACACGCCGAGTGATTGAAAGTCGGCGTCGGCATTTTAGAAGTAATGCCGAGCGATTGAACACGTGGTCGGCGTTTTAGAGGCAACGCCGAGTGAGTGAAGGTCGACATCGGCATTTTAGAAGTAATGCCGAGCGATTGAACACGCGGTCGGCGCGTTAGAGGACACGCCGAGTGATTGAAGGTCGGCATCGGCATTTTAGAAGTAATGCCGAGCGATTGAACACGTGGTCGGCGCTTTAGAGGTAACGCCGAGTGATTGAAGGTCGGCATTGGCATTTTAGAAGTAATGCCGAGCGATTGAACACGTGGTCGGCGTTTTAGAGGTAACGCCGAATGATAGCCAGCTTTACAAGTTATTTTGAGGAAAATAACCGAGTGATGAGGTGGCACGTCGGCTCTCTTGGAAATAACTGTCGGATATCCACGTGGAATGCTGGAATTTCGGAGATGACCGCCGGGTGATGACTGGGCACTTTTTGAAAGGGTATCTGGCTCAAGAATATCCCTTAAGAGTCGCGCTTTTAGCCGCCTTTGCTTTCCGTGCCCTAGTTCTTGCATTTCCGCATCTGAATCTTCTCTGCCACTCGCCTCCTACTCTGTTTCGCCAGTGAGAAGCAAGATGGCGCCCAAGAGAAAAACTGCGAACTCGTCTGCTGCAGTGATCCCCGCAATCGACCCCAACAGCCAGTTACCCTTCGCAGGTAACCACATGTCTGTAATTTCTGAAACTGAGCTTCTCCGCCTTGTCTCCATCGGGGTTCTTCCTCCGCGGGAACTCTGTTCTTGGCGGGCTTGCCACGGGACTACTGTCCCAACCGAAGATACCCACGAGTCAGTAGTTTACACTCCTTTCCTTCTTCGCGGCCTCGGCCTTCCCATATCTCCTTTTTTCCGTGGCATCCTTGATTTTTATCACATCAACCTGACTCAATTGAACCCTAATTCCATTCTCCAAATCTCTATTTTCGTTCACCTTTGCGAAGCTTATCTCGGCGTGCTGCCGCATTTTGGCTTATGGAAATATCTGTATCACTGTCGTCCTGGGATGGCCGGGGGGCAACATCAGTTGGTCGGAGGTGCCAGTTTGGAGATGCGCCGTGGGCGGAAGACCGAGTATCTCGAGATACCCCTCAAGGACAGCATTAAAGGTTGGCGTCTGGAGTGGTTTATAATTGATAATTATGGAAATTCTCTCCCTCCCCACTCAGGAAGACAGCCAGACGTTCGTACTCTGAGTTGGACTGAGTCTCCCACGGATCAAGAAGTGGCCGAGGCAGGCGTGTTGCTTACTGAAGTCGGATTACTGAAAGAGAGAGGTCTGACTGCCGAAGCTGTGGTCACAGATTTCGTTTTCAAAAACATTCAGCCGCTGAAAGACAGGGCCTATCCGGCATATCTTTACCGAGGGCTGGCCGACTCAACCCGAGTTACCAATAGGAGAATTCCTTCTGTTGATTTGGTAAGCCGACTCGAACTGATCCTCAGGGGTAAAGTTTCAAACGTTGGTGCTCCAGTGGCTTACTCGGCTTGGAACCTTCCTTCTCCCAAAGCTTTCACCCTTTTTGTGTCCAATCCACCCGTGACTGATAGCAATTTGGGTTTTAGAGTGCGACCTTCTGCCGAGGAAGTCAGTGCTTTGGTTGCTTCGCTCGGGGCAATTCCTGATGATGAACGGCAGGTTTATTTCGAAGTGCCTCTGAACCCCAGTGATGCTGACATAAATGATATGCTCGATCTGCTAGCCGAGGATTCATCCGATGTTGCTCCTGATGGTACATTGGCAGTGGTGCCCCTTCCAGAGGTTGATGCGACCTTGGATGTCCCAAAGCCTGTCAGTACTCGCCCGAGGCGCCCTAGCCGAACCAGTCAGCCCGAGCCTTCTGCTGATGAGCAGAAAAAGAAGAGAAGACGCCTCCGGCGAGTATCCAGCTTTGACGAGGATGCCAGTACCTTAGCTCCTGCTGCCGAAGAAATGACTGCAACTGGCCTTGCTGACATTGATCCCAATGGGTGTGCTCCGCGTGCTGCTGACCCCAATGAGGATGCTGTTTGTGCTGTTACTGTGGAGGATGAGGAGGAAGAAAATGAAATTCCATTAACTCGGAAAAACAGTCGGCAGTTCGTCGCTAGCGGTGGAAGTAGTGGAGTTCCTTCTCCCGCCTTGTCTGCCCTTATTGGTCTGCAAGAACTGTCCATGGCCAATTTTGATCAAGCTCTAGAGGATATGGTCCCTGAGAACTTGTTGTTGGAACCTGCAGATGCTGATGCGACAGAAACTTGTGCAGCCGTGCCAGATGCTGGGTTGAGGTCATCCCGTGCCTCGTCGACCTTAGAGCATGATCTCGAGGGTCGGGATGCTGACCTGGATTGTTCTGATCCCATGGAAGTAGCTGAAGGCCCGTCAACCTTAGAGGTGGTCACGGCAGAGAGCCTGGGTCCCAAGAATGGCGCTGATATATGCCCAGCCCCCGAGGATGTCGTCGGGAGTGACTTAGCTCGGGCGAAGAGTGTAGGCCACTGCCCAGCCCCCGAGGGTGTTCCCGGGGATGATCCGGCTCAGGTGGGCAGTGCCGACTGTGACCCAGCCCCCGAGGGTGCCCGAGCAGGGTCTCCTTCCTGCACTTCTATGGACGTTCACGCGGGTTCACCTCCACACTCTGGCGGCATGGTGGTGGCTCAAACTCCAGATCAGGGGGTCGCTTTAGAGGGCAGCATCCCCACTGGTCTGGCGTTAGGCTCTGCTGAATGTACTGAGCTCGTTCCTGCTGGTCTGCTGCAAGCTGCTTCGGGTGGTGGTCTTACACCTGATTATCCACTGATCTCTCCTGATTTGGGAATATCTTCGTTCTTCTCCAACCTCCAGGTAATTGTGCTGTATTGTAGCTTGGTCCCTACATTGTATGAACTGTTGCCATTCTACTCATCTGTTCTTCTCATCAGGCTTTAGTGAATGAGATGGCCAGCCAGCTGAGATTGCAGGGTGCTTCTGTCCCGGAAGTGGCTTCGTCTCTTGCATGCTGGAATCCAGTGTCGCTTCAACGTCGTGTGTCTGAGTTGGAGGCAACAAATGCTGGTCGGTGTTCTTTTCCTTCTTCTTCTTTGCCTTTGCTCGTGGATTGTTTTACCTTCTGACCTCATTTCATTTGATTACCCCTTGATAGGAATGACTCGGCAGATTGCAGTTCTTGAAGAAAAACATTCCCAAGATCAAGCTGAAATGGCTCAACGGTGCGCTGACTTCGAGGAGAAGTATTCTCAGAGTCAGATCGAGTTGAGTCAGGTATCTGTGGCTTTGGATGATGCCAACGCTCTGAGTTCTTCTCTTCATGCTCAGCTTGACTCTGAGAAGGTAGCTTACGAACCCGTGCTTTGCCTTATCATGCTCTTGGATTCTGAATGAGTTGATTTTTTGCTTGTAGGAAGAAAAACGCATCCTTGCTGCTTCTCGCGACAACCTTGACAGATTGTACCAAGATTCCAGCAACTCGCTGACCATCTTGGAGAGGAGCCACCGCTTTACGATGGAGGAGCTGGACAATCAGCGTCGTCAGCTGCAAGAATCCTCGGACGAAGTGACCCGCCTTACACAGTTGCTATCAGCAAAGGATACCATCATCAAGGGACTCCGAGCTTCTAAGAAATCCATTGCTCAAGAGTTAGAAACTGCCCAGCAGGCTGTTAAAGTTGCCGAAGAAACTGCTGTCACTTTCAAAGCTCAGCGCGATAAGGCCCTGGACAAGGCCATTCGGGCGGGACGAATCTTGATGAGAAGACCTGGCGTGGTTGTCCCTGAAGATATAAGAGCCGATGTGAATGCTGCCCCTGACTCCTCAAATCGCCCTTCTTCGTCAGTCGTTCCTGAGAAAGACATTGGAAAATAAAGAAACAGTTCGCGTGCTCTGAGCGCGCAGTTAGCATGATCAAGTACTCGTTAGAGGTTATCGGCTTATCATTCAAATGAGATCGTCATTTTCTTATTGTATCCGAATTTCGAATTTGTGGTAACGCTACATGATGATTATGAAGTTTGTTTGTGGGATATGGAAATCATCCCCTGAACTGCATAAGCGCGAGTATGCTATACCGGTTTAAGCCGTAAATGATTTTTAGCTGATAACTCCGTTAGTAGGGTATAGTGGTCCCCCTAGGTAAAGTAAGCGTGAGCATGTTGCTCCACCTTAAGTCGTTGCCGACTTAAGTCGATTGCTTCGTTTGTAGGGCATAGTGGTCACCCCGAGTTAAGTAAGCGTGAGCATGTTGCACCGCCTTAAGTCGTTGCCGACTTAAGTCGATTGCTCCGTTTGTAGGGCATAGTGGTCACCCCGAGTTAAGTAAGCGTGAGCATGTTGCACCGCCTTAAGTCGTTGCCGACTTAAGTCGATTGCTCCGTTTGTAGGGCATAGTGGTCACCCCGAGTTAAGTAAGCGTGAGCATGTTGCACCGCCTTAAGTCGTTGCCGACTTAAGTCGATTGTTCCGTTTGTAGGGCATAGTGGTCACCCTGAGTTAAGTAAGCGTGAGCATGTTGCACCGCCTTAAGTCGTTGCCGACTTAAGTCGATTGCTCCGTTTGTAGGGCATAGTGGTCACCCCGAGTTAAGTAAGCGTGAGCATGTTGCACCGCCTTAAGTCGTTGCCGACTTAAGTCGATTGCTCCGTTTGTAGGGCATAGTGGTCACCCCGAGTTAAGTAAGAATGCAAGTCGATCATAAACGAACCGAGTATCTTTGAAATCTATCTTTATTGATGACATATTTCCACTTTACAGAGTACATGGTCGCCCCGGCTGTTTTGAAATACAGCTAGGGGTAAAACTTTCTGAGGTGCTCTATGTTCCAAGAGTTCCCAACTTCTGTGCCATCCGTCTGGGTGAGGCGATACGATCCGGGCCGAGTGACCTCTGCTACTATGAAGGGTCCTTCCCATAAGGGTGATAGCTTGTGCCGTCCCTCCCCCGTTAGAATTCGGCGGAGGACGAGGTCTCCTACTGAAAAGAACCGTTGCCGCACAGCCTTATCGTGATAGCGCCTTAGAGTCTGCTGGTACCGTGCTGATTGGATTACTGCATTCAGTCGTTCTTCCTCAAGTACATCAATATCCTCCAGCCTGGTGGCCTCAGCTTCCGCTATGCTTTCGAAGATCAATCTTGGCGCCCCAAACTTGAGGTCAGCAGGTGGCACCGCCTCCGACCCATAGACCATGAAGAAAGGAGTGTTTCCATGCAGGGCTCGGCTAGGTTGGGTTCTCAAGCTCCAAACGACATAAGGTAGTTCTCTTATCCATTTTCCTGTGAATTTTTCATTCTTATCGAAGACCCTTTTCCTGAGTGCCTCCAATATCATTCCGTTGGCTCGCTCAACCTGCCCGTTGGCTCTTGGATGCGCTACAGATGCGTATTTGATCTGAATGCTTTTTTGCTCGCAGAAGTCAAAGAATTCTGAGCTGGTGAAGTTGGATCCTAAGTCAGTGATGATGCTGTTTGGTATCCCGAATCTGAATATTATATCCTGTATGAATTCCACGGCCTTAGCAGAGGTTAAAGAAGCAATGGGCTTGAACTCTATCCATTTAGTGAATTTGTCAATCGCCACCAATACGTGGGTGTAACCTCCTTGAGCTTTCTTGAAAGGTCCAATCATATCCAATCCCCAGCATGCGAAAGGCCAAGTTACTGGTATGGTCTGTAGCTGCTGTGCTGGCATGTGCTGTTGCTTTGACAGGTATTGACAAGCTTCGCATCTCTGAACTAACTCGGCTGCGTCGTTCTTCGCCGTCGGCCAATAGAATCCTGACCTGAAGACCTTCCCGACTAGTGTTCTGGAGGCTGCATATATTCCACATTGCCCTGCATGGACCTCCTCCAGAAGTTGCTTCCCAGTGGACGGGAGAATGCACTTCATGAGAACACCTGATGCACCCCTTCTGTATAATATCTCCCCAATGAGTGTGTAGTGAGCCGACTGTCTGGCAATGCGCTCTGCCGAGTTCTTGTCGTCTGGTTCTTCTTCGTTCTTTATGTACTTAATGATCGGCCTCCTCCAGTCATCAGAGTCTGACTCGGGTTGATCTACGATGTTGCACTCTTCTGTTTGATCTATTGAGATACTCGGCCGTGTAATTTCTTGCACGAAAACTCCGGGTGGGACCTGAGTTCGACCGGATCCGAGCTTGGATAGTGTATCAGCTGCTGTGTTACGATCCCTTTCCACATGATGAAATTCCAGACCCTCGAACTTATCTTCCAGCTTTCGGACGGCAGCGCAGTATTTTCCCATTGAATCACTTGAACAATCCCATTCTTTGTTTATCTGGCTAATGACTACCAGAGAGTCTCCATATACCATCAATCTTTTGACGCCCAGTGATACGGCGATGTTTAATCCGTGTATCAAAGCTTCATACTCGGCTGCGTTGTTAGAGGCCGGGAATAGCAGCTGGAGAGCATACTTGAGGTGCTCGCCTCCAGGTGCAGTGAAGAGAATTCCTGCTCCTGCTCCTTGCAGTTTCAGCGAGCCATCAAAATACATTCGCCATACTTCTGCGGTTTCTGGATTATCCGGTACTTGCTGTTCTGTCCACTCTGATACGAAATCAACCAGTGCTTGAGTTTTGATGGCTGTGCGAGGTCGGAACTCGATATCATGGGATCCCAACTCGCAAGCCCACTTGGCTATTCGGCCAATGGCTTCCTTGTTGTGAAGAATGTCCCCTATTGGAAAACCAGTAACTACTATGACTTTGTGGTCGTCAAAGTAGTGGCGTAGCTTGCGGGCAGTTAGAAGTACTGCATATAATAGCTTCTGAACTTGAGGATACTTTTTCTTCGATGGACCCAGAACCTCACTGATGAAGTAGACAGGATGTTGTACCGGATAAGCATGCCCTTCTTCCACTCGTTCGACTACCAACGCAGTGCTTACCACGTGAGTCGTGCAAGAGATATATAGCAGCAAATCTTCAGCTGGTTGAGTTGGCGTAGCTCGCCGGGGCGGCTTTAGTACTGGTGGTGTTGTCAGGAATTTCTTAAGTGCATCTAGAGCTTCTTGTGCTTCTGAAGTCCATTGAAACTTATCCACCTTCTTAAGCAGCTTGTAAAACGGCAAGCCTTTCTCCCCCAGTCTGGATATAAATCTGCTTAGAGCTGCCATACATCCTGTGAGTCGCTGAACCTTCTTTTGTGACCGAGGAGCTTCCATCTTCATGATAGCTTCAATCTTATCTGGATTAGCCTCAATTCCCCGGTGGCTGACGATAAATCCGAGCAACTTTCCTGCTGGTACCCCGAAAACGCATTTTTCAGGATTGAGCTTCCATCTATATCTTCTCAGGCTGTTGAAAATCAGCTGTAAATCTTCGATGAAGTTTTCCGGATTCTCAGTTTTGATCACCACGTCATCAACGTAAGCCTCCACACGCTTGCCCCAGTGATCGGCTAGGCATGTTTGAATGGCTCTCTGATAAGTCGCTCCAGCGTTTTTGAGGCCGAACGGCATGGAGGTATAACAGAAGGCACCAAACGGAGTGATGAACGCCGTTTTTTTCCTCGTCTTCTTTTGCCAAACTAATCTGATGATACCCGGAATAGCGATCTAAGAAAGACAACACAGAACATCCAGCGGTGGAATCCACCACCTGATCTATCCTCGGGAGCCCGAAGGGATCCTTCGGACAGTGTTTGTTGAGATCGGTATAGTCGACGCACATGCGCCAATCCACTTTATTCTTTTTGAGTACAAGAACAGGATTGGCTAACCACTCAGGGTGTAATACTTCTCTAATAAATCCAGCCGCGACCAGGCGAGCTAATTCGACACGAATGGCTTCTCTCTTGTCGGGCGTGAAACGACGTAGCTTTTGTCGAATCGGCCTCGCCTGGGGGTAGACTTTCAGTTTGTGCTCGGCCAGTTCTCTTGGGACTCCCGGCATATCCGCAGGTTGCCACGCGAATACATCCCGGTTATCTTGCAGAAACTGGACGAGCGCGCTTTCCTATTTGTCGTTCAAACTGGAGCTGATGACAGCCGTCTTGCGCTCGTCAGCGAACCCCAGGTTGATTCTTTTGGTTTCTTCAGTCGGCCGCATAGAGGTCGCGGCCTGAGTTTCATTCGCCGGTACCGTGAGGCCTTCCTCAGGCTTAGAGTTCGCCGATGTAGAAGGAACCGCCGACGGCTTGGTGGTGAGGGCTGCCTGAATGGCCACTCGGAAACACTCTGCGGCACCTTGGAAGTCGGCACGCACAGTTATGATTCCTCGTGGTCCCGGCATCTTCAGTATCATGTATGTATAGTGCGGAATGGCCATGAATTTGGCCAGTCCCGGCCTCCCGATGATGGCGTTGTACCCGCAGTCGAAGTTCGCCACCTCGAACCTCAGGAACTCGGTTCTGTAGTTCTCCGGAGTTCCGAAGGTGACCGGCATGTAGATGTGGCCCAGCGGGTATTCCCCTTCCGTCGGCACGATGCCGAAGAAAGGAGTGTCCGACTCGTGGAGCTCTTTGAGGTGAACTCCCAAGCCTTGGAGTGTACGGGGGAAGGTGACGTTGATGCTGCTCCCCCCGTCCACTAGCACCTTCTTTACCCGGCTCTCTCGGATCACCGAATCGACGAGGAGCGGGTATTTGCCTGGATGGTCGAAGTTGAGCCACTGATCCTCCCGAGTGAAAGTGATCGAGTGCTCCGACCACCGGTACGGGGCGGGAGGACCGGTGGTCGCCACCAGTATCTGGCGGTCGTTGAGCTTTTGTTGTCTTTTGTTCTCCTGCGACCCATGTCCGCCGAAGATGACGTTGACCTCCCTGTCAACGCGCGGGAAAGCTCCTCCTCCCCCCTCCTCCTGCCGATGGGGCTGTCGTGGTTCATCTGGTCCTCCCCTCGGCGGAGGAGGCGGTAGAGGTTGGAAGGGTCGGCCGTGCCCGACGGAGTGCTTGAAGTCCCGGCAGTTTCGAAGGGTGTGGCGCATGTCCTTGTGGTACGGGCACTGGGCGTCGAGGATGTCGTCCAGCGTGCGCTCGCCTCCACGAGGTCCTCCTCGGGCGCGAGAGGCGGGTGGTCCGGCGGCGTGTACTTCTTCTCGAGGCCTCTTCTCCCAGCGTTTGTCGGACGGCTGGTTCGCGTCACGTCGTGGCGCTGCCGGTGCAGGCTTTGCTCCTCCGATGAGATCCTGGGCCCGCTCGTCGGCGGTGTAGAGGTCGGCTTCCCGGAACAGCTCCTCGGAGGTAGTCGGCGCCTTTTGTAGTATGGCTCGGACGAAAACCGAGTCATTGGATCCTCTGTAGAAGTCCTCGATCACGGCCGCCTCCGTGACCTCGGGGATGCGGTTTCTCATGGTCTGGAACCTTTTAAGGTATGACCGGAGAGTCTCATCCCCCCGGCGCTTGATGGATTTGAGGTCCCATGGCTGCGCCGGCTTGTCGGAGAGGGACTGGAAGTTGGCGATGAAACGTCGACTGAAGTCTCCCCAGTCGTCGATGCAGTGTCGGGGTAGATGTCGCAGCCACTGCAGCGCATCTTGCCCAAGGACGATGGGCAGATACGCGGTCATGACGTCTTCGGATGCTCCGGCAGCTCGAGCGGCAGTGGTGTAGACGGCTAACCAACCCCCTGGATCCTGCTTAGGTTCATATTTGTCGACATTGGATACCTTGAAGTTGGGAGGCCATTGGATGGCCCTAAGGCGCGGAGTAAGTGCAGATACTCCGCACGTGTCCTCCTGTCATCGGGGATGACGTCTGTCCCGGGGAGGGGAGTGGTGGTGGCGGTTCCTCGACCGTCCCCGGGCGGTACCGCCAGTTGAAGCTGTTGCCGACTCAGTCCTGGTGGCCTGGCTTTGAGTCGGGAAGCCATGATCTCGGTCATACTCCTCCTGACGGCGAATTTCGTTCTCATGCCGCCGTTCGCGCGAAGCATTGATGGAGCTTCGCGCGTCTCGGCGACTGTTGATGGTGTGTCGCAAATCGTTCGGCGGGTGAGCGAGCGGTAGAAGATGGTTGGCCGCCTGAGTAAACAGGCGTCGGTATCCCTCGGCGTCGGGAGTCCGAGGAAGTCCGTCAGCTATCCGAGCTAGAACGCCTCCGACTTTGCTCGGCGTGTTCATAGCTCGAGCGAAGTCGGGGTTCAAGTTGCGCCCGAAGAGCGGATTCTCGCGTCGTTGCCTTGCATCTTGCTCGGCTTGCTCCTGAGTCCGACGGCGATCACGTCGTCGAGAGTTCCTTCGTTCCCTGAAGACGCGTTCTTCCGGAGTTTCTCCTATCTCTGAGACCTCGTCTCGCGAGACAGGCTGCTCCGGATCCCTTTCTCCAGCTGCGTGATGTCGTCGAACGTTCCTGCGTCGGTTCCTTCGTCGGCGGGATTCTCGCTGAGGCGGTTCTTCTCCAGGCGCGGTCGGTTCATCGTCGGAGATGGCGGGCGACTCTGCTCTCCCGATGAAGAGGACGTCGGGGTAGAACGGTATTGCTGCCGCGACGACTTTCTTTCCGTTCTCCTTTGAGGTCGGAGGAACGGGAAGAACGACTTGCCTCTCCCTGGTCTCCTTCTTTCTCACGACCCGTGTCCATTCTTTCGTCGGGGAAGTAGACAGCGGACTCTTCCGGGTCAGCGAGCTTCTAGCTCCAACCTCCCCGGAGACGATCTTTTTCCGAAGAGCCGGAAGTAGCGTCTTTCCAGCATTTTCGGAGTTTGTTGGAGGAGACTTCTATTCCGGCAGATCTGCGAGGCGGTGTAGAATTCCTTCTTCATCTGCTACGGACGAGATTGTCCCGAAGCAGAATACAGATCCGGGACGCACGGCGATTTTGCTGTGGAAGGTGACGGCCATTGAGCTAGCTTGGATCGTCGACACACCCCCTACCTGGCGCGCCAGCTGTCGGTGTTTTGGGTCCGACCGCACACCCGGGGTTGCCCCTCAAGGTGTTTTTAGGAGTAGGACGGTATCAACGACTGTAGCAAAATGGTTCGTGCTGGTCGCACGAGGGACAGTGGACAAGATTTGCAGGTTCGGGCCGCTTAGAAGTGCGTAACACCCTACGTCCTGGTGAGTATATGAGCGTGGTTACAAGAGGGTTCTCCGGATAGAGGACGTAGAGAGTTTATGTGGGTGGCTAAGTAGAACAGGGGCGATCGATCTGAAGGGGTGCCCCCTAGGTCTTATATACTCGACCGTGGGGCAGTACACGTGAGTATGATAACAACAAGTAGCTAAAAGATAGTGAACCTCCTGAGTTTATCCCTACGTAACCCTTGCCGACTTATCCTCGCATGGCTCTGTTGCATGTGAGCTTCAGCGCGGGAAAGTCGGGTCTCTGTTGCGATTCATTCGCCCGACGTTGTGGGCCGTCTGGGTTTGCACTAATCAGTCTCACGTCTTCTTTTCTTTGTTGGTTGTCCTTCCCTAGGCCCACGAAAGAATGACCTTACGAATTATTGGGCCCTTGGGCCTTTCGTGAGGCCTTTTACTTCTTTAGTGGACCCAGGGGATATCTATCCCCCACACACGGTTATAGTAATAATCAAGAGATATGTTTTTTGTGTAATTAATTTCATAATAGTTTACAGGCCGTTTAGGTAAACGTGAACTTATTTTTGACACTTTCTGTGTAACATCTCCAGCCTTCATGATGAACGTGAACTTATTTTTAGGTAAACGTGAACTTATTTTTAACTTATTCGTGTTGTCCGCCTTGAAGGACAACATCTTACTCATGATGAAGCCCTTCTTTCAAGGGACATCCACCTTCTCCAGGTAAATATTTGAGCCCCATCTATTCTTTTGATTCGAAATTCTGCATCGCCTCTCACTGAACCAAAAGGTAGCAAGGCTGATGTTTTTTAATTAACAGAATGGTTATTATATACTCCCTCCGTTTCTTTTTATTAGTCGCTGGATAGTGCAATTTTGCACTATCCAGCGACTAATAAAAAGAAACGGAGGGAGTAGCTCTTATGATGTAGTGGCTTCATAAAGTTACGCTTATAGGCTCTTTGACATATAAATTGTCCTGTAAGCTCAGAAATGAGGCTTGTTGATATTTAGTTAAGTTTTCTCTTTTACTGTGCACGAAATGAGATCTGGCTACTGATTTTGGTTTCACAACAGGCACATGTTTGTTTAGCGATCCTAATTGGGGTCTTGAATAAAGAAATAGATCAAGGTTCTAAAAGAGATTATCTTTAGCAATTTGTACCAAGACCATGATTTGCTAACCAGTCACTTGTTTTAATTTTCAGCTTTGCACTGGGATATATGAGAAATCTGTGGGTTCCTCCTTCCAGCTTGTGTTTGCACCGATTGATGAGCATTTTCCGGATGATGCTCCATTGATTTCCTCTAGCTTTCATGTCATACCACTTGATATGAAAACAGTTAAGCATCACTAACAACATTTCCTTTTCTTTTTCGTTGCTTGGGCGGTCGCTTCATTTCCTTGTCTATTATGTTTACGATTATCCTTAGGACTATCTCCAGTAGTTTACTCGTCTTATCTCCTATTTTAAACTTCACTCTGTAAACAGTGCAGTCTATATTGCACAACAGTGTTTTGCACGACCATATATGCACGATTTTCTAGCAAAGCCTAACATGTCACTTGGTTTGGAATTTGGATCAAGAGTATAAGTGTTCATCTGACACTTTGCACTATGTTAGAATGATTGTTTGTTAGCCATATTATCATACATTCAAGACTTCTGTTTGCTTCGTTTTTCAGCATGATATTATTTTTCCCTTCTGAAATAACGCTCACATTTCCACCATGGCCTAATGTATGGAGGATTGTAATATTTTTAACGAACATATGGCGTTATGTTCTAGCTAGCTATGATTTGTTACCTAGTAATTTAGTTGTCTGCTGCTAAAATATATATTCTTGAATGCATTTTTGACTATTATATCTCATGCAGGATGGTGTATCCTCTGGTAGGACACTAGATTTGGCATCTAGTCTTGATGTGGGTTCTGCTGCACCCCAAGCCTCAGGGGATGCACCTCTAGATGAATGTAATTTGAGATATGTGCTGACAATCGCCTTTCAATTCCCTTATAAGACGCACCTTTAGGACAGTGTTGCTACTATGGCCCATCAATATGTGTGTAGTGTTGTTTCTGCTGTGCAAAGGGTGTCAATGGCTATATCTCCCTCCGAATCTGGTCTAAATGCTGGGCAAAGGATGCTTTCCGGCTTCCCTGAAGCTGCCACACTTGCTAGATGGGTTTGCCAGAGTTATCAGTAAGTAAAGTTGTAATTTTCTTCCCATGTTGTTTCTGATATCTCACATAAATGGTTTGATTCTTATTTATTTATTTATTGTAATCTCATGGCTATTCTTTTGGGGCCCAGTACAGCTACCATCTAGGTGTGGAAACCCTCTTCGCTAGTGGAGGTATCGACCATCACTCGTCACTGTAACACGATAGTCATCGACGATCGTGAGCTTCTATGTTATGTGTTCTGATACTTGAGACTTTTATTATGACTATGTATGAGATATTGTCTCTTATTAGTACTGGATGAGATATGTCTTATTATGACTATGGATGAGACTTTTGTGATGTAATTGATGAGACTATGGATTTAAATATTGTTATGTGATTGTGTGTGAGATGTTTTATGTGAAAATATGTTGTGCTATATAGCTGTTGATATATTTGTTATGTTGTGGAATGTGGTGTAAAATAAAAATAAACAGCATTTGTAATGCTGGTCAAATTAACTTCCTAGAGGCTTATTAAGCCGTGGGAAGTTAGCCAGCTAACTTCCTAGGGGCTACAGTAAGCTGTAGGAAGTTATCCAGCTAACTTCCTAGGGGCTACAGTCAGTCGTAGGAAGTTAGTCGTAGGAAGTTAGTCAGCTGACGGCGCTGACGGTGTGAAGCTACTAACTTTCGAGAATCTACTAACTTTCGAGAGGCTTTTTTGGCTGTAGGAAGTTAGCTAACTTCCTAGAGGGCTCTAGGAAGTTAAGCTAACTTCCGACAAAAAATTTCCGAGAGCCAAACTTCCGACGGGATGGCTTAACTTCCGAGAGTTTAGCTAACTTCCTAGAGTTTAGGTCTAACTTCCTAGGGTTTAGGCTCTAGGAAGTTTACTATTTTGGTGTAGTGATGTAACACCAACTTGAGCCGATTCCCCGACTTAGGTCCATCGTCCCGTTTGTAAGGTTTAGAAGACACCCCTCTATTAGTATGTGTGAGAATGCCATGCCGACTTAAGTCAGTCCCCTGACTTAAGTTGAGTGCTTCGCTATCGGGGCAAATAGGTTGCGTTTATACCAACAACTACCTTATTTTTCCTAGTTGGTGCCACAGCAAAAGAAAAAGTAGATCATGTCTACTAGGCATATCACTTATATGTAAACCATTTAGATCAAAAAATTACACATGAACAATTTCGTTACCACCGTAATAAACAGGTACCCTATGCACTAGCATATCTATCATATTCAACTAAGATAAGATACAGACAGCGAAAGAAGAGTATGACCGAGTAGTAGAAGTAGTCGTACGACGACCTCGCGTACTAAGAGCAACAACACATTAACCCCATGTCCCTCACATTTGTTGTTGATCCTTACGTTTGTTGTTGATCAACACCGCGGTACTGTATCCGCGTTATCCACACGTGCAGAGGTGAAACACCTTGCGACACTGATGTGGTAGCATCACGCACACAACGTCGACAGTTTGTGCGTACACAAACGTAGGAAGAGAAGCGGCGGTGGGATAGGATATGCCTCTCTCTTCTAGCACGCCAACCCCTTCATATGCATAGATTCGTCGCTATTGTACCCTAGAAACTTATTAGTGTTGTCATAAATCATAAGGGCATCTTAGCCATATTAGTCAACATAACCTCCGCCAAGCCACTCTATTATTAGCTCCCGAGAGATAAAGTCGTGATCGATCAAGCCACTCTATTTTATAATGTATAGAAAAAGAGGCAGAAAATGAGTGGAAATAAAGATGATGGACCAACACAAACAGATACTTCTTTAACATTTCAGCTTTGAAATTCTACGTCCACCACTGTTCTCACTTCCTTCTGGATCGTCGGGGCCCAGCATCTCTTGGCCAGATGTTCTTCTCTCTCGTGACAGCAGATCAAACGTCTGCATCTCCGATCCGTTTAGGTCGTCGCTAGCGCATGGCTGATGACGAGTCCTAGCCGCCGAGCAGAGCTGCGTGAGCGTTGCCTTGACGACCACACCAGGCTCCAACAACTGCTTCGCTGTTCAGGAGGGTCCAGGACGGACCGGCGTGTGTGGACCTCAGCGCCACCACGTCTGTCTACCACTCAACACACACACCTCCGGATGGAGACTCTTGACGACGACAAGTCTGTCGATCTGTCATGCATGGTCTCTCGGTTGTACATGTGGTTGTGCTTGTGCACGTCCAAACTTTCTTCTGAAACATTCACCGCCTGCTTGGTTGGCTTCTCCGCGTAGCCCGACTGCATGAGCCAGGCCGACGAGAGCCTGACTCTAGAGATACGACCAATTTACTCGCGTCTGTAGAGCCTGGATCAGGGTGCTTTAAGTATCGTGCGAGCCTGACTCCACGTGTACACGCAGGTAACCAAACACACACATCGCATGTGTAGAGCCTGGTTAACAACAACCAAACACCAGCTCATTGCATCCCGCGATGCAAGCACCAGCAAATACATGCAACCAAACACATGGTGATCTGATCGAACGGTGTTGCAGGTGTAGCGTTCAAGCTGTGAAAGACGAGGCGTCAAGCAGTTGCAGGTGTAGCGGGAGCAGCTCCCTGACTATGATGCAGGTGTAGCGGGAACAACTTTTGGGTAAAATGTGAATAGATTGCTGCAGACGGTCTTAACATGATAGTTGACTATATCGTACGAGGCTCGACGGTCGATCATTTAATCGTGTCGTACTCATGTCAACCCATCGTGTTAGGTGGCGAACCAAGTACAGTACTAGACCCGTGTCGTGCTGACACTGACCCTATATGAATCGTTCTTATGCCGTGCCAAAGTACTACTGGTCATATCGTGCTTATATCGTGCTTAGTGCCGATCTATTTAGCACGGCTCATTTAGCTATTTATACCTACAGGTAAGTCAGTCATATGTGGTCTCTCGGGTGTTCTTGTGCGCATCCAAGTATCCAACTTTATTCTGAAACATTCACTGATCGAACAGTAGCTTGGCATCCACTATCTGTTTCACTGGCTACCAATGAGGCTAATTGACAAACTGACTATACACGCGACGCATTGCATTGCAAGCATCTAAAGCACTTGAAAACCACACCTAGTGCAAACTCACTGAACATGATCCTGGCGCGCGTTCAAGCTGTCGAAGACGACGAGGCGTCATTCAGAGCAGCAGCAGCTGCAGGCGTAGCGTTATTCAGAGCGGCTGCAGGTGTAGCGGGAACAGCAGCTCCCTGACCCTGACTACTTGCATCCGAACCAGGGTGGGCGTGAGCTGGAGACGAAGCGGTAGCAGGCGACGGCGCTGTCCCACTCCCATCCGGCCGTGTCTCCAGCTGCTTCTCGATCATGCGGGAAACGGCGGCGATCCCAGCACCGACCTCCCTCCTCATCTCCGAGCCAAGATTCGACATGGCGCTGCTCTGCGCGAACCACCTCTCCTTCCACCCGCGCGTGCTCTTCGTTATGGAGTCCTTGTACCTGCCATCCATCGTTGAGATTTGAGAACAATGAATGTATGGCTATGTAAGTCAAGCGACGGTTTAGAATTAGACAGGGGCATGCATCTGGTGTTCTTAGGAGGAGTGGAAATGTAGGAGACTGGGAGTGATATATACTTTGTAGAGACTGACTGCAGCCTAGATTTGATCGTGTCTGAGAATGACTGCGCGTCAGCAGATGGTCCAGCTTCATCGTGGTTGACAGGCGAAGACTGGCTCCTGGAAACACTGATCCAGATCACCGCGTAGCAAAGTGTTAGTCAGTCATGAATCTCAGGTAAATGACAAGCAAACAGGTAAAACATAGACTCATACTCTTTCCGCCTGCAGGAAATACCTGTCATCTGGCCCGACAGCGCCACCAACCGAGGCAGTACTGTCTGCATCCGTTCCTTCTGCGGAGGCAACGGCGGGCAATGGCGGAGGAGAAACCACAGAAGAAGCAGCATGTTCTTGCCGCGGATGCGGAGACGGGGAACCAGAACCACCAGGAGTGGCCTCGCCAGCAGACGGAAAGAACAGGACTTGTGTTTGTGGTTGTGGGTGGCCATGGCCATGAGCTGCCGCCGCCCTGCTGCTGCGGCGGCCTTCTCTTCTGGCGTGGCGGTGCGACCGGCGAATGGCTGCGGCGGCGGCCAGGTGCTGCATGATCCGCTCCTCGATCTCGGCGTCGTCTGCATCCACCGGTACCTGGAATCGAAGAAACGGTGTTGGCATCAGGCATCATATCTGTGCAGAAACTGATCGAGCACACGATCATGCATAGAAACAGCTGGCATGGCAACTGGGCAACTGGCACGCCAATGCCATCACTGGAAGCAAGCTTCCACTCTGAATGTGAACATCAGATCTATGTCAGCAGAGCACCTCGAAATCTCCGAGCAGCGGGTGACGGAAAACGGTGGTTGTGCGCGCGTGGTTTTCCTGCACGTCGTTCCGCTCTTCCTCGACGGCCTCAAGGAGCTCTTGGCTGCAGTACGTAGGAAGGTGAGGAATGCGATTTATTATATTAGCGGACGACGGACGCATGCGTCGTCGTCGGTGGTGTGGCAGAACAGAACTTGTACCTCGTAGGGTCCTTCATGCTGATTGCCTGCCAACACATGGGGCACTGGGAGCTCCTCTGGCACCTGTAGGATCCAATACAATCACGATGCTCAGAGAGTCAGAGGTAGTATCAAGCCAAGCAAACGGGTGATTCAGAGCAGATCTTGCGAGGGATTCAGACTAGCTGCCGCGCATCGCATTCAGCACGGATCGATAGAACAACTGCGCGGAAACGAAAACAAACACGGAGAAACAGGAACAGCAGGAAGCAATAACAGTCAGACAGACAGAGCGAGTCCTCACCACTCGAGGATGCACTGGAGGTGGAACTCGTGCTTGCAGCTGGTCACCTGGTGATGGAACAAGAAGAAGAAGAAGAGGTTCAAGAAGCCGCACGCGCAAGGAGGTGGTGGTTCATCTCATCTCATCTCATCTCATCTCATCACGGGAGCACGTACCGCGGAGGGGTCACTGTCGGAGAAGGTCTCGAGGCAGATGCTGCAGGTGTCATCGCAGCCGTCCTGAACGCCGCCCTCCACGAAGGCCGCCGCCGACGAGTGCCTCTCCATCTGCGCCGCCGCCGACGAGTGCCTCTCCATCTGCGCCGCCGCCGCTGCCGCCGCGTCCATCCCCACCTCCCTCCCTCGCTCTCTCTTTCTCTCTCTCCGATCAAAAACCGCTTCCGCGAACGATCCCTGCAACACAGGCTTCGGCAACGGGAGGGGAATCGGGGGCGAGTGTCTCGTATCGCTACCTCCAAACCTACTCAGTCCAAGGCCCAAGCAATAGCACGGCGATCGCCGCCAAATGGTACCACTGCTAGAGATAGAGAATAGATTAGTAGACTGTAGACCAAGTCCGCCGCGTGGAATCGATCTCCTCCCGCGGCCGGCGACGACCGCGGCACGCGTCCACGGCAAGGGAAAAGGCGAGGAAACGGCCCCGCCTCGTCCGTCCGCGGCTGACGGGTGGGCCCGCTGGTATTTTACGCGGTCCGTGACGCTGACATGGTGGGTACATCTAGCCCGCTGGTGCCAAGACAGCCAGACAGGAGGGGACTGGGAGGCCTCGAGAACGGCGACACTGTCAGCCCTCAGCCGTCAAGAGCCGGTGGTCAAAGAACGGTTCGGTCCGCTTATGATTTCTTTTGACACTTGATAAATGTTTGGAACAAATCTAGCTTCAGAAAATTTGGTAGAGTTGTTAGAATATATCATTACGATCTCTATAAAGTCATGAAGCTAGATTTCTAAACATTTAGAAAATCTTTACTACATATTAAGGCTCCAAAGGTAGCCTGCCGTTCTGCCGTCCAGTGATCTCGACCGTCCGTTCGGCCGTCCATGGATCGTCCCCGTCCATGGACCTCGTGCCGCCCCCACAGCCAACCCCTGCTCCAACTGCGATCCCCACGCCGCTCTCCCCCTTCACCCACCAGCCCCCCAAATCTCACGGGCTCACGACGATAGACCCGCCCTCTGTGCCACAAAGGAGCTCCTCTCCATCCCATCTCCAACGTCGCCCCAACCCCCATCACCGACAGGGAACCCACCTCTCACGTCGACACCGCCAGAGGAGGAGATGGTGGAGATACGGGCGTTGCGATCCGAGGCAGCACGCTAGAGCGACGAGAGCGTGGCGACGTGGAGATCATGGGAGTCCTGCGCAGCGTCGCGGCGAGGCGCCCGTCGGGGAGGCAGCGGGCACGGAGAGAGCGGAGAGTGACGGCGACAACGGGTCCCGCCTGTCGCGCGAACCAGGGAAATATCTACATCTCGTCTGCGCCGCCGCTGGGATTTATTAGGGTTCTACTTCTAGCCCAGGCCAACTCCACACCAATCCAATCCTGGGGCGGGCGACTGCCTCCTTCCCTCGATTTGACGTGCGCTTCCTCTTCCTCGCTCGCTCTCGGTCGCAGTCACAGGTACCTACGTCCTGTTCTTCCTCGCTTATGGATTTCTTTCCGCGTGGAAGGTAGTAGATCTCTCTTTGCTCGATCTGTTTTCGTTTTGTAAGATTCATTCACGTCTGCGCTGTGGCTATTTATTCAGATTTGGTCGTCATTTCTGGGTTTGACCAGCGTAAGCATTGGCCCCGATCTGGATTCTGGAGCTTGACTGTATCTCCTTTTGTTTTTTTATTTTGTACTATCTAACATAGATTTTGCGTCTAACAATCATTAAGTTACACGCACGCATGATTATATTTGAAGTTTAACCTTGCCGTGTTGTGGTTAAGTGCGCTTCTGAGCACATTATGTACTGAATTCTGCAAATCAGTAAAGGAATTATAAATTGTAGAGTCAACTTCCGTTAGGGTACGCTAATAACATGCCCGAGAACGTGTATTTCCTTAAGAAGAAGTTCTTCTGCTTATAAAATACTCTTTGTGTCTTTGTTTCTCGGAGGTGCTGCTTTTCTAAAATAAATATCACAGCTTTAGTGATCAGTGATTATTGACTAGGTTATCTGTAACCACCACAGAATCTCTGAAAGTAGACCAGAGAAATCTAGCGGTAATAATCATCGGGGTCAGCTTCTTTAGCCATGCCCCCCGACTGCCCGACGGGGACTTCATGGCAGATTCGAACACCATGTCCATGGGCTTCCCTGTTTTCCCTCCCCTTCCCACCGTCACTCCTTGGAACGCGCTAAACACGTACGGGCAGCCCCATGATTGAATGGGCATTCATTCCCATTGCACGTGCAACCAAATTCGAATTCATGTTATTCTTATCACTGTGGTTTTTCATTTGCCGCAGGCCCACAACACAAGCAACTTTCTTATTACTGTCGGGGTTCCGAAGCCAACAAAAGGACGCATCATTCCAACTAACTTTCAGAGCAGCGCAGCGTGTCTTGCTTTGTTGGTGCCTTGCAAACCGCAGGTGCTGTGCTACAATTGCAGAAATAAGGTGTAGTGTATGAGAAGTAGAGAACCAATGCTCTTTTATAGCCCTCAATAGATATCAGTTTCTTTCTTTTCTTTGATTTACACGCACACTTTCCCAGCTACTGTTTGCTTGTTTGGTATAGCAGGAAGTATCTTTGATATATAAAAATGAGAAATAGGCCAAGGAGTATGCTATCACGATGAGCCGCCCAGATATATATATCGTGTGCCTCCGTCACATCGTGCTAGCTGGTTCTTTTCTTCATGAGGCATATAGGGTATTTATTCAAATGCCCGCAAAGGGAGGGCAGTGCACTGAGTGCATCGGGAGGGCTCATAGGTAAGTAGTGTTTGGTGTTGTCATATCATTCAGTTTGATGGAAAGATAATGTGGCAATAAGACCTATTTGTCACAACTCATGCTTTGGGATCATGTGAATTGTACTGTAATTCAGTTTAAGTAATTTAACACTATTGTACATGAATTCTTGTAGCTATTTAAAACCAAAGGTCTCTGGTTCATTGACACTAATGTGCATTTCAACAGTTCTTCTTTGACTGCAAGGGATAGGCAGCAGGTCTTCTTCAGCCTCTTTTCAATTCTCCCTTTCTGATGGAAGCTGGCGTGCCGGAAGGTGCCGAGCAGGTACATGTCTCAGCTGAAGAATCCGAAGACTGCCAAGAAAGGCGAGGAGACCACGGTGGCCAAGAGCGAGAAGCGGGGGCAAGAATCTAAGACGAATGCCAAGAAGAAAATCTTAGGACGCTCACGGAAGTGTGCCCATGCCGAACCTGATGGGGAGAACCGAAACGGTTGCAGCAGCACTGATGCAGACGAGAACTCACTTGCAGAAACTGCTGCCTCCGATCAGGAGAGGAAGGTGGTGCTGCAGGAATTGAGAATCGAGGTGGATACATCACGAGCTGACAATTCCAATGACAACAAGGAGAATCTGTCGAGTGCTCCGAGTGATGAAGAAGCATTGAACAATTCACATTCTGAAAATGAAAACAGACAGTTGGAGAACAATGAGAACGTTCCTCTGAACGAGAATGTTGCTCTGAAGGTAACTGTGACGGTGAACTGATGGTACTGAAAAAAGAAGGGGAGCTTTTTACCTGCAGTTAGGATGTGAAGAACCTGACATGCTGTTGTGGATCAAATGCAGGTGGCTAAACTGCAGAGCAAAGTGCATCAAGAGCAACCAGGAAAGCTCAAGAAAACTACCAACCCTAGGCCATTCAGGCTAAGGACTGATGTGAGTTTCTGCACCCTCCAACTCTCATTGTGCTGCAGGATTAGTTATTAGTAAAAAAAAAAGCTTTGTCTCTCACTGGCTCGTTCTTTATAGGAAAGAGGAGTGCTTAAAGAAGCAAAACCAGAGAAAAGGCAGCCGTTCACTGAGAATAATTCCACGGCAGTACTCAAGGATGCAAACAGAGGAGTGACGGTAAGCTCATCAGCTTCCTCTGCCCAGCATTTTCAAGTTTCAACAGCCGTTCATTGATGCTGCCGAATATTTCCAACTCGAATTCAAACAAAGTAGGAGTTCTCATGCTGATCTGTGCTTATACCATATATGTTCAGAAGAAACGAAGCACCCAGATTGTAACGGCTCAGCAGCTCGATGAGTCCAGCTCCAGGCCGGCCGTCAACAGCATCCAATGCAGAGCTGTGAAACCGGAGAGGGTTTCTAGGGTTGCATCATCAACACGAAGAGCCAAAACAGCAAGGTTCGCAGGACTCCTTGCTGAAATGCTGAATCCAAACGGCGGCTAACATTACGTTCTATCGATGGCATGCAGACCTGACAGCATTTCGCTTTCCGTTTGTACAGTGACCTTATGGCACCTTCTTCCCGGACTGGGAAGAAGAGGAAGGCGGCTACGGTGAAGCTGTCGAGGATCCAAACACCAGCTGCTTGAGCTCGGGCAGATCAAGGAGGAAATGAGAAACTGCCGACAACGGTTTTTGTTGTCTGCTCCAGCGACGAGTTCTGTATTTATTACTGCGTCGAATTCGTTTTCCGGATTAGGTGGATTTATGTACACTGATCATTTCTTTCTGCGAGTCGTGTGGTGGAACCCCTCTGCTTTGTTAATGTACCGCCACCGACCAGATTTTTTCTTCTTCTGTAGAATGATTCAGAATTTGATTATTTTTCTGTAACTTAATTGAACTGGGGAAAGGAGGCCCGGCCCAACCCAACCCATGAAACATTTCAATTTTAGCTGTGTACTAGGATCCATTTCATCTTGCTACCATGTGTTGTTGCCCTTGATAGATATCAGAAATAGGGTGTAGTGTATGAGAAGTAGAGAACCGATGCTCTTTTATAGCCCTCAATAGATATCAGTTTCTTTCTTTTCTTTGATTTACACGCACACTTTCCCAGCCACTGTTTGCTTGTTTGGTATAGCAGGAAGTATCTTTGATATATAAAAATGAGAAATAGGCCAAGGAGTATGCTATCACGATGAGCCGCCCAGATATATATATATCGTGTGCCTCCGTCACATCGTGCTAGCTGGTTCTTTTCTTCATGAGGCATATAGGGTATTTATTCAAATGCCCGCAAAGGGAGGGCAGTGCACTGAGTGCATCGGGAGGGCTTATAGGTAAGTAGTGTTTGGTGTTGTCATATCATTCAGTTTGATGGAAAGATAATGTGGCAATAAGACCTATTTGTCACAACTCATGCTTTGGGATCATGTGAATTGTACTGTAATTCAGTTTAAGTAATTTAACACTATTGTACATGAATTCTTGTAGCTATTTAAAACCAAAGGTCTCTGGTTCATTGACACTAATGTGCATTTCAACAGTTCTTCTTTGACTGCAAGGGATAGGCAGCAGGTCTTCTTCAGCCTCTTTTCAATTCTCCCTTTCTGATGGAAGGGCTCGCCCCTAAAATTGTGACGACATATCGAGTTTTGGACGTGCAGGTTCGCTGGGCTGCAACTGGTGTTCTCCTTCACGTCGTTGCGCGTGACGAGGGTTGGCGAGGCGAGGAAGCGTGCTCTTGATCCCGAGTTTAAAGAGGGCGGGCAACATAATTGGTAAGCGAGATCGCTGCTTCTGTTGCTTTTATCTCTATGCCTAGACGACTAGACCTAATTTATAAAGAGTGATATGGAATACTTGTTTTCAGTTTGGGGTATGAAGGTATGGTAATTTTCTAACACATGGAAACTATGTCTGAAGTTCCTTGATTTTTTATAGGTTGATGAATGAGGAGGTTCTGCAAACTGAAGAATTTTTGAAATTTTGTACTTATTGTCTACATTGTTAGCTCTCTATAGTTTTTATTGCTTACAACTTTTAGCTATGTAGAGACTTCAGTTCCAGTTATTTAGTAGAATAATGAGTTGATTTGGTGGGATAGAATTTATCTTTGAGTAAATTTTTTTGTGAGCTCAGAGTATCTGGTGGGAGTTTTGTTTGATTATTTTCTATATCGAGTAGTGATTTTATATTTTTTTGTCAGAGGAGATACCAAGGGCTTCATATGCATTGTGCAGCCATAAAATTACTAGATGAGCTAACTTTTTATAAGTGGAAGGATGATGACCCTCAATTTGAATTCAACTGTCTTTCTTGTGTTAAGGAGATATCATGCCCACTGTCTAATAAAATATGTTTTGTATGCCTTTCTATACAGTGATGTAGTTAATATTTTTGCCAGCATGCCTACTTTCTTTAGTTCAGGAGCTATGCCATTGATTGTTACATTATGCTCACTTTTATTCATAGGTTGCTAGAATACAGAAAATAATAAACAACAAACAGTTTCTGTTTTGATGTAAGATTATCCTCCACCCATATTTACCCATTCTTCTTAGATTTAGAGTCATTTTTCTGAAAATAAAAGCTCTTGGTCTGGATGTCATGTTGATTGTGGAGCAAGTCTACCGGTGACGATGGAGATAGAAAGAGGGAAATTAAATATATGTTACTTGCAATTGATTACCAATCAAGAAGTTAAACCTAAATTCACTTTTCCTATACCAAGCCTTATTCATAGGCGCGACGCCATGCCGTGAGCCATTGCTGGTAGACTTGGTCCCACTCCCACATGACAGTGGATGTAAATAAGTTGCAACCATTGTGCCTGTTTTTATGAGCTTTCTAATTCTTAAAATATTGACATTATTGCTTAGCTAGATATTTTGGATTTCAGAAAGTTTCCTTTCGAATCTTTCTAATGCAGGTGCAATCCACTCTTATTGGCAGGAAGCAAGTTTTGTCAAATAGCGGTATTGCAAGTATCTCGGTTGTGTTGATAGCATTAGTCATCAGAGGGATAGATAGGTGTTTAGATTCAAAAGAGTCAACTCTTGTTACTGCTCTTATTGATGGTGTTATCTGACATTATGCTTGCTATAATGGAGATACATGGTCATCTGAGCTCGACATTCTTTGTAAAGCTAAGCCACAAATTATCACAACATTCAAGGTGTTGTTAAGTCTTTTTTATGATTGCACAAATCATTAGCAAACATATAATTTTTCACTATTTCCTTTTGATTTGTTCAGAGTGCGGAAGGCTACCATTGGTGGTGTAACCATAGATGGGCTTCTTGTAGCAGCAGCTGGATTCTTGATTGGGCTTGCATTTGTGCTGATAAGATTTTTCACCACTCAATGTGCTCCTGATGTATTCTGGAACCAGCTGCTAGCTATACCCTTGGCACAGCTGCCGCCCTATGTAGAAGTTTGATCGATTCCTTCTTGAGCGCAACAGTTCAGTATAGTGGGTTCTACAGTGTTCGCAAAAAGGTATTACAACCAAACTATTTGAAAATTTTGCCAGTGTCTACATATCCTTGTCTCCTCTGGTTTTGAAAGCTTATTCTCTGCTATGTCATGTTTGTTTTGCTTAGGTGGTGGGAGTAGATGGTCCAATATTAACCTTTAAAATTGTGAGTTAGCAGTTTTTGTTAGTGCCTTGCCTTTTAGACTATTGCAATTATTTTTAGAGGTAACAAAACTATGATGAGCTAACATAAACATTATTCATTCTATTATGTAAATAAACTCAAAATAAACCATATGAGACAAAGAAATGTAAGGTGCACAGTCCACGACGAATAATACTGAGAAGCACAATTATGCATTTCTATTTGTTATATTGATAGGCCTTGATCATCTTGCTTGATAACGTAGATGATACAGTAGTACAAGTTATTATTTGACTCTGATTGTTGCCTCTGCAGGTAAAGCCAACAAAGTTCAATATTTAAAATAACTCGATGTGTCCAGGGTTTGCAAGACAAGATTAAGCAGCTCTAAGATTAAGATAGTTGCCATCGATCTTGCCACAATTTTTACTTGAGCTGAGCAGATAACAAGCGGCTTGGGGTATTGATATTTATTTTTCTGTCTTGTTTAATCTGTTTGTTCAATTAATTTCAAAACAGTTAGTGCTTCAGAATCTCATAACAGATTCTGAATACTTCCTTTGTCAAAGCTTTCACTTGTCTGAAGGTAATCATTCTTTGATTATGCACTAATCTTATATGTGTTTCTGCATTGCATTCATTTACCAAATCTGTAAGATGCATTCTACCATTTCATGATGTCCCTTATTTACATGTGTAAAATGATCCACATCAATAAAAATCACCCCTTCGTATTATGAAGCAAATAACAAGCTTACATGCTATTACTGATATACTTCCTGTTCTTACAGCCAGGGTCTCTTGGCCTACGCGTAGACAGACTCCAGGAAGATGTCGATCTTCTGCTTCTCCATCACCGTCGTTATCATGCAGCCTGCTGGAATGCCACAGCGGGACAGGAGCATGGGGATGAGCAGGTAAGCCTACCTTACTTTTTTTGCAACTGATATATTCCTCTTATAATTCCAGTACAGTTACTTTTTGCAATACACATACATGCTTCTACATATCTTTTTTCTATCTCTCTTTTTTCCAGATGAATGTTAGCCTCGTCATGATATATGGCCTGGGCATCTGCATCCTTTTGCACAAAAAACTTAAACTATGCAGCATGTCCAGGGCCGGGCCTGAGAAATTTGAGGCCCTGTGCCAAATCTAAAACAGTGTAATCTATATTTTTTATTAAATAAAAAACAGTAATAACAATCTACAAGTTACAATAATTTATATTGTAACATAATATCTAAAGAAACATATCCATTTTATTTGAATAACATCGTTCTTTAGGTGGGTTTTAAAGAAAATCTTGTACGATATGCTTATATTCGATCTTATCCAACGCTTCACTCTCGAGTGTTATTGTGTCTAAATAATACATTTTTGTGTCATAGTAAAACGCAAATATAAATTTAGTAGCTTTAATTTAGAGAACTTCGTTCACGCGGACAAACATGTTAAGATCCTATAAAGGTTCATTTTTGGTGCAGCGCTCAATAGTTCCACTTCAGCGCAGCAGCATGGTAGGGAGAAAAATATGTGCTACATATTAATATGTGTTGTAAAAAATCATAAAACTAGAATAGATCTGCTAAGTTTTGGGACCCTCAATTTTTGGAGCTCCTGTGCGAGCGCACAGCTCGCACATGCCTAGGTCCGGCCTTGAGCATGTCCTTGCTAACAGAGAAACAAGCCATGACAGTTGGAAATGATATGATCGTCTTATATAGGAGTAGTTATCTACTGTGAATCTGAGAGACATACTATGCTCTTAACAGGTTCATTTTCTTTTGAAACAAGCATGTATGTGTCATACATGCACATACTGTCTTGCTTCCAAGACTGGCTTCCAAGCTTTCACCAGAGGAGTAAGATCTGTTTTGTTTTTTTTTTCTGACAGGCGCAAGATGACTGCAAGTGGCGCCGGATCCCGACGTTCGGCGACTGGAACCTGCGGGACGACATGCCCGTCACCCAATACTTGCAAGCAGGGACTTCTTCATCGTTGTGCCGCCGGCAGAGAAGGACGACGACGAGGATCTGTTCAAGGTGCCCCAGTGTTCCTGCCAAGCCCTACAACTACAAGAAGGTGAAACAAAACAGGACGCTTAGTTTCTCTCGCCAATTAATTACACTCAGGGAAAAAAGTTTTCTTCCACCAGCTCTGAAGATAGTATCAGTTAGCACTGTTTCATATTTCCGTTCCATATCTCCATTTCCATATACATTATACCCAGTCGACACTGTTTCATAAATCCTTGAAATTTCTTTTTGTGTGAATTTTCTGTGGTTAAACACCGAGCATGCATGCAATAAATATAATTACCAATATATTTATTTTATGGTTCACATTCTAGATTGTATAGGATGGAAATTACAGAAGAAATATAAATTGAATAACAAAAGGTTACATGAGGTGGCCAAGTAAACATCATTGGTTATTTACTTGGGAGGAGTTCCTTATGACGAGTCAAGTTTTCATGGTTGAGTGTGGCTGGTTTTTGAATCTCACAGGTGAAATATGTGGTCGAAGTAGTAAGTATGTTCAACATCTTTACTACTCCTTAAGACCCTACCGTAGGCATCCAAAATGATTTTGGTGCACGGTTCTGCCAAGTTCGCGCCGCGGATCCCCCACCCTCTTCCCCTCTGCTCGCCATGCTCCCGCACATCGTGCCGCCCCGTCGTCCCACCCACTGTGATTTCCTTACCTATTACAAAAATTACAATGTTTTGTTTTTAACCCATTTCTTCCATTTGCCGGTCGTCCGTAGGACAGAGGTGGGGAGGCTTCCAAGCATACTAATTATCCGCAGCGTGATGAATCATAGTTGAGTTGCATGCCATGTGTAGTAATTCTACATCTATGAGATGTCTTTCTAACTGATGTCTCGTGCCTTTCTAAATAGGCTCAAGTCACCTGTTTCTATTTGGTTTTGGTTTCATGTGTCCCCCAAATAACTATGATTTCCTTGAATACATAGAACAGAACTCATCTTTGTGTTGTATTTTTATGGCGTTGGCACAGGCTATATAAATTCAAGTAGGAATGCAGGATGGGGTGCATTCAACTCATGCAGGTGGCAGGTTCGTATGCAGGTGGCAACTGCTATATTCTGCATCTTTCGTATGTTTTGTCACGCGAGGTCGTTCAGGGCGTATTAGGTACGGTAATGAGTTTACTTTTGTCACATTAAATTCGGCCCTGGGCTTTAGTAAATCCTGGATCCGCTACAGGGCGTGCGTGTTGTGTTGTGTTAAATTCTTTTATAAATAATTGTATCTTTTATAGGTTAATGGAAGTGGCCAATTCTGTGGCGTGGCTGAGATGATTGGACCTGTCGATTTCGACAGAAGTGTTGATTACTGGCAGCAGGATAAGTGGAGTGGCCAGTTCCCTGTGAAGTGGCACATAATTAAGGATGTACCGAACAATCTTCTGCGGCACATCATTCTTGAGAACAATGACAATAAACCTGTCACAAATAGCAGGGACACACAGGAGGTAAACCATGCATTTTTTCTTTGTGATTTTTTGCTCATAGTGTTGGCATGAGACTGCTGGAGCTGATAATATGAATGTTTAGGTGTCCCTAGAAAGGCCACAGTGCTACAACAACCAACAGGTGAACTAGAGCAGGAAGAGAATACATAATTCTAGATTAGCAACCTTTCTATCAAGATATGCATGTACTTTGTTGATTAAATGGTGTGGCCACCTGTGCAATAGGTTAACTAGAGCAGTGAGAGAATACATAATTCCAGATTAGCAACCTTTCTGTCCAGATATGCATGTGTTTTGTTAATTAAATGGTGTGACAATACCCGCGAATTTTGTTCCCTAGATCCCTAGATACATAAATAGAAATCTGGTCATTTATTATCGATATCCTGACTACAACTGCTGAACCCAACGGTGAGGATGGACTAAGCATGATGACAATTGATGACAGTGTTTGGCTATTTGTTCTCAGTTGTTTTTTAGCATGATGACATAGTGTTGTTCTACTAAATATCTGAGTTGTAGTTTGGCTATTTGTTCTCAATTGTTTTTGGCGTTTGTGGCCTTAGTAACCTATATTTATTACTCTTATCAGATAGTAATTAATAGATTTTTCCAATTTTATTCCTCATTTCTGTTATTTTCTATCAATCTTTTAACCATTAGGGGTTTAGTGTAGCTTAGTATTTGATCTGGTTCAGCCTCGGGGTTGCTTAGATATTATATTTTCGTTCAGGTTCAATTAGGTTGGCATGATGCTGGTACCTATGACAAGAACATTATCGAGTGGCCCAAGTGCAGTGGCGCTAATGGTAGCTTGAGATTCAAAGTCGAGTTGAAGCATGGGGCCAATGCTGGTAACACTCTTCTCAGCTTATTATCACCTGTAACTTCATGATGATGGATTACTCAACATTTTGTTTCATGATAGATCTTGTGAATGCTATGAAGCTGATCCCGCCTTCAACGACGTCCGAACCCCATCCGCGATCCATGTCTGCCGCGCCATCCTCGCCCTTCCATCTCAGCGCCCCCATTCGTGCTTGAAGGAAGGCCCATTCGTGTTGGAACGAATCCTCGCTCAAAATCCATGCGCATCCGATGAGGATCCAGAGCTGCCCTGCTGCCCTTCCATCCTCTTTGTCCCTTTCCATCGTCGGCGATCCACTTCTATCGGCGGCGCCCCCTTCTAGCCCCTTCCATAGTTGTGCTTAGGTACTTCTCTCTATTTGTGAAATCTAGGGTTCTTAGTGTACGATTGTCAATATCTCTATAAAAGAATAGATTAGTGTACGATTGTCGATATATTGTTTGTTTTCATGTAATTGTTGTGCACTCGCGTTTTATTAATAATTTGTGAGTCGTCGCAACGCACAGATACCTAACAGATAATTTGTGAGTCGATATATCTGTATGATATTGATGGTTGCAATGTAGTGGTGAAACGAGTAGATTAAAATAACAAAATTTATATGTATAGCCAGGATCACCAATGGATTACAGAATCTTTTCTCATAACAATATAACATATTTATATATAAGTTATCATGATATTATATGTTCCCGTTGCATCGCACGGGCACTAACCTAGTATTTATATAAGTCATTTTGTTTCTTATTTAGTTTAAAAATATTTTTAAAACTAATTAAATTAATATTATTATGGATTTTTTAAGCTGGTGCTCTCAGTTTTATTGGTATTCTTTTTTTACCCTTAATCATGTTTTTTCTCAATTTTATCCTTCTACTCTATAGCACTAGAAGACACATATCAACTACATTTCAACTTAGGCTTGAGCAACGGCATCTCAATCCTTGGAATAAATAGTACAAATTCAAATATACTGTAAACAAAATTGGAGTAGACGGAACTGTATACAAAAAAATGTGTACTCGAGCTTTTAGACATGAAAAAGAAGGTTGCAATTAGCACATTTCTCGGTGTGAAACATAAAAAAAACACATGGCCGAGGTAACATGTATACTGTAGAAAATCGTGGCGTCTAGATTAAAATCATGGTCGAGGTAACTTGTACGGATCATTTAGTTCTTGCCTTTCCTGTAGACTAAATAAATTATCTTTAAAAAATCCCTTTAAACTAGATTAAGTAGGTGTTTGATTTTTAGGGATTAATTTTTATTCTCTCCATTTTAATAAATTTAGTCTCTCAATTGCTAAATACGTAAACTAAAATATAGTTTTAGTTTCCGCATTTACCAATTTAGAGACAAAAAATACAACAAAATGAAGAGACTAAAAATTAATCCTTAGAAATCAAACATCTCTTAACTCAAAGGTTTGAGATTATAATATATTTGTTTAGAATTATAATCTGATCAGATTATATAATCTAACTTATTTTAATAGTAAACTTTAGATCGGAAACATTATCATTTCCGCTAGTCCTCATCTACACAGTATATGTGGCATAAATATTCCAGGCAGCAATAAAATCGTTGCTAACCACTCTTCAACAGGCCAATTGTTCCAGAGTCGAGACAGCTTCGCTTACTTTTGACCACACCTTTTCTGGTGCTTCACTTTTCTTATCTTCCGATCAACTCAATAAGTCAATATTCTTCCTTTAGATCTATTGTGTTTCTTTTTTGCGTGGTACTGTTCCACTTCCATAACGGCTTTCAGCACTTTTTGTAGTGCACAAATTCCGTTGACATAACTTCAAATACAGAATTGTACAACTCAGGGTCCATAGCTCAGTGGTAGAGCAATTGACTGCAGATCAATAGGTCACCGGTTCGAACCCGGTTGGGCCCTATTTTTTAAAAAACATATTTTTGACTTCTAATACCTTTTTAATATGGAAAATAAATAATTGGCACCTTCTCGTTAGTACAACCTACATTGCATATACTTGTTTAAATTATATTTTTATTTTTTAAATTTTAAATATTAGTATATAATCCTCTATATTATCTCTTCAGCATATAACACAAAAAAGACATTATCTATAGTGGGCCCTATTTAAAAAAACATATTTTTCACTTGCAATACCTTTAATATGGAAAAATAAATAATTGGCACCTTCTCGTTAGTACAACCTGTACATTGCATATACTTGTTTAAATTATATTTTTATTTTTAAATTATTAGTATATATTCATCTATAATATCTCTTCATCATATAACACAAAAAAGACATTATCTATAGTGCTAGAAACCTAGCGCGCTTTATACCAAATGAGAAGGATTTGAATCCTCCACATCCTAATTTTTAGATCGCTCGTCGGAGGAGGTGACACACGAAAGGAGAAAAGGAGTTCATAAGCATTAAATAAGGATTAAACATGTGATTTTTTAGAAAAAATTAGTTCTTTAGATTTTTAGAAGAGAAATTTCTCATGCTGTGTCTAGTCTCTTGAATACAGATCAGCTTCACAGCGAAGACTTTGAAAAATGTCAGTAGCAACGCCAACGCGATGTAGGACTGCTTCCAGAGGTCGAACTGGCAGTCGCCAAGTTTCTTCTCGTCGTCGGTGAGCGACGCCAACGCGAGCGCCTCGTGCTAGTGATGTTTGTTCGGGGTTTCCAAGTAAGAAACATGGATTCATCTTTGGCATTGGTTTATAAAAATGATTTATAAGTTAGATCCATGGAAAAATATTACGGAGAATAAATGTTACACATACAAAAAAAAGTATTTAAGTTGAAAACATTATTCAAACAAAAGAAATTGCATGCAAGGCTCTTCTTTAAATACTACTCCCTCAATCCAAAAATATAATTTAATAATCTCAGTGATACTTATCTACTACTACACATTGTGCAAGGGTAGTAGGTGGGCTTCGGGAGAAATGTATTATATATTTTTACTATAATAGATGTAGACATAAACACACATGTGGTGTAGTGGTAGCTACAAACACATTTATTTGAGAGGTCGCGAGTTCGAATCCTCTTGGAGCCTGTTTTTTTTAATTTAATTTTAGCTAGACGTGGGATGCACGTGGGAATGAGAATAGGCTTTGTGGGAGGGGGAATGAGAAAGACACGTGGTAGAATTAGCTTTGCAGTGAGGACGGAATGAGAATGGCAGAACACGGAATGGGGCAGCCTACCCCTTACCGTCTTAATAGGTAGTAGAGATATACATTTATAGTGCTAGAAACCTAGCGCGCTTTATACCAAATGAGTAGGGTTTGAATCCTCCACATCCTATCTTTTAGATCGCTCGTCGGAGGAGGTGACACAAGAAAGGAGAAAAAGAGTTCATAAGGATGAAACATGTGTTTTTTTTTTAAAAAATAGTTCTTTAGATTTTTAGAAGAGAAATTTCTCACACTGTGTCTAGTCTCTTGAATACATATCAGCTTCACAGTGAAGACTTTGAAAAATGTCAGTAGCAAGTGACCAGGCAGTAGGGCTGGAAAAAAAGCTCGAGCTCGACGAGCTGGCTCGGGCTCGCAGCAGCTCGGCTCGGCTCGGACCGGCTCGACGCTTCGAACGAGCCCGAGCCGAGCCTGTTTTTCTGGCTCGTGAAAAGAGCGAGCCAGCTCGGCTCGGCTCGGTGCAGCTCGCGAGCTGGCTCGTGGCTCGACCCAACAACAATTTGTTACATAAAATCTTAATTAGCATATAATATTAATACCGAGTAGACAATTAATTTATGTTATTTGAGATTACTATACAAAAATAATCTATTTTATATATTATATTAGTGATATATCTATTTTACTAATTTAAAATATGTTATTTAAAATATTTTTAAGATTTTATATTATAATTTAGAGAGCAGATTTAATTTTATGCCTAGGCTCGTTGGCTCGGCGAGCCGGCTCGCGAGCCAGGAGCGAGCCGAGCCGAGCCGCTTTTTCGAGCTCGTGAGATGGGCGAGCCGAGCCGAGCTCGGCTCGTTACATGAGCGAGCCGCAGCGAGCCGAGCCGAGCCGAGCCGAGCCGAGCTCAGCTCGTTTCCACCCCTACCAGGCAGTATGTCGATAAGAATTGTCGGTCATAGCCAACTTGATGGTGTGTCTTTTTAGTTACTCCCCACCTCCCCGGATAATTTTCACATAGCATTTAAAGTATTTTTTAGTTTATTTTACCCTTTTCTTGCGGCTTGGTTCTATTTATCCTTAACATAATTTATTTTTTATTTCTTTATGTATAAACTGAAGAGGATACAATCATACAATGTGTCTTAGATTTGTTTTTTTCTTTCTTCGTATACAAATTTATATTTTTTTGAGGTGATTATAAACATTAAGAATTTTTTATCATTGTTTCATATTTGTTTTTTATTATTAAAATTATTAACTTGTCTGATCCCTAACCTATTCAGATAATTATAAAAACCATAATATGTTTAAGCTAAATTATGCTATTAACTATTAACCAATAAAATTTGAACCAAAAACTTATTATGTACATAAAGAAATAAAAAATGGCAAATTTTGTTAAGGGTAAACTGAACCAACTTATCTAGTGGGGTAAAATGAACTAAAAAAATACTTTAGGTGGTCAGGTGAACATTGTCTATTTTTTAAAGACACTTCATTTATCATACAGAAATAAAATACTTTAAGCTGGTCTAGATGCACTGAAATGTACACAAAAAAATCATTTGGTTAATATACAGCCTGCATATTCTTGCAATACATATATGACAACGCTAAGCCTGTGCCTCTATCTAAGAAAGATAACATACAACACGCACACATTGTCCGACCGATATTACAACATGTTAAGTTTCGCTATACAGTATGGACACGCGATGTGATGTGACTAACATTTCTCTCTATATAAGAGCATCCTGCAGCTGAGCTTCATAACGTGCAAAGAATGGCCATGGGAAACACAACCGCCATTCCTATCCCACCTCAAAAAAGCCATGTACATGGGGGGTTAACGACGAAAGATCACCAATGTGTTCCTGCATGCTCACTGCTTAGTTGGTATCCCAAAGCTAATCGTATCGCGCACTTGCTCCACCTTTGGTACCGGCGTCCCAAATTCACGGACTTAGTTTCATCAGCTAAAGTTGGCATATGAAGCCGAATGGCACTTCACACAGGATTGATCATGCCTGCGAAAAGCAACCAAACAGTAAGCATATAGCGTATATTGGATTGAGCACGTGCCATAGAGCATAATCCATGGAACAGGAACCAGAAACACAAGAATTCATGTGGATACTGGATTGCTAAGCGAACAAAAAGGAAAGAAGTGCAAAGGGAAAACACCAGTTACCACTTAGCCAAGCTTCAATGCTTCTCTAAGACCAAAGCTCATCTGGCAGTGCCCCTTTTTCCCTAGTGGGTTATTTCCCTTCTGCATCATTGTTACAAACTCGTTGTAGTCGATCCGACCATCCTGGATTGATAACCAAGTAAGATGCAACTCTTGGCCTTTAGATTTAAACACACAGCATGATGAGATGCAAATCTACTTACATTGTCCTGATCAACGTCATGGATGATATCTTCTAGGTGTGCATCTTCTATACCGAATTCCTCACATGCTTTTTGTAGCTCATCATGAGTAATATAACCGCTGCCGTCTTTATCAAAGTATGAGAATGCTGCGAAGAGGTTGTCTTCTCGCTCGACTTTGTTCAGATGTAAAGTTGCAGCTAGGAACTCTCCATAGTCGATGGAACCACTGTTATCAATATCTGCCTGAAAGTTGCAGAGCATAATCTTCATTCAAGCAAGGCCTGAAACTATTACATATGTATAGTGGCACAGTAAAATCTCCTAGCAAGGAGTACTTTGCAAGAACATAGAAGGGCAATTATCACAATTTTAGATAAAAACAAGTCCAAATTTAAAAATATTTACAGACTAAAAGTGGATGACACTAACACACCTCAAAACATCTACATATGAGTTCGATATTTCAATAACTCAAATTCAGGAAAGAGTTTCCTTTAGGTCAAGGGGCATAAGGATCTTAGAGAAACCTGAAAACAGGAGGGCAAAAACATGTTAAAATAATTACCGCTTCCATTAGTGTTGTAATTTCTGAGTCCTTTAAGTTAGCACCAACTCTCTTCAAACCAATTTTTAGTTCCTCCAACGTGATCTGCCCACTATTGTCAGTGTCCAGCATTTTGAACATCTCTTTCAATCCTGCAATTTCATCTTCAGACAAATTTTCAGCAATGACCTGCAGACACCCAGTGATGAGAACATCAATACTGAACACAGTAAATATGCTCTCTATAAAACCAAGCAATAACATATTCCAGTACTCACCCTAAGGGCCATCTTCTTTAGTTTATTCATTGCAGAAAACTGTTTCAATCTGGTTAAGACAGCAGAATCCAGAGGTTTGTCAGGAGCAACTCCATCTACACAAACCCAAGGATGACCTGCCAAAATGAAGATGTGTCATTTGAGAAGACTTGTGACAATGAAGTTAGATGGACTACAGTGTTGGGGGCCTTATATGCCGAAGATCACTCGTTTAACCATTTACTTCGGCACAAACTACTATATTTCAGGAATCTCTACTGATGGACGAAGCGAATCTTCGGCCTAGAAGGTGTGCAAAAGAAGCTTCGCAGATACGCACAAGTGAAAGGCGCAAGCCAGAGTCAATAGCTTCGGCGACAGCAGAGAGGCTTCGGGTGTAAGCCAAAGGAGAAGGCGACGAAGGTCTGAACCCGCGCAGCCGAAGATGAAGAAAATACGCTACTGCCCTAATGGTGTTTGTAAACAGTGAAGAGCACAATTGTAATCCTGTATTAGGTCGGTTCGTCTCCTCGATAAATAGATGAACAGTACCCCGCATAAAGTACCTTTGAGCCAGGTGCTACAGCTTCGTATAGCTCAGCCTCCGAATACCTTCGTGCTATCTTGCATCAAGAAGCCGAAGGTATGATTGTAAACTTGTCTTATATGAGAAGGGAAATAACATGCTAAGGCACATGAGATGAGTTCTCATATCTTACCTCGTCATGTTTTGTGTATTTCATCCGATTACACTCCACCTTCGTCTTTGAGATAACACCTCAAAGACGAAGGTTCCTACTTTTTAAGTTTGTGTTGTCTTGTTTTTTATTCCATACAGCAATTGAAAACAAGTGACCAACATACAGAATGTTTTTTTAATAAAGTGGGATACTTCATGGAGTTAGATGGTCAACAATATGTTTTATATAGGTGGTAGTTGTGCTTCCGAAATCATGTGTACTTACATAGAGCATCATGTGCAGTCAATCTCTTTCTGGGATCACGATTTAGCATCTTCCTAACCAAATCCTTTGCACTCTCCGAAATGCTGGGCCAGGGATCGGATGAAAAATCAAGACCACCTTTTAGAACTTGTTTAAATATCCCTTGTTCAGATTCTGCAAAAGGCAGACCATCGTCCAGAAGAAAACAGAACAGTGCAGCACTGTCAGAAGCAAAAAGGCAAGGTAAAAAGTAGAGCAAAGGGGTAAATGTATCCTCACCAGCCCAAAACGGAGGAACCCCACTCAATAAGATATAAATTATTACACCGGCACTCCACACATCAACCTCACAGCCATAGCGTTTTTTCAGAACCTCAGGGGCAACATAGTAAGGACTTCCAACGACATCAGAAAATATTTCACCTGTAAGCATGTCAAGTCAACAGAATCCACACGAATAGACAGTGGCACATACATGACTATAAGATGTTGCTATAAACAATAAAAAAACAGAGATTTAGTGGACATATGCTCATATTGATATTTCACATGGTTTCTCCTTATATGAAGTCCAATATTAGTAGACTACCTTTGGATTAGTGGCCATATGCTCTTATTGATATTTCACATGGTTTCTCCTTATATGAAGTCCAATATTATACCCTTCTAGGTGTCAAAAACATAGAATAAACAACTTCCCTAAGAGCATCACAAATGTGTGTTCAATTTTGAGGAGAAAAATGAGTAACATGGAGTCATGTAGTTCACTTGATGCCTCCAAAGCTGACTGTTTACCAGGGCCGGAGGGGGTAGAAAAAAAGAAAAATTCTCCCATTATCCTCATCCTCTTACTCTTTTTTCTCTCCAACAAGCAGGAGATTTGCATGTCACTGCGTTGAGAGAGGAGAAAAGCCAAAATAGCCTGTCCAGGACCTTACATGATTGACCCAGGAGATCTTCGCCTCTCCCAGCAAAACAGATCAAGGCTGCCAAAAAATATTATTTTACCAACTTGTATTTGAACTAAGCTTAAACTTCAAGGTTTGATTTTCAGTGCTAAAATCACTATCAGACTGCTGCAATGTGCACTGTTCAGTTTATGCAGTCCACAGCTTTGCTTTAACAGCACTCGAGATGCTCTAAGAATGAATCTCAGAACATGCATGTCCCCAACTGTGCTCAATCTCGTCAAATTAAAACGAATGAGAATGTGCATAAACTAATTCCTAGCTAGGATCTGTTACAAACATGCCTTAAGGCCTTTATTAACAGTCAAAATGTGAAACCCAGGATCTGGAACATCATTTTTAGGTTGCAGATTCATTGACACAATAGATTTAAAACAGTATCACCCATGGTTATCACGACGTCACCTAGGCGACGTCCAGCCGCACCACGCTGCTCCACCCACGCCGCTGCACTCCACACCTCCGCGCTCTGCTCCTCTCCTCTATGGCTAGTTGGTTGTCTAACTAGTTGACCTTCATATCTGAACGATTGGGCGTCTAACTGTCGCCTAGGCGTCCAGTCGCCCTGGAGGCGACTCGCCTCGCCAGGGCGCCGCGATAACCATGGTATCACCTATATATAGTGTTAAATGACAGTGTGTAAGGTTTGGGGCAAACCCAAACTGTTCACTGCTCAGAATTGGTTAACCGTTAACTTGCAAGTTCTGCTTGCTTTCTTCCTCAGCTCCAATTGCTTAGTGTTGCTGAGTCAATAGTTTGACTCAACCGGTATGATCAGGCCTAGTATCACCACCTAGTTTGAATTGAGTGTACGCATCTGAACTCTGAAGGTTCATAGGTTCAGGAACACATTGGTGGAAAATGCATGTCTTGGCATCATCACTTATTACAACTGTATACCCTAGTTTTTGTAGTCCTACAAACGTAATCACCTCAACATACAATAGAACTCTTGAAACTTAACATGATTGCTATACCATGAGTTAATAACTCAATATTAAGCAGAAATGTGTAAGGAACGCTTTGCAGTTCGCTCACATGGGTCTCTACAGAACAAATTCGCACATTTTGAAGCAAACTAAGAGAAAATGTTCAGTTATCAAACATAAAAAATAACCGTGCTCCTGTTGTGCAGAAAATGAATGCAAACTTCAACTCAACTGGGAGACAACGATTCATAAGCTAAGAAAACAAACACTGGACATGCAGAGAGTTCCATTGAGGAGATTGCAAGGTAGAGATTAAATGACCATGATGCCGATCTATGTGTGTCTTTTCTTTCTTTTGTTGTATATTCCTTTGTAGCTTCCAACTGCAAGAACTTGATCACGTTTTCAAGTTGATACAGGGATGGAGCTCGTTTTGCTCTTATCCCTCACAAGGTTCCCTCCCAGATTTATTCAATATCATAAGATGCATATGTACCCCTGCTACACGCAATTGTTGACTTGTTGTGACATAAGGGTTTTGTGTCCTGAAATTAGATTATTCTACTACAAGGCATGAAAATCCTTCCACGATCATATTGAACAAGTTTTTCTAGTATCACATATTCAACAGCAAACTAGCAGTGTCAATTCAAAGCTGCCAATGAACAAGTGCACTACTAGGATACTAGCAAAGCGAACTAGCAGTGTCAACTCAAAGCTGTGAATGCACAAATGAGCTACTAGTCCACGGGACCACCACCACAGCAAACTAGCCGTCAAACTAGGCACTACAACACAACAATGAAAATGGAGGCTTTACCTGGTTTGAAGAAGATGGAGAGCCCGAAATCAATAGCCTTTAAGGGTGCATCCTCCTTTTGGTTCACAAACAAGAAATTCTCAGGCTTGAGGTCTCTGTGCATCACCCCAAGTGAATGGCATGCTTCGACAACCCCGATGATCACCCGGGCCAACTGTGCGGCGGCTTTCTCAGAGTAGTGCCCCCGCTGTATGATCCTATCGAACAGCTCCCCTCCAGCGCACAGCTCCATGACGAGGTGCACGGCTACAGCGTCCTCGTAGGCTCCCACGATGGATACGACGTTGGGGTGGCCGGCCAGGTGGTGCATGATCTGGATCTCGCGGCGCACGTCCTCGACGTCCTCATCGGTGACGAGCTTCCGCTTGGCGATTGACTTGCAGGCGAAGTGCTTCCCGGTTGCCTTCTCGACGCACTGGTAGGTGGTGCCGAACTGCCCCTGCCCGAGCTTCTTGCCCAGGGTGTAGACGTCCTTGAGCCGCTCGGAGTCGCGCTTCAGCACGGAGCCGGCGAGGAGGCCGGCGCTCTGCACGCGCTTCACCTTGGGCTTGGGCTTGGGCTTGCCGTTAGGATTGGGCGGCGCGGCGGGGCCTAAGGCGGTGGAGGTGGAGTGTGGCGGGTGCTCGGAGTCGGAGATGGTGACAGGGTTAGGGGCCCTGGAGGGGGGAGAGCAGGGAGTGGATGAGCTGGGTTCAGCGGTCGGGGAAGGCTCGGCGCGGTCAGCGGCGGCCGGGGGTCGCCAGAGCACGGCCAGGGAGACGGTGTTGAAGAAGCTGTGGCGGTCCGAGGGGGCGCTGGGACCGATGCAGGTGTTCCCCATCGCGCCGGCGAGGGAGCGGCGGCCGCCGGAACCCTAGGCGGCCCGCGGCGGCATAGGCGGTGAGGGGTTGGTTGGATTTGATGGAGAATTTGGTGAGGATTGGCCGACTGAGCAGAATGTCACACGGACATACGGCTGTAGCTGTCTGCAACGATAGTGCTCTACTCGAGATTCCCGTATATCCTGCTGTGACGCCAACTACTGACTAAAAGTTGTTAGTCTTTATCTATCAAATTGTTTTAAAAATCATCAAACATATAATTAAGAAAAAAAATGTATCCTAACTCAAAAAAGTAAAAAAAAAATGCAACATAAAGAAAATTAAAATTACATAATTAGTAAAAAACGATATGTCATTTTTGTCTTCACCTCTTTAGTATTTTTCTTCATCTCGTTTCAATTTCTTGATCAATTTTTTTTATCAACTATGGATTCTTTTCATATCATCGTCCATATTAGTGGTGGTCCAATCCAGCAACTTTATAATTTATGAAGTGCTTGTATAAATTTTATTGACTTATCTTCTCATCGTCCTTGTAAGATTGCTCACCACTCTCTTCACTATGATAGCAGATCCATTGCTAGTCACTTACCTTTGTGTTGCGCTTTTGTCCTATCACAGTAGAGCGTGTTGGTCTGACACTATCTGGCGACGTGGAGCTATATTCGCCTTTTATGTTGAGACAAGATTGTTTGCAGGTATCGGTGGAGTCGTTGTCACCTGTCGCGCATACCACTTAGCCTAATGACGAAGAGCATGCCACATGTGTCTGTTTCACCGGATCTGTCATGGAAGCTCTTATTTGCCGCTTGAGTAGCATAGCATCATCTGGTCTGCTTGACCAGGCCACGAACAAACGGTTGCAGATGTCGTTGAAGAGGGTGATCTTGCGGTTGCTCATGGACCACATATCCTTCAGTTGTTTTGCGGTATGGTGGTGAGGAGGTTGTGGAGTTGTACATAAACGCTATTTGACTCGAAAAGGTCGATCACTTGTTGTTGTTTGCCCTCGGCCTATCAATAGTGTAGTAGTCACACATGCACCTATAACTCAAAAAATATGCTCAAATTAAAAATTGTGTCCAACACATACAAGTATATGTGGACTCATAAATCTTTCGTCCTCGATCTTAATCTAGTCCTGTCGTCATTGGATCCACGATCCACTAGAGTACGTGGATTGATTGGAGGTTGCATTGTTGTGACTGATTTAGGCCGTTGTTGTGACTAGGGTAGGACAAAAAGGAGCACAACCACAATATATGGGAGAAGCACCATACTAGAGAAGGAACATATGAGGAGCACCATATGGCTCATAAAGAGGATTATATGGATATCATATGAGGATATGGAGGAGGATATGGATAAACAAAAGGTTATGAAGCAGGACTATCATTGGAAGGGTATTTAGTGGTAGAAGGAGGATCATCAAAGAAGGAGCATCAATACTTGATCGATATGGATATGGGGAGGATATGGATAAGGAAATAAATGTTGTGGAGCCATGGAGTGGGATGGGCAAGAACATCCTCTCGATGATGATGGACAGAAGAAAGGCCGTCAAAATAAGACCTACCCTACACTAGCAAGGGCCTCGAGATGTTATAGAGATTGTTCGTTGAGCAAGTCTGTGGACATATCAGAATTAGGACTACACCTCTGATCCATATATGTCGAAACAAAGAGTAAAAATACTAAAACCCGGTATGACCCAACCCGACCAATACATGAGCGGGCAGGTACAAATCATAAGTTTTGAGCCACAACAATCCATATGTCGAACACATACCATGATTTTTGACCCAACACCCGACCCAACCCAAAAACCATGACTCAAAGCCAAAGAAACTCGATCCAACCTGACCCAACATACCCAGCAGGAAAGCACGGGACAACCCGACCCAACACTAGACATGTGTCGGTACAACTCATGTCGTGCTAAACGATCTATGACCAAACCTTGACCTGACTCAATGAGAGCACCTAGAGGAGGTGAATAGGCGATCCTACAAATATTGCTCAAAACAACACAAACTTGGTCTATAATATGGGTTAGAGTAAATAAACCCAAGTTTGAGAGTAGAGATAAAGAGGAGATGAGAACTCTTCACTTGATTGCTCTCTTGAGATGAGTTTTAAACTAGGAGCAATATTCCAAGTGAATGTGAGAACTCAAGAAGACAATAATTGCAATAAAGAAAAGAGATAAGAAACACGACGATATAAACTGTGGTTCGGCCAATGCCTATTCCACGCTGTGGCGACCTCCTTTGGTCAAGGGTTGTACTCAACCCCTCTCAAGTGATCAAAAAATCAAACTTGCCACATATATCTTCCTTATATCAAACCCATTTGTTAGTATTCTCCGCAAGTTTGGAGTCTCTCACAACCTTACACAAAAAGATCACAATCAAACTTAGAGTGAGGAGGGAGTAGAGTACACACACAAGAGCACAATCGCAGCAATAACACGCACACAAGCGAAGAAAAGAGCGCAAGAACAAGTACGACAGAGTTTTAGTTCAGAAACACTCTCAAATCTCTCAAACACTTCAAACGACATGGTCGTGGAGTCTCGGAGTTGTAGTGTGCTCGAGCAATGCTTGGTGTGTTGCTCCATGGCGCCTAGGGGGCCCTTTTATAGCTCCAAGGGGCCTAGAAGCAGTTGAAGCTTCATTTGAAAGCTCCTGGCCTTCCTCTGTCCGTGGGTGCACCAAACTATCCGGTGGCACACCGGACAGCTCCTGTGCAATAGCCACAAGATCACTGATTGACCGCTTTCCATCCCAGGTGGGCACCGGACTGTCCGGTGACCCATCTAGCCGTTGGTCGCCCATTACACCGGACTGTCCGGCGCTCAGCCTGGACTGTCTGGTGAATTTTAGCTGACGACACTCAACCAAGGCCGATGCTGAGCAGTTCGGTCGTACCACCGTCGGACTGTCCGGTGCATACCTGACTATCCGGTGCTGCCGAGACCAGTCCACCTTCTTCCCTTTTGTGCCAAAATCCTTTGTCTTCTTTTGGCTCAACTTTATAGGTTCCCTAGTGATAGTCGCCTAGAGGGGGGTGAATAGGGCGAAACTGAAATTTACAAATATAAACACAACTACAAGCCGGGTTAGCGTTAGAAATATAAACGAGTCCGCGAGAGAGGGCGCAAAACAAATCGCGAGCAAATAATGAAGTGTGACACACGGATTTGTTTTACCGAGGTTCGGTTCTCTCAAACCTACTCCCCGTTGAGGAGGCCACAAAGGCCGGGTCTCTTTCAACCCTTCCCTCTCTCAAACGGTCCCTCGGACCGAGTGAGCTTCTCTTCTCAAATCAAAGCCGGGAACAAAACTTCCCCGCAAGGGCCACCACACAATTGGTGCCTCTTGCCTTGATTACAATGGAGTTTTGATCACAAGAACAAGTGAGAAAGAAAAGAAGCAATCCAAGCACAAGAGCTCAAATGAACACGGCAAATCACTCTCACTAGTCACTAGGGCTTTGTGTGGAATTGGAGAGGATTTGATCTCTTTAGTGTGTCTAGAATTGAATGCTAGAGCTCTTGTAGTAGTTGAGAAGTGGAAAACTTGGATACAATGAATGGTGGGGTGGTTGGGGTATTTATAGCCCCAACCACCAAATGTGGCCGTTGGGAGGCTGTCTGCTCGATGGCGCACCGGACAGTCCGGTGCACACCGGACAGTCCGGTGCCCCCTGCCACGTCATCACTGCCGTTGGATTCTGACCGTTGGAGCTTCTGACTTGTGGGCCCGCCTGGGTGTCCGGTGCACACCGGACAGGTACTGTTTGATGTCCGGTGCACCGGTATGGGCGTGCCTGACGTCTGCGCGCGCTGCGCGCGCATTAAATGCACCGCAGGGAGCCGTTGGCGCCGCAGGAAGCCGTTGCTCCGCTGTCACACCGGACAGTCCGGTGCACACCGGACAGTCCGGTGAATTTTAGCGGAGCGGCTGCCGCGCGAACCCGAGGCTGACGAGTTCCGAAGACCACGCCTCCTTGGAGCACCGGACATGTCCGGTGCACACCGGACAGTCCGGTGAATTATAGCGCGCCGGCTTCCAAGAAATCCCGAGGGCGAGGAGTACGAGTTGGTGTCCTCTGGGCGCACCGGACACTGTCCGGTGCACACCGGACAGTCCGGTGCCTCCAGCCAGAGGTGCCCTCGGTTGCCTCATTGCTCTTTTGTTGAATCCAACACATGGTCTTTTTATTGACTGAATGTGAACTTTTAACACCTGTATAATCTATACACTTGGGCAAACTAGTTAGTCCAAAGATTTGCGTTGGGCAATTCAACCACCAAAATTATTTGGGAACTAGGTGAAAGCCTAATTCCCTTTCAATCTCCCCCTTTTTGGTGATTGATGCCAACACAAACCAAAGCAAATATAGAAGTGCATAATTGAACTAGTTTGCATAATGTAAGTGTAAAGGTTGCTTGGAATTGAGCCAATATAACTACTTAAAAGATATGCATGGAATGTTTCTTTCTATTTAGTATTTTGGACCACGTTTGCACCACATGTTTTGTTTTTGCAACATTTTGTAAATTCATTTCAAAGATCTTTTGCAAGTAGTCAAAGGTAAATGAATAAAAGTTTGCAAAGCATTTTCAAGATTTGAAATTTTTCTCCTCCTGTTTCAAATGCTTTTCCTTTGACTAAACAAAACTCCCCCTAAAAGAGATCCACCTCTTAGTGTTCAAGAGGGTTTTGATATACCATTTTTGAAATACTACTTTCTCCCCCTTTTGAACACAATAGGATACCCATTGATAAATACTTTTTGGAAAGCACTAAGTTTTTGAAATTGGTGGTGGTGCGGTCCTTTTGCTTTGGGCTCATTTCTCCCCCTTTTTGGCATGAATCGCCAAAAACGGAATCATTAGAGCCCTTCGAAGTAATTTCTTCCCCTTTGGTCATAAGTAAATGAGTTAAGATTATACCAAAGACGAAGTCCTTTTGCTTTGAATTCTCATTTCTCCCCAAAGAATAGAGAGATGCTTGGAGTGATGGCGAAGGATGAGTTACGGAGTGGAAGCCTTTGTCTTCGCCGAAGACTCCAATTCCCTTTCAATATACCTATGACTTGGTTTGAAATAGACTTGAAAACACATTAGTCATAGCATATAAAAGAGATATGATCAAAGGTATTCAAATGAGCTATGTGTGCAAGCTAGCAAAAGAAATTTCTAGAATCAAGAATATTGAGCTCATGCCTAAGTCTGGTAAAAGATTGTTCATCAAGTGGCTTGGTAAAGATATCGGCTAATTGATCTTTAGTATTAATGTAAGAAATCTCGATATCCTCCTTTTGTTGGTGATCCCTAAGAAAATGATACCGAATGGCTATGTGCTTAGTGCGGCTATGCTCGACGGGATTGTCGGCCATTTTGATTGCACTCTCATTATCACATAGCAAAGGGACTTTGGTTAATTTGTAACCGTAGTCCCGCAGGGTTTGCCTCATCCAAAGCAATTGTGCGCAACAATGTCCTGCGGCAATATACTCGGCTTCGGCGGTGGAAAGAGCGACCGAATTTTGCTTCTTTGAAGCCCAAGACACCAAGGATCTTCCCAAGAACTGGCAAGTCCCCGATGTGCTCTTCCTATTAATTTTACACCCCGCCCAATCGGCATCCGAATAACCAATCAAATCAAATGTGGATCCCCGAGGGTACCAAAGCCCAAACTTAGGTGTGTAAGCCAAATATCTCAAGATTCGTTTTACGGCCGTAAGGTGGGATTCCTTAGGGTCGGATTGGAATCTTGCACACATGCAAACGGAAAGCATAATGTCCGGTCGAGATGCACATAAATAAAGCAATGAACCAATCATCGACCGGTATACCTTTTGATCCACGGACTTACCTCCCGTGTCGAGGTCGAGATGCCCATTTGTTCCCATGGGTGTTTTGATGGGCTTGGCATCCTTCATTCCAAACTTGCTTAGGATGTCTTGAGTGTACTTTGTTTGGCTGATGAAGGTGCCCTCTTGGAGTTGCTTCACTTGAAATCCTAGAAAATACTTCAACTCCCCCATCATAGACATCTCGAATTTCTGTGTCATGATCCTACTAAACTCTTCACATGTAGACTCGTTAGTAGACCCAAATATAATATCATCAACATAAATTTGGCATACAAACAAGTCATTTTCAAGAGTTTTAGTAAAGAGTGTAGGATCGGCCTTGCCAACTTTGAAGCCATTAGCAATAAGGAAATCTCTAAGGCATTCATACCATGCTCTTGGGGCTTGCTTGAGCCCATAAAGCGCCTTAGAGAGCCTATAGACATGATTGGGATACTCACTGTCTTCAAAGCCGGGAGGTTGCTCAACATAGACCTCTTCCTTGATCGGTCCATTGAGGAAGGCACTCTTCACGTCCATTTGATAAAGCTTAAAGCCATGGTAAGTAGCATAGGCTAATAATATACGAATTGACTCAAGCCTAGCTACGGGTGCATAGGTTTCACCGAAATCCAAACCTTCGACTTGTGAATATCCTTTGGCCACAAGTCGAGCTTTGTTCCTTGTCACCACACCATGCTCGTCTTGCTTGTTGCGGAAGACCCATTTGGTTCCTACAACATTTTGGTTAGGACGTGGAACTAAATGCCATACCTCATTTCTAGTGAAGTTGTTGAGCTCCTCTTGCATCGCCACCACCCAATCCGAATCTTGAAGTGCTTCCTCTACCCTGTGTGGCTCAATAGAGGAAACAAAAGAGTAATGTTCACAAAAATGAGCAACACAAGATCTAGTGGTTACCCCCTTATGAATATCGCCGAGGATGGTGTCGACGGGGTGATCTCGTTGTATTGCTTGGTGGACTCTTGGGTGTGGCGGCCTTTGCTCTTCATCCTCCTTGTCTTGATCAATTGCATCTCCCCCTTGATCATTGCCGTCATCTTGAGGTGGCTCATTTGCTTGATCTTCTACTTCATCAACTTGAGCTTCATCCTCATTTTGAGTCGGTGGAGATGCTAGCGTGGAGGAGGACGGTTGATCTTGTGTCTGTGGAGGCTCTTCGGATTCCTTAGGACACACATCCCCAATGGACATGTTCCTTAGCGCTATGCATGGAGCCTGTTCTTCACCTATCTCATCAAGATCAACTTGCTCTACTTGAGAGCCGTTAGTTTCATCAAACACAACGTCACATGAGACTTCAACTAGTCCAGTGGACTTGTTAAAGACTCTATATGCCCTTGTGTTTGAGTCATATCCTAGTAAAAAGCCTTCTACAGTTTTAGGAGCAAATTTAGATTTTCTACCTCTTTTAACAAGAATAAAGCATTTGCTACCAAAAACTCTAAAGTATGAAATGTTGGGCTTTTTACCGGTTAGGAGTTCATATGATGTCTTCTTGAGGATTCGGTGAAGATATAACCGGTTGATGGCGTAGCAGGCGGTGTTGACCGCTTCGGCCCAAAACCGGTCCGGTGTCTTGTACTCATCAAGCATGGTTCTTGCCATGTCCAATAGAGTTCGATTCTTCCTCTCCACTACACCATTTTGTTGAGGTGTGTAGGGAGAAGAGAACTCATGCTTGATGCCCTCCTCCTCAAGGAAGCCTTCAATTTGTGAGTTTTTGAACTCCGTCCCGTTGTCGCTTCTTATCTTCTTGATCCTTAAGCCGAACTCATTTTGAGCCCGTCTCAAGAATCCCTTTAAGGTCTCTTGGGTTTGAGATTTTTCCTGTAAAAAGAATACCCAAGTGAAGCGAGAATAATCATCCACTATTACAAGACAATACTTACTCCCGCCGATGCTTATGTAAGCAATCGGGCCGAATAGATCCATGTGGAGTAGCTCCAGTGGCCTGTCGGTCGTCATGATGTTCTTGTGTGGATGATGGGTTCCAACTTGCTTTCCCGCCTGGCATGCGCTACAAACCCTGTCTTTCTCAAAATGAACATTTGTTAATCCTAAAATGTGCTCTCCCTTTAGAAGCTTGTGAAGATTCTTCATCCCAACATGGGCTAGTCGGCGGTGCCAGAGCCAACCCATGTTAGTCTTAGCAATTAAGCAAGTGTCGAGTTCAGCTCTATCAAAATCTACCAGGTATAGCTGACCCTCTAACACACCCTTAAATGCTATTGAATCATCACTTCTTCTAAAGACAGTGACACCTACATCAGTAAAAAGACAGTTGTAGCCCATTTGACATAATTGGGAAACAGAAAGCAAGTTGTAATCTAAAGAATCTACAAGAAAAACATTGGAAATAGAATGGTCAGGAGATATAGCAATTTTACCAAGTCCTTTGACCAAACCTTGATTTCCATCCCCGAATGTGATGGCTCGTTGGGGATCTTTGTTTTTCTCATATGAGGAGAACATCCTTTTCTCCCCGGTCATGTGGTTTGTGCACCCGCTGTCGAGTATCCAACTTGAGCCCCCGGATGCATAAACCTACAAAACAAATTTAGTTCTTGACTTTAGGTACCCAAACTGTTTTGGGTCCTTTGGCATTAGAAACAAGAACTTTGGGTACCCAAACACAAGTCTTGGAGCCCTTGTGTTTGCCCCCAACAAATTTGGCAACTACCTTGCCGGATTTGCTAGTAAGCACATAAGATGCATCAAAAGTTTTAAATGAAATGGCATGATCATTTGATGCATTAGGAATTTTCTTCTTAGGCAACTTAGCATGGGTTGGTTGCCTAGAACTAGATGTCTCACCCTTATACATAAAAGCATGATTAGGGCCAGAGTGAGACTTCCTAGAATGAATCTTCCTAATTTTGCTCTCAGGATAGCCGGCCGGGTATAAAATGTAACCCTCGTTATCCTGAGGCATGGGAGCTTTGCCCTTAACAAAGTTGGACAATCTCTTAGGAGGGGCACTAATTTTGACATTGTCTCCCCTTTGGAAGCCAATGCCATCCTTAATGCCCGGGCGTCTCCCATTGTAAAGCATGCTACGAGCAAATTTAAATTTCTCATTTTCTAAGTTGTGCTCGGCAATTTTAGCATCTAGTTTTGCTATATGATCATTTTGTTGTTTAATTAAAGTCATATGATCATGAATAGCATTAATATCAACATCTCTACATCTAGTACAAATAGTGACATGCTCAATGGTAGATGTAGATGGTTTGCAAGAATTAAGTTCCACAATCTTAGCACGAAGTATATCATTCTTATCTCTAAGATCGGCAATTGTAACTTTGCAAACATCAAAATCTTTAGCCTTAGCAATCAAATTTTCATTCTCTAATCTAAGGCTAGCAAGAGAAATGTTTAATTCTTCAATCCTAGCAAGCAAATCGTCATTATTATCTCTAGGATTGAGAATTGAAACATTACAAACATGTGAATCAACCTTAGCATTTAAACTAGCATTTTCATTCCTAAGGTTGTCAATCATCTCACGGCAAGTGCTTAGCTCACTAGATAACTTTTCACATTTTTCAATTTCAAGAGCATAAGCCTTTTTAACCTTAACATGTTTTTTGTTTTCTTTAATTAGACAATCCTCTTGGGAATCCAAAAGGTCATCCTTTTCATGAATAGCACTAACCAATTCATTTAATTTTTCTTTTTGAGCTATGTTAAGGTTGGCAAAAAGGGAACGCAAATTATCTTCCTCATCACTAGCATTGTCATCACTAGAGGATTCATATTTAGTGGAAGATTTAGATTTAACCTTCTTTTTGCCGTCCTTTGCCATGAGACACTTGTGGCCGACGTTGGGGAAGAGGAGTCCCTTGGTGACGGCAATGTTGGCGGCGTCCTCGTCGTCGGAGGAGTCGCTTGAGCTCTCGTCGGAGTCCCACTCGCGACAAACATGGGCATTGCCGCCCTTCTTCTTGTAATACCTCTTCTTCTCCTTTCGCCTCCCCTTCTTGTCGTCACCTCGGTCACTGTCACTAGATATAGGACATTTAGCAATAAAATGACCGGGCTTACCACACTTGTAGCAAACCTTCTTGGAGCGGGACTTGTAGTCTTTCCCCCTCCTTTGTTTGAGGATTTGGCGGAAGCTCTTGATGACGAGCGCCATTTCCTCATTGTCGAGCTTGGAGGCGTCGATTGGTTGTCGACTTGGTGTAGCCTCCTCCTTCTTTTCCTCCGTTGCCTTGAATGCAACGGGTTGAGCTTCGGATGTGGTGGCATCATCAAGCTCGTTGATCTTCCTCGAGCCTTCGATCATGCACTCAAAACTTACAAAATTCCCGATAACTTCCTCGGGGGTCATTTTAGTATATCTAGGATTACCACGGATTAATTGAACTTGAGTAGGGTTAAGGAAAATAAGTGATCTTAGAATAACCTTAACCACCTCGTGGTCATCCCACTTTACGCTCCCGAGGTTGCGCGCTTGGTTCACCAAGGTCTTGAGCCGATTGTACATATGTTGTGGCTCCTCCCCTTTGCGAAGCCGGAACCGACCGAGCTCCCCCTCAATCGTTTCCCGCTTGGTGATCTTGGTGAGCTCATCACCTTCATGCGCGGTCTTGAGTAAATCCCAAATCTCCTTGGCGCTCTTCAACCCTTGTACTTTGTTATACTCCTCTTTACTTAGAGAGGCGAGGAGTATTGTTGTAGCTTGAGAGTTGAAGTGCTCGATTTGGGCCACCTCATCCTCATCATAATTTTCATCCCCTATCGACGGTACCTGTACACCAAACTCAACAACATCCCATATACCTTTGTGGAGCGAGGTTAGATGAAATCACATTAAATCGCTCCACCTAGCGTAATCTTCACCATCAAAGGTTGGTGGTTTGCCTAATGGGACGGAAAGTAAAGGTGTATGTTTGGAAATGCGAGGGTAGCGTAGGGGGATCTTACTATACTTCTTGCGCTCTTGGCGCTTAGAAGTGACGGAGGGCGCATCGGAGTCGGAGGTCGATGTTGATGAAGTGTCGGTCTCGTAGTAGACCACCTTCCTCATCCTCTTATGCTTGTCGCCTTTCCGATGCGGCTTGTGGGAAGAAGATTTTTCCTTCTTCTCTTGGTGGTGAGAAGAGGAAGCCTTTTTCTCCTTCCGTTTGGAGGAGTCCTTCTTCTTCTCCTTCCTCTTGGTGCGGGACTCTTCCGATGAAGTGCTCCCGTGGCTTGTAGTGGGCTTTTCGCCGGTCTCCATCTCCTTCTTGGCGTGATCTCCCGACATCACTTCGAGCGGTTAGGCTCTAATGAAGCACCGGGCTCTGATACCAATTGATAGTCGCCTAGAGGGGGGGTGAATAGGGCGAAACTGAAATTTACAAATATAAACACAACTACAAGCCGGGTTAGCGTTAGAAATATAAACGAGTCCGCGAGAGAGGGCGCAAAACAAATCGCGAGCAAATAATGAAGTGTGACACACGGATTTGTTTTACCGAGGTTCGGATCTCTCAAACCTACTCCCCGTTGAGGAGGCCACAAAGGCCGGGTCTCTTTCAACCCTTCCCTCTCTCAAACGGTCCCTCGGACCGAGTGAGCTTCTCTTCTCAAATCAAAGCCGGGAACAAAACTTCCCCGCAAGGGCCACCACACAATTGGTGCCTCTTGCCTTGATTACAATGGAGTTTTGATCACAAGAACAAGTGAGAAAGAAAAGAAGCAATCCAAGCGCAAGAGCTCAAATGAACACGGCAAATCACTCTCACTAGTCACTAGGGCTTTGTGTGGAATTGGAGAGGATTTGATCTCTTTAGTGTGTCTAGAATTGAATGCTAGAGCTCTTGTAGTAGTTGAGAAGTGGAAAACTTGGATACAATGAATGGTGGGGTGGTTGGGGTATTTATAGCCCCAACCACCAAATGTGGCCGTTGGGAGGCTGTCTGCTCGATGGCGCACCGGACAGTCCGGTGCACACCGGACAGTCCGGTGCCCCCTGCCACGTCATCACTGCCGTTGGATTCTGACCGTTGGAGCTTCTGACTTGTGGGCCCGCCTGGGTGTCCGGTGCACACCGGACAGGTACTGTTTGATGTCCGGTGCACCGGTATGGGCGTGCCTGACGTCTGTGCGCGCTGCGCGCGCATTAAATGCACCGCAGGGAGCCGTTGGCGCCGCAGGGAGCCGTTGCTCCACTGTCACACCGGACAGTCCGGTGCACACCGGACAGTCCGGTGAATTTTAGCGGAGCGGCTGCCGCGCGAACCCGAGGCTGACGAGTTCCGAAGACCGCGCCTCCTTGGAGCACCGGACAGTCCGGTGAATTATAGCGCGCCGGCTTCCAAGAAATCCCGAGGGCGAGGAGTACGAGTTGGTGTCCTCTGGGCGCACCGGACACTGTCCGGTGCACACCGGACAGTCCGGTGCCTCCAGCCAGAGGTGCCCTCGGTTGCCTCATTGCTCCTTTGTTGAATCCAACACATGGTCTTTTTATTGACTGAATGTGAACTTTTAACACCTGTATAATCTATACACTTGGGCAAACTAGTTAGTCCAAAGATTTGCGTTGGGCAATTCAACCACCAAAATTATTTGGGAACTAGGTGAAAGCCTAATTCCCTTTCACCTAGCACTTATACGAACATGATTAGCATACAAAAAAATTGAATAAGTGCTAGAATCATACCTTTATCATTTCATTCCATAATAGTCTGCAATATGCTCAAGTTCAAAGTCACTTTACTTGCACAAAGAAGTTAATAGCCAAACAAAGATGCAAGAAACATGGTATAATGTAAACACAACTTATTCAAATACTTAAACCTCATGTTTTTTTGTAATTTACCCAAGGTTGCACTTTTTGGACTTCTCATCCAACTCATTTGGACTTTGCATCTTCAACTTGCTTGATTAGAACATGTGCTCATGCTCGTACAAGGATGGTTAGTTCAAAGTGTGTTGTAGTTAATCACCAAAACACTTAAGAAATGGCCCAAAGACACATTTTCCTTTCACTTGATTCAACATTTGAACAGGTCATTGAACAACCATGCAGATGCAGTACATGATTTTTGCTTCCAAGGTCAATGGCATAATGCTAGAGCAAAAAAATAAAATGTGCACACACTAGTTAACAACGATTTAAGTCATGTCTGAATGCATTAAAGCTAATAGTTAGTCGACTAAAAATTGCTAGTGAAATTAGTTAGCCAACTATAAGCTAACTTTAGTTGTGTTGAATCAACTAATAACTAATGGGTAGTTGAGGGTGCAGCTGAACTATTAGCTATCCTGTTTGGATGTCTTTAGTTAGATCTATCAGCTAACTATTAACTCTACAACGTTCATGCATGACCGAACTATTGAAACACATCACAAAGAAGATAAATTGGTTAGCGACATAGACACATGTATGGTGTCTCTAGTTAGGGAAATCTTCCTCACTGATTTTGGTGCATGAAAACTTCATCACTATTATATATATGTATGATGTCGATCTCTAGTTAGGCTACCCCAGCAACTCCTTATCTCATCCTTATTTCAAACTTCACTCTGTAAAACAGTGTCATCGTATCATCTACGGTGTAAATTTCTTATTTTACACGGTCAACTGAAGACAACCTTAGAGAAAGTTTTGCAAATTTTGGCTACCTACTACCTACTGGAGCAAATACAACCAAGTGAAAACTAAGCTTCTTCTGCGTGTGTTCTATCTAGCTGAAAGAACGAATTCTGATATTCATGGTTGGTTGATTCTGATATTCATGTTTTAGTGCCTTCGCCGCCATTAATTGTCGGGGCGGCCGCGGTGACCTCCATTCCTCGGTAGGCCAGGCCAGGCGGGCGGCGATGGAGATCCACAGGCCGGACAGGCGCTGACCTTCCTCGCTCGCTCCTCGGGTCAAATAGTACTATTAATCCCGTTTGTTTTCGGATCGATCGAATCTGACGAAGGAGCAGCTAGCAGCCATAGGCGTGCCATGCCATGCGCCCTCGTCATCACGCAGCAGCAACGTACGGCTTTCACTTCATCTGAACTGAAGGCGGCAGCAGCACGTAGCTTCGGCGTCGCGTCTTGCCGGGGCAGACGGGCGGTATTTTATCGGGACGCCTCTCTGTCTCTGACCTTTTCGTGACGGCAAAGCGTATTCAACGCGCGTGCTTTTCTTGACGGGTTGGTGTGTGTAGTGTAGCCATGGGCCATGGCGGCCCAATATATATCATCGAGGGCTCCCAGTCCCATCAGCAAGCAACACGGCACCACACCATGTCGTCAGCAGCGGCGGCGAAGGCCAAGAGAGGAGGGGTCGTCGTCAGCCTGCAGGGTCCGAGGCCGCTGCCGGTGCCGGCCACCACGCCGCCGCCCTGCAGGCCGGGCAAGAGACGCTGCGTCGCCGTCGTCGACGGCGGTGGACCGCGGGCCACCGCGGGGCCGCCAGTGGTCGTGTACGAGCACACGCCCAAGGTCATCCACGCGCGCCCGGACGAGTTCAAGGCCCTCGTGCAGAGGCTCACCGGCCGCCGGGCGGGCGGCGGCGGTCAGGCGCCGTCATTGCAGCGGACGGGTGGCAGCGGTGGCGACCCCCTGGTGCTCACGCTCGGGCGCCAGCAGCAGGGGCAGGGCCCGGCGGTGCCGCTTCGTGATCACCACCACCACACGCAGCCGGCGCCGCCTTCACCGCCGAGCGCCACCGGTTTCCTTCCCTCCCCGGGAAGCTTCCGCCTCTTCTCGCCCGCCACCTTGCAGGTCATACAGGAGCTCATCAGCTAGCTCAGAGCGCTTTGCTCTCTAGCTAGCTAGCTACTGGAATCGAGACGAGAGCAAGCTGTGCCAAGAGACTGTGTTCACAAACGCACAACTATACCTTTCATTCGTTCTTTTATTGGCGACAAATAATACGTATAGTAGTAGTAAATTTGAACTTACATAGTCTCGTCGTTGGTTCCAAGGATATCTATCGCCCGATGATTACCTGCTTAATTAGTAGTAGTAAATTTAAATATACGATCGGTTTGAGTAAAATTACCAAACTTGGACTTCACACGGTGAAGAGAAGCAGGGAAATACAGTTAGTACGTACTTGCTGTAGTCAGTGGTTGCAGTGGCCAAAGAATGTGTTTTTTTGGAAATACAATTTGACTTGAAAGATTCGCTAGCTGAGGTGAATTCGATGCTCTAGTGGCGGCTTGATGGCACTCCTCACTGCCATGGACGAGCGAGGATACCTGGCCCTAATGGTCTTCAAGACGATGCTCATGTTGAATTCGATGGTCTTCAAGCCGACACTCACGGTACAACCTACCTAAGATTCTGTTCTGTTAGGATTTATGGGCTAGGTCCAATTGAGAAATTCAATTAAATTCTACGAAAATCTCAAAAACCCATATATGTGTATGGCTAGAAAATGGTGGAATCAATAGTACCATATTGCTAGTCCAAGTGGGGTGAAACTAGTTTAAATATGGAGGCCACACTCACTTACCAAGTCATGGATGAGAGGAGAGAGTGTGGAGAGCCACGCACGCGCTTGCTGGCCTGGCCTGGTGGGGCGAAGGGCGTGCGGGCGCACGACATACGCGTGAATAGTCCGCCGAAATCCGGCCCCTCGCCTTGCAGGGGCGTGGCTCCCTTTTGCCGTTTTAATTTTTTGATTGCTTGGCTGTTAAGACCAGAATCCTAACCGATCGCTATAAAATCTAAACTGAACGCGAGATTTTCGTGGGCAGATATCTATCTATTCGCGGACTCGACCCTATAAAAGGCGCCTGGCAGCCAGCATCCATCTCCCTTCAGTTCCTTTAAACTGAGCCGCCTCTTTTCACAACTGAGCCGCCTTCAGTTCCCTTCATCTCGACCGCCGACGTGCATCTGCGATCGGGAGAGCAGGTCTCCGGAACCCTTCGCCTTCGAGATCCTGTACCGGGAGAGGGCGAATAAGGTTTTTGGGAAACGTCCTCACGCGACTGCTCGCTGATTCCGCTAATCATCAACCCCACCGCTTCGACGTCGTCGACCCTGCTGATTCCGGCGGCCCACGCCATCTATCAGTATGTCTGATCAGTACGCATCATCTGATTTGACTTTTTATTTCAGTTCTTCTGATTTGGTCATGATTTATATTCGGAATTTAATATGGAAATTGTCTAATTACTCAACAATCCTAAAACCTTATTGTAGACAATTTCCTAGTTTTTCTATGATTGCTTTTGCCAACGCGCTGAAGCCAGAAAAGTTTAATGGTATGCACTTTAAGAGGTGGCAAGTCAAGGCCACGCTCTGGCTTACTGCTATAAATGTGTTCCATGTTAGTAAAGACAAACCTGAGAGCGCACTGACTCCTGAACAGGAGAAAGAGTACGACCATGCCAATACTATATTTACGGGAGCAGTTTTTAGCGCCCTTGTTGACCGTCTGGTTGATGCGAATATTCAGCACACAGACGTGAAAGAGTTGTGGGATGCACTTACTACTAAGTATGGTGCATCAGATGCTGGCAGTGACCTGTATATCATGGAGATCTTTCATGATTATAAGATGGTTGATAATCGCTCTATTGTAGAGCAAGCTCATGAAATACATTGTATAGCCAAGGAGCTCGACCACCTTAAGATAGTCCTTCCTGACCGATTTGTGGCTGGATGCATTATTGCAAAGTTGCCTTCTACATGGAGGAACTTCGCCGTATCTCTAAAACATAAGAGACTTGTGTCTAAGTCTGGAAAATTTATTGGTAAAGGCTATGATTGCGGAGGCTTGTTCCACTTTTCTCTGTTAGATTTCAATAATAAGTCTGTGAACCATATTTACGCTAATGTTGATGATCTTGCGAGTATTTGGCATTCTCGTTTGTGTCATATTAATTTTGGCTCTATGTCTCGGCTTTCAACCATGAGTTTAATTCCGAATATCACCATAGTCAAAGGTTCTAAGCGCCATAGTTGTGTGTAGTCAAAGCAACCTCGAAAGCCTCACAAGGCTGCTGAGGAGAGACACCTGGCACCTCTAGAACTCATACATTCTGATCTTTGTGAGATGAATGGTGTGTTGACAAAAGGTGGCAAGAGATACTTCATGACATTGTTTGATGATGCGTCTAGATTTTGCTATGTATACTTGCTAAAAACCAAAGATGAGTGAAAGTCGCCTAGAGGGGGGGGGTGAATAGGGCAAAACTGAAATTTACAAAGTTAATCACAACTACAAGCCGAGTTAGCGTTAGAAATATAATGCGAGTCCGAGAGAGGGCGTAAAAACAAATCGCAAGCGAATAAAGAAGTGAGACACAAGGATTTGTTTTACCGAGGTTCGGTTCTCTCAAACCTACTCCCCGTTGAGGTGGTCACAAAGACCGGGTCTCTTTCAACCCTTTCCCTCTCTCAAACGGTCCCTCGGACCGAGCGAGCTTCTTCTCTCAATCAAACGGGAACAAACTTCCCCGCAAGGACCACCACACAATTGGTGTCTCTTGTCTCAATTACAATTGAGATGATCGCAAGAAAGAATGAAAGAAAGAAGCAATCCAAGCGCAAGAGCTCAAAAGAACACAACAAATCTCTCTCACTAATCACTAAAGCTTTGTGTGGGATTTGGAGAGGATTTGATCACTTGGGTGTGTCTAGAATTGAATGCTAGAGCTCTTGTAAATGGTTGGAAGGTGAAAAACTTGGATGCCTTGAATGTGGGGTGGTTGAGGTATTTATAGCCCCAACCACCACAAAGTGGCTGTTGGAAGGCTGCAGTCGCATGGCGCACCGGACAGTCCGGTGCGCCACCGGACACTGTCTGGTGCGCCAGCCACGTCAGCAGACCGTTAGGGTTCGACCGTTGAGCTCTGTCTTGTGGGCCCGCCAGGATGTCCGGTGGTGCACCGGACAGGCCCTGTAGGCTGTCCGGTGTGCCACCCGCGCGTGCTCTGCTCCTCTGCGCGCTCTGGCGCGCATTAAATGCTTCTGCAGGTGACCGTTGGCGCGAAGTAGCCGTTGCTCCGCTGTCACACCGGACAGTCCGGTGTGCACCGGACAGTCCGGTGTGCACCGGACACTGTCCGGTGACTCACCGGGCAGTCCGGTGAATTATAGCGGAGTAGATTCCCGAAGCTGGCGAGTTCAGAGTTGCTCTCCCTTGGGGTACCAGACACTGTCGGGTGGTGCACCGGATAGTCCGGTGAATTATAGCGAAGCGCCTCTGAGATTTCCCAAAGGTGAAGAGTTCAGCTTGGAGTCCCCTGGTGCACCGGACACTGTCCGGTGGCATACCGGACAGTCCGGTGTGCCAGACCAGGGTGCCTTCGGTTGTCCCTTGCTCTTTTGTTTGAACCCTTTTTCTTGGTCTTTTTATTAGCTTATTGTGAACCTTTGGTACCTGTAGAACTTATAGACTAGAGCAAACTAGTTAGTCCAATTATTTGTGTTGGGCAATTCAACCACCAAAATCATTTAGAAAAGAGGTGGAAGCCTAATTCCCTTTCAATCTCCCCCTTTTTGGTGATTGATGCCAACACAAACCAAAGCAAGTATAGAAGTGCATAATTGAACTAGTTTGTAAAATGTAAGTGCAAAGGTTACTTAGAATTGAGCCAATAAATATTACTTACTAGATATGCATGGATTGTTTCTTTATTTTTAACATTTTAGACCACGCTTGCACCACATGTTTTGTTTTTGCGAATACTTTTGTAAATTCTTTTCAAAATTCTTTTTTTTTGCAAATAGTCAAAGGTAAATGAGTAAGATTTGAAAAGCATTTTCAAGATTTGAAATTTTCTCCCCCTGTTTCAAATGCTTTTTCCTTTGACTAAACAAAACTTGCCTTCAATAAAATTCTCTTAGTGTTCAAGAGGGTTTTAAGATATCAATTTTGAAGAAACTACTTTCTCCCCCTTTTGAACACAATAAGATACCAATTTGAAAACCATGAGTTTTAAAATTAGGTGGTGGTGCGGTCCTTTTGCTTTGGGCTAATACTCTCTCCCCCTTTGGCATGAATCGCCAAAAACGGATGCTTGAGTGAAATATAAGCCCTTTTGCTAACTACTTTCTCCCCCTTTGGTAAATAACATATGGGTGAAGATTATACCAAAGATGGAGAGTTGCTCGGAGCGACGACGAAGGATGAGTTGTGGAGTGGAAGCCTTTGTATTCGCCGAAGACTCCAATCCCTTTCAATATACCTATGACTTGGTTTGAAATACACTTGAAAACACATTAGTCATAGCATATAAAAGAGATATGATCAAAGGTATTTTTATGAGCTATGTGAGCAAGACATCAAAAGAAATTTCTAGAATCAAGAATATTTAACTCATGACTAAGTTTGGTAAAAGTTTGTTCATCTAGTGGCTTGGTAAAGATATCGGCTAATTGATCTTTAGTGTTAATATATGCAATCTCGATATCCCCCTTTTGTTGGTGATCCCTAAGAAAATGATACCGAATGGCTATGTGTTTAGTGCGGCTATGCTCAACAGGATTATCCACCATGCGGATTGCACTCTCATTATCACATAGAAGAGGAACTTTGGTTAATTTGTAACCATAGTCCCTAAGGGTTTGCCTCATCCAAAGTAGGTGCGCGCAATAATGGCCTGCGGCAATATACTCGGCTTCGGCGGTAGAAAGAGCTACAGAATTTTGCTTCTTTGAAGCCCAAGACACCAAGGATCTTCCCATGAACTGGCAAGTCCCCGATGTGCTCTTTCTATTAATCTTACACCCCATCCAATCGGCATCCGAATAACCAATTAAATCAAATGTGGATCCCCGAGGGTACCAAAGCCCAAACTTAGGAGTATAAGCCAAATATCTCAAGATTCGTTTTACGGCCGTAAGGTGAGATTCCTTAGGGTCAGCTTGGAATCTTGCACACATGCATACGAAAAGCATAATGTCCGGTCGAGATGCACATAAATAGAGTAATGAACCTATCATCGACCTGTATACCTTTTGATCGACGGATTTACCTTCCGTATCGAGGTCGAGATGCCCATTTGTTCCCATGGGAGTCTTGATGGGCTTGGCATCCTTCATTCCAAACTTGTTTAGAATGTCTTGAGTGTATTTTGTTTGGCTGATGAAGGTGCCCTCTTGGAGTTGCTTTACTTGAAATCCCAAGAAATACTTCAACTCCCCCATCATTGACATCTCGAATTTTTGTGTCATGATCCTACTAAATTCTTCACATGTAGATTCGTTAGTAGACCCAAATATAATATCATCAACATAAATTTGGCATACAAACAAATCGTTGTCAAGAGTTTTAGTAAATAAAGTAGGATTGGCCTTGCCGACTTTGAAGCCATTAGCAATAAGGAAATCTCTTAGGCATTCATACCATGCTCTTGGGGCTTGCTTGAGCTCATAAAGCGCCTTCGAGAGCCTATAGACATGGTTAGGGTACTCACTGTCTTCAAAGCCGGGAGGTTGCTCAACATAGACCTCTTCCTTGATTGGTCCATTGAGGAAGGCACTCTTCACGTCCATTTGATAAAGCTTGAAGCCATGGTAAGTAGCATAGGCTAACAATATGCGAATTGACTCAAGCCTAGCTACGAGTGCATAGGTTTCACCGAAATCCAAACCTTCAACTTGGGAGTATCCCTTGGCCACAAGTCGAGCTTTGTTCCTTGTCACCACACCATGCTCGTCTTGCTTGTTGCGGAAGACCCATTTGGTTCCTACAACATTTTGGTTAGGATGTGGAACTAAATGCCATACCTCATTCCTAGTGAAGTTGTTGAGCTCCTCTTGCATCGCCATCACCCAATCCGAATCTTGGAGTGCTTCCTCTACCCTGTGTGGCTCAATAGAGGAAACAAAAGTGTAATGCTCACACGAGATCTAGTGGTTACCCCCTTATGAATGTCGTCGAGGATGGTGTCGACGGGGTGATCTCGTTGGATTGCTTGGTGGACTCTTGGGTGTGGCGGTCTTGGTTCTTCATCCTCCTTGTCTTGATCATTTGCATCTCCCCCTTGATCATTGCCGTCATCTTGAGGTGGCTCATCATTTTGATTTTCTCCTTCATCAACTTGAGCCTCGTCCTCATTTTGAGTTGGTGGAGATGCTTGCGTGGAGGAGGATGGTTGATCTTGTGCTTGAGTGGGCTCTTCGGATTCCTTAGGACACACATCCCCAATGGACATGTTCCTTAGCGTGATGCACGGAGCCTCTTCATTACCTATCTCATCAAGATCAACTTGCTCTACTTGAGAGCCGTTAGTTTCATCAAACACAACGTCACAAGAAACTTCAACTAGTCCCGAGGACTTGTTAAAGACTCTATATGCCTTTGTGTTTGAATCATATCCTAGTAAAAAGCCTTCTACTGTCTTAGGAGCAAATTTAGATTTTCTACCTCTTTTAATAAGAATAAAGCATTTGCTACCAAAGACTCTAAAATATGAAATGTTGGGCTTTTTACCGGTTAGGAGTTCGTATGATGTCTTCTTGAGGATTCGGTGTAGATATAACCGGTTGATGGCGTAGCAAGCGGTGTTAACCGCTTCGGCCCAAAACCGATCCGGCGTCTTGTACTCATCAAGCATGGTTCTTGCCATGTCCAATAGAGTTTGATTCTTCCTCTCCACTACACCATTTTGTTGTGGGGTGTAGGGAGAAGAGAACTCATGCTTGATGCCCTCCTCCTCAAGGAATCCTTCAATTTAGGAATTCTTGAACTCCGTCCCGTTGTCGCTTCTTATTTTCTTGATCCTTAAGGTGAACTCATTTTGAGCCCGTCTCAAGAATCCCTTTAAGGTCTCTTGGGTTTGAGATTTTTCCTGCAAAAAGAATACCCAAGTGAAGCAAGAATAATCATCCACAATAACTAGACAGTACTTACTCCCGCCGATGCTTATGTAAGCTATCGGGCCGAATAGGTCCATGTGTAGGAGCTCCAGTGGCCTGTCAGTCGTCATGATGTTCTTGTGTGGATGATGAGTGCCAACTTGCTTCCCTGCTTGGCATGCGCTACAGATCCTGTCTTTCTCAAAATGAACATTTGTTAATCCTAAAATGTGCTCTCCCTTTAGAAGCTTATGAAGATTCTTCATTCCAACATGGGCTAGTCGGCGGTGCCAGAGCCAACCCATGTTAGTCTTAGTAATTAAGCAAGTGTCGAGTTCAGCTCTATCAAAATCTACCAAGTATAGCTGACCCTCTAACAGTCCCTTAAATGCTATTGAATCATCACTTCTTCTAAAGACAGTGACACCTACATCAGTAAACAGACAGTTGTAGCCCATTTGACATAATTGGGAAACGGAAAGCAAGTTATAATCTAAAGAATCTACAAGAAAAACATTTGAAATGGAATGGTCAGGAGATATAGCTATTTTACCCATACCTTTGACCAAACCTTGGTTTCCATCCCCGAATGTGATAGCTCGTTGGGGATCTTGGTTTTTCTCGTAGGAGGAGAACATTTTCTTCTCCCCTGTCATGTGGTTCGTGCACCCGCTATCGATGATCCAACTTGAGCCCCCAGATGCATAAACCTACAAAACAATTTTAGTTCTTGACTTTAGGTACCCAAACGGTTTTGGGTCCTTTGGCATTAGACACAAGAACTTTGGGTACCTAAACACAAGTCTTGGAGCCCTTGTGTTTGCCCCCAACAAACTTGGCAACTACCTTGCCGGATTTGTTAGTCAAAACATAAGATGCATCAAAAGTTTTAAATGAAATGTCATGACCATTTGATGCATTAGGAGTTTTCTTCTTAGGCAACTTAGCACGAGTTGGTTGCCTAGAACTAGATGTCTCACCCTTATACATAAAAGCATGATTAGGGCCAGGGTGAGACTTCCTAGAGTGAATTCTCCTAATCTTGCTCTCGGGATAACCGACAGGGTATAAAATGTAACCCTCGTTATCCTGAGGCATGGGAGCCTTGCCCTTAACAAAGTTAGACAATTTCTTAGGAGGGGCATTAAGTTTGACATTGTCTCCCTTTTGAAAACCAATGTCATCCTTGATGCCGGGGCGTCTCCCACTATAAAGCATACTACGAGCAAATTTAAAATTTTCATTTTCAAGTTCATGCTTGGCAATTTTAGCATCTAATTTTGCTATATGATCATGAATAGCATCAATATCAACATCTCTACATCTAGTGCAAATGGAAACATGCTCAACGGTAGATGTAGAGGGTTTGCAAGATTTTAATTCTACAACCTTAGCATGTAATATATCATTTTCACTTCTAAGGTTGGAAATAGTAGCATTGCAAACATCAAAATCTTTAGCCTTAGCAATTAATTTTTCATTTTCATTTCTAAGGCTAGCAAAAGAATCATTCAAATTTTCAATCTTAGTAAGCAAATTAGTATTATCATCTCTAAGATTGGAAATTGAATCATCACAAACATTAGAATCAACCTTAGCAATTAATCTAGCATTTTCATTTATAAGGTTGGCAATCAAATCATGGCATGTGCTTAGCTCACTAGTTAATTTCTCACATTTTTCAACTTCGAGAGCATAAGCATTTTTAACCTTAACATACTTTTTGTTTTCCTTGATTAGGAAGTCCTCTTGGGAGTCCAAGAGTTCATCCTTCTCATGGATGGCACTAATTAGTTCATTTAGTTTTTCTTTTTGTTGCATGTTGAGGTTAGAAAAAAGAGTACGCAAATTATCCTCCTCATCACTAGCATTATCATCGCTAGAAGACTCATATTTAGTGGAGGATTTGGATTTAACCTTCTTCTTTTTGCCGTCCTTTGCCATGAGGCACTTGTGGCCAACGTTGGGGAAGAGAAGTCCCTTAGTGACGGCGATGTTGGCAGCGTCCTTGTCGGAGGAGGAGTCGGTGGAGCTCTCGTCGGAGTCCCACTCGCGGCACACATGGGCATCGCCGCCCTTCTTCTTGTGGTACCTCTTCTTTTCCTTTCTTCTCCCCTTCTTGTCGTCGCCCCTGTCACTGTCACTAGAAATAGGACATTTGGCAATAAAGTGACCGGGCTTACCACACTTGTAGCAAACCTTCTTGGAGCGAGGCTTGTAATCCTTCCCCCTCCTTTGCTTGAGGATTTGGAGGAAACTCTTGATGATGAGTGCCATTTCCTCGTTGTCGAGCTTGGAGGCGTCGATGGGTTGTCTACTTGATGTAGACTCCTCCTTCTTTTCCTCCGTCGCCTTGAATGCCACCGGTTGTGCTTCGGGCGTTGAGGAGGTGCCTTGCTCGATGATTTTCTTTGAGCCTTTAATCATTAGCTCAAAGCTCACAAAATTTCCTATAACCTCCTCGGGAGACATTAGCTTGTATCTAGGATCACCTCGAATTAATTGAACTTGCGTAGGGTTAAGAAAAACGAGGGATCTAAGAATAACCTTGACCATCTCATGGTCATCCCATTTTTCGCTCCCGAGGTTGCGCACTTGGTTCACCAAGGTCTTCAAGCGGTTGTACATAGCTTGTGGATCCTCCCCTTGGTGAAGCATGAAGCGACCGAGCTCCCCCTCGATCGTCTCCCGCTTGGTGATCTTTGTCACCTCGTCTCCTTCGTGCGCGGTCTTGAGTACATCCCAAATTTCCTTCGCACTCTTTAACCCTTGCACCTTATTATACTCCTCTCGACTTAGAGAGGCGAGGAGTATAGTGGTGGCTTGGGAGTTAAAGTTGTGGATTTGGGCCATTTCGTCCGAGTCGTAGTCTTCATCCCCTACGGATGGTACCTGTACACCAAACTCAACAACATTCCAAATGCTTGTGTGGAGTGAGGTTAGATGATGCCTCATTTTATCACTCCACATATTATAATCTTCACCGTCAAAAACCGGTGGTTTGCCTAATGGAACGGAGAGCAAAGGAGTACGCTTTGAAATACGGGGATAGCGTAGGGGAATCTTACTATACTTCTTGCGCTCATGGCGCTTATAAGTAACGGACGGCGCGTCAGAGCCGGAGGTCGATGGTGATGAACTGTCGGTCTCGTAGTAGACCACTTTCCTCATCTTCTTATGCTTGTCGCCTCTCCGATGCGACTTGTGGGAAGAAGATTTCTTCTCCTTCCCCTTGCCTTTGTTGCGGGACTCTTCCGATGAAGCTTTCCCGTGGCTTGTAGCGGGCTTGTCGCCGGTCTCCATCTCCCTCTTGGCGTGATCTCCCGACATCACTTCGAGCGAGCGGTTAGGCTCTAATGAAGCACCGGGCTCCGATACCAATTGAAAGTCGCCTAGAGGGGGGGTGAATAGGACGAAACTGAAATTTACAAAGTTAATCACAACTACAAGTCGGGTTAGCGTTAGAAATATAATGCGAGTTCGAGAGAGGGCGTAAAACAAATCGCAAGCGAATAAAGAAGTGAGACACAAGGATTTGTTTTACCGAGGTTCGGTTCTCTCAAACCTACTCCCCGTTGAGGTGGTCACAAAGACCGGGTCTCTTTCAACCCTTTCCCTCTCTCAAACGGTCCCTCGGACCGAGTGAGCTTCTTCTCTCAATCAAACGGGAACAAATTTCCCCGCAAGGACCACCACACAATTGATGTCTCTTGTCTCGATTACAATTGAGATGATCTCAAGAAAGAATGAAATAAAGAAGCAATCCAAGCGCAAGAGCTCAAAAGAACACAACAAATCTCTCTCACTAATCACTAAAGCTTTGTGTGGAATTTGGAGAGGATTTGATCACTTGGGTGTGTCTAGAATTGAATGCTAGAGCTCTTGTTAATGGTTGGAAGGTGAAAAACTTGGATGCCTTGAATGTGGGTGGTTGGGGTATTTATAGCCCCAACCACCACAAAGTGGCCGTTGGAAGGCTGCAGTCGCATGGCGCACCGGACAGTCCGGTGCGCCACCGGACAGTCCGGTGCGCCAGCCACGTCAGCAGACCGTTAGGGTTCAACCGTTGAGCTCTGTCTTGTGGGCCCGCCAGGATGTCCGGTGGTGCACCGGACAGGCCTTGTAGGCTGTCCGGTGTGCCACCCGCGCGTGCTCTGCTCCTCTGCGCGCTCTGGCGCGCATTAAATGCTTCTGCAGGTGACCGTTGGCGCGAAGTAGCCATTGCTCCGCTGTCACACCGGACAGTCCGGTGTGCACCGGGCACTGTCCGGTGACTCACCGGACAGTCCGGTGAATTATAGCGGAGCGGATACCCGAAGCTGGCGAGTTTAGAGTTGCTCTCCCTTGGGGTACCGGACACTGTCTGGTGGTGCACCGGACAGTCCGGTGAATTATAGCGAAGCGCCTCTGAGATTTCCCGAAGGTGAAGAGTTCAGCTTGGAGTCCCCTGGTGCACCGGACACTGTCCGGTGGCACACCGGATAGTCCGGTGTGCCAGACGAGGATGCCTTCGGTTGTCCCTTGCTCTTTTGTTTGAACCCTTTTTCTTGGTCTTTTTATTGGCTTATTGTGAACCTTTGTTACCTGTAGAACTTATAGACTAGAGCAAACTAGTTAGTCCAATTATTTGTGTTGGGCAATTCAACCACCAAAATCATTTAGGAAAGAGGTGGAAGCCTAATTCCCTTTCAATGAGGCTTTAGACTACTTTAAAATCTATAAGGCTGAAGTTGAAAACCAACTAGAGAGAAAGATCAAACGTCTTAGATCAGATCGTGGTGGCGAATTCTTTCCCAAAGTCTTTGATGATTTCCGTGCAGAACATGGCATTATTCATGAGAGGACGCCTCCCTATTCACCCTAATCAAACAGGATTGTTGAAAGGAAAAACCGTACTGTCAGTACCCTGAAACTAGGGTACCCCTTGCTACTGTATAAAGACGCAGTACCCATGCGACTATCTTTAGTCGTGTGGTAAAAGAGATGTATGTGGGACCAGGCCATGACTCGCCCCAGCCTCGGGCGACTACTCTGGGCCAGCAACAACGCCTGACCCCACCACATGGGTGGGTCCAGAGCTGCCACGTGTCCAGAGAAAGTGATATACTCCAAGGCATCAACAGTGAGCCCGAACCCCCATGGGAAACTGTCGGACCCCTGGATATACAGTCCGGACCTTCAAGTTTGGTCTAGGACCCCCACGTGTACGGACCGGACCCCTAGAATGGGATCCGGACCCACCCATATGGGGTCCGGGTCGCCCACAGTAGGGTCCCAAGGTTCCAGGACAGAACACACCTGGGCCTTAATCAGGGCCTAGGCTGGGGTCCGGTGCTGACACGTGTCCAGACCTAGACTGGTGGGATCCAGACCTATCCGCATACACTCCTGCTCCCCGCTCAGGCGGAGACCCGATGCTGCCACGTGACATACTGCGTGCGGTATAAGCCAACGGGCGGAACCTAGCATGATGCCTCTGGGCTACGCGCGCCTTCACATTCATTACAGATAAGACGTGTGCCTGTACATTCCACTGACAGGTGGCGTGCTCAGTCCACGATATGTGGGCCATGCTGTTACTCACCATTATTAGCGCGTTTCCAAGAGAAGGGTTACTGACTATCAATGCTGCATGGACTGTGGTCATCATGACTCCCGCTGATTACTCATGCGTTACTAAGGCGGAGGATCTCTGTGTGCTGTCAGCATTTATTACTCACGTAATATATTTCTACCGTTATGCTCCTGGGCCCGCATGTCGGGGCTCAGCATCCTTGTATGTGCCTCCCTTAAACTATAAAAGGGAAGGCACACAGCATTACAGGGGACACGCTTTCATACACGCTTTGATTCAAGCTCACAGGCTCACACGCTTACACACAATCTCAATACAATTTACATACAGTGTAGGTAGGGTATTACGCTCCGGCGACCTGAACCACTATAAACCCTCGCGTGTTCTTATGTTCATCCCGAATCCACCTAACAGGCAAAACGCTTAGGCCCCCTCCTCATCTTAGGATTAGGGCGGGTGCATTCCGCCACCCGGCTGGAGGATTTTCTCTCTGACATTTGGCGCGCCAGGTAGGGGTCTAGGCTTTGAGAATTTTCGCATGTTTTCTTGCTCGACACGATGGTTCAGATCATCGAGCACCGTGGCTTGTCTCCTGAGGACTTCCTGATGGAGCAGGAGGCTGCATCTTCCATGCCACGGGGCTCTAACCACCCTACGCCTGGTGCTGCTGCTATGCACGCTGCGCAGCAGCACACGCCCATGCAGACATCCAGGGCTCCATCAAGGGCTGCTCCTAGGGCGTTGTCTGTAGCCAGGGTGTTGCTACGCTACCCTCCAAGTTCCACGGCCTCGCCGGGAGCCATGAGGCAGTGGCGCGAAGATGTCGACCGTCTCCTCGGCATGGTGCATTCTGGCTCGGCCAGGCCCAGGCCTCGGTCATTCCGGCGTCAACACGAGGTGTCGGCGTCTGTGCGCTCACCCTTAGTGAGGGCTGCACGGACTGACGACATGCGGGCAGAGCTCAACCGTAGGCGTGCGGGCGAGGATGCTCCAATCTCCCTGGATAGGGCCTACGGCCTACGGGCAGAGCTCAATCGTAGGCGTGCGAGCGAGGATGCTCGAGTCTCTCTAGAGAGGGCGCGGGAGCGCCGGCAAAACTTCGATGGTCGCAACCTCGACCAAGACTTCGCTTCGTTTGCGCCACAAACTCTAAGGGGCGCCCGAATCCACATGGGTGTCCCATTGGTCGGTGTGGGCTGTGCCGCACTAGCGGATCACCTCCGCGTGGCGACTTGGCTACCCAAGTTTCGACCACACCTGTCGGAGAAGTACGACGATACGTCAAACCCGTCGGAATTCTTGCAGGTCTACGTCACCGCTATTACGGCAGCTGGTGGAAACACTACTGTAATGGCAAGCTACTTCCATGTAGCCTTGACTGGGCCGGCCTAGACCTGGCTCATGAACCTTACCTCGGGATCCATCTACTCCTGGGAAGAGCTCTGTGCGCAGTTCACAGCAAACTTCGCCAGTGCTTATCAGCAGCATGGTGTGGAGGCTCATCTCCATGCTGTAAGGCAGGAACCCGGGGAGACTCTCCAGGCTTTCATCTCCTGCTTTACCAAGGTACGCGGGACCATACCTTGCGTCTCCGATGCCTCCATTACCACTGCTTTCCGACAGGGGGTGCGTGATGAGAAGATGTTGGAGAAATTAGCGACGCATGACGTAGAAACCATCGCTACGCTCTTCGCTCTAGCCGACAAATGTGCCAGAGCTGCTAAGGGCCGTGCATGGCACTCAGCACCGCAGACCGGAGTTACCCAGACGGGTGGCTCAGGTGCTGCCACCTAGGGTGGCAACAACAAGAAGAAGAACCGCGACCATGATAGGCTGCAGTCCGCTGCTACGGTCGCCGCAGCCACGGCTGGGGGCCGGAACGAGCGCAGCAAGCGCCCACGAAAACAGGGAGGCAACAGTGGGTCATGCCCTGTCCATCCCAATAGTCGCCACAGTGCCTCGGAATGCCGAGAAATCATCGAGCTCGTGAAGCGCGTCAGCGAGTGGCGTGAGCAGGTCTCCAAAGATGGCTCGCCGCCTCGTCACCGGCCAGGCAAGGAGAAGGTCGACGAAGGTGACGCGGCCGCGGGAGAACGGGACCTCGGGTATCAGTCCCCTGAGGGAGTCCTCAAGGACGTCTTCACTAGAGACTTCGACTGTAAAGCCCAAATTTGTATTAAAAAAATGATGTAAATAAATAAATTAAATTATGATAGTATTGTGAGAATTTTTTTTGAAAACCTTTAGATAGTATTGGGTTTCCTTTGTTCTTGAATAAATGGGATTAAACTAGCCAAATAATGAAACAAATAAAAATAGAAATGTGCACCTCATAATGGAACTCTTGTATTTGTATTCAATGTTGTGAAGCAAGTTGAGTTTAAAAAAAATTATAATTTGAAAATAAAAGGGGAATAGGAAAGAAAAGGGAAGAAAATACTATACACTAAATAAATAAATATATATATATATAAATGAATGAACTTTAGAATTCAATTTTTATAAGGTAGATGCTCATAATAGATTAATATAATTATTGCACATTATGTTGGGGTTCCATTTGTGCATTAGACTTGAATTTAGAGCAGATTTGGATTCAAATTCAAAATAGAAAAGAAAATGCAAAACAGAAATAGGAAAAATCATAAGTCTGCGCTTGGGCTGAAACTAACTAGTCGGCCCAACTGGGCAAACCCACGCGCGAGCCCATTAACCTCATCACCGCGCTGGCCATCTGGGGGAACCGGCGCCGGCCTGTGGGCCATGGATGGCAGACTCTGTGTGCTCTCACCCCTGCGTGATGTCAATGACGCGTGGGCCCGCAACGTCGGTCTCCTCTCATCTGCACACGGGTCTGTTCGGTCCATGACGTGTGGGCCTCATTGGTTGAGCTCCGTCTTCTCCGCTGGTTCGCAAACATAGACATGGGATCTCAACAAACTCCACTAGCGTCTTCCTAAGATTTCGCCGCCGGGATTGGATCGACCGCTCTCTCCCCTTCCGTGCGGACTCCACCCTCTCCGTAGGATATAAATCCTGGGCTTTGCGCACTCCAGGCCGCATCAAACAACACCCTTCAGGCTGCGCTTGAGTGCCACCGCATGCTCGTCGCCGGGAACCGTGAGTGGTCGTGGAGGAGAGTAAAGACTATTGGGCTCGCCGGAATCCAACTCCGCAGTGGTGCCGCACCTCACCGAGTTCTGGCTCCGTCACGGCGTGGATCCAGGGGTACTTGGCGCTAGAGTTTTTGTAAGCAGCTATTGGGGCGTTGCAAAATGGCATTGATGTCGCTCATGGCCACTTCTTGCGAACTCGCGGCCAGGAGCGTGACGAATCACTTGTATGCCCTTGATGTCGCCTCGGAGCCGCCCTGTCGTGTTGCGTCGTGGTTGGGTTTGCCTGCATCCCCACCAAAGGTAAGACCTACCGCGTGTGCTCCGGTCCGTGCTGTTGTCCGTTGGTGAAGTGGCCGCGGGACTAAGAGCTTCAACTCTGGCGCACGGGATTTCTGGTGAGAACTACCTTCTCCTTTCCAAGTTACTACTCCATACCGATGCTACTCCTTGGGCGGGGTTTCTGGGGCTCGGGTTTGTCGCGACCTAGGGCAGGTGTGGTGTTATTGCCGCCGAACTGGAGGTAGAAGATAGCGTGCGATTACCATGGCTGGCCGACGGAGGTAGAAGGAGAGTCCCTGGCGGTCGGTTCCTCAATGGACGCTGGAGATCAGATCTCCCGTAGCCACTTCAGGCTCGTGATCTGGGTCGTCCATCTAGAGTCCAATGGTGGTGATCTGATCGAGCATATTTGAAATCTAGGCCACAGATCTCTGATCCTACGGTCCTGGTGCCATACCGGTTGGGGATGAGAACGATTTAATCTTAGCTCTCCATTTGTGATCGCACGACCCATATATAACCATACCCCTTCGCCGCGCGCTTTTTCCTTAAGAGCCCCTGCTATTTTAACAAATCAACCCGCCGTCCCCACGGGAGTAGGCTGAGTCTTGAGGATGTTTACAAATCAAACCCCGGATTCCTCTATTTTTACGCGCGCAACCAGGGAACAGAGAAGTTTAATATTTAAATATAGAAATTGATTTTTTTGTACACAAATAATTCTAGAAACTTGTATAATTCATATTAAATTCATTTTAGCTCCAAATTGACTCATTCCAGTTGCAATAATTTTGTATTAATATTGGTTATCACCTAGTACCTTTGTTTAACCATGAAACTTGAATTAAAATTGCTCAATTGAATTAATCTATTCTAGGTGCTAAATAATTTCAGAAATTCATAACTCAATATCCGTAACTCCGTTTTGATCCGTTCTAGTTGCATTAGTCTCACAATAATATTTATTATCAATTGGTAACTTTATTTTGTCAGGAGATATAGGTTAAAATGTTGCACTTAATCTATTATATACTTAACCACGTGGATCTTCGGAAAACCATAATTTCATAACCGTAGCTCCGAATTTAGCGATTCTCGAATCCACGATCTCGTTGCTTCGCGTAGATCATTATTATTCAGTTTGTTCTTATGTTTGGTGTGATGTTAATTTTGCCTATACATGTTTGTCTGTATTGCTACGACTAGCGTGAGGACACGAGTCACCTGAAGATCATCCTGGTGCCTAGAATCTCAAGTCCCAGGCAAGTTGTGCCCTTGATCACTTCTTTTTACCCACTCATGTTCTAATTAATCATAATGATCTGCATAGGTTAATTTTGATGGGACCCAATAGGTTACCCTAGTTTGATTATCTTTATACCTTGTTTACCACTGAACTTTTTGGGTAGTACTTGCTAGTGCTGTATGTGGTTTTGGGTATGAAGATACACTATTCATGATTACACTTTTATTATCTGTTTATTATTACTGTTCATGATAAGATCATTATGTTAATTGGAACATGGAGCGACCACCCGAGAAAACAGTGCTACCACAAGGGTTTAATGGGACGCCCTTGGCTGATTAATTAGGAAAGCTAGTGGAAGACTACCTTACCTGAAAGGGGCAAGGGCAGTAGGGGAGTGGTCAGTGTAGGGAGACCCTCGGGAGGATTTTGCTGCGATGGCGGTCCTGCAAGGGATTCCTGCATTGGAGCTTCCTATAAACTGTAGCGGGTTTTCTGAAGCTAGTGGAACTTTGTAAAGGCCTCGTAGTGTTACCCTGCCTCGCCTCATCGGTAGAGGTGTATGGGAAGTCGCGATCCCTTGGCAGATGGGTAACATGACTTGTGGGTAAAGATGCGCAACCTCTGCAGAGTGTAAAACTGGTATACTAGCCGTGCTCACGGTCATGAGCAGCTCGGACCCTCACATGATTAATTTATGGAACTAAATTCAATTTGTCATATGCATTGCATCACAGGTGATGTTGTTACTTTTGTTCTATTACTTAATTGGGTTGGTATTTACTTATACTTAGTAATTGCTAATAAAATTTTGACCAACTTTAAAAGCAAGGCTCAGCTTCAACCATCCTCTTTGGTAAGCCTTACACTTCACGTGAGCTCCCACCTTTGGCGAGTTCATGCACATTATTCCCCACAACTTGTTGAGCGATGAACGTATGTGAGCTCACTCTTGCTGTCTCACACCCCCCACAGGTCAAGAACAGGTACCGCAGGATGAGGCGCTTGGAGGATGCTGTGATGAGTTCGTGAGAGATCTAGGCCGTCGTCTCCCAGTCAACTTTGGGTTGCTGGACCGTTGTCTCCTTATAATGTAATTATTTACTTATTTTGTATAGAACTCCTGTTATGTAGTAAAGATGTGACATTCGATCCTGTGCCATGATTCATCATATGTGTGAGACTTGGTCCCAGCACACCTGGTGATTTTGTTTATGCCCGGGCTTTGGACCCCTAAAACCCGGGTGTTACAGAAGTGGTATCAGAGGAATGTTGACTGTAGGACGAAACCTAGATAGAAATGGACAACCATTATCTACTTACCTCTGCTACTCTGATTCTTTTCTAAACTTATCTTAATCTTTTCTCATCTAATTCCGCTTTACTCTGATTATTCTTATCTTTCCTTCTAAAGACAAATGTGGATTTCACACTTTGAAATCCTGTGCCTAAAGTGACTTTTAGGAATAGGAGACCTAATTTTAGGAACAAAAACAAAACTATTTTTTTGATATCTCTGAACTTGAATGCTTGTTCTTATGACACTTGTCTGATTTGGATCTTTGATTGAGTGTAATGAGTTGTGGAGTAATGTCCACAATTACATCTGTATATGCATATAGCAAAAAAAATGTTGATAAAATAACTAGCCAACTTAGAATATCCCCCACAAAAATATATCAAGTCTAATAGATCCATCTCATCTTAAAAGATTCTCTCTTATCTTAATAGATTCATCTTATCTTGAAAAGTTTTTATCTTATTCCAATTTAATCTAGATCCTACCTAATCTAACATGATCTAATCCAAATTGAGTTACTTAAATAAGTTAGATAATGTTGGCAACAAAAAAAAAGTTAGGCCATGAATCTATAAACATATCTTACCCTAAATTAATACCTTGGACTAACTCGTCCGTAAACAACCACCTAACCTACATCATAGGTTGCCTAATCTAGATATCCTAAAAACAAAGTAAAACTCTGTTTAAATCTAACTACCTCATGTACCCTAGCTATCCTAGCTATAGCCATATGTCCTTAACTCGGATGGCAACTCCAAGAAGAAAGGCCAAAGAAGACCAACCACATCAAAGAGGATAAACATCAACTCAAGTCTTCAAAGAGCCAAGTTGGATCACCAGATGAATCAAGGTCCACCATCCGGAATGGGAACTCCTTGCCCTAATCCTTCTTACCCCCGCCTTCTCTACTTCTGCCTAATAGCTAAGCATAATACACCTAGGATTTCCTAACCCATCCCTGACTTAAGGACTTAAGGAAAATAGAAAACATATGTGCTTAAAACCACTTGGGAAAAACTCGAAGCTAAACTACAACCAAACGTTTGGATTTCTATATCCCTTTTCTAACAAATCTCGAGGACGAGATTTCTGTTAAGGGGGGTAGGATTTGTAAAGCCCAAATTTGTATTAAAAAAATGATGTAAATAAATAAATTAAATTATGATAGTATTGTGAGAATTTTTTTTGAAAACCTTTAGATAGTATTGGGTTTCCTTTGTTCTTGAATAAATGGGATTAAACTAGCCAAATAATGAAACAAATAAAAATAGAAATGTGCACCTCATAATGGAACTCTTGTATTTGTATTCAATGTTGTGAAGCAAGTTGAGTTTAAAAAAAATTATAATTTTAAAATAAAAGGGGAATAGGAAAGAAAAGGGAAGAAAATACTATACACTAAATAAATAAATATATATATATATAAATGAATGAACTTTAGAATTCAATTTTTATAAGGTAGATGCTCATAATAGATTAATATAATTATTGCACATTATGTTGGGGTTCCATTTGTGCATTAGACTTGAATTTAGAGCAGATTTGGATTCAAATTCAAAATAGAAAAGAAAATGCAAAACAGAAATAGGAAAAATCATAAGTCTGCGCTTGGGCTGAAACTAACTAGTTGGCCCAACTGGGCAAACCCACGCGCGAGCCCATTAACCTCATCACCGCGCTGGCCATCTGGGGGAACCGGCGCCGGCCTGTGGGCCATGGATGGCAGACTCTGTGTGCTCTCACCCCTGCGTGATGTCAATGACGCGTGGGCCCGCAACGTCGGTCTCCTCTCATCTGCACACGGGTCTGTTCGGTCCATGACGTGTGGGCCTCATTGGTTGAGCTCCGTCTTCTCCGCTGGTTCGCAAACATAGACATGGGATCTCAACAAACTCCACTAGCGTCTTCCTAAGATTTCGCCGCCGGGATTGGATCGACCGCTCTCTCCCCTTCCGTGCGGACTCCACCCTCTCCGTAGGATATAAATCCTGGGCTTTGCGCACTCCAGGCCGCATCAAACAACACCCTTCGGGCTGTGCTTGAGTGCCACTGCATGCTCGTCGCCGGGAACCATGAGTGGTCGTGGAGGAGAGTAAAGACTATTGGGCTCGCCGGAATCCAACTCCGCAGTGGTGCCGCACCTCACCGAGTTCTGGCTCCGTCATGGCGTGGATTTAGTGGTACTCGGCGCTAGAGTTTTTGTAAGCAGCTCTTGGGGCGTTGCAAAATGGCATTGATGTCGCTCATGGCCACTTCTTGCGAACTCGCGGCCAGGAGCGTGACGAATCACTTGTATGCCCTTGATGTCGCCTCGGAGCCGCCCTGTCGTGTTGCGTCGTGGTTGGGTTTGCCTGCATCCCCACCAAAGGTAAGACCTACCGCGTGTGCTCCGGTCCGTGCTGTTGTCCGTTGGTGAAGTGGCCGCGGGACTAAGAGCTTCAACTCTGGCGCACGGGATTTCTAGTGAGAACCACCTTCTCCTTTCCAAGTTACTACTCCATACCGATGCTACTCCTTGGGCGGGGTTTCTGGGGCTCGGGTTTGTCGCGACCTAGGGCAGGTGTGGTGTTATTGCCGCCGAACTGGAGGTAGAAGATAGCGTGCGATTACCATGGCTGGCCGACGGAGGTAGAAGGAGAGTCCCTGGCGGTCGGTTCCTCAATGGACGCTGGAGATCAGATCTCCCGTAGCCACTTCAGGCTCGTGATCTGGGTCGTCCATCTAGAGTCCAATGGTGGTGATCTGATCGAGCATATTTGAAATCTAGGCCACAGATCTCTGATCCTACGGTCCTGGTGCCATACCGGTTGGGGATGAGAACGATTTAATCTTAGCTCTCCATCTGTGATCGCACGACCCATATATAACCATACCCCTTCGCCGCACGCTTTTTCCTTAAGAGCCCCTGCTATTTTAACAAATCAACCCGTCGTCCCCACGGGAGTAGGCTGAGTCTTGAGGATGTTTACAAATCAAACCCCGGATTCCTCTATTTTTACGCGCGCAACCAGGGAACAGAGAAGTTTAATATTTAAATATAGAAATTGATTTTTTTTGTACACAAATAATTCTAGAAACTTGTATAATTCATATTAAATTCATTTTAGCTCCAAATTGACTCATTCCAGTTGCAATAATTTTGTATTAATATTGGTTATCACCTAGTACCTTTGTTTAACCATGAAACTTGAATTAAAATTGCTCAATTGAATTAATCTATTCTAGGTGCTAAATAATTTCAGAAATTCATAACTCAATATCCGTAACTCCGTTTTGATCCGTTCTAGTTGCATTAGTCTCACAATAATATTTATTATCATTTGGTAACTTTATTTTGTCAGGAGATATAGGTTAAAATGTTGCACTTAATCTATTATATACTTAACCACGTGGATCTTCGGAAAACCATAATTTCATAACCGTAGCTCCGAATTTAGCGATTCTCGAATCCACGATCTCGTTGCTTCGCGTAGATCATTATTATTCAGTTTGTTCTTATGTTTGGTGTGATGTTAATTTTGCCTATACATGTTTGTCTGTATTGCTACGACTAGCGTGAGGACACGAGTCACCTGAAGATCATCCTGGTGCCTGGAATCTCAAGTCCAGGCAAGTTGTGCCCTTGATCACTTCTTTTTACCCACTCATGTTCTAATTAATCATAATGATCTGCATAGGTTAATTTTGATGGGACCCAATAGGTTACCCTAGTTTGATTATCTTTATACCTTGTTTACCACTGAACTTTTTGGGTAGTACTTGCTAGTGCTGTATGTGGTTTTGGGTATGAAGATACACTATTCATGATTACACTTTTATTATCTGTTTATTATTACTGTTCATGATAAGATCATTATGTTAATTGGAACATGGAGCGACCACCCGAGAAAACAGTGCTACCACAAGGGTTTAATGGGACGCCCTTGGTTGATTAATTAGGAAAGCTAGTGGAAGACTACCTTACCTGAAAGGGGCAAGGGCAGTAGGGGAGTGGTCAGTGTAGGGAGGCCCTCGGGAGGATTTTGCTGCGATGGCGGTCCTGCAAGGGATTCCTGCATTGGAGCTTCCTATAAACTGTAGCGGGTTTTCTGAAGCTAGTGGAACTTTGTAAAGGCCTCGTAGTGTTACCCTGCCTCGCCTCCTCGGTAGAGGTGTATGGGAAGTCGCGATCTCTTGGCAGATGGGTAACATGACTTGTGGGTAAAGATGCGCAACCTCTGCAGAGTGTAAAACTGGTATACTAGCCGTGCTCACGGTCATGAGCAGCTCGGACCCTCACATGATTAATTTATGGAACTAAATTCAATTTGTCATATGCATTGCATCGCAGGTGATGTTGTTACTTTTGTTCTATTACTTAATTGGGTTGGTATTTACTTATACTTAGTAATTGCTAATAAAATTTTGACCAACTTTAAAAGCAAGGCTCAGCTTCAACCATCCTCTTTGGTAAGCCTTACACTTCACGTGAGCTCCCACCTTTGGCGAGTTCATGCACATTATTCCCCACAACTTGTTGAGCGATGAACGTATGTGAGCTCACTCTTGCTGTCTCACACCCCCCACAGGTCAAGAACAGGTACCGCAGGATGAGGCGCTTGGAGGATGCTGTGATGAGTTCGTGAGAGATCTAGGCCGTCGTCTCCCAGTCAACTTTGGGTTGCTAGACCGTTGTCTCCTTATAATGTAATTATTTACTTATTTTGTATAGAACTCCTGTTATGTAGTAAAGATGTGACATTCGATCCTGTGCCATGATTCATCATATGTGTGAGACTTGGTCCCAGCACACCTGGTGATTTTGTTTATGCCCGGGCTTTGGACCCCTAAAACCCGGGTGTTACATCGACTCTGGTGACGACAGCGACCGCCACAAGAAGCTGTACATGATGTACGGTGGGAGCTAGGAGCTCACCTCCCATAGGAACGTGAAGTCCCTGTGCCGAGAGGTCCTTTCGGCGACCCCAGGGGCCCCGAAGGCTGCTCTACATCAACGGTGGTGGAGCACCACTATCTCCTTCGGGGCATCCGACTGCCCCGAAAACATGGCAGGGGCCGGTATACTACCACTCATCACCGCCCTTGTCATCGCCAACATGCGGCTGCATCATGTCCTGATTGACGGTGGGGCTGGGCTCAACGTCATAAGTCACGCTGCGTTCAAGCAGCTGCAGATCCTAGGATCCCGACTGGTACCCTCTCGTCTATTCTCCAGAGTGGGCCCTCAACCGGTGTATCCCCTTGGGAGCATCGCACTCCTGGTTACATTCGGGGCCGAGGAGAGCTTCCGCACAGAGAACGTCCAGTTCAATGTCGCGGAAGTTAACCTCCCTTTCAATGCCATCATTAGCAGGCCGACCCTATACCGGTTCATGGCCATTGCCCATTACGGGTACTTGGTCCTCAAGATGCCGTCCCCTGCTGGGTCCTCACCGTGCGGGGCGACCGCGCCGCTGCGCTTGCAGCTGTTGAGAAGTCGCACGCCCTGGCAGCAGAAACTGCTCGCCCGGATGACGGGGGAGGGACCCCTCGACTTCCAGTACCAAGGCGCCTACCAAGGTGCCAAAGGTGTAGCCATCCGGAGCAGACGACGGTCCCATCAAAACCATCCAGCTTGGCGTGGATTCCTCCCAGACCACCCGCATCGTGGGCAATCTGGAGGAAAAATAGGAAATCACGCTCGTCGCCTTCCTCTAGGCAAATGTCGACGTATTCGCATGGGAACCGTCGCAGATGCCTAGGATCCCTAGGGAGGTGATTGAGCACCATCTGAAGATCCACCCTGACGCCAAACCGGTGAGTCAGAAGCCTCGGAGATAGTCTGTTGAGTGGCAGGATTTCATCCGTGAGGAGGTCCGAAAGCTGCTACACGTTGGCTTCATCGAAGAGGTCCATCACCCAGTATGGCTGGCCAATCCAGTCATCGTTCCCAAGGCAAACGGGAAGCTTCGGATGTGCATCGACTACACCAGCCTCAATAAGGCCTGCCCAAGGACCCGTATCCACTTCCACTAATAGATCAAATTGTGGATTCTACTTCCGGGTGCGACCTCCTGTTCTTCCTAGATGCTTACTTTGGTTTTCATCAGATCCAGATGTCTAGGGAAGATAGGAAGCATACCGCTTTTGTAACTGTGGATGGGCTTTACTGTTATATTGTAATGCCTTACGGTCTAAAGAACGTCTTGCCGACATTTGTACGGGCGATGAGTAAGACCTTTGGGGACCTGATTAGGGACATGATAGAGATATACGTCGATGACATCGTGGTCAAGACTAAGAGAGGGTCGACCCTAGTGGAAGACTTGACCCTGGTCTTTGACAAGCTGCGGTCAACGTGCATGAAGCTAAACCTAGAAAAGTGCATCTTTGGTGTCTCCGCAGGGAAGTTGTTGGGATTCCTAGTTTCGCACCGGGGCATTGAAGCAAACCCGAAGAAGATCAAAGCAGTTGAGGCAATGAGGCCTCCAGCCCAAATCAAGGATGTCCAGAAGCTTACAGGGTCACTGGCCGCCCTTAGCCGCTTCATCTCAAGGCTGGCTGAGAGGGTGCTACCCTTCTTCAAGCTATTACGGAAGTCCGGCCCATTCTCTTGGACCAAGGAGGCAGAGCAAGCCTTCCAAGAGTTGAAGCAGCACCTTGTGTCCCTACCAATACTGGTAGCTCCAGAGCCAGGGGAGCTATTGTACTTGTACATTGCAGCGGCTACAGAGGCGGTGAGCATGGTGCTGGTCGTCGAAAGGACGGCACAACATCCCCACGGGAGTCAGAAAGTTCCCCTATGAGAAGGTGGTGGTCCAACCACCATGGAGCTTGAGGGCTCGGGACCAACCGCAGCCCGCAGGGGTCCGAACCATCCAGAAGCCGGTCTACTACGTCAGTGAAGTCCTCCATGAGGCAAAGGCCAGGTACCTTGAGACGCACAAGCTTATCTACGCTGTGCTTGTTGCATCCAGGAAGTTGCGCCACTATTTTCAGGCACACAGGGTTGTGGTGGTGACCTCCTACCTGTTAAGGGCCATTCTCCACAACTCTAACGCCACAGGAAACATCGCCAAGTGGGCCGCGGAGCTTGCTGAGTTCCAACTGGACTTCCAGCCTCGCCACGCTGTCAAGAGCCAGGTTCTGGCTGACTTCATCGTGGAATGGACCCCTCCCTCGAGCGCTCCTAGGGGTCCGGATCCCGATTCGGACCCCACACCTGCGGAGCCCAGGGCTCCGGTCTTCACCGAGCCCCACTGGACGCTCTTCTTCGACGGGTTCGCTCGCCAGTAGGGTGGCGGTGCTAGGGTGGTCCTCGTCGACCCAAGCGGAGATCAAGTGATGTACATAGTGCACCTTGAGTTCAAGGCCACCAACAACATGGCAGAGTATGAAGCATTGATCTTCGGCTTATCTGTGGCCCTATCCCTAGTGATCCGCCAGCTCCTCGTGAAGGGGGACTCCTAGCTGATTATCAAGCAGGTTCACGGAGAATGTAGCTGCAACGAGCCCAGGCTCGCAACTTACCTCCTCCACGTAAGGAAGCTGGAAAAGGACTTCATTGCCCTGGAACTGCAACATGTTCCTCGGGCTAACAACTCAGCAGCAGATGAACTCTCCACGAGGGCTTCAACTTGGGCACCCATGCCCGAGGGCGTCTTCGAAAGATGGCTGCTGAGACCTACCGCCCAGCCTACCGAGCCGGGCGAAGGGGGTGAGCCTAGCACCTCGAAGCTAGTGGTCTCGGTGGCGTTACATCTGCAGAACCCACCAAGGATCGTGTGTGCTACAGGGGGTCCTGCCAACCTCTTAGCGCCACAGCCTATAGCTCAGAGTGGTCCCGATGCATGGATCTCCGGGATCCGGGACTACCTGAAGGAAAATATCCTTCCTGAAGATCATGTGTCCGCAGAGCGCATAGTGCGGTTGGCTAAACGATACACGGTGGTAGAAGGGGATCTATACCGCCATGGCGCCAATGGCATTCTCATGCGGTGCATCACCCAGGAGGAGGGCCGTGAGTTGCTCACGGAGATCCATGGAGGAGAGTGCGGAAGTCATTCGTCATCTCGCACACTGGTTGGTAAGGCCTTCCGGCATGGCTTCTACTGGCCAACCGCTCTCCAGGATGCAGCTGAGTTGGTAAAGTCCTGCAAAGCATGTCAGTTCCATGCAAAGCAGATACACACCCTTGCTCATGCTCTATAGATGATTCCACCCTACTGGTCATTCGTCGTGTGGGGGGTGGATATCCTGGGACCATTCCTCAGGGCTGTCAACGGGTACTGTTTCCTCTTCGTTGCCATCGACAAATTCTCAAAGTGGCCAGAGGCGACCCCTATGGTCAGTATCACCCAGGGTGCTGCTGTTGCCTTCCTCAAGTCAATTGCCTGTAGATTTGGGGTCCCAAGCCGTATCATTACGGACAATGGGACCCAGTTTATAAGTTGGCTCTTCCAGGAGTATTGCGAGGGCATCGGCACCTAGCTCTGCTTTGCGTCTGTGGCGCACCCCAGGAGCAATGGCCAGGCGGAGAGGGCAAACGCAGAAATCCTCAGGGGACTCAAGACACTCACCTATGACTGCTTTAAAAAGCATGGTGCAAATTGGGTCAACGAGCTTTCGAGCATATTATGGGGGAACCAGACCGCACCCAGCCAAGCTACCGGGGTGACCCCGTTCTTCCTGGTCTACGGGGCCGAAGCCTGCCTTCCCCCGGAAATCATTATGGGCTCCCCACGGGTCTAGTCTTTCGATGAGTCTATGCAGGAACTGCTACGGCGTGAGGACATGGACTTCATCGACGAACACAGATGGCAAGCGGCGATCCGAAATGCACGGTACAACCAAGCGCTCAGGCGCTATCATCAACAGTTTGTGCATAGTAGGGAGCTTAGGGTCGGGGACCTAGTCCTAAGGCGAGTACTGAACCGAGAAGGGCTCCACAAACTCTCCCCCAGTTGGGAAGGGCCCTTCAAGGTGACGGAAATATGCCGACCCGGGTGCGTCCGCCTTGCCACAGCAGAAGGAGTACCTCTTCCCAATCCCTGGAATATAGAGCATCTCCGTAAGTTCTATCCATAATAGCAAAACTGGGGGGTTGAGTTTTCTTCCTTTGTAACTAGGTTACGCATATGTGTACGTCAATTCGATGAGGCCCGCCCTCGTAAACCCGTCTGTTGGTCTACACTCATGTATATCGAGTTATAAGGAAAGGATTTACCCCCTGGATGTGCTTTTGTGGTAGTTTTATTATACTTTGGTTTACATGCATTATTTTTTATCTAACCCACCCATACAGTTTCCCACCCTTGCTGGTATGATGACATCCGAATTGAGTAGCCAGGCTTGCAGTTCAGGACCCCTCCACTGCGGCAGGGGGTCCGGCAACCTGGGGTCCAGTTCTAGAGAATGGGTGCTCGTCTCCTGGAGTGGTCTGGAGCTATGTAGCTGCTTAGCCTGGTTCTGTACCCTAAGCCTGCATGCTCCACCACTCTGCCACGAGTACCCTAGTATTTGGAGCTGTGATCCTATGGGTCCGGACATATGGCTTGGCTTCCTAGGCTAAATCCTGCAGGTCCTGTAGCATGAATCAAAGGATGACAGATACCAGACGATGGGTCCTATGGGTGTGCTCCTAACACTTCAAAGCCGAAGCTGTGTGCAGGTCCTAGTCCAGGGGTAGGTAGTCTCAAACCATAGAGACTACCTCCTAGGGACCGGGCAACCAATTTTCTCTTTGGTATATACTGGTATCCAGCCTCGACACGTCGAGCCTACCTCCCAGGGGGGCCAAGTACTAGAGGGAAGTTGATGACGCTACACACAACAAGGACAAATAACATACAAGATAAGTTCTAGTTTTACTTGATTAAACGGTTCTTAGGATATGTTACAAGACCAAAAATTATTACAGCCACCTCCCAGCGGAACCCTCGCCTTGTCTCTGCAGATTCGGCTACTCGTCGTCAGTAGGATCACGCTGGAAGCGCTCGACCACCAGCTCCACGATGTCTTGTACGCTCTCCCAAGCAGCATCTTCTGTGGCAGCCATTGGACCCGCGATCACCGGCGCCAAGGATATGGCGGGGTCATGGCTCCGGAAGCATGTCAAGACATACTCAATCATCGCCATCTCTGCAGCCTTTCCACAGCTTTGACCTGCTGGGCCCGCTGGGCTTCCAGGGTCTGGTCCAAGGGCATTCAGCTTGGCCTAGAATTCTGTCGTGAGGGCCTCCCTCTGGGTCACGGCCTCCTCCCTCCTGGCCACTTTCTTTTCCCACCTATGCGCCTCTAGCTCCCTGGCATACACCTTCTGGAGGTCCTTCTTGTACTCCTTGCGGTCCTGCTCGAGTTGGGACCGCTCGGAGGCGAACTGTCGGGACGCCGACTTGGTGCGCTCCTCTAGTTGGGTGCTCCAGTCACTGAGGCGCTGGTGCTCAGCCTCAAGCGCCTCCCACTACCGCAAATTGCTGCCTCAGTTTCACTGAGCACCTGGTGGGCACGGGACAGCATGCGGGGGAGGGGGACTGGCGCCGCTTCTTGCTCGGCACCCGACCGGAGTCGCCGCCCAAACACCACCTCCATCTCCTCTGGAGCAAGCGAGGGGTTGGAGCTGGACGCGCCTCCTGCGTCGAGAGTGGGCGCAGATCCCCCAACTGGGATCTCCTCCACCACAGCGACACCGCCTGACGCTGGCGCCGCTGCCGCCGGACCCTCGGCTGGAGCATGGGAAGCCGCTAGCGCTGTCTTGGCAGCAGCTGGGGGTGGTCCGCCAACACCACTCTCAGCAGATTCTTGCTGCTGAGAGCCAGACCCGTCGGTGGGCCTGGTATCTGGCAGAGGAGGCGTGGTCTTAGGAGCGGCGAAGGAAGAAGCCCTAGCGAAAAGATGATGGGTTAAGACTTGTCGGCATGATGATTAGACTCATGGAAAAAGGGGCTACACTTACTTGGGGCCCTAGACTTTCCAGTGACCCTAGAAGTGGGGCAACCGCTGCTGTTGCTACTGCTATTGCTGCTGCTGTTGCTGCTGCTGGTGCCCCTGGGGGTGATCACCCCCAGATGGTGGTGGTGGTGGTGGTGGGGCCGGAGGACTGACACGCCTCTGCGCGCTGTGGGCCTAGGAGCTGGCCTCGTCGGCCCCACCAGCAGTCCTCTAGCGCTTCTGGGGGTCCAAAACAAGCAACCCGTCAGTGCGACGCAGCCTGCGTCGCCTCTCCTCCTCTGACCCCCCGAAGCTACCTAGGGCGGAGGCACTGCTCGTAGCCCCTTTGCCCTTGTCCAAGGGGCTGGGGACCGCGACGGGATTGGCACTGGGAGCCATACCGGCGGGCTAGGGACCTCCAGCCGGTGCATCAGAGATCCGGATCCCACGGAGGGGGTCCCGACCGCCGGTCTAGCGAACCGCCATGCCGCTGTCGTCGAGGGTTGGTAGCGTGGCCAGGATCGCCGTCCTTAGCCCTGGGTCATCGCAGAGCGCCGGGATGTTCTGGGGGAGTATCAGGGACTCAAGGACAAAAGTCTCCCCAGTAATCCCTCCCACTAGGACTCCCAACTCGTCCCAGGACAGATCAGTGTCCGGCCCGCGCTGGATCCTACCGATGTTGTTCGGGCCGATGAACTAGCAGCACAGGCGTGGCCTCCTCTGTAGTGGCATGATCCATCACTTCAGGAGGTCACTGACCACGTGCATTGAGGTCAGGTCGCCCGTGGCCAAGACCTTGATCCTGTCCCATATGGGCAGGAACTCTGGCGAGAGGGCCGGCTTGGCCCTCCATTGCTTGCGGTCGAGGGCCGGTCTATTGGACGGTAGGACGAGGTGGTCGTTGGCCTCGGCGCTGGCAATCACCCAGTCACTGCGCCAGTTTTCCCACCTCGATCCACCAAAGTTGGGCATGTAGACTATGGCCAAATCTGGCCTCGTCTGGAAGTAGTAGGCACCGATGTGGTCCCTAGTCTTCCTGGACTTGACAAGCACAAAGAAGTAGCGGAAGAGGGAAGTGCACAGGGGCACACCTACGAACATCTCGCAGAGGTGGATGAAGATGGCTGCCTGGAGGATGGAGTGAGGCGTGAGGTGTTGAAGCCGAAGCCCGAACTCCTCCAGCAGCAGCAGGAAGAAGGGCGAGATCGACAGCGCCAACCCGCAAGAGATGTAGGAGGTGAACAACATGAACTCCCCGGCGGCGAGATCGCCAAGTGGAGCAGCACCGACACGGATTCTTCCGGCGAGCCCTGGCGTGCTCCACCCAAGCAAGCCGTGCACCAGATTAAGCGCTTCCTCAGACTGAAAGCGGTCGGGATGACCAAGTGAAGCCATGGCGTGTGCTGTGGCGTGGGTGTAGAGCAGAAGAGCACGAAGGCAAAGAGGTGCAGTCGATTGGAAGAGAATGCGAAAAGGTAACTGCTGCACGCGGGGTGAATCATTTTTCAAGGAAACCTGAGTCCCTGTTCAGGGAAACCCTTCCGCGCGCCCCTGAATCGCCGTAGGAAATCCCGCTCGACGGGTACCTAGGACCTAGGCAGCCCAGTCTATGACATGGGGGCCCAGGTCCACAAGTCATACAGTTTGTGTGTCGGATTTCGGGTGCGGAAAGAGCGAACCGCCGCACGCGCTGGTAGTGCGCCTCCTTGGGGCCGCTGCAGAAGACAAAAGGTAATATTTTAAACCATTGCAGCGGTAACGAGGCGCCCCGCACGTGGCCCGACGAAACCACTAGGCGTGGGGGCCGTGGGTTAGTCAGCCGCGGGGACAGATATGGCATTTGGCGTGATCGAAGGCGATTGACAGAGGGTGCGTCAGTAGACATGCTAAAACGGCGCGCCAATCTCCAACCAGGCCATGTTGAGGCAAAGTACAAGCTTTGGTCCCACCTGCAGGCTTGCATCCTCCTCTGAGGTGGGCCCTGGGACCACTATCGGTACCCTGAAACTAGGATACCCCTTGCTACTATATAAAGACGCAGTACCCACGCGGCTATCTTTAGTCGCGTGGTAAAAGAGATGTATGTGGGACCAGGCCATGACTCGCCCCAGCCTTGGGCGACTACTCTGAGCCAGCAACAGCGCCTGACCCCACCACATGGGTGGGTCCGGAGCCGCCACGTGTCCAGAGAAAGTGATATACTCCAAGGCATCAACAGTGAGCCCAAACCCCCATGGGAAACTGCTGGACCCCTGGATATACAGTCCGGACCTCCAAGTTTGGTCCAGGACCCCCACGTGTACGGACAAGACCCCCCCGTATGGGGTCTGGGCCACCCACAGTAGGGTCCCAAGGTTCCAGGATAGAACACACCTGGACCTTAATCAGGGCCCAGGCAGGGATCCGGTGCTGACATGTGTCCAGACCTGGACTAGTGGGTTCCGGACCTATCCTCATACACTCCTGCTCCCTACTCAGGCGGAGACCCGATGCTGCCACGTGACATACAGCGCGTGACATAAGCCAACGGGCGGAACCTAGCATGACGCCTCTAGGCTACGCGTGCCTTCGCATTCATTACGGATAAGACGTGCGCCTGTCCATTCCACTGACAGGCAGCGTGCTCAGTCCACGATACGTGGGCCATGCTGTTACTCACCATTACTGGTGTGTTCCCAAGAGAAGGGTTACTGACTATCAATGCTGCATGGACTGTGGTCATCATGACTCCCGCTGATTACTCATGCGTTACTAAGGCGGAGGATCTCTGTGTGCTGTCAGCATTTATTACTCACATAATGTATTTCTACCGTTATGCTCCTGGGCCCGCATGTCAGGGCTCAGCATCCTTGTATGTGCCTCCCTTAAACTATAAAAGGGAAGGCACACAACGTTACAGGGGACACACTTTGATACAAGCTCATAGGCTCACACGCTCACACGCTTACACACACTCTCAATACAATTTACATACAGTGGAGGTAGGGTATTACGCTCTGGCGGCCTAAACCACTATAAACCCTCGCGTGTTCTTGTGTTCATCCCGAATCCACCTAACAGGCAAAACGCTTAGGCCCCCTCCTCATCTTAGGATTAGGGCGGGTGCATTCCACCACCCAGTCGGAGGATTTTCTCTTCGATACGTACGTTGACTGACCTGGTGAATGCCATGTTAGACACTTGTGGTTTATCTAAGGCATGGTGGGGGGAGGCAGTCCTGACTTCATGTCATGTTCTGAATAGAATTTCTATGGGCAAAGAAGAGAAAACCCCTTATGAGAAGTGGGTTGGGAGAAAACCATCACTTTCATACTTGCGCACTTGGGGTGCATGGCGAAGTCAATGTACCAATTAATAAAAAGCGCAAGCTTGGTCCAAGGACAGTGGATTGTGTCTTTCTTGGATATGCTTCATGTAGCATAGCATATAGATTTTTAGTAGTTAAATCTGAAGTTCCTGATGTGTATGTTGATACTATTATGGAATCACGTGATGCTACTTTCTTTGAACACATATTTCCAATGAAAGACATTCATAGGAATTCTAGATACTCTTCTAAGATAACTCTTGAACATAGTACACCTGTTGAGAGTTTTGAACAGCCACATGAAATTGTCCTAGAGGAGGATGACAATGATACTCCTAAAAGGAGCAAGAGACAAAGGGTTGAACAATCCTTTGGTGATGATTTCATTGTGTACCTTGTGGACGATACTCCTACTACCATAGCAGAAGCATTTGCATCTCTAGATGTAGATGATTGGAAAGAAGCAGTTCATAATGAGATGGACTCCATTCTTTCGAATGGTATGTGGGAAGTCACTGATCGACCCTATGGATGTAAACCTGTGGGTTGTTGTCACACCCGGTTTTAGAAGGCAAACCGAATGTGAACCATGTACGTGCCAGGATCAGCAATTCACGTACACAGCAGTTACATAACATGGACATCATCACACAGTGCTCAAATAGTATTAAAAAGGGAAATAATAGTCGATTACATCATATGTCTGAGACATCCACGTAGTCTTTACAATAAGTCAAAGTGCGGAAAAGAAACATAGATAAACGCGGCCATCACAGGCAGCCGACTGGGGGTTGCCGCTAACCCACGCCTAGAACTCGTCGTAGTCTTGGAACTCCTGGAAGTCTCCTTCCATAGCTTCATCTTCTCCTGAGCAGTGGTTGCAATGCTGACAACCTGGGGATGGGGGGGGGTTTGGTGTGTAGAGCAAGGGTGAGTACACATCAACATACTCAGCAAGTGTCCTGTTTGGCTGTAGTGGACTAGCTTTATGTGGGGGTAAGTCAAGCAGTTGCTTTTAGTTGGTCAGATTATTATTACTAGTAGAAAAAGCCAAGTTTTAGAGTTAACCCACGTTATTAACCCAAATGTACTCTTTCCAAACGGAAAGAATACCACTTACCATTACCATAGTCAATACCAGAAACCATCGATCTCATTGTCACCTGCAAATCCGAACATCTCTGATCAAGTACCACTAATCACTGGAGCTCCCTTGGCCGCTCATAACCGCGAGCACGGCTGATATATCAGTTTTCATAACACTCTACAGAGGTTGTGCACTTTACCCACAAGCCGTGATTCCCTTTCTGCCCAGAGAGAGCTACTCCCCATTGACCACTACCTAGGTGGTCCAGTAGGGCATCACTATGTAGCCTTTACAAAGATTCCCCGAGGCTGTAGCCGCCCGTTAGGTTTCCTAAATGTACCGCACTCCTCCCCAAGGGACAAATCAACCTTGGCAGAGTGAGTCGCCATACATCGAGCCCCATTGACGGCACGACGGCTAAGCGAACTACACCCTGGTTCCTCTAATTACTCAGCTAAGGGCGTCCCACTCCACCCTCATGGTTGCACTGTTTTCTCGGGCGGTCATCCAAAGAACAGGTCCTTACGGAGAGGCACTCAAGAAACCGCTCGAGCCCCCTTAAAAAACCACAAGTATAACATCATAATAAGAGAAGGGAAAACATCGTATCATAGATAATCTCATCATGTTCATTGATTAGAGTTGAGCAATAGCATAAAGCTAAACAATAATAATCCAACCCAAATAGGTAAACAAGGACATGGATAACAAAAGCTAGTCAAACCTTAGGCATAGATGTGTAATGCGGGAGGTGAATTAAAGAATGAATAGGACAGAGATAACACTTGCCTCCACCAACTAACTGCTGCTCATGGGCTTCTCCTACGAGTTCTTCGGGCTCTTCAACCAGATCGTTCTCTATGCGAGTGCAAACATACATACATCCATCCATTCAAATTAGGAAACAAACAGTACATCATACAAGAAAACAAATAGATTAAACATGCATAAAATATGACATACGATATTGCATTTTCCAGGGTTAGAAAGAGACGGGGGAGGGTTTCGCGGGGTTAAAGCTTACGCGAAACGCATCACGGGTAGATGCATAACTAAATGCTACGTGATTTAGTTCTACTTAGCTCCAATAGTAAGGATTAGCTACATGCACTAATGGAAACGTGACCACTTTTAGTAGATTAACATTAAATGAGATAGACGATTAGCTATACAAATTAACTAACGTAACCAATTTCTAAATTGAGACTCCTATCTTATTAACATGAACAATGTGATTAGCACGCATAAAATATAAAAGGGGGGGTAGACGGGCACAACGGGCCATGCCAAGGCACTGCGCACTACGCGAGCACGCGCGCAAGGCCGCGCGCACACGCCGCGAGCTAGCCGTGCGCACGTCAGGGTCGCGCGCTAGCCGAGCTCAAGGCCGCGCGCCATAGGCACGCTGGGCCGAGCTCGAGGCCACGCCGGGGCCGTCACAACGCGAGCAACGCACGCCGGGGCGGGTGGGCGAGCACGGAGCACGGGCGAGGCGAGGCACGGGCGCGGCGCGGGGCCGGGGTGGCGCAGACGGGGGCGGGACGAGGGCGGCCGGGGCCGGGGCGGCACGGTCGGGGCGGCACGGGGCGGCGCGGCCGGGGCCGAGGTGGGGTTGGGCGAGCGAGCACGGGGCGGGGGGCGGCCGGGGCCGGGGCGGCGGCGCCATGGCCGGGGCCGAGGCGGGCGCGGCCGGAGTCGGGGCGAGGGCGGCCGAGCCGGGGACGGGCGCGGCGGGGGCGGCCGAGCCGGGGCGGGGCGACGCCAGGGCGGGGCGGCGCGAGGGCGGGGCGAGGGCGGCCGAGCCGGGGCCGAGCGAGGTCGGGGCGGGGCGGCTCGCCGGGGAGCAGCGCGAGGGCGGGTCACGGGGCGGGTCGCCGGGGAGCGGCGCGGACGGGGCAGGTCACGGGGGCGGCCGGGCGGGGCCGGACGCGGCCGGGCCGCGGGAGGACGCCGTCGGGCGGGGAAGGGGGAGGGAGGGGAGGGAGAAGAGGGGAGGGGGGCCTCACCGCGGCGAGGGGAGGGGGGGCGGCGCCGCGGCGGCGGCGGCGCAGGGAGAGGGCAGCGGCGGCGGTTAGGGTAGGGGAGAGGGAGAGAGGGAGAGAGAGTGACGGGCGGGGCCCACAGGGAGGGGAGAGAAAGAATTTGGGGGGGAGGGGGAGGGGCGGCTGGGCCGCTTTGGGCCCACAGGGGGCGCGCACGAGGGCGGCTGGGCCGGCCGGGGCGGCCCACGGCGGGGGAGGGAAAGGGGAGGGGGGCGTGGCTGGGCCGGCCGGCTGGGCCGGGCGCGAGGGGGAGGGGGGCGGCTGGGCCAAAAATGGGAGGGGAGGGGGAAAGAGAGAAAAAAGGTTTTTCCTTTTTCTAAAATCTACTTTTCTCTAGATGAATGCATTCACATTTTCAAACAATCAAAAAGTATGCATGGTTCGGCATGGTGCATCACACAAAATAAAGTATTTTAGGGTTTTGCTTTACATGGGATCTCAAGCCGAATCCCGTTATAACTTTGGAAAAGATCAAGGTTTAGCGAGGAGAGAAAAGGGAAAAGGAAAGGGTAACGCCTGAATTTGGTGAGGGAAAAGAAGAAAAAAATTCTACCCCCAAATTCAGGGCGTTACAAACCTATCCCCCTTAAAAGAATCTCGCCCTCGAGATTCAGGGTTGGCTAGCAAAGAGCTCTGGGTATTTGGCCATCAGATCATCTTCACGCTCCCAGGTTGCTTCTTCCTCTGAATGGTGATTCCACCTGACTTTGCACATTCTGATGGTCTTCCTTCGGGTGACTCTGTCTGCGGTCTCAAGGATTTGCGCTGGTTTCTCTGTGTAGGTCAAGTCCTCTTGGACTTCAAGACCTTCCACTAGCAACTGCTCTTCCGGCACACGCAGACACTTCTTCAACTGAGACACATGAAAGACATCATGCACAGCAGACAAATTTTCTGGCAGACTAAGTTGATAGGCCACTTCTCCACGCTTTGCAAGAATCTGATACGGACCGATGAAGCAGGGTGCTAGCTTGCCTTTGACTCCGAACCTTCTAACTCCTCTGATCGGTGACACTTTCAGATAGACAAAGTCTCCAACTTCGAAACTCAGCTCTCTTCTTCTTGTGTCTGCATAGCTTCGCTGCCTTGATTGCACTATCTTCAGATTCTCTCGGGCCATCTTGATGTTCTCTTCGGCTTCAAGCAAAATGTCTGGCCCGAACACTTGCTTTTCCCCAGGCTGATCCCATTGCAACGGAGTTCTACAACTCCTTCCATAGAGCGCTTGAAATGGTGACATCTTCAAACTGGCCTGGTAACTGTTGTTATAGGAAAACTCTGCATAAGGCAATCTCTTATCCCACCCGGACTGATCTTGCAACACACAGGCTCTCATCATGTCTTCAAGGATTTGATTGGTCCTTTCAGTCTGACCATCTGTCTGCGGATGATAAGCTGAACTAAAATTCAGATGTGTGCCCAAGGCTTCATGCAACTGCTGCCAGAAATGAGAGGTGAACTGCGTTCCTCTGTCTGACACTATCTTCTTTGGCACACCGTGAAGACAAACGATCTGAGACATGTACAACACTGCCAATACTGCACTGTTGGTCTTGACAGGTATGAAGTGGGCTGACTTGGTCAAACGGTCCACTACTACCCAGATAGAATCGTAGCCGGCTCGAGTACGAGGCAATCCGACTATGAAATCCATGCCGATCTCATCCCATTTCCACTGAGGGATTTGCAACGGTTGCAACAATCCAGTTGGTCTCTGGTGCTCTGCCTTGATTCTTCGACAACTATCGCACATAGCCACATGCTCTGTGATTTCCCTCTTCATTCCGCACCACCAGAATTTCTTCTTCAGATCCTGATACATCTTCTCACTGCCAGGGTGAATCGAATAAGCTGTCTCATGAGCTTCCTTCAGGATCAACTCTCGAATAGATTGGACATTGGGAACACACAAGCGGTCTTTGAACCATATCACACCTTCTGCATCCTCCCGAAAATCTTTGCCTTTGCCATCTAGAATCAGTCGCCGGATCTTACTGATCTTCTCATCATTCTTCTGCGCTTCTTTGATTTCCCGCTCCAGGGTAGGTTCCAACTCGATTATGACTCCTCGCGAGTTATTCAGAAATCCGAGACTCAACCTGTCAAACTCTTTGGCCAACTCATAAGGCATCGGACGAGCGACCATCAGATTGACTTGACTCTTCCTGCTCAGAGCATCTGCCACTTTCTTCGGATCCACAGCCAATCCTTCTTTGTTGATTATGTGACCCAAGAACAGGACTTCACTGATCCAGAATTCACACTTGCTCAACTTTGCATACAACTCGTGCTCTCGCAATCTCTGCAATACCATCTTCAAATGACTTGCATGCTCTTCTTTGCTATGAGAATAAATCAGAATGTCATCAATGAATACCACCACAAACTTATCAAGATAATCCATGAATACACTGTTCATCAAGTTCATGAAGAAGGCCGGTGCATTGGTTAAACCAAAAGACATCACAGTGAACTCATACAAACCATACTTGGTAATGAATGCTGTAACACCCCTGGTGTTACTATGACTAAAACTTGAGCATGACATCATAAGCATTAACATTTCATATGTTTGATACACCTAGAGTGCATTCGCTAGGCAAAATTTTCAAACAAGTTGTATTGTTTAAGTGTTTTTGCAAATAGAACCCTGGTTAAGGGACTTAACCCTAAATAGAGATTAAAGGGGTAAAACCTAACCCAAGATGAGAAAACCTAAAGACTTTAGGGAAAGAGTCATAAAATATCCTCAAACACAAAGTTGAATCACATTTATACCCCTGGGATACTAAAAACCCTAATTGGAACCCTCGAAAACCCTAAAACCAAACCCTAGGGGCCTATGTGCAAAATTAGTCCACTTTTGGACTAAAGTGTAAAAACCAAGTCAAATAAGTTTCTTAAGTCCTTTGGTTCACAAATGTGTGGACTTGAAAGCCAAATGTTGAGTTTTGGACTTAAATGCAAAATGGACCTCAATTTGGTTTTATTCTAAGTCTGAAATTTCAGAGTTTTGGCTCAACTTTGGAGTCCTGTATCTTTTAAAATATAGGGTTTTTGCCCAAAGTGACCACATCAAAATTGTAGCCCAATTATAGGAGAACAACTTTGCTTAAGAGTGCAAGCTATGTTCTTATGAGAAATTTGGAAATAATTCAGCCCAAAGTTGGACTGTCAGGCTGATTCAGTCTGAAAATCAGACTAACAGATTGATGCCATCAACTTCAAGCTTAAATTCAAGCATGATCCAATGGGTTTTTGTGGCATCATCATATTACAAAGTTGTAGATGGAGTATTGCTCTACACTTTTGCTGCAGAGCTTGACTTGTGTTGTCACTAAAAATTTGGCGAAAAGGGGCTCTGAAGTTGCTCTGTCAGCTGCTCTGATGAAGTGTTCACCATGGTACAGTACCACGACTGAAAAAGATCAGCTCGCCAACAAACCCACCGCCGACGACCAACTTCGCCGTGATTCGTGCTATTGCCGGCCCAACTGGTGCTCGGGATGGGCAGATAAGGACACACGGTAAAAGATCCTCGCCGGCGGTGAGCTGGAGATCACTCCGGTGACCCCCGTGGCTCTCTCTTCCTCTTTGCGGCTGGGCCGATAAAACCGCCGGTGAACGCCGCCTCTCGCTGTACGCCGCGTGGCTTAGCTTTTCCACCGTGCCGTCATGACTCCCCTGGGCCATCCCATCGTCGCCGGGGAGGTTGCCACGCCGTTAGCCACGGATTCACCGCACCCAGGTTCTCCCTTATCTCCGGCTGCCTCCGCTATCCGCTCAAATTAAGCGCCACCGCCTCGGGGCTCTATAAATTGACCCCGCTGTGAGCTTCACCACATCCTCACGCATTCAGCCACCGCTAATCGCTCGCAGTCCTTCGCTAGAACTCGCGAATTTTGGATTCGCCCCAAATCCACTCTCCGCCGCCGTAAACCCAATCTCACCGCGGCCAGCTCTTTCCAGGTTGATTCATTGCTCCCTCTTCCTTGTTTAAGCACTCTGGTTACTCTGTGATGCTCGCCAAGCCATCAATTTGAACTAGGATGCCCCCAATCGTCGGGAACGCGATGATCTAGCCGCCATGTTCTCGGCCACCGTGGCCAGAGCTCTATAGTTGCTCTTGGATGCAATTGCGTTGGGGGAAAGGCTTAGGGTAGCTCCAATTTGGTGTCGGTCGCTCGGGAGCGTCGGTCATCGCCTCAATCGGCCGGTACGGTAGCTCGCCGGAGCTCCTCAGCGCGCTGCCGCCGTCAGGGACTCCCCCCTGCGAAGAAACAGAAGTCGGGGGTCTCTTTTACAAGTTAGTTGTGACTGAGAAACACAGTAAATAAACCTGTTTCAATTTAACCAAAACCCTGAGGTCCTCTGTGCAAAACCGCCAGCGCGGGCGCGCGCGCGGGCGTGTTTCTGCCTGGGTCTGGGCCGTCCGGGCTAGATTCAGCCCAACACTATTTAATCTTTCTCCTTTTCTTTTTCAGAATAACTTTAGAAATATGTAGAAAAATGATAAAATTGTGAAACTAATTTTCCTAGGTTCCTTATTTTTCTTAGAATTTAATAAAAATAGTTTTGTGATTTTTAGGTTAAATAAGGAATTTTAAGGCCTTTAAAGTAGTGAAAAATAGTAGTTTTGGATTTTTAAAAGATAAATCGTAATCCCAAAAATGCTCAAAATTTTTATATGAGTTCCTCATATTATTTAGAAGCCTTGGGTAGAATTTGAATTGATTTGGACCTTGTTTAATCACCAAACCCCAAAACACCCCCCTGCCCTATGAACTCCTTTACTGACTCCGGAAACCCTAAGTTCTCGGAGTACCGTGAAGGAAAGTTGTATTCAAGACTTAGATAATAAGTTTATATTATCTTTGCACCCTCATGAGCATCCCATGGCATCCATTCTTATACATATATATGGTTATGTTAGAACACGAAGAAGAAGAGGAAGTCACCGAAGAAAGGACACCACCACCCTCGGATTCTCAAGCAGGCAACTGCTTCTACTTTGATATTTGCGGATCCGAGCCAGACTCACCTGTTAACAAAGGCAAGCCCCGGTGCATTTGCCACCCCCCTTGTGTTTTAAATCTTTCTCACTTGTTTGATGCACTAGGTGATAGGTGTTGATTGCGAAAACAATTCATGCATTACTTTCCTTGGAATTTGAATTACCTTCCTTGATATCCTGTTTTACAAAAGGTTTTGTTATGCTTAGTGTTGCTTTAGCAAAAACAAATGTTTTGTTTTACAAAAGATGTTTGGCAAAGTGGGAGGGTTGTTTTCAAAATAAAACTTGATGGTGAATCTGTCAAAGGCCTTGATGGATTCAACACTGGAAAAGATGTACCTCTGCAAGGTACCAACCTTTGGGGTTAATAATTAAGCTGAGACCGGGCGGGTGACTTGCACGAGAAAGAGAGTCTCGGTGTAGTGTCTCCGTCTGAGTCGATTAAGGGCCGTCTCGATGTAAGCCTGCTGACCGAGGACCCTTTAACTGGTCACATGCCTCGTCATGGGTAAGCTTTGCCTCGGGTGGACTAAGGCCAGAATAAGATAACACGAAATGGGCGTGGAGCGGTGGCGAGAGTAGCGTGTACCCTCCGTGGCAAGAGGCTGGACGGTGGTGTATCTGTGCTCTCGGTTTGCGTGAACCTGATCTGGTCTTAAGAAACTCGGTGGCGGGTTGACATATGCAAGGGTTAAGTGCTACATATGTCGTGTGATCGGAGATCCTCAGCTGAGTATAATCGATTCGGATCGCCGTACCTCCGCGGTTATGGAGACTTGGCCACTGACTTACACGTAGCAATCCAGTGAAGTTGAAGGGTTGATAAGAAAATTGGCTAGTGCAGGTAAAGTGATTGAACTAGGGTAGAAAGAACTCTAGCTGCAGGTAATTTTACTTAACCCGACAATAAAATTGGATTTTAAGGATCCACTCGTAGTAAGCTTTTCTGCAAAACAGAGTCTTTGATTCTTGATAAGCCACTCCTTGAATCCCTCTAGCCAGCATACCCTTGAGAGTCTTTTCCTTAGTCAGGTAAGACTTGCTGAGTAATTCCATACTCAGGGTTTATCCCCTTGTTGTTTTTAGGTGAGGAAGCAGCAGATTTCTGTTGCTTCTATACCAAGGTGGTTCCTAATGAAGATAAGCAAGAATGAAGTGCGGGAGGAAAGGATCCTCCATTAAGACTTCTTGTGTGGTAGCTGTCGGGAGGAGTTTTTACCTCCCTTGGTATGTGTAATAATAATACTCTGCACTCGTTATATATTCCTGGTCTGTAATAAACAACGTGATCTTACTTTTTAATAAATGTAAGCTTATGTAATCGCTTCCGCATTTCTTTATCTCCGATGTTCTGTAATGTCTGCATGACGGGTGAAACGTTCCTGGTAAGGTAAGGGAAGATACCGAGCTTGTCAAGTAGTTCAGGGGCACCTATAGGGTTGTCTGAGGTCCGTTGGACAAGGACAACTGTAGGTGGGCCTAATTACTTGGGAGGTTCCGTCACAGCTGGTATCGGAGCGTAGCCCTTCTTGACAGATATTATTGTGACATCTTCAAAAGAATTTCCTAAGACTTATCTAGAAAATTGCTTCTCTTCTTATCTAAGTATTTCTGAAGAGTTTATTTCAAGGACCAGATAGGAAGAGTGCAATGTATAGAAGGTTGAATCGACTAATGTTGATTCTGTACTTATTCATGCATCATGCTAAGAATTATACTAATAAATTTTCCCCCTTAGCAAATGCCGCCACGCACAAGGAAAACAGCACGTAAGCATACTGGACCCATTGTTGTGTCTCGGCATCAACTTGCCCCGCGAGAGCAAGAGCAAAACAGCAGTAGCGGGAGCAACGATCCTATTGGTGATCTCGAAGCTCGCGTGAACCATCCCCAAGCGGAGTTACAGCGCAGGACTAATCTATGGGTTGCGGACGGTGACCGGATAAATGATTTAAGAAGTTACATCCGCACCCTGCAAGATCAACTAGCTGACCGAGATTTGGCACTTGACTGGGCAGTACAATCTCGCTCAGTAGCTTTAGCTAAGGAAGCAAAGGCTCGAGCACGAGTCAACGAACTTAGCGTTGCTGTTGATAACTTGCAGGTATATTGCAATACTTTACATGAAGAAGTTCATGTACTATATTCGCAATTACACCCAAATGTCCCTGCGGATCCCGTCAGGTCTGAAGCCGGCACCTCGCATACTGCGGGAGAAGCGCTTGGTGGAGAGCTAGACCTTTTTAGGCCCCCTCCTTCTTTGAGGCTGGTCGACGTATGGTCTCCCACCCCTGACGATGAAGCTACCAAGAATAAGCAGGAATAGTAGTGTAGTTTGTAGAAGTAGAAATAGTAAGTTGTATAATAGGTTGAACTTTTGTATAATGGGTAATGTGTCCTGTTATGTAAAATTGAGTCTGTATCATTACTTTTTATAGTAATGTAAAATGGAAGGTCTCTTTGGCATATTATGTTTATTTCAAATGTTCTTTGCCTCAGATGCCGACCAGGACTCGAGGACAGGACGCAGCGGGAACTTCTGGGGGAAGGGATGTCACCCCAAACCCACCTCTGGTTCCTCCCACGTTGGCCGAGGCGATTGCCGCCTTGGTAAATGCCACCACAGACAATACCCACTTCCTTAGGGAAATGGTGGGTCAACAGCAATTCCAGCAGCAGGCAGGAAGGGGTTATCAGCAAGGCCCCCGTGAAACCACTTATCTGGACTTCTCGGAAACCCGTCCACCCCTATTCGTCAAGGCAGAAGACCCGTTGGAAGCCGACGAGTGGATACGGGTTATTGAACAAAAGTTTGGTCTTCTCCGTTGTTCAGAAACGCAGAAGCCATTATTCGCAGCACAGCAACTACGTGGCCCTGCCAGTACCTGGTGGGGAAACTTTGTGGCTATTCAACCTGTCAACCATCAAATCACTTGGGAAGAATTTAAAGCAGCCTTCCGTGAGCACTACATACCTGAAGGTGTGCTGCATATGAAACAAGAGGAATTCATGAAGCTGAAACAAGGAGGAGATACCGTCAACCAGTATCTCAACAAGTTTAATCACCTGTCGCAGTATGCTATCGACCAGGTGAATACTGATTTGAAGAAAAAGAACTGCTTCATGAGGGGTCTAAATGACCGGTTGCAGCGAAAGATGGCCACATGTATAGATCTCACGTATGGAAAGGATGTCAGTACAGCCTTATCTGTTGAAGCAAAATACGCAAGTTCTGGGAAAAACAAGGGATTCGGTGGCGAAAGGCCTAATCAGGGCCAGGCGAAGAGGCAACGGTTTGTCATCCGGCCTTCTAGCCAAAATCGCACTTTTTCTCGTCCACCTGCATTCCCTTTCAAACAACCAATCATTATTCGCCCCAGCAATACCCCCACTTCCTCAAATCAGCCGGGTGCCCCAGGCACTCGATTCCCTGCTTTGCCCAGCTCTTCAACTGGGTGTTTCAATTGCGGCAAGTCGGGACATTTTATCAAAGACTGCCCATATCCCAAGCAAACTCAATCAAATGCTCAGCAAGGATCTGGGAAGTCAACTCAGCCCAAGGGAAATACTGTGGGGAGAAATACAAAGAAGACAGGGCGTGTATACTACACCCAAGTGGCCACTACACCGGAAGGAGAGCCGGTGATGATGGGTACGTTTTCCGTGGCCAGTCACCCTGCAATTATTCTTTTTGATTCGGGTGCTTCGCATACATTCATTAGCAAGAAATTTGTGGAGCAACATCACATTGCATGCCATGAATCAAAAGAGGGATTTAAAATTCATTCACCTGGGGGACATATTTTTACTCAAGAAGTGGCCTATGAAGTGCCAGTAGCAATGGCCGGACGGAACTTTCCTGCTAACATGATTATTCTGAAAGGCCAGGATATAGATGTAATTTTGGGTATGAATTGGTTAACCCAACACATGGCAATACTCAACACTGAACTCAGAACTGTCATGTTGAGTTATAATCAAGAAGAGATTCTTTTGTCTCTCCCCGTAACCAATCCAGCCAAAGCTTCTGGTAGAGTATATGAAGCCATTATACCGGAAATTAAGGATATTCCGGTAGTATGTGAGTTTCCAGATGTATTTCCGGAAGATTTGCCTGGACTGCCCCCTGAAAGAGATGTAGAATTTGTAATTGAGCTAAAGCCCGGTACGGCTCCTATCTCCCGAAGATCGTACCGTATGCCCCCTAATGAGTTGGCGGAATTGAAGATTCAATTACAAGATCTACTGAATAAGGGATTCATCCGGCCAAGCTCGTCTCCATGGGGTTGCCCCGCCATTTTTGTTAAAAAGAAGGATCAAACCTTGCGAATGTGCGTGGATTATCGACCCCTGAATGAGGTCACTATCAAGAACAAGTACCCTCTTCCAAGGATCGACATCTTATTTGATCAACTGACTGGGGCGAGGGTATTTTCCAAAATTGATCTCAGGTCGGGCTATCATCAAATCCGTATTCGGCCCGAGGATATACCGAAGACCGCGTTTACTACGCGGTATGGTTTATTTGAGTATTTGGTAATGTCTTTTGGGCTAACAAATGCTCCTGCCCACTTCACCTATTTGATGAACTCGGTGTTCATGCCCGAGTTGGACAAGTTCGTGGTGGTCTTCATCGACGATATCTTGATATATTCTAAAAATGAAGAGGAGCATGCTCAGCATCTACAGATTGTATTGACACGCCTGAGGGAACATCAGCTGTATGCCAAGTTCAGCAAGTGCGCGTTTTGGCTGGAGGAAATTCAATTTTTGGGGCACGTGTTATCGGCCAAAGGAATTGCGGTAGATCCTAGCAAAGTCAAAGATATTCTGGAGTGGAAACCCCCAACCACTGTTCACCAAGTCCGGAGTTTTCTTGGACTAGCTGGATATTATCGCAGATTCATACCAGATTTTTCTAAGCTTGTGAAGCCAATCACAAGTTTATTGAAGAATGACATTAAGTTCAATTGGTCTTCTAAGTGTAATGAAGCCTTTGAGCAATTGAAGACATTATTAACCACTGCTCCGGTATTGGCTCAACCGGACATCACTAAGCCTTTTGATGTATATTGTGATGCGTCTGGCAGTGGACTCGGCTGTGTATTAATGCAAGAGGGCCGAGTAATTGCATATGCTTCAAGGCAGTTGCGCCGACATGAGGAGCATTATCCAACTCATGATCTGGAGCTAGCTGCTGTGGTTCATGCCCTGAAAATTTGGCGTCACTATCTGCTGGGAAATATCTGTTATATATATACAAATCATAAAAGCTTGAAGTACATCTTCACCCAGTCAGAATTAAATATGAGGCAAAGACGATGGCTTGAGCTTATTAAGGACTATGAACTGGAGATCCATTATCACCCAGGCAAAGCCAATGTGGTGGAAGATTCACTAAGCCATAAGGCTTCCTGCCACTGTCTTATGGTGAAGACCTCTGACAACACTTTATGTCAAGAGATGGAAAAGTTAAACCTGGGGATAATCCAACAAGGGACTCTGAATCAGATAAAGCTTGAGTCGATCCTTTTGCAAAGGATAATTGATGCTCAAAAGGATAATCTGGGTATGAAGCACATACGGGAGAAAATAAGGGCTGGAACAGCCAAATGTTTTAGGGAAGACGATCAAGGTGTGCTATGGTTTAATAACCGCATAGTAGTGCCAAGGAATGAGGAACTCCGCCAGCAAATTCTTGATGAAGCACATCTTAGTCGCTATTCTATTCATCCCGGAAGCACTAAGATGTACCAAGACTTGAAGCAACATTACTGGTGGACGAAGATGAAAATTGAAATTGCACTCTATGTGGCTAAGTGTGACACTTGCAGACGTGTCAAGGCCATACACATGAAAACTGCTGGTCCATTACAATCTTTGCCGATCCCAACATGGAAATGGGAAGATATAAGTATGGACTTTATCGTGGGATTGCCCAGGACTGCAAAAGGGTATGATTCTATCTGGGTCATAATTTATCGGCTTACGAAGATTGCTCACTTTTTGCCGGTCAAGACGGATTCCCCAGTTACTGTCTACGCCCAATTGTACATTGCTCGTATTCTTAGTCTGCATGGTGTTCCGAAGACCATTGTGTCGGATCGTGGACCCCAATTTGTAGCCAAGTTTTGGGAAGCACTTCACAAATCCTTGGGTACTAAGTTGCTCCATAGTTCGGCATATCATCCACAAACCAGTGGATAGACTGAGAGGACTAATCAAGTACTTGAAGATATGTTGCGAGCATGTGTCCTGGATTTCTCACCAAAATGGGATGAATGTTTACCTTTGGCGGAGTTTTCATACAATAATAGTTATCAAGAAAGTATCAAGATGGCACCTTTTGAAGCTTTATATGGGCGACGGTGTCGAACTCCGCTAAATTGGTCTGAACCTGGAGAAAGGTATTTCTTTAGGCCTGACATAGTGAAGGAGGCCGAGGAAAAGGTTCAGAAAGTTATTCACAATCTGAAGAAAGCCCAAGCTCGACAGAAGAGCTATGCAGACAAACGGCGAATGCCCTTGTATTTTCTTGAAGGGGACTATGTTTACTTGAAGGTTTCACCAATGAAGGGAGTATCGCGTTTCGGGATAAAAGGAAAACTTGCACCCAGGTACATTGGTCCATTTCCTATCCTTCAAAGATATGGGCCAGTGGCGTATCGACTTCAACTTCCCGAAACATTGTCTGCTGTACATAATGTGTTCCATGTATCGCAATTGAAGAAGTGTCTTCGGGTTCCCGATCGAACCATTGAAGTGACAGATGTTGTCCTGGAACCAGATCTAACATACTCGGAACATCCTATTCGAGTTCTGGATCAAAAGGACATGGTTACCCGGAGAAAGACTCTCAAGTTCTACAAGATACAATGGAACCAACATTCTGAGGAAGAGGCTACGTGGGAAACTCAAGACTTCTTGAATAAGAATTTCCCAGGCTTTCTAGCCTCATGTAATTTGTAAAGTATATATAGTTATTGCAATAAAGGAATGAACCCCTACACCACCCCTGCCTTGTACCAGAAAGAAGGAAATACAAATGTGAAGCATTTCCTTTTCCATTACTCACCCTAGGACTTTAAATCTCGGGACGAGATTCTTTTATGGGGGGAAGGATGTAACACCCCTGGTGTTACTATGAATAAAACTTGAGCATGACATCATAAGCATTAACATTTCATATGTTTGATACACCTAGAGTGCATTCACTAGGCAAAATTTTCAAACAAGTTGTATTGTTTAAGTGTTTTTGCAAATAGAACCCTGGTTAAGGGACTTAACCCTAAATAGAGATTAAAGGGGTAAAACCTAACCCAAGATGAGAAAACCTAAAGACTTTAGGGAAAGAGTCATAAAATATCCTCAAACACAAAGTTGAATCACATTTATACCCCTGGGATACTAAAAACCCTAATTGGAACCCTCGAAAACCCTAAAACCAAACCCTAGGGGCCTATGTGCAAAATTAGTCCACTTTTGGACTAAAGTGCAAAAACCAAGTCAAATAAGTTTCTTAAGTCCTTTGGTTCACAAATGTGTGGACTTGAAAGCCAAATGTTGAGTTTTGGACTTAAATGCAAAATGGACCTCAATTTGGTTTTATTCTAAGTCTGAAATTTCAGAGTTTTGGCTCAACTTTGGAGTCCTGTATCTTTTAAAATATAGGGTTTTTGCCCAAATTGACCACATCAAAATTGTAGCCCAATTATGGGAGAACAACTTTGCTTAAGAGTGCAAGCTATGTTCTTATGAGAAATTTGGAAATAATTCAGCCCAAAGTTGGACTGTCAGGCTGATTCAGTCTGAAAATCAGACTAACAGATTGATGCCATCAACTTCAAGCTTAAATTCAAGCATGATCCAATGGGTTTTTGTGGCATCATCATATTACAAAGTTGTAGATGGAGTATTGCTCTACACTTTTGCTGCAGAGCTTGACTTGTGTTGTCACTAAAAGTTTGGCGAAAAGGGGCTCTGAAGTTGCTCTGTCAGCTGCTTTGATGAAGTGTTCACCATGGTACAGTACCACGACTGAAAAAGATCAGCTCGCCAACAAACCCACCGCCGACGACCAACTTCACCGTGATTCGTGCTGTTGCCGGCCCAACTGGTGCTCGGGATGGGCAGATAAGGACACACGGTAAAAGATCCTCGCCGGCGGTGAGCTGGAGATCACTCCGGTGACCCCCGTGGCTCTCTCTTCCTCTTTGTGGCTGGGCCGATAAAATCGCCGGTGAACGCCACCTCCTGGCTGTACGCCGCGTGGCTTAGCTTTTCCACCGTGCCGTCATGACTCCCCTGGGCCATCCCATCATCGCCGGGGAGGTTGCCACGCCGTTAGCCACGGATTCACCGCACCCAGGTTCTCCCTTATCTCCGGCCGCCTCCGCTATCCGCTCAAATTAAGCGCCACCGCCTCAGGGCAATATAAATTGACCCCGCCGTGAGCTTTACCACATCCTCACGCATTCAGCCACCGCTAATCGCTCGCAGTCCTTCGCTAGAACTCGCGAATTTTGGATTCGCCCCAAATCCACTCTCCGCCGCCGTAAACCCAATCTCACCGCGACCAGCTCTTTCCAGGTTGATTCATTGCTCCCTCTTCCTTATTTAAGCACTCTGGTTACTCTGTGATGCTCGCCAAGCCATCAATTTGAACTAGGATGCCCCCAATCGTCGGGAACACGACGATCTAGCCGCCATGTTCTCGGCCACCGTGGCCAGAGCTCTATAGTTGCTCTTGGATGCAATTGTGTTGGGGGAAAGGCTTAGGGTAGCTCCAATTTGGTGTCGGTCGCTCGGGAGCATCGGTCATCGCCTCAATCGGCCGGTACGGTAGCTCGCCGGAGCTCCTCAGCGCGCTGCCGCCGTCGGGGACTCCCCCCTGCGAAGAAACAGAAGTCGGGGGTCTCTTTTACAAGTTGGCTGTGACTGAGAAACACAGTAAATAAACCTGTTTCAATTTAACCAAAACCCCGAGGTCCTCTGTGCAAAACCGCCAGCACGGGCGCGCGCGGGGGCGTGTTTCAGCCTGGGTCTGGACCGTCCGGGCTAGATTCAGCCCAACACTATTTAATCTTTCTCCTTTTCTTTTTCAGAATAACTTTAGAAATATGTAGAAAAATGTAGAAAAATGATAAAATTGTGAAACTAATTTTCCTAGGTTCCTTATTTTTCTTAGAATTTAATAAAAATAGTTTTGTGATTTTTAGGTTAAATAAGGAATTTTAAGGCCTTTAAAGTAGTGAAAAATAGTAGTTTTGGATTTTTAAAAGATAAATAGTAATCCCAAAAATGCTCAAAATTTTTATATGAGTTCCTCATATTATTTAGAAGCCTTGGGTAGAATTTGAATTGATTTGGACCTTGTTTAGTCACCAAACCCCAAAACACCCCCCTGCCCTATGAACTTCTTTACTGACTCCGGAAACCCTAAGTTCTCGGAGTACCGTGAAGGAAAGTTGTATTCAAGACTTAGATAATAAGTTTATATTATCTTTGCACCCTCATGAGCATCCCATGGCATCCATTCTTATACATATATATGGTTATGTTAGAACACAAAGAAGAAGAGGAAGTCACCGAAGAAAGGACACCACCACCCTCGGATTCTCAAGCAGGCAACTGCTTCTACTTTGATATTTGCGGATCCGAGCCAGACTCACCTGTTAACAAAGGCAAGCCCCGGTGCATTTGCCACCCCCCCTTGTGTTTTAAATCTTTCTCACTTGTTTGATGCACTAGGTGATAGGTGTTGATTGCGAAAACAATTCATGCATTACTTTCCTTGGAATTTGAATTACCTTCCTTGATATCCTGTTTTACAAAAGGTTTTGTTATGCTTAGTGTTGCTTTAGCAAAAACAAATGTTTTGTTTTACAAAAGATGTTTGGCAAAGTGGGAGGGTTGTTTTCAAAATAAAACTTGATGGTGAATCTGTCAAAGGCCTTGATGGATTCAACATTGGAAAAGATGTACCTCTGCAAGGTACCAACCTTTGGGGTTAATAATTAAGCTGAGACCGGGCGGGTGACTTGCACGAGAAAGAGAGTCTCGGTGTAGTGTCTCCGTCTGAGTCGATTAAGGGCCGTCTCGATGTAAGCCTGCTGACCGAGGACCCTTTAACTGGTCACATGCCTCGTCATGGGTAAGCTTTGCCTCGGGTGGACTAAGGCCAGAATAAGATAACACGAAATGGGCGTGGAGCGGTGGCGAGAGTAGCGTGTACCCTCCGTGGCAAGAGGCTGGACGGTGGTGTATCTGTGCTCTCGGTTTGCGTGAACCTGATCTGGTCTTAAGAAACTCGGTGGCAGGTTGACATATGCAAGGGTTAAGTGCTACATATGTCGTGTGATCGGAGATCCTCAGCTGAGTATAATCGATTCGGATCGCCGTACCTCCGCGGTTATGGAGACTTGGCCACTGACTTACACGTAGCAATCCAGTGAAGTTGAAGGGTTGATAAGAAAATTGGCTAGTGCAGGTAAAGTGATTGAACTAGGGTAGAAAGAACTCTAGCTGCAGGTAATTTTACTTAACCCGACAATAAAATTGGATTTTAAGGATCCACTCGTAGTAAGCTTTTCTGCAAAACAGAGTCTTTGATTCTTGATAAGCCACTCCTTGAATCCCTCTAGCCAGCATACCCTTGAGAGTCTTTTCCTTAGTCGGGTAAGACTTGCTGAGTAATTCCATACTCAGGGTTTATCCCCTTGTTGTTTTTAGGTGAGGAAGCAGCAGATTTCTGTTGCTTCTGTACCAAGGTGGTTCCTAATGAAGATAAGCAAGAATGAAGTGCGGGAGGAAAGGATCCTCCATTAAGACTTCTTGTGTGGTAGCTGTCGGGAGGAGTTTTTACCTCCCTTGGTATGTGTAATAATAATACTCTGCACTCGTAATATATTCCTGGTCTGTAATAAACAACGTGATCTTACTTTTTAATAAATGTAAGCTTATGTAATCGCTTCCGCATTTCTTTATCTCCGATGTTCTGTAATGTCTGCATGACGGGTGAAACGTTCCTGGTAAGGTAAGGGAAGATGCCGAGCTTGTCAAGTAGTTCAGGGGCACCTATAGGGTTGTCTGAGGTCCGTTGGACAAGGACAACTGTAGGTGGGCCTAATTACTTGGGAGGTTCCGTCACAAATGCCGTCTTCGGAATATCCGAAGGTCGGATCCTGAGCTGATGATAACCTGACCTCAAATCAATCTTGGAGAACACACTGGCTCCTCTCAACTGGTCGAACAGATCTTCTATTCTGGGCAAAGGGTACTTGTTCTTGATCGTCACTTCATTCAGAGCTTGATAATCGATACACATCCTTTTGGTGCCATCTTTCTTCTCCACAAATAGGACAGGGGCAGCCCAAGGCGAGGTGCTTGGCCGGATGTAACCTTTCTCTGACAACTCATCAATTTGCTTCTTAAGTTCAACCAACTCTGGTCCGGATATTCTGTAAGCTCTCTTAAAGATAGGGGCGGTGCCAGGAAGAAGCTCTATGGCAAACTCAACTTTCCGCTTTAGTGGCATACCGGGTAAGTCCTTTGGAAACACATCTGGGAACTCAGAAACAACCTTGATGCTCTCAGTTGGGTCTGCTTCACTGCTATCGACAGCCATCTGATAACAACTTCCTTTCTTCGGTTCAGGCGGGACTAACTCGGTCACCACTTCCTCTCCTAGTGGGGACACCAACTTGATTGTCCTCTTATCACAAGTGATAATTGCCTGATACTTATCTAGCCAATTCATCCCTAGGATGACATCTATTCCCTGAGTACCCATTACTATGAGATTAGCGGGAAACGCTATCCCCCTTATTTCCACACTTACATTCAAACAAATGCTATCGGCTCGAATTCTACCACCGGCTGAGTCAATTTGAATGGGGGTTGACATGGTAGTAATTGAAAGATTATGTGCTTCTACCCATGATGCAGTAATGAAAGAATGTTTTGCTCCAGTATCAAATAACACCTCTGCAATATGAGAGTCGACTGGGAACATACCTACTATCATGTCGGGGGTCTCCTGAACTGCTTCAGCCTCCAAGTGGTTCAGTCTCCCATGATTATAGCGCGGCTGAGAGCGGTTGCCTGCTCCAGGCTGAGACACATTCTGCTTTGCTGGGGCATTGGGGCCTGACTGCTGCTAGGCTGCCTTCTTCGGACATTGCATCACCCAATGGCCTTGCTCTCCACAGTGGAAACATGCTCTGTTTCCAACCTGAGCTGGCGCTGCCTGACTGTTCTGTTGGCTTGCTGGGACAGGAAGGCGAGGTGCCTGCTGATTCTGCCTCTGAAACTGACCTCCTCCTGACTGATTGTTTTGATGATTCTGATACTGGTGCTGAAGATACTGCCTTTGGAACTGCTGATGCTACTGAGGTGGACGCCGGTTCTGCCTGAACTGCTGAGGTTGATTGCCTGAGAAACGAGGACGACTGCTGCTTCCAGGCTGGGGTCCACTGATTTTGCGCTTGCGATCCTCCATCTCTTTACGCTTCCTCTCTGTCATAATTGCTCTGTCAATCAGGTGCTGGAATGTCGGGAAGGTATGATTCATCAGCTGATACTGCAGAGGGTCAACCAAGCCTCTTAGGAAACGGTATTGTCTCTTGGCGTCGGTGTTGACATCTTCAGGTGCATAGCGAGACAGCTGCAGAAACCTGTCCCGGTACTCACTGACAGACGATGACCCTTGCTTGAGGGCCAAGAACTCCTCCTTCTTCACTGTCATCAGACCTGCAGGAACATGGTACTGACGAAAGCTACCTCTGAACTCTTCCCAGGTGATGGTGTCGGGGTGGGCATGGGTGGCCAGATAAGACTCCCACCAAGACTGAGCTGCTCCTCTCAACAGACGGGGACCATACAGGACTTTCTCCCTGTCATCACACTGAGCGGTATGCAACTCCCGCTCCACAGTGCGCAGCTAGTCTTCCGCATCCATGGGGTCAGAAGAGTGAGCAAATGTTGGGGGATGACCTCTCATGAATTCAGCACGCTTGTCCCTGGGCATCTGAGGCTGAGGTGGCGCCTGCTGCTGCTACTGCTGAATGGCGGCCAGAGTCTGGCCAATGGCTTGAACTGCCTGAGTCTGCATCAGAAACATCTGCTCGATGGACATTGGGGGCGGGGGCGGCAGATGCTGCTGCTGGGGCACCTCATCTTGCGGAGCTGCCTACTCCGGCTGAGCGTGCCTTCCTCCTCTGCGCCTATTTCTGACATCTGCAGAACGCAACCACACATCAGAACTGATCTTGCAAATCTTGCAGCATAAGAAAAGAGTATAGAATTCTCCACAACACTAAACAGATGAGCATCTTCACTGATCTCCAACACAGACCAACACAGCTTCTCAGATAACGTGGAAAGTGGAACAAAAGGTTTCCCAACTAAATAGCTAACTCCATTAACATATAGCAGGTAAACCAAAATGCAGGGGATACCCACACTCTGGTGGCAGTCATTACAAAGATCCAAATCAAACGTAGTTCATCATGACAAACATAAATGCACAGGATATAGCAAACTACCCTGTCTAACTAAGACTAACTGAGAGCGAGACTGACGCTAAGACTATAGCTTCTATGTATATATTTCGTATTAATTACAAGATCCGACTCTGACAATCTATGGCTCTAAATTTATCTTGGTCTTGCAGTCGGGATTGCCATAAGACTGGTGTCCACGCCGAGGTGAGCGGTACGGGTGCCGAGTCCCGACGGGAGCGGGGGAACCATCATCCAGGTGATGACGCTCCGCGTGCTCAGCCCGCAGCAGGGCGATCTCAGCACGAGCCCTACTCAGCTCGTCTAATGCATGGTCCAGCTCCGTGTTTAGCACGGCGGCTAAGTTGACTGTACTGCTCAACCTAGGATTGTCCTCACCAACAGGTGAGACAATCATGCCTTCTGTGCTGCCAGATGGACGGCGGGGGTAATACTTCAGGTCGAGACCGTCAGCTACCCCACCGAGAACCGAGCAGTAGTGCGAAGCGCACGCCGTGCGGCATCTTGCATGGCCGCCTCAGCTGAGTCCCGCTCAGAGATAGAATAGTGCTCTGAGCAGGCCTCCGCGCCCTGGAGACTGTTCTCCGGACGGCGCACCAAGTAGGTCGCCTCCCAGCGGTCCGGGTAGACCCAGCGACTATGCTGGTAGACCATACAGCGATACTCGACAGACCAAGTACGCTGGTTAAGTGCCCGACGTAGATCATGGAAGTGACACCCGCGAGCAGCGTCGCGAGTGATGGGTCGAGCAACCCATCCTTCCGGCTCCTGGTCAGTAGGGAAGTCAGTGTCGTGGCTCGAGCTGTCGTCGCCACCTCCGTCGTCTGGGTCTCCTCCAGCAGCTACTCCAGGGGCTGGGGCGCCCAACGGTGGTGCAGGGGGCGCCTCCAGAGGAAGCACGGGGGAGTAGCTCCTCACGAACTCTATCTCCTACTGGAGCGAGAAAGAAGAGCCCTGCTGCTCCTGTCGTCGACGTTCCTGCTCCTCATGCAGACGGTGGTGCAGCCTCTCCAAGTGGCTGGACTGTCCGGCCACGGACGGCGAAGCGGACGCTCAGCAAGGCGGGAGGGTAAGAAGGGGATGACGGACTTTCGTGCAGTGTGTCTAAGACGAGCCATCTACAAAAGACACCGCAAGCAAAAGAGTGAGAACAGAATTAATATGACCAGCAAGTAATGAATCATAAATAAATAAAGGATTAGAATAAAAACATAATTTCCAGCAAGGTATAATATATAGTAGAACATAGGTTTGGTCAGTATGACCAACTTTTGAAGGGGTACCAAAGTCAAGGCAGGGACAGAGGTCTATAATCCTTAGAACGACCATTCTACTATAGGTTAGCGGTCCTACAGTCAGCACGGCTTTGATACCACCTTATGTCACACCCGGTTTTAGAAGGCAAACCGAATGCGAACCATGTACGTGCCAGGATCAGCAATTCACGTACACAACAGTTACATAACATGGACATCATCACACAGTGCTCAAATAGTATTAAAAAGGGAAATAATAGTCGATTACATCATATGTCTGAGACATCCACGTAGTCTTTACAATAAGTCAAAGTGCGGAAAAGAAACGTAGATAAACGCGGCCATCACAGGCAGCCGACTGGGGGTTGCCGCTAACCCACGCCTAGAACTCGTCGTAGTCTTGGAACTCCTGGAAGTCTCCTTCCACAGCTTCATCTTCTCCTGAGCAGTGGTTGCAATGCTGACAACCTGGGGATGGGGGGGTTTGGTGTGTAGAGCAAGGGTGAGTACACATCAACATACTCAGCAAGTGTCCTGTTTGGCTGTAGTGGACTAGCTTTATGTGGGGGTAAGTCAAGCAGTTGCTTTTAGTTGGTCAGATTATTATTACTAGTAGAAAAAGCCAAGTTTTAGAGTTAACCCACGTTATTAACCCAAATGTACTCTTTCCAAACGGAAAGAATACCACTTACCATTACCATAGTCAATACCAGAAACCATCGATCTCATTGTCACCTGCAAATCCGAACGTCTCTGATCAAGTACCACTAATCACTGGAGCTCCCTTGGCCGCTCATAACCGCGAGCACGGCTGATATATCAGTTTTCATAACACTCTGCAGAGGTTGTGCACTTTACCCACAAGTCGTGATTCCCTTTCTGCCCGGAGAGAGCTACTCCCCATTGACCACTACCTAGGTGGTCCAGCAGGGCATCACTATGTAGCCTTTACAAAGATTCCCCGAGGCTGTAGCCGCTCGTTAGGTTTCCTAAATGTACCGCACTCCTCCCCAAGGGACAAATCAACCTTGGCAGAGCGAGTTGCATACCACGAGCCCCATTGACGGCACGACGGCTAAGCGAACTACACCCTGGTTCCTCTAATTACTCAGCTAAGGGTGTCCCACTCCACCCTCATGGTTGCACTGTTTTCCCGGGCGGTCATCCAAAGAACAGGTCCTTACGGAGAGGCACTCGAGAAACCGCTCGAGCCCCCTTAAAAAACCACAAGTATAACATCATAATAAGAGAAGAGAAAACATTGTATCATAGATAATCTCATCATGTTCATTGATTAGAGTTGAGCAATAGCATAAAGCTAAACAATAATAATCCAACCCAAATAGGTAAACAAGGACATGGATAACAAAAGCTAGTCAAACCTTAGGCATAGATGTGTAATGCGGGAGGTGAATTAAAGAATGAATAGGACAGAGATAGGTCAAGGGACACTTGCCTCCACCAACCGACTGTTGCTCAGGGGCTTCTCCTGCGAGTTCTTCGGGCTCTTCAACCGGATCGTTCTCTATGCGAGTGCAAACATACACACATCCATCCATTCAAATTAGGAAACAAACAGTACTTCATACAAGAAAACAAATAGATTAAACATGCATAAAATATGACATACGATATTGCATTTTCCAGGGTTAGAAAGAGACGGGGGAGGGTTTCGCGGGGTTAAAGCTTACGCGAAACGCATCCCGGGTAGATGCATAACTAAATGCTACGTGATTTAGTTCTACTTAGCTCCAATAGTAAGGATTAGCTACATGCACTAATAGAAACGTGACCACTTTTAGTAGATTAACATTAAATGAGATAGACGATTAGCTATACAAATTAACTAACGTAACCAATTTCTAAATTGAAACTCCTATCTTATTAACATGAACAATGTGATTAGCACGCATAAAATATAAAAAAGGGGGGGTAGACGGGCACGACGGGCCGTGCCAAGGCACTGCGCACTACGCGAGCACGCGCGCAAGGCCGCACGCACACGCCGCGAGCTAGCCGTGCGCACGTCGGGGTCGCGCGCTAGCCGAGCTCAAGGCCGCGCGCCATAGGCATGCTGGGCCGAGCTCGAGGCCGCGCCGGAGCCGTCACGACGCGAGCAAGGCACGCCCGGGCGGGCGGGCGAGCACGGAGCACGGGCGGGGCGGGCGCGGCGCGGGCGCGGTTCGCGGGGCCGGGGCGGCACAGCCGGGGGCGGGACGAGGGCGGTCGGGGCCGGGGCGGCATGGCCGGGCGTGGCCGGGATGGGGGCCGGGCGGCGCGGGGTGGCGCGGCCGGGGCCGAGGCGGGGTCGGACGGGCGCGCACGGGGCGAGGGCGGTCGGAGCCGGAGCGGGGCGGCCGGGGCCGGGGCGGCGGCGCCATGGCCGGGGCCGAGGCGGGCGCGGCAGGGCCGGGCCGAGGCGGGCGTGGCCGGAGTCGGGGCGAGGGCGGCCGAGTCGGGGCAGGGCGGGAGCGGCTCGCCGGGGGGCGGCGCGAGGGCGGGGCGGGGGCAGCCGAGCCGGGGCCGAGCGAGGTCAGGGCACGGGGCGGCTCGCCGGGGCGGCCGGGCGGGGCCGGACGCGGCCGGGCCGCGGGAGGACGCCGGCGGGCGGGGAAGGGGGAGGGAGGGGTGGGAGAAGAGGGAAGGGGGGGCTCACCGCGGCGAGGGGGGGCGGCGCGGCGGCGGCGGCGGCGCAGGGAGAGGGCGGCGGCGGCGGTTAGGGTAGGGGAGAGGGAGGGAGAGAGAGTGACGGGCGGGGCCCGCAGGGAGGGGAGAGAGAGAATTTTGGGGGGAGGGGGAGGGGAGGGGCGGCTGGGCCGCTTTGGGCCCACAGGGGGCGCGCGCGGGGGCGGCTAGGCCGGCCGGGGCGGCCCACGGCGGGGGAGGGAAAGGGGAGGGGGGGCGCGGCTGGGCCGGGCGCGAGGGGGAGGGGGCGGCTGGGCCAAAAATGGGAGGGGAGGAGGAAAGAGAGAAAAAAGGTTTTCCCTTTTTCTAAAATCTACTTTTCTCTAGATGAATGCATTCACATTTTCAAACAATCAAAAAGTATGCATGGTTCGGCATGGTGCATCACACAAAATAAAGTATTTTAGGGTTTTGCTTTACATGGGATCTCAAGCCGAATCCCGCTATAACTTTGGAAAAGATCAAGGTTTAGCGAGGAGAGAAAAGGGAAAAGGAAAGGGTAACGCCTGAATTTGGTGAGGGAAAAGAAGAAAAAAAATTCTACCCCCAAATTCAGGGCGTTACAGTTGTAAGTGGGTGTTTAAAAAGAAGCTCAAGCCTGATGGTACAATTGAGAAGTACAAGGCTAGGCTTGTGGCTAAAGGCTATACTCAGAAAGAAGGAGAAGACTTCTTTGATACTTACTCATCTATTGCTAGAATGACTACTATTCGAGTACTACTTTCTTTGGCTGCCTCGTATGGTCTCCTTGTTCATCAAATGGATGTAAAGACAACTTTTCTTAATGGAGAGCTGGACGAGGAAATCTATATGGAACAGCCTGATGGATTTGTAGTAAAGGGTCAAGAAAGCAAGGTGTGCAAGTTATTGAAATCTTTGTATGGTCTGAAGCAAGCACCAAAGCAGTGGCATGAGAAGTTTGATACGACTCTAACGTCTGCAGGCTTTGCCATTAATGAGGCAGACATGTGTGTATATTATTGCTGCGGTGGGGGCGAAGGAGTTATATTGTACTTATATGTTGATGATATATTGATATTTGGCACAAACATTGATGTGATCAATGAAGTCAAGTCTTTTCTATCAAAGAGTTTTGATATGAAAGATTTGGGAGAAGCTGATGTGATTCTAAACATCAAGCAGATTAAGGCAGATGGTGGGATTACTCTCTCGCAATCTCACTATGTTGAAAAGGTTTTGAAGTGATTTGGCTTCTCTGACTGCAAACCTTCTCCAACACCTTATGATCCAAGTGTTACACTGCGAAAGAATAAGAGAATTGGTTTAGACCAATTGAGATACTCTCAGATCGTCGGTTCACTCATGTATCTTGCTGGTGCAACAAGGCCTGATATTTCGTTTGCTATGAGCAAATTGAGTAGGTTCATGTCAAATCCCGGGACTGATCATTGGCATGCACTTGAGCGGGTTAGGCGCTACTTGCAAGGTACAATGAGTTATGGAATTCACTATTCTGGTCAGCATGCAGTACTTGAAGGATATAGTGATTTGAACTGGATATCTGATGCAGACGAGCTTTATGCCACCAGTGGTTGTGTCTTTACTATTGGTGGAGGTGCGGTATCATGGAGGTCATGCAAGCAGACCATCTTGACGAGGTCAACCATGGAAGCCGAGCTAGCTGCACTTGGTATAGCAACCGTTGAGGCAGAATGGTTGCGTGAACTCTTGATGGACTTGCCGGTGGTTGAGAAACCAATACCAGCTATCCTTATGAACTGTGACAATTAGACAGTGATTGCAAAAGTGACGAGTTCTAAGGACAATGGGAAGTCATCAAGACATGTCAAAAGACGATTGAAGTCTGTCAGAAAGTTGAGAAACTCTGGAGTTATAAGTGTGACTTATATTTCAACAGATAAAAATCTGGCAAATCCTTTTACCAAGGGACTACCACGTAATGTGATAGAAATCGCATCGAGAGAGATGGGTATGAGACCCGTATAAGTTGCCATGGTGGAAACCCAGTCTATGTGATCGGAGATCCTATGAATTAGGTCCTAGGAAGAACAAGCCATTGGTGAACTGAGGAGAGTAATCTTTGACCCTCTCTAAGTAAAGATGCAATGCTCTCAAATGCTGTAAGGCAGGTTGGCTTTGTGCCTTAATGTGTTTTGTTGGTTTGTATTAGCAAAGATGTTGTCCTGCAGAACATACTTGAAAGAACACACCTATATGAGTTAGACTGGCTAACGTCGCAGTCTATGAGATCTAGGTGATCTCTAGTAAACTCATGAAGAGACCTTGGAGTACGACGTATATGCTCCACCCGAGAAGGGGACTACTGGTAGCCAAGTACTGGTCATGGCTTTAAGTGAAACCCATTCACACAAAACTTGCAATTCAAGGCATAGTCCATTGTCCAAGTTGTGGGTTGGTGTAGCTTGGAGTTCTAGGCAGAAGTTCAACTTAACAGTCTCTGCTGAAACACTAGTATATTAAACAGTAGTGAACTGTGGAAAACTACAGATGGGCATTTGAGATCTGGTGGGGAATTGTTAGGATTTATGGGCTAGGCCCAATTGAGAAATTCAATTAAATCCCAGAAAAATCTCAAAAGTCCATATATGTGTATGGCTAGGGAATGGTGGAACCAATAGTACCATATTGCTAGTCCAAGTGGAGTGGAACTAGTTTAAATATGGAGGCCACACTCACTCACCAAGTCATGGATGAGAGGAGAGAGTGTGGAGAGCCACACGCGCGCGCGCTCGCTCGCCTGGCCTGGGCAGGGCGGGGCGGGGCGAAGGGCGTGGGCGCACGACATACGCGTGAATGGTTCGCTGAAATCCGGCCCCTCGCCTTGCAGGGGCGCGGCTCCCTTTTGTCGTTTTAATTTTTTGATTGCTTGGCTGTTAAGATCAGAATCCTAACCGATCGCTATAAAATCTAAACTGAACACGAGATTTTCGTGGGCAGATCGGATCGCAGATAGCTATCTGTTCGCGGACTCGGCCCTATAAAAAGCTCCTTGCAGCCAGCATCCATATCATCCCAGTTTTTGCTTTCGCCTCTCTTCACAACTGAGTCGCCTTCAGTTCATTTCAACCCGACCGCCGACGTGCATCTGCGATCGGGAGAGCAGGTCTTCGAAACCCTTCGCCTTCGAGATCCTACACCGGGAGAGGGCGAATAAGGTTTTTGGGAAGCGTCCTCACGTGACTGCTCGCTGATTCCGCTGATCATCAACCCCGCCGCTTCGACGTCGTCGACCCTGCTGATTCCGGCGGCCCACGCCATCTATCAGTATGTCTGATCAGTACGCATCATCTGATTTGACTTTTTATTTCAGATCTTCTGATTTGGTCATGATTTATATTCGGAATTTAATCTAGAAATTGTCTAATTACTCAACATGTTCAAGTGAAAGCTCCTGTACATGATCATGTTCTAGCAGTAGAACGTGTTGATCCTTCATAAGGATTTAGTACACCCAAAAAGGATCAATTCCATTGTATACATCGGTGAGGAATTTGTTTTTTTTTCATGATAAGCCATTTATTTTCCATGATCAATTTTGTGTACTTTTTGTTTATTACAAGTTGCGTATTTAGACATGATAAGTTATTTATTTTTTCATGGCAGTCGTCGTCATCGTTTATACCTGATTGCGAGCAAAGTTTGAAACTAGTGATCGAAATGTCATTTGATAGTCTTGATGAATTAGAAGGATTCTACGAGACATATGCACATGAATGTGGGTTTTCGGTTCATATAGGAGCTCAAGGCAAGAAAAACGATGTGGTTGAGCATAAGAGGTTTGTGTGTTCCAAGGAAGGATTCACAAGGAGACGTGCTAAAGCACAAAACCAAAAGAAGCACTTTGAAACAAGATGTGGACGCAATGCACGTATATATATGTGAGGTTGGGTCAGGACAAGAGGTATTATATCGCTTCATTTGTAGAGGAGCATAACCATGGTCTAGCCTCACTAGATAAAATTCCTTTTCTCTGATCAAACCGAACAATCAGTCAAAGAGCCAAGACTACTTTATCACATGCCATAAAGCAAGTATTGGTACATCACAAGCATATAGGCTTTTACAAGTAAGTGATGGTTTTGATATTATTGAATGTATGAAGTGGGATCTTCAGAACTACTATCGAGGACTTAAGGAGAAAATAAAGAATGAAGATCTTGGTCACTTGTTCTCAAATGCTATGAATCAAGAACAAGGCAACACAAATGTTAGTGGTTAAAGACCTTCGTCCTTCGAAGCATTGTATCCCTTAAGATATAATAATCTTCAGATGAAGGTTGTGAAGGACATACCTTCATCATATCCATATGTAAGAAGTAGAAACATATGACACATAGAAAGAATATGAATAATCATCTTAAATCATTAGATTACCAATACTTTTATTATATGATCATGAACAAACGTTAATGATATTAAATTACATTTGTACCTTCGGCTTGATAGAAGGTAGGAATCCAAGAATGACGTGCGAGTGATTACAAGTCAACATGAACGGTACGGTGTTACTGTTCATCTATTTATGGACGCAGGACGCAGCCTGGGTAAACTTACATCCATGTCCTTGACATTTACCATTGACTAAGGAATAATCTATCGAGGACTAAGCAGTCTTTTCCCCTTTAGGTCGGTTTCACTCTCCACCATCATCTTTGCGCTAAGCCGAAGCTTCTCCATCAACAGCTTCGGAACTGGTTCATCCTTCTTCTAGACCGCGCCTTTCATGTTGTGCACACCTTCATCTCAAAGCTGAAGGTTCTTGTGACAGTATATTATACTTGGAAAGCATGTTAGTCATGTTTTTTAGGACCTTCGGAAGATGAAGGCCCCAACAATAGCCCTCACAGTATTAATTTGTTACGTCCAACAAATTCAGACTGCGACACGAACGAAGGCCTTTAGCCGAAGGTCTAAAAAACACCTTCCCTTCGCTAGAATAGCGAAAGTCAATGACAAATGGGGCCCGCGAAGCTGAAGTGCACTGGGCATATAAATAGAGACCCACAACGGCGGCATTTGCTACGCTATTTCTGTTGATCGCATTATTTTCTCAAATTTGTAACTCTTGCGCATCGGCTCTCGCTTGATTTTCGAGCTTCGTGATAAAGACAAGTGCTTGTTCCATGTCTGAAGAGAAGATGTCTGAAGAGAAGAAGATGTCCGAGGAGGAGAAGTTGTATGAGGAGAAGAAAGTTACGGACCCTTTTCTTGCTGGGTTTTATGAATCTATGGCAAAACAAATACAGAAAAGATCACAAAGGAAATAATGGCGGATTTGTCTGAGGATTCCGACAATAGCGATGACTATGATGTGGAAAGTGGGGATGAAGATTCTGAGGACCGGCCCTGGCGACCAAGTCATACCATCTTCAGAAAGTCGACCATCAAGCAAAGTCATGTTGACGCCATGAAGGGAAGATATTTTCGTGACATGTCTATTGTGAGGGTTGGAGGGGACAGCACTGCCCCTGCTCCTGAAGAAAATGAGGTTGTTGTCTACATAAGTTTTATGAAGGCAGGTCTTTGGTTCCTATTGAGCAAATTTTTGGTTGAAGTGCTGAAGATATTTCAGATCTTTCTTCATCAACTTACTCCCGAAGCTATAATCAGAATGGGTGTGTTCATTTGGGCTGTGAGAAGCCAAGGGCTAGAACCGAGCGTAAAGTGTTTTTGCAATATGCACAAACTATTGTATGAGACGAAGGCTACCGGCAAAGAGCAATATCACAACAACTTCGGTTGTTATGGATTCATTGCTCGTTCTAATGCAAGCTACCCGGTTCCAACATTTCGGAAAAGGTGGCCCGGGGCCTGGATGGAGGAATGGTTTTATGTCAAAAATGATCTAGTTAAAAGGGAAGATATAAAGGGGATTATCCAACGCCACATCTGGTCTCGCTTCGGCCTTCGAAGGCCGACCGTGGCGATTGAAAATGATGCCGAAGCATGCCAAAAGGCTTTTCAGCAATGTCTGTGCTTTCATTGGCACAAGAGACTTGATCCAAGAGCACATAGCCTACAGGGTATGGCCACTTGTGGATAATTGGGAGATGTCGAAGGAGACCGCTGTCGGGTCCAATGAAGGTGGATTAATTCATTTGAAATATACCTTCAGATATAGAGACCGGTTTGACGAACCAAATGACGACTGGCTAAAATGTATTGAGGCTACTAGCGACGAGTTACTTGGAGCATATACTAGAGCCAAAGATGATGCTTTATCCTTAGCCTTTAGGGGTCGGGGCAAGAGAAGATTGAACAGGGTTTTCGATGCAATTGGTTTCATATACCCTGATTACTGCTACCCCTCGTGAAGGCAAGGAAAAAAGAGGAAAACTGCCGCTTCGGCCATCACTGCTGTGCCGAAGGACAAGAAAATAAAGGTTTTGACCCACCGGCCACGATATATTGAAATGGTCGTAGTGCCTGAATTTGGTGAAGGGACCTCGTCCGCTGCCGAAGCGGAACAAGCTGCTCCCACCGTTCGGAGCGCTGAAGGATCGACTATAGTGTCGAAGGTGCCTATAGTCGGGTCAGCCAAAACCAAAGATGGTGCGGCCAAAGAGCCAGAGTTGGAAAAAACAATAATGTTGCCAGAACTCCTGAGTCCACCGACAGAGGCAGAACTGCCGAAGGTGATGAAGGCTTCCGCCATAACTCCCAAGAGGAGAATGGCCAGCGTGCTAGATGTTGTTATGGAAACCACAAAGGCATTGACTCCTGTCCCTGCGAAGAAAGTTGCCAAAGCTGCTACGACCCAGGTTGAAGTCGAAGCAGGGCCTTTAGTGCCCATTGAGACGAAGCCTACCACGACTGAGGATAAGGTTGAGCAAGTATCTCCAAACATCGGCATGGCAGCGGGGTAGGACGTGACGGAAAAAACTAAATCTCCTGCTCCCGAAGCTCCGTCCGAAGATCTTGACTATATTATTTGACATGCTTCGGGGAAAAGATTATCCGAAAAAGAAATTTTTGAAGCCAAACACTATGCCCGGGAATTGAAATACCCGAAGGGGGCCTTAGTGTTCAACGACACGGACGAAGATGATTTCCTATACTGTCTCCCGAACAATAAAGAGATATCCGTCTACCGAGAGATGGCCAAAAGTATGGGATTTCTGAAGCTCGAGGCCGGCCTCTCCGCCATGTCGAAAGATGACCTCGCGGACAGCCTCACATACAATAGTATGAAGGTACAGAAGTTGTGAAGTTTGAAGTTTATGGATTTGGAAATGAATTCTTTTATTCTCATGCTAATCGTTTCTTCTTTTTTGCAGGGCTTAATCCTTAGCAACGCCTTTAGAGCGCAAAAGAATGCTGAAGACGATAGCTGCGCTATAGCTCTCGGCAACCTTCGATCAGAGGTCATTAAACTAAGAAACGAAGCCTTGGAGAAGGACAAAATTCTAGTCTCACTGGTGGATAAAGTTAAAGAAGATGAGGCGAATTTTAACACTCAATCCGAAATTCATAAAACCAAAATTGAAGACCTTCGAAAAAAGCTTGCCGAAGCCAATGAGAACCTTGCAGTTGCAAAAGCTAGTCAAGAGATTAGTGAATGGTGGAAAACTAAGCTAGAGAAAAATGTTGAGGAACTTCGGGAATCCAAGGAAAGGTGCTTCGAAAAATCCTTGGATTGCGTGAAAAAATTGAAAACCAGCTTTGCTAAAGTATGTGCTTATTCTTCCAAAGATAACTTCGTTAGAGGTGACCCCGAGAGCATTATTGACTGGATAAGCGGGGAGGCCGAAGCCTTTGAAGAGATACTGGGCGACCATGGGGACATCTGTGCCTTCTCCGGCGCTCGAGGGGTTACGACTATCCTAGAGAAGGTTGGTTGCGACCATGTAAAAGCTATGGATTAGGCCGAAGCCGCCTTCTCCATAGACGATGCAAAAAAACCCTTCGGCCGAAGCTACTTTGGTGCGCGGAAAATTTTATTCCGATGTCTGGGTGAACGGTGGCCGAGAATTGGCCAACAAAATCATCAAGAAAAATGAAAAAGACACCCATGAAGCCTGTGAAGAAGCTAGGCGAGCCGAAGAAGCTGCTGAGCCCGAAAGGCGTATAGGTATTATTATTGAATTTTTAGCTTCGGTGTTCGCTTTATAGCTTCGGACTAACGATTTTTACTACAGCCAAACACTCTCCGCTGTCGGAGCCATATGACCCCCAGGCCAATCCCGTCATGAAGGAGGCGCTGGATATAATGAGTGTCGCTAATTCCATTATCGACGAAGTCGTTGACAAGCTGTTGAACGAAGCCACAGAAAAGATACTGAAGGAAGATTGAACTTTGTTGTAATAATACTTTGTAACATTTGGTGTTTGGAACAATCAATTAGACATGTAAATTGTTGTACTATATTTCTTTGCGATGCATGAAATTTACGCACATACCATTTTTGAGCCTTCGGCGAAAAAACAGCTTCCCTTCTTTTCATGCTTCATAAAGGAAGAAACCCCTTCTTTGACGTCTGATAAAATTGTTTTCTTGAAGTTTGCTTCGTGTCTCAGCACATTTTCTTTCAACTAAGTATTGCTGAAGATTTGCTTCGTGTCTCAGCACATTTTCTTTCAACAAAGTATTGCTGAAGATTTGCTTCGTGTCTCAGCACATTTTCTTTCAACAAAGTACTGCCGAAGATTGGCTTCGTGTCCAAACTTTTTGTCGTTGGTGCGATATGATGTATGATGTAATGTTATGCGAAATGATGCGATGATATGATGCAATATGATGGTGATGTCGAATACACATACACACGCGCCCACACGAAAGACTCTGCATCCCCTTAGGAACGACTTTTGAGTCTTCTTCACCTTATATTTCGGTGGTACTTAAGCTCTGCATCCCCTTAGGAACGACTTTGGAGCTTCTTCACCTTCTATTTCGGTGGAATTTTTGGCTCTGCATTCTCTTAGGAACGACTTTTGAGCAGAAAACTTACGTTGCCCTCCCTTAGGAATGACTTTTTGTAGCTTCAGAGCTAGTATTTAAGCTCTGCATCCCCTTAGGAACGACTTTTGAGCAGAAAACTTACGCTGCGCTCCCTTAGGAACGACTTTTTGTAGCTTCAGAAGCCTGTTTGAGACGTATTTTACTTGTTGACACAAGCATACTTATTGCATAAAATTGAAATTCAGTCCTTCACGACTTATTTCTCATACAAAAATTAAAATGGCATAAAAGATAAAGATACATTAGGAATAGGATATTCTTTAATAGATATGTTTGGATTTTGGCATAGTGTTGTTGACTGTACGAGCTTCAGATTCCTCTCAAAAATCTCGTTGCTGCTGAGCGTGTGGATGCCCTTCTGGCTACAGGCTTCGGGCCTGAGTGGGTGGTAATGGTGGTGGTGACGGGAGCTGGGCCCAGGAAGCTTGAGAATGACTTGCCGAAGCGACAGAAGCCGAAGGTTATTGATTGCCTACATACTCTGGTACATAGGGAGAATAGCATGAAGCGGTATGTAAAACTTGCTTTGGCTGATTCTGCCTTGCCTTAGCTTTAGCAATCTCCCTTTGCTTCTGTATTGTGATTTGGCATGTTCTTGTAGTATGACCCTTATCTTCACCGTAGAATAAACAATATAGCTTTCTGGGCTGATCTCCATATCTTTCGCCAAAGCCCCTGCCGCCTCTGCCCCTTGGGACTGGTGGCCTGAAAGAACTTTGTTGTTGCCCTAAAGATTGGGAGCTATGTTGTGGCCTTTGAGGCTAGCTTCCTCTACCATCACTTTGGCTGGAATTATGAATTGATCTAACATGTCTGGGGTGGATTCTTCCTCTGAAGCCCCTAGTCATCTCAGAGAACCTGTAGGCTTCTTCCCTTCTATGGCGGAAATCATTATCAGCTTGGATATATTCATCCATCTTCTAAAGAACTTCTCCAGGGTTTGTGGGGGTTTCCTGGCAAAATATTGAGCGGTAGGTCCTGGCCGAAGCCCCTTGATCATGGCCTCAATGACAATTTCATTGGGCACTATAGACGCTTGTGCTCTCAAACGCATAAACCTTTGGACATACGCCTAAAGGTACTCCTCATGGTCTTGTGTGCACTGAAACAAAGCCTGAGCAGTGACTGGCTTCGTTTGGAATCCTTGGAAGCTAGTGATTAGCATGTCTTTAAGCTTCTACCATGACGTGATTGTCCCTGGCCGGAGAGAAGAATACCATGTCTGGGCCACACTTCGTACTGCCATGACGAAGGACTTCGCCATGACTGCAGTATTGCCTCCATATGAAGATATGGTTGCTTGATAGCTCATCAAAAACTGCTTAGGGTCTGTGTGCCCATCATACATAGGAAGCTACAGTCGCTTGTATGATGGGGGCCATGGAGTAGCCTGCAACTCTGCTGCCAAAGGAGAAGCATCATCAAAAGCAAAGTTGCCATGATGAAAGTCATCGTACCATTCATCGTCGTTGAGTGAACTCTCTTGACGAAGTTCCTTGTGTTGGGGCCTTCGTTCCTGGTCATCTTGAGTAAGATGACGCATTTCCTCAACAGCTTTGTCAATTTTCTTCTGTAGATTGGTCAGGCGGGCCATCTTCTCCTTCTTCTTTTGTACCTGCTGGTGAATGATTTCCAGGTCCCTGATCTCCTGGTCCAGCTCCTCCTCCTGAAGTGTTGGGCTAGTAGCCCTCCTCTTCTGGCACCTGGCTTCGCGTAATGTTTCCTGATTGATATCCAGTGGCTGCAGTGCAGCCCCTAGCCCTCAAGACTTCTTCGGCGGCATGACGAAGGTCATAGCTTGCCGAAGGTGGTCAAATGAGTTCACCGGAGGTGGGCGCCAATGTTGGTCACTTGTTCTCAAATGCTATGAATCAAGAACAAGGCAACACAAATGTTAGTGGTTAAAGACCTTCGTCCTTCGAAGCATTGTATCCCTTAGGGTATAATGATCTTCAGACGAAGGTTGTGAAGGACATACCTTCATCATATCCATATGTAAGAAGTAGAAACATATGACACATAGAAAGAATATGAATAATCATCTTAAATCATTAGATTACCAATACTTTTATTATATGATCATGAACAAACGTTAATGATATTAAATTACATTTGTACCTTTGGCTTGACAGAAGGTAGGAATCCAAGAATGACGTGCGAGTGATTACAAGTCAACGTGAACGGTACAGTGTTACTGTTCATCTATTTATAGACGCAGGACGCAGCCTGGGTAAAATTACATCTATGTCCTTGACATTTACCATTGACTAAGGAATAATTTGTCGAGGACTAAGCAGTCTTTTCCCCTTTAGGTCGGTTTCACTCTCCACCATCATCTTTGCGCTAAGCCGAAGCTTCTCCATCAATAACTTCGGAACTGGTTCATCCTTCTTCCAGACCACGTCTTTCATGTTGTGCACACCTTCATCTCAAAGCCGAAGGTTCCTGCGACAGTATATTATACTTAGAAAGCATGTTAGTCGTGTTTTTGAGGACCTTCAGAAGACGAAGGCCCCCAACTGTAGATGCTCAGTTATTTGTGGCACAGATTGAGAGGAAGAATGAGGCAAATTCGGCCATCTTCTATGATTTTGCTGTGGGCGAGGATGGAAAGTTAGTGTATATATTATGGGTGAAAATCTATATGAGCTACCTTCATCTTATATTTTAAAGAGATGGGAAACACGATGCAAAAGTTAAAAGCTTATTGAAAGGGAATTAGGCTTACACCTATTTTCTAAATTGATTTTGGTGGTTGAATTGCCCAACACAAATATTTGGACTAACTAGTTTGCTCTAGTCTATAAGTTATACAGGTGCCAAAGGTTCACAATAAGCCAATAAAAAGACCAAGAAAAAGGGTTCAAACTAAAGAGCAAAGGGACAACCGAAGGCACCCTGGTCTGGCGCACCGGACTGTCTGGTGCACCACCGGACAGTGTCCGGTGCACCAGGGGACTTCAAGCTGAACTTTGCACCTTCGGGAATTTTCAAAGGAGCTTCGCTATAATTCACCGGACTGTCCGGTGCTCCAGAGGAGAGCTACTCTGAACTCGCCAGCTTCGGGAATCCACTCCGCTATAATTCACCGGACATGTCCGGTGCACACCGGACTGTCTGGTGTAACGGTGGAGTAACGGCTACTTCAGCGCAACGGTCACCTGCTACAGCATTAAATGCTCGCCAACGCGCGCAGAGAAGCAGAGCACGCGCGGGTGGCACACCGGACAGCCTACAGGGCTTATCCGGTGCACCACCGGACAGCCAGGCGGGCCCACACGTCAGAGCTCCAACGGTCGAACCCTAACGGCCGGGTGACGTGGCTGGCGCATCGGACACTGTCTGGTGGCGCACCGGACTGTCCGGTGCGCCCGTCGACAGCAACCTTCACCAAATGGCTAGTTTGGTGGTTGGGGTTATAAATACCCCAACCACCCCACATTCAATTCATCCAAGTTTTCACACTTCTACACCTTACAAGAGACTCTAGCATTCAATTCTAGACACACCAAAGTGATCAAATCCTCTCCAACTCCGCACAAAGCTTTAGTGACTAGTGAGAGAGATTTGTTGTGATCTTTTGAGCTCTTGCGCTTGGATTGCTTCTTTCTTTCTCATTTGTTCTTGTGATCAAAACTCAATTGTAACCGAGGCAAGAGACACCAATTGTGTGGTGGTCCTTGCGGGGAAGTTTTGTTCCCGGTTGATTTGAGAAGAGAAGCTCACTCGGTCCGAGGGACCGTTTGAGAGAGGGAAAGGGTTGAAATAGACCCGGCCTTTGTGGCCTCCTCAACGGGGAGTAGGTTTGCGAAAACCGAACCTCGGTAAAACAAATCCTTGCGTCTCACTTCTTCATTCACTCGCGATTTGTTTTTACGCCCTCTCTCGGACTCTTTTCTATTTCTAACGCTAACCCAGCTTGTAGTTGTGATTAACTTTGTAGATTTCAGTTTCGCCTTATTCACCCCCCTCTAGGCGACTTTCAATTGGTATCAGAGCCCGGTGCTTCATTAGAGCCTAACCGCTCGAAGTGATGTCGGGAGATCACACCAAGAGGGAGATGGAGACCGGTGACAAGCCCACTACAAGCCACGGAAAGACTTCATCGGAAGAGTCCCGCAACAAGGGAAAGGGGAAGGAGAAGAAATCCTCTTCACACAAGTCGCATTGGAGTAGCGGCAAGCACAAGAAGATGAGAAAGGTGGTCTACTACGAGACCGATACTTCATCACCTTCCACCTCCGGCTCCGACGCGCCGTCCGTAACTTCTAAGCGCCATGAGCGCAAGAAGTTTAGTAAGATCCCCCTACGCTATCCTCGCATTCCTAAACATACACCTTTACTTTCCGTCCCATTAGGCAAACCACCAACATTTGATGGTGAAGATTATGCTAGGTGGAGTGATTTAATGCGATTTCATCTAACCTCACTCCACAAAAGTATATGGGATGTTGTTGAGTTTGGTGTTCAGGTACCATCCGTAGGGGATGAAGATTATGATGAGGACGAAGTGGCCCAAATCCAACACTTCAACTCCCAAGCCACAACTATACTCCTCGCCTATCTAAGTCGAGAGGAGTATAATAAGGTGCAAGGGTTGAAGAGTGCTAAGGAAATTTGGGACGTGCTAAAGACCGCACACGAAGGAGATGAGGTGACCAAGATCACCAAGCGGGAAACGGTCGAGGGGGAGCTCGGTCACTTCCGTCTTCGCCAAGGGGAGGAGCCACAAGACATGTACAACCGGCTCAAAACCTTGGTAAACCAAGTGCGCAACCTCGGGAGCAAAAAATGGGATGACCACGAGGTGGTTAAGGTTATTCTTAGATCACTTGTTTTCCTTAACCCTACTCAAGTTCAATTAATTCGTGGCAATCCTAGATATACACTAATGACTCCCGAGGAAGTAATCGGGAATTTTGTGAGCTTTGAATTGATGATCAAAGGCTCAAAGAAGATTAACGAGCTTGACGGCCCCTCCACGTCCGAAGCACAACCGGTCGCATTCAAGGCGACGGAAGAAAAGAAGGAGGAAGCTACTCCAAGTCGAACACCCATCGACGCCTCCAAGCTCGACAACGAGGAGATGGCACTCATCATCAAGAGCTTCCGCCAAATCCTCAAGCAAAGGAGGGGGAAAGATTACAAGCCCCGCTCCAAGAAAGTTTGCTACAAGTGTGGTAAGCCTGGTCACTTTATAGCAAAATATCCTATTTCTAGTGACAGTGACAGGGGCGATGACAAGAAGGGGAGAAGAAAGGAGAAGAAGAAGTACTACAAGAAGAAGGACGGCGATGCCCATGTTTGCCGGGAGTGGGACTCCGACGAGAGCTCCACCGACTCCTCCTTCGACGAGGACGCCGCCAACATCGCCGTCACCAAGGGACTTCTCTTCCCCAACGTCAGCCACAAATGCCTCATGGCCAAGGACGGCAAAAGGAAGAAGGTAAAATCAAGATCCTCCACTAAATATGAAACCTCTAGTGATGAGGAAAATGCTAGTAATGAGGAGGATAACTTGCGTATTCTTTTTGCCAACCTAAACATGCAACAAAAAGAAAAGTTAAATGAATTAATTAGTGCTATTCATGAGAAGGATGATCTCTTGGACTCCCAAGAGGACTTCCTTATTAAAGAAAACAAAAAACATGTTAAGGTTAAAAATGCTTATGCTCTAGAAGTAGAGAAATGTGAAAAATTATCTAGGGAGCTAAGCACTTGCCATGAGACTATTGCCAACCTTAGAAATGAAAATGCTAGTTTAAATGCTAAGGTTGATTCTCATGTTTGTAATGTTTCAATTCCCAATCTTAGAGATGATAATGTTGATTTGATTGCTAAGATTGAAGAATTGAATAATTCTCTTGCTAGTCTTAGGATTGAAAATGAAAAATTGCTCGCTAAGGCTAAAGATTTTGATGTTTGCAATGTCACTATTTCTAACCTTAGAAGTGAAAATGATATATTACATGCTAAGGTTGTAGAATTAAAATCTTGCAAACCCTCTACATCTACCATTGAGCATGTTTCTATTTGCACTAGATGTAGAGATGTTAATATTGATGCTATTCATGATCATGTGGCTTTAATTAAACAACAAAATGATCATATAGCAAAATTAGATGCTAAAATTGCCGAGCATGAACTTGAAAATGAAAAATTTAAATTTGCTCGTAGTATGCTCTATAGTGGGAGACACCCTGGCATCAAGGATGGCATTGGCTTCCAAAAGGGGGACAATGTCAAACTTAATGCCCCTCCTAAGAAATTGTCCAATTTTGTTAAGGGCAAGGCTCCCATGCCTCAGGATAACGAGGGTTACATTTTGTACCCTGCCGGTTATCCCGAGAGCAAAATTAGGAGAATTCATTCTAGGAAGTCTCACTCTGGCCCTAACCATGCTTTTATGCATAAGGGTGAGACATCTAGCTCTAGGCAACCAACCCGTGCTAAGTTGCCTAAGAAGAAAACTCCTAATGCATCAAATGGTCATGACATTTCATTTAAAACTTTTGATGCATCATATGTTTTGACTAACAAATCCGGCAAGGTAGTTGCCAAGTTTGTTGGGGGCAAACATAAGGGCTCCAAGACTTGTGTTTGGGTACCCAAAGTTCTTGTTTCTAATGCCAAAGGACCCAAAACCGTTTGGGTACCTAAAGTCAAGAACTAAATTTGTTTTGTAGGTTTATGCATCTGGGGGCTCAAGTTGGATCATCGATAGCGGGTGCACAAACCACATGACAGGGGAGAAGAAAATGTTCTCCTCCTACGAGAAAAACCAAGATCCCCAACGAGCTATCACATTCGGGGATGGAAACCAAGGTTTGGTCAAAGGTTTGGGTAAAATAGCTATATATCCTGACCATTCCATTTCCAATGTTTTTCTTGTTGATTCATTAGATTACAACTTGCTTTCCATTTCCCAATTATGTCAAATGGGCTACAACTGTCTATTTACTGATGTAGGTGTCACTGTCTTTAGAAGAAGTGATGATTCAATAGCATTTAAGGGAGTGTTAGAGGGTCAGCTATACTTGGTAGATTTTGATAGAGCTGAACTTGACACTTGCTTAATTGCTAAGACTAACATGGGTTGGCTCTGGCACCGCCGACTAGCCCATGTTGGAATGAAGAATCTTCATAAGCTTCTACAGGGAGAGCACATTTTAGGATTAACAAATGTTCATTTTGAGAAAGACAGGATCTGTAGCGCATGTCAAGTAGGGAAGCAAGTTGGCACTCATCATCCACACAAGAATATCATGACGACTGACAGGCCACTGGAGCTCCTACACATGGACCTATTCGGCCCGATTGCTTACATAAGCATCGGCGGGAGTAAGTACTGTCTAGTTATTGTGGATGATTATTCTCGCTTCACTTGGGTATTCTTTTTGCAGGAAAAATCTCAAACCCAAGAGACCTTAAAAGGATTCTTGAGACGGGCTCAAAATGAGTTCGGCTTAAGGATCAAGAAAATTAGAAGCGACAACGGGACGGAGTTCAAGAATTCACAAAATTGAAGGTTTCCTTGAGGAGGAGGGGATCAACATGAGTTCTCTTCTCCCTATACCCCACAACAAAATGGTGTAGTGGAGAGGAAGAATCGAACTCTATTGAACATGGCAAGAACCATGCTTGATGAGTACAAGACGCCGGATCGGTTTTGGGTCGAGGCGGTTAACACCGCTTGCTACGCCATCAACCGGTTGTATCTACACCGAATCCTCAAGAAGACATCATACGAACTCCTAACCGATAAAAAGCCCAACATTTCATATTTTAGAGTCTTTGGTAGCAAATGCTTTATTCTTATTAAAAGAGGTAGAAAATCTAAATTTGCTCCTAAGACAGTAGAAGGCTTTTTACTAGGATATGATTCAAACACAAGGGCATATAGAGTCTTTAACAAGTCCTCAGGACTAGTTGAAGTTTCTTGTGACGTTGTGTTTGATGAAACTAACGACTCTCAAGTAGAGCAAGTTGATCTTGATGAGATAGGTAATGAAGAGGCTCCGTGCATCACGCTAAGGAACATGTCCATTGGGGATGTGTGTCCTAAGGAATCCGAAGAGCCCACTCAAGCACAAGATCAACCATCCTCCTCCACGCAAGCATCTCCACCAACTCAAATTGAGGATGAGGCTCAAGTTGATGAAGGAGAAAATCCAAATGATGAGTCACCTCAAGATGACGGCAATGATCAAGGGGGAGATGCAAATGATCAAGACAAGGAGGATGAAGAATCAAGACCGCCACACCCAAGAGTCCACCAAGCAATCCAACGAGATCACCCCGTCGACACCATCCTCGGCGACATTCATAAGGGGGTAACCACTAGATCTCGTGTTGCACATTTTTGTGAGCATTACTCTTTTGTTTCCTCTATTGAGCCACACAGGGTAGAGGAAGCACTCCAAGATTCGGATTGGGTGATGGAGACCGGTGACAAGCCCACTACAAGCCACGGAAAGACTTCATCGGAAGAGTCCCGCAACAAGGGAAAGGGGAAGGAGAAGAAATCCTCTTCACACAAGTCGCATTGGAGTAGCGGCAAGCACAAGAAGATGAGAAAGGTGGTCTACTACGAGACCGATACTTCATCACCTTCCACCTCCGGCTCCGACGCGCCGTCCGTAACTTCTAAGCGCCATGAGCGCAAGAAGTTTAGTAAGATCCCCCTACGCTATCCTCGCATTCCTAAACATACACCTTTACTTTCCGTCCCATTAGGCAAACCACCAACATTTGATGGTGAAGATTATGCTAGGTGGAGTGATTTAATGCGATTTCATCTAACCTCACTCCACAAAAGTATATGGGATGTTGTTGAGTTTGGTGTTCAGGTACCATCCGTAGGGGATGAAGATTATGATGAGGACGAAGTGGCCCAAATCCAACACTTCAACTCCCAAGCCACAACTATACTCCTCGCCTATCTAAGTCGAGAGGAGTATAATAAGGTGCAAGGGTTGAAGAGTGCTAAGGAAATTTGGGACGTGCTAAAGACCGCACACGAAGGAGATGAGGTGACCAAGATCACCAAGCGGGAAACGGTCGAGGGGGAGCTCGGTCACTTCCGTCTTCGCCAAGGGGAGGAGCCACAAGACATGTACAACCGGCTCAAAACCTTGGTAAACCAAGTGCGCAACCTCGGGAGCAAAAAATGGGATGACCACGAGGTGGTTAAGGTTATTCTTAGATCACTTGTTTTCCTTAACCCTACTCAAGTTCAATTAATTCGTGGCAATCCTAGATATACACTAATGACTCCCGAGGAAGTAATCGGGAATTTTGTGAGCTTTGAATTGATGATCAAAGGCTCAAAGAAGATTAACGAGCTTGACGGCCCCTCCACGTCCGAAGCACAACCGGTCGCATTCAAGGCGACGGAAGAAAAGAAGGAGGAAGCTACTCCAAGTCGAACACCCATCGACGCCTCCAAGCTCGACAACGAGGAGATGGCACTCATCATCAAGAGCTTCCGCCAAATCCTCAAGCAAAGGAGGGGGAAAGATTACAAGCCCCGCTCCAAGAAAGTTTGCTACAAGTGTGGTAAGCCTGGTCACTTTATAGCAAAATATCCTATTTCTAGTGACAGTGACAGGGGCGATGACAAGAAGGGGAGAAGAAAGGAGAAGAAGAAGTACTACAAGAAGAAGGACGGCGATGCCCATGTTTGCCGGGAGTGGGACTCCGACGAGAGCTCCACCGACTCCTCCTTCGACGAGGACGCCGCCAACATCGCCGTCACCAAGGGACTTCTCTTCCCCAACGTCAGCCACAAATGCCTCATGGCCAAGGACGGCAAAAGGAAGAAGGTAAAATCAAGATCCTCCACTAAATATGAAACCTCTAGTGATGAGGAAAATGCTAGTAATGAGGAGGATAACTTGCGTATTCTTTTTGCCAACCTAAACATGCAACAAAAAGAAAAGTTAAATGAATTAATTAGTGCTATTCATGAGAAGGATGATCTCTTGGACTCCCAAGAGGACTTCCTTATTAAAGAAAACAAAAAACATGTTAAGGTTAAAAATGCTTATGCTCTAGAAGTAGAGAAATGTGAAAAATTATCTAGGGAGCTAAGCACTTGCCATGAGACTATTGCCAACCTTAGAAATGAAAATGCTAGTTTAAATGCTAAGGTTGATTCTCATGTTTGTAATGTTTCAATTCCCAATCTTAGAGATGATAATGTTGATTTGATTGCTAAGATTGAAGAATTGAATAATTCTCTTGCTAGTCTTAGGATTGAAAATGAAAAATTGCTCGCTAAGGCTAAAGATTTTGATGTTTGCAATGTCACTATTTCTAACCTTAGAAGTGAAAATGATATATTACATGCTAAGGTTGTAGAATTAAAATCTTGCAAACCCTCTACATCTACCATTGAGCATGTTTCTATTTGCACTAGATGTAGAGATGTTAATATTGATGCTATTCATGATCATGTGGCTTTAATTAAACAACAAAATGATCATATAGCAAAATTAGATGCTAAAATTGCCGAGCATGAACTTGAAAATGAAAAATTTAAATTTGCTCGTAGTATGCTCTATAGTGGGAGACACCCTGGCATCAAGGATGGCATTGGCTTCCAAAAGGGGGACAATGTCAAACTTAATGCCCCTCCTAAGAAATTGTCCAATTTTGTTAAGGGCAAGGCTCCCATGCCTCAGGATAACGAGGGTTACATTTTGTACCCTGCCGGTTATCCCGAGAGCAAAATTAGGAGAATTCATTCTAGGAAGTCTCACTCTGGCCCTAACCATGCTTTTATGCATAAGGGTGAGACATCTAGCTCTAGGCAACCAACCCGTGCTAAGTTGCCTAAGAAGAAAACTCCTAATGCATCAAATGGTCATGACATTTCATTTAAAACTTTTGATGCATCATATGTTTTGACTAACAAATCCGGCAAGGTAGTTGCCAAGTTTGTTGGGGGCAAACATAAGGGCTCCAAGACTTGTGTTTGGGTACCCAAAGTTCTTGTTTCTAATGCCAAAGGACCCAAAACCGTTTGGGTACCTAAAGTCAAGAACTAAATTTGTTTTGTAGGTTTATGCATCTGGGGGCTCAAGTTGGATCATCGATAGCGGGTGCACAAACCACATGACAGGGGAGAAGAAAATGTTCTCCTCCTACGAGAAAAACCAAGATCCCCAACGAGCTATCACATTCGGGGATGGAAACCAAGGTTTGGTCAAAGGTTTGGGTAAAATAGCTATATATCCTGACCATTCCATTTCCAATGTTTTTCTTGTTGATTCATTAGATTACAACTTGCTTTCCATTTCCCAATTATGTCAAATGGGCTACAACTGTCTATTTACTGATGTAGGTGTCACTGTCTTTAGAAGAAGTGATGATTCAATAGCATTTAAGGGAGTGTTAGAGGGTCAGCTATACTTGGTAGATTTTGATAGAGCTGAACTTGACACTTGCTTAATTGCTAAGACTAACATGGGTTGGCTCTGGCACCGCCGACTAGCCCATGTTGGAATGAAGAATCTTCATAAGCTTCTACAGGGAGAGCACATTTTAGGATTAACAAATGTTCATTTTGAGAAAGACAGGATCTGTAGCGCATGTCAAGTAGGGAAGCAAGTTGGCACTCATCATCCACACAAGAATATCATGACGACTGACAGGCCACTGGAGCTCCTACACATGGACCTATTCGGCCCGATTGCTTACATAAGCATCGGCGGGAGTAAGTACTGTCTAGTTATTGTGGATGATTATTCTCGCTTCACTTGGGTATTCTTTTTGCAGGAAAAATCTCAAACCCAAGAGACCTTAAAAGGATTCTTGAGACGGGCTCAAAATGAGTTCGGCTTAAGGATCAAGAAAATTAGAAGCGACAACGGGACGGAGTTCAAGAATTCACAAAATTGAAGGTTTCCTTGAGGAGGAGGGGATCAACATGAGTTCTCTTCTCCCTATACCCCACAACAAAATGGTGTAGTGGAGAGGAAGAATCGAACTCTATTGAACATGGCAAGAACCATGCTTGATGAGTACAAGACGCCGGATCGGTTTTGGGTCGAGGCGGTTAACACCGCTTGCTATGCCATCAACCGGTTGTATCTACACCGAATCCTCAAGAAGACATCATACGAACTCCTAACCGATAAAAAGCCCAACATTTCATATTTTAGAGTCTTTGGTAGCAAATGCTTTATTCTTATTAAAAGAGGTAGAAAATCTAAATTTGCTCCTAAGACAGTAGAAGGCTTTTTACTAGGATATGATTCAAACACAAGGGCATATAGAGTCTTTAACAAGTCCTCAGGACTAGTTGAAGTTTCTTGTGACGTTGTGTTTGATGAAACTAACGACTCTCAAGTAGAGCAAGTTGATCTTGATGAGATAGGTAATGAAGAGGCTCCGTGCATCACGCTAAGGAACATGTCCATTGGGGATGTGTGTCCTAAGGAATCCGAAGAGCCCACTCAAGCACAAGATCAACCATCCTCCTCCACGCAAGCATCTCCACCAACTCAAATTGAGGATGAGGCTCAAGTTGATGAAGGAGAAAATCCAAATGATGAGTCACCTCAAGATGACGGCAATGATCAAGGGGGAGATGCAAATGATCAAGACAAGGAGGATGAAGAATCAAGACCGCCACACCCAAGAGTCCACCAAGCAATCCAACGAGATCACCCCGTCGACACCATCCTCGGCGACATTCATAAGGGGGTAACCACTAGATCTCGTGTTGCACATTTTTGTGAGCATTACTCTTTTGTTTCCTCTATTGAGCCACACAGGGTAGAGGAAGCACTCCAAGATTCGGATTGGGTGATGGCGATGCAAGAGGAGCTCAACAACTTCACTAGGAATGAGGTATGGCATTTAGTTCCACGTCCTAATCAAAATGTTGTAGGAACCAAATGGGTCTTCCGCAACAAGCAAGATGAGCATGGTGTGGTGACAAGGAACAAAGCTCGACTCGTGGCCAAGGGGTATTCACAAGTCGAAGGTTTGGATTTCGGTGAAACCTATGCACCCGTAGCTAGGCTTGAATCAATTCGTATATTATTAGCCTATGCTACTTACCATGGCTTCAAGCTTTACCAAATGGACGTGAAGAGTGCCTTCCTCAATGGACCAATCAAGGAAGAGGTCTATGTTGAGCAACCTCCCGACTTTGAAGACAGTGAGTACCCTAACCATGTCTATAGGCTCTCTAAGGCGCTTTATGGGCTCAAGCAAGCCCCAAGAGCATGGTATGAATGCCTAAGAGATTTCCTTATAGCTAATGGCTTCAAAGTCGGCAAGGCCGATCCTACTTTATTTACTAAAACTCTTGACAATGATTTGTTTGTATGCCAAATTTATGTTGATGATATTATATTTGGGTCTACTAACGAATCTACATGTGAAGAATTTAGTAGGATCATGACACAGAAATTCGAGATGTCAATGATGGGGGAGTTGAAGTATTTCTTGGGATTTCAAGTAAAGCAACTCCAAGAGGGCACCTTCATTAGCCAAACGAAGTATACTCAAGACATTCTAAACAAGTTTGGAATGAAGGATGCCAAGCCCATCAAGACTCCCATGGGAACCAATGGGCATCTCGACCTCGACACGGAAGGTAAATTCGTCGATCAAAAGGTATACCGGTCGATGATAGGTTCATTACTCTATTTATGTGCATCTCGACCGGACATTATGCTTTCCGTATGCATGTGTGCAAGATTCCAAGCCGACCCTAAGGAATCTCACCTTACGGCCGTAAAACGAATCTTGAGATATTTGGCTTATACTCCTAAGTTTGGGCTTTGGTACCCTCGGGGATCCACATTTGATTTAATTGGTTATTCGGATGCCGATTGGGCGGGGTGCAAAATCAATAGAAAGAGCACATCGGGGACTTACCAGTTCTTGGGAAGGTCCTTGGTGTCTTGGGCTTCAAAGAAGCAAAATTCTGTGGCTCTTTCTACCGCCGAAGCCGAGTACATTGCCGCAGGCCATTGTTGCGCGCAATTACTTTGGATGAGGCAAACTCTTAGGGACTATGGTTACAAATTAACCAAAGTTCCTCTTCTATGTGATAATGAGAGTGCAATCCGCATGGCGGATAATCCCGTTGAGCATAGCCGCACTAAACACATAGCCATTCGGTATCATTTTCTTAGGGATCACCAACAAAAAAGGGGATATCGAGATTGCATATATTAACACTAAAGATCAATTAGCCGATATCTTTACCAAGCCACTAGATGAACAAACTTTTACCAGACTTAGGCATGAGCTAAATATTCTTGATTCTAGGAATTTCTTTTGATATCTTGCCCACTTAGCTCTTAAATATACCTTTGATCATGTCTCTTTTATATATGCTATGACTAATGTGTTTTCAAGTGTATTTCAAACCAAGTCATAGGTATATTGAAAGGGAATTGGAGTCTTCGGCGAAGACAAGGCTTCCACTCCACTCTATCACTCATCCTTCGCCGTCGCTCCGAGCAATTCTTCGTCTTTGGTATAATCTTCACTCATATGTTTTATTTGCCAAAGGGGAGAAAGTGGTTAGTAAAGGGCTCTAATGATTCCGTTTTTGGCGATTCATGCCAAAGGGGGAGAGAGTATGAGCCCAAAGCAAAAGGACCACACCACCACCCTAATTTTGAAACTAATGTTTTTCAATTGATAAATTTCAAATTGGTATCTTATAGTGTTCAAAAGGGAGAGAAAGTAGTATTTTCAAAATTGATATCTTAAAACCCTCTTGAACACGAAGAGGAGAATTTATTGAGGGGGAGTTTTGTTTAGTCAAAGGAAAAACATTTGAAACAAGGGGAGAAAATGTCAAATCTTGAAAATGCTTCGCAAAATCTTATTCATTTATCTTTGACTATTTGCAAAAGGACCTTGAAAAGGATTTACAAAAAGAATTTGCAAAAACAAAACATGTGGTGCAAGCGTGGTCCAAAATGTTAAAAATAAAGAAACAATCCATGCAGATCTAGTAAGTAATATTTTTTGGCTCAATTCTAAGTAACCTTTGGACTTACATTTTGCAAACTAGTTCAACTATGCACTTGTATATTTGCTTTGGTTTGTGTTGGCATCAATCACCAAAAAGGGGGAGATTGAAAGGGAATTAGGCTTACACCTATTTCCTAAATTGATTTTGGTGGTTGAATTGCCCAACACAAATATTTGGACTAACTAGTTTGCTCTAGTCTATAAGTTATATAGGTGCCAAAGGTTCACAATAAGCCAATAAAAAGACCAAGAAAAAGGGTTCAAACTAAAGAGCAAAGGGACAACCGAAGGCACCCTGGTCTGGTGCACCGGACTGTCCGGTGTGCCACCGGACAGTGTCCGGTGCACCACCGGATAGTGTCCGGTGCACCAGGGGACTTCAAGCTGAACTTCGCACCTTCAGGAATTTTCAGAGGAGCTTCGCTATAATTCACCGGACTGTCCGGTGCACCACCGGACAGTGTCCGGTGCTCCAGAGGATAGCTACTCTGAACTCGCCAGCTTCGGGAATCCACTCGGCTATAATTCACCGGACATGTCCGGTGCACACCGGACTGTCCGGTGTAATGGCGGAGTAACGGCTACTTCAGCGCAACGGTCACCTGCTACAGCATTAAATGCGCGCCAGCGCGCGCAGAGGAGCAGAGCACGCGCGGGTGGCACACCGGACAGCCTACAGGGCTTGTCCGGTGCACCACCGAACAGCCAGGCGGGCCCACATGTCAGAGCTCCAACGGTCGAACCCTAATGGTCGGGTGACGTGGCTGGCGCACCGGACACTGTCCGGTGGCGCACCGGACTGTCCGGTGCGCCCATCGACAGCAGCCTTCACCAAACGACTAGTTTGGTGGTTGGGGTTATAAATACCCCAACCACCCCACATTCAAGTCATCCAAGTTTTCACACTTCTACACCTTACAAGAGACTCTAGCATTCAATTCTAGACACACCAAAGTGATCAAATCCTCTCCAACTCCGCACAAAGCTTTAGTGACTAGTGAGAGAGATTTGTTGTGTTCTTTTGAGCTCTTGCGCTTGGATTGCTTCTTTCTTTCTCATTTGTTCTTGTGATCAAAACTCAATTGTAACCGAGGCAAGAGACACCAATTGTGTGGTGGTCATTGCGGGGAAGTTTTGTTCCCGGTTGATTTGAGAAGAGAAGCTCACTCGGTCTGAGGGACCGTTTGAGAGAGGGAAAGGGTTGAAATAGACCCCGCCTTTGTGGCCTCCTCAACGGGGAGTAGGTTTGCGAAAACCGAACCTCGGTAAAACAAATCATTGCGTCTCACTTCTTCATTCACTCGCGATTTGTTTTTACGCCCTCTCTCGGACTCTTCTATTTCTAACGCTAACCCGGCTTGTAGTTGTGATTAACTTTGTAAATTTCAGTTTCGCCCTATTCACCCCCCTCTAGGCGACTTTCACTTACTCGATCTTTTTTTTACATGTTACTTTAGAGAGAGTGTGTATGATGATGATGGCAATCTATTGGAAGAGAAGCCCAAAGAAGCTAATGAAGTAGAAAAAAGGAAAAAGATAGCAGTGGTAAGAAACAACATAGAATAGGTGATTCAAAGAGCAAAAAGTTCAAATGAAGCCATGGATTTATTAGTATCAAGTGTGCTGAACATAGGTGAATCTTTGGGACACATTGTATCTAACATGTTGTAGCCTACACAAGAAGAATATGAGAATTTTATTGGTTGCAAAATTTCAACAGACATACAAATACACCTCCCAAATGATGTTCGATCAAAGGGTAGGAGTAAAAGAATCAAGAGGGCTAAAGAAAAGAATGCGAGGAAAGACATGAAGGAGGCACCTATTTAGATTAATTTTGTTGTGGTTTGGTACCAAAGTCTGAATTTTGTTTTTGAATGCTTTTTATATTTTGCTACAAAGTCTGAATTTTGCTTCTGAATGTGATATGAATGTAACTCATTTGAATCTTAGCTCAATGTCTATTTGAATTTTTCATTTGTTTAGAATTAAGAATGCTAATACACAAATTTCATGCCTTGCTTGAGGAATAACCATGAGAGTTACAATTGCTAATATCAACTGTACATAATGAATATGAGAAATACACAAATTTCATGCCTTGCTCAAAAGCCTTTTTTTACAAGCATCACTGGGCGGCAGTTGGTGTGTGCTACAGTCGGTCGGCGAGGGCGCGGGTTGCCGGAGTGAGCGGCGGTCGGCTGTGTCGTCCGTGTGGGCGCGTGGGCGGCGGTCGGAGGAGCAATAGTCGTCGGAGGGGGCGTCGGTCGGCGGTCGGCCGCGGCGGTGGCACCTGCTTTTGGTTCGATGGTGTTTCAGATGGAAAAGCTAAAATGAAGAAGCAGGGGATTCTGCAACATTGCAACCGAGCGTCGCCTACGGCACGTGAGCACTTCTCTCACGAACGAGATCGTACTCCGACAACATGTTTTACTTGCCCATACGTTCATCCGCTGGAGGCAGCACACCACCGGTTGATCTCAAAGTTGACTAAATCTCGAAAACAACATGACATGCGTATCAGGCGCTGGAATTTTATATTCATTCATGCTCCTACATAATGCGTGCCTCGGTTCATCCGATGCAACGCCACCGTCCGTCCTACAGCTCTGGTCGCGCGAGCTAATAATAACAGATGGCGTGGCCTGCGCCGCCGTTCCTGCACGCGCCGTCGCCGCTCGAGGCGTGGGCGTCGGCGGCGGGCGCCGTCGCGATGGCCTTCCTGGCCGTCTCCGAGTTCCGAGGCGACCACTTGGCCTACTCCAAGTTCTCGCGCGGCGGCGGCGGCGGCGGCGGCGGCGGCCAGCAAGGGACGAAGCAGCAGCAGCAGCGGCAGCGGGTGCGGGTACCGAGCCGAATCGGGATGGTGCTGCTCTACTTCCCGGCGCTCGCCGCCGCGGTCGCGTCCTTCGCGGTGCCAGGCGCCGTCGACGGCGCGCGCGCGCACGTCCTCAGCGCCGCCATCGCCGTCCACTTCCTCAAACGGGTCCTCGAGGCGCTCTTCCTCCACCGGTACAGCGGGAGCATGCCGCTGGCCACGTCGCTGCTGATCGCCGGCCACTACCTGTTCGCCGGCGGCGGCATGATCTACGCGCAGCGCCTCAGGCGCCGCGGGCTCCCGGAGCCCCGCGTGGACCTGCTGCTTCCCGGCGTGCTCGCCTTCGCCGTCGGCCTCGCCGGCAACTTCTACCACCACTACCTCCTCTCGAGGCTGAGGGCGCGCCACGGCGGTGACGCAGGCGGCGAGGGGGCGTACAGGATCCCCAGCGGCGGGCTGTTCGGCCTCGTCGCCTGCCCGCACTACCTCTTCGAGACCCTCGCCTTCTTCGGCCTCGCCATGGTCTCCCAGACGCTGTTCGCGCTCACCGTGGCCGTGGGCACCGCGGCCTACCTCGCCGGCCGGAGCCGCGCCACCAGGAAGTGGTACGCCGCCAAGTTCGACGACTTCCCGTCCAGGGTCAAAGCTCTTGTGCCCTATGTCTGGTAGCGTAATGTGTTCTGGGATTATGTATGATATAATAAAAGATACTATTGTTGTGTGCATATTTATTAATTACGATAATTATTGTGGTGTGCATGCACATTGCACTTGGACAAGATCACGAGAGAGATACAACCATGAACCATGTCACGTTTGGTGGTGGCAGGCTGGCTGGCACCTGGAAGCGTGACGAGAGAGGTGTCCGGACAAATCCCAACGACTCCCTGTCTCATCCGCCATGCACAAACCGCCGCACGACGCGGACTAGCTCACCCGCAGCCTCGCCATCGGGCTCGAGGATGGCGAACCCGTGCCCCGCGCCAGGGAACTCGACGAGGTCGACGCGCCTGTTGCCCGCGGCGGCGGCCCGCGCCCGCGCCCGCGCCACGTACTCCCTGATGCGGTCGATCAGCATGTCGCGGTCGCCGGCCGCGACGAGCAGCGGCGGGAGCTCGCCCACCTCCGGGTTCGCGGCCGGGTGGTCCCGCGTCGCCCCCGCCGGCAGCGCCAGGCGCCACATCTGGTCGTACAGCGGGAGCGTCAGGAACGCGTCTCCCAGGCAGGCCGCCTCCGACCGCGTCCTCCGCTCGCCGCCGAAGAAGGGCCACAGCAGCACGCACCCGGCGAGGCGCCGCCCCGGCGCCGCGGCGGCGTGGTGCGCGATGTTGGCGCCGGCCGAGTCGCCCGACACGAACACGCGGCCCAGGTCCGCCGCGTCGGCGAGCCACGGGTCGGCGCCCCCGCCCGCCGCAGCCTGCTGCTCCTGCGCGCCGAGCCAGGAGAAGATGGCGTCGGCGTCCTGGAGCGCCGCGGGGAGCCGGTGCTCCGGGGCCAGGCGGTAGTCGGCGGAGAGCACCACGGCCGGGAGCGCGGCGGCGAGGCGGGCGCACGCGGCGTGGAACTCCGGCGACGCGAAGCTGCCGACGATGAAGCCGCCGCCGTGGAAGTAGACCAGCACCGGGAGCTTCTCGGCGCCGCCGTTCCCCGCCCTGGAGGACGATGGCACGTACATGCGGAGGCTCAGGTTGCGAGCCTCGTCGTAGACGACGTCCTTGCATCGGACCGATGCCGCATCGTCGGCAGAGGCCAAGCAGGGCGGCGCCGGCTCCTCGTCAGGGAGGAGGACGTGGGAGGCCGGCGCGCGCTTGACGGTGCCGTCGCTCATGAGCTGGACGAGCCCGAGGCAGTCCTCCACGATGCGCGGAGGTGGAGCCTCGCCGGAGACACCGGACGCTGGCGAGGTGGTCGTGGTCGACGACATGGCAATGTGGAGTGGAGCAAGCAACAGCAGCGTGGCGTGGCTAGCTTTTGGCGTGCAGCATATATGCTATGAATAACGCGCTTCAGCTGGTCCTCACTCGTGACAGCATGCATATGCCTGGCAAATTAGCTTACCATATGGTAACATTTGGATTCATTAGTGATTTAGTAGTATAGTTAGCTAGCAAATACTACCAAATATTACCTGGCTAATTATTAACATAGGCTGTTTGGGTCGTTCGCTGACCAAGTATAGTAGTATAGTTCTAGTGAAACAGAAGAGTTATAATAAGTTTAATAAGTTTGATGGGTCAACGTTAAACCTTCATATTCTAATGGAGATAAAACCCGGAAAAGAATCCATTGAGGCATAACCATGGGAACCCATGTATGGTGCTAAATGAAGAAGAGCCAGATCAACACTCCCTTGATGACGTGTTGTGTTGCGATCTCGGCACGACGTCAAGTGAGTAAGGATCACATCACTACTTCCTTAGTGATACTATACTAATCAACGCCCAAGTGTAGTAAAAATTATGCACAAAAATCTTCGTATCATCGATGGGTGTGAAGGGTAAAAAATAGTTAAGGAAATTGGTTGAGATAATGACTATAAGACATGTAAATATCCTATACATCCAAGAGATAAATAGAAGGATCGGAAGACAAAGTAGACGAATAATACCGACTTTAAACTTTGGTACAGAAGAATAGCTACAAATAAATATATATTAGGAGTTTTAATTGACAAGAGTCTCAAGAACGGTGTAATGGGTGTCAGAAGGCAAGAAGATAATGTTATCTTAGTCAAACTTATCGTTAGTGATTTAGTGTTGAATGTAATTAGCGTGTATGCCCCCAAGTAGGCCATGATGAGGGTGCTAAGAGACTTTTCTAGGAAGACTTAGATGGTATGATTAGAGCTATACCAATTAGTGATAAGTTTTTCATAGAAAGAGGTCTCAATGGGCATGTAGGTAAAACAACTAAAGGTTTCAAGATGGTTTATGGAGATTTTTTGTATGGTAGCATAAATTATGAGGAAGAGAAAGTCATGGACTTTACGGTAACATTTGACCTATTGATAGTTAACACTTCCTTTATAAAAAGATAATCTCATTTAGTGATATATAGTGGTGGCCAACACTCTACTCAGATTGGCCTTGTCCTCATAGGGAGCAAGGATGAATAAGCATGCTTGGATTACAAGGTGATACTTAGGAACGTGTTGTCTCTCAACATAAGATTGTGGTGACTGTCTTTCATTTTCAGTTATGTGCCCATAGAGATAAACAAACTAAGATTACGCGGACAAAGTGGTGGAGACCGAAAGGAGGGATAGGAGAATTCTTCAAAGAAAAGGCCATCAAAGTGGGCAATTGTAACGAAGAAGATGATGCAGACAATATGTGTGTGAAGATGGCACCTTGCATTTGAAAGATAGCCTCATAGATGTGTGGAGAAACCAAAGAGAGTGCAGGCAAAGCTTAAAGATACTTGGTGATAGAACTGAGAGCACCTAGAGGGGCTGAATAGGTGATCCTGAGAAATAGACTTAAAAACACACAAACTTGGTCTAAAAATGAAGTTAGTGTAAATTAAACCAAGTTTGATATAGGGAGAAGAGTGAAAAGTTTCCTTCACTTGAGTGCTCTTTCAAGGTATGAAAGATTCTAAGAGCAATATCACAAGTGAGAAATGAGAACTTAGGAAGACGAAGAATCGCAATAAAGTAAATGAGACAAGAGACACGATGATTTTTACCCCGTGGTTCGGTCAAGCATAATATGCTTGCCTACTTCACATTGTGGTGTCCCAATGGACAAGGATTGCACTCAACCCCTCTCAAGTAATCACAAAGATCAACATGAGTGTCGCAGTTTCTTATATCAAGTATTCCCGTTTGTGAGGAATCTCCACAACTTGAAGTCTCTCACAGCCTTAAAAGGTCAAAATCACAACTCAGAGTAAAAAAGGGAGATATAGTACACACACAATAGCACAATGCAGCAACACACGCAAGAATCACAAAGAAACGAGTGCAAGAACACAAGATCACAAAAACAACACAGAACTCGCGCTCAGATCTCACTAAAATCACTAGCAGGCGTGGTCGCAGCGTATCATAGTGTTATGTAGCTCTTGAGGTGCTTGAGTGCTGGTACGAGACACCTAGGGGTCCTTTTATAGCCCCAAGGGGCCTAGGAACCATTGGCTTCTCCATATGGAAGCCCCCAAAATTGTCATGTATGCGGGCGCACCAAACTGTTCGGTGATCCATCGAACAGTCTGCAGTAACGGTCGACATAGGATCTTGATTAGCTAGTTTCCTTTTCTGACATGGCACAGGACCGTCTGGTGCGCCGTCGGACAGTGGCCACGTCACCTAGTCGTTGGCGCGCTGGCGCCCGCTGGGGAAAGAGCCGTTGGAGACACTGTTCGATGCACCGAACATGTTACTGTTCACGGTCCGATGAACTTTATAATAAAATTCTCGAGACTGAGGACTTCGGTCGTACGTATCACCGGACAGTCTAGTGAGTCCCAGACTTGCCCAACTTTGGCTCATTTGAGCCAAACTTCTCCGACTTATTTTGGTCTTTCTCGAGGGCTTCCCTGTGACTTAGAAAAACATAATTAGCACATAAATTAATTGGCTAAGTGTAGGATTCATACCTCATTCATGTGGTTTCTCCACAATTTACAGTATGCCCGAAACTAAGTCCAAAAGTCACTTTTCTTGTAGAAAAGAGTTAGTGGCCAAACCAAGATACTAGATACATTGTAATGGATATGTGCAACTTATCTAAACATTCAAACATGTTGGTTTTACCATTTTACCCATAGATGCACATTTGGACCCCTTGGTGAGCTCTTTTGGACTTGATCTCCTTAGTTTGCCTCTAAGTGAACCTGTGCTTATACTCATACCAAAATAGTTAGTCTAATATGGTGTATTGAGCACTTAGTCACCAAAGTAGGTATAAATGGCTCTATGGCACATTTCCCTTTCAAGAACAACCCCAAACGACTATTAAGGAGAAGAAAAATATTGTAGACGTTTGTACCATGATAGAATTATGTATGCTTGACACGAGTGCTAAGAAGAATATATGTGGTCAGGGTAGTTTGGCCCCGAGAGCACACAATGGCACATGGACGCTATGGACCCTCTTGTGGCCCAGAGATTTTTAGAGTCTCCGATCTCACATTATAAGAGCCATCAAGCTTCGGACCCTTTGAAGCCTAAGGCATCTATATATGGGAATAAGGGACTTAATACGACTAAGTGTAACCCTATCTTAAGACAAAAGGATGTGCCTGGGTCCATACATCCCTAAGGTAAGGGCCCACATATAATCCCTCATGCATGACAAATCTGTAGCGTTAGTTTAGCAGATAAGTCAGTACCGTTTGGTTCACATATTTGTAACGTAATGGGTAAGTGACAACGTTAAATCATGTTTGTTTTAGTCTAACCATAATCAAATACCATACTAAAAATTGATACCGGACTATTCAAACTTGTTACCGCCAGTAATCGAGTGTAAACCATTCCATTACCATTACCCTTTACGTTATATTTCGTGAACCAAACAACACCTTAGCTATAACACATTAATTGTGTGATATGCGATAATTACACGCCTAACAAGCATGATGTTGTATGAGAGCACTATACGATATGTTCATCGACATACATGCGCACACAAAGTATATTGTGTGATATGTATTGAACGACACTAGCCCTGGTGCCCATAACCCTATGACATATAGAGATGTCCAGATGGACCGCCCGGTCCGGTCCGGCCCGGGCCCGGTGAAGCCCGGCCCGTTTTGGGCTTGACCCGCCAGACACGGTTAGAAAACCGGGCCGGGCCGTCTAGGCACGCGGGCTCAATTTCCTGTCCGAGCCCGGCCCGCAACGGGCCTAAACGGGCCGGGCCGGCCCGTTTAGCCCGAAAAAGCGGGCTATGCGGGCCGGTAAGCACGTTTTAGTATAAAAAAGCGGGCTTAACGGGCTTAGAGCTAAACGGGCCGTGCCGGGCTAGCCCACCGTGCCTAGTTTCTTGTCCGAGCCCGGCCCGCTTATTCGTGCCGGGCCGGCCCGGGCCGGCCCGGGCCTCGCATAGAACCGGGCCGTGCCGGGCTCGGACCGGGTCCAAACAACGGGCTTCGTGCCGGGGTCGTGGGTCTCGTGCTTATTGGACATCTATAATGACATATATGGTGATTGTGGTGAAACGACATGTACCATGACTAAAGCCATGCATCGTCCAGTCGTTTTCGGAACCTGAGCTGAAAATCCAGCCATTTCTTAATTTGTCAATATTTCCACTACTGTGATATACTGATAATATTGACAAATTAAGCACCGTACACAAATCGCCTGATGACCCGGATGAGGTCGTCGGCGGCCTCACCGCACGGCTCCATGGCGAAGAACCCATGCCCCTGCCCCGCGAACACGACGAGCTCGACGGCCTTCCCGGCCGCCTTGAGCCTGGCGACGTAGTCGACCACGCGGTCGTGCAGCGGGTCCTGGTCGGGGTCCACGACGAGCAGCGGCGGGAAGGCCGCGCCGAGGTCGCGGAGCGGGACGCTCCCCGGCGCGAACGGGTTCGCGAACGGGTGGTCCTTGGTCGCGCCCGCCGGCAGCGCCAGGCGCCACATCTGGTCGAACAGCGCCGTGCCCATGGGCTGGTCGGCCGGGAACGCCGCCTCGGACGGCGTCGGCTCCTCGCCGCCGAAGTATGGCCAGAGCATGACGCACCCGGCGAGTCGGAGCGGGGCGAGGGAGAGCCCTCCACCGGAGCTAGCGTGACGCACGGCGACGTGGTGCGAGATGTTGCCGCCGGCCGAGTCGCCGGCGACGAACACGCGGGCGAAGTCGGCCGACTCGGCGAGCCACGGGTCCGACTCCGCGCCCGCGGCGGAGGGCGGCGCGGCCTGGGCGCGCAGCCAGGCGAAGGCGGACTCGGCATCGTCCAGCGCCGCGGGGAGGCGGTGCTCCGGCGCCAGGCGGTAGTCCGCGGACAGCACGAGCGCCGGGAGCTCGGCGGCGAGCCGGAGCGCGCCGGCATGGAAGCTGGCCACCTCGAAGCTGAGCAGGCAGAAGCCACCGCCGTGGAAGTACACCAGCACCGGCAGCTTCGTCTCCCCGGCTGCGGCGCCAGTGGGCCGGTACATGCGGAGCCGGAGGCCGCGCGTGTCCTCGTACACCACGTCCTTCCACTGCACGGGCAGGTCCGTGTCCGACGGCACGCGGCCGATGGGACGGAGCATGGAGTAGTCCGTGGACCGCCTCACTGTGCCGTCGCTCAGCAGCTGCACGAAGCCGAGGCAGTCCTCCACGACGTGCGGCTCCGCTGCCGTGCCTGCAGCCGGCGACGACATGGCCGGACAGCCGGTTGGCTCCTCAACACGTGAGACAAGCGTGCAAAGTGTGTGTGACCGTGCGAGGCTGCTTGAACCTACAAACAATTCGGTGTCTTTTTATAAATTTAATTAAGTTTATAGTAGTTCGATTTGCAACAATTATATAAGTTAACTAGATATGTGCTCGTGCGTTGCCACGAGAGTTAAAATTTCTAAGACATTAATAACCACACGCAGATAGTTAAATTTCTAACTTATCTTATGTTGCTCAAGCTGATGCACATATTCATGCACAAATCATATATCGTTTTATCACCAGTCGTACCTTCAACCTTCGGCTCCATCTAGTTGAATAAATTTGGTCGTGGTCGTGTTCTACGACCGCGCCGGGGCGGGGAACGCGCACAGGCAGAGGAGCAGCAGCAGCGCGCTCATCCTCAGTGCATGCACAGGCGGCCGCCGCATCGTGTCTTTCACTGTGGATAGGCGACGGAGAAGGCGGCGGCAACGGACACGTACGTGTTCCCGGGCTGCATGACGTAGGTGACGAGCGTCGTGGCGTTGTCGGTGGTGGCCGGGCACTGGCAGAAGACGGGGAACATGACCATGGTGCCAACGTCGAGGTCGGTGGGCACCAGCATAGGGTTCACGCGCTCCACGGCCTGGTACTGCGTGAGGTTCTGTAGCTTGGTAACGCAGAGTCGCAGACGTTACAGCAAACAAGATAGCTAGGGCAGCTGCGAGGATAAGCTCAGAGTGAGTAGTGGCCACTGTTGGTCAAAGAGTTCCCATCGGCCGCCGTCAGATCATCAATGTTTGAATTCTTTTACAAATCAAGAAAAAATGTGGAGAGGAAGAAAATGAGACCCAGAAGTAACATTATTACAGCATATTTTGGGTCCATAAATCGAAGGAAATGATGACTTTACTAATTACTCATTCGGTGAACTATTAGTTGTCGTTTTAAACAAGGTTTGAGTCAAATTTATAAATTTTTGACTACAAATAACTATTTTATTATTTAGTTTTGAAACCTAATGTTTATATGCTCTGGTTTGTCTTAGCATGTATTTTTATAAAAGTATAAATGTATTAAGAGTTTATTTGTTTTTTTAAAAGATCGATTAAAGTTATATTTTAGAGACCATATCATTGTCCTAAATGATAACTAATAAGACACCGGAGAGGCGGAGAGCAGGGGAGACCGGAGGAAAGCAAAGGAAAGCAAAACCGTGTCCTTTCTCAATGTTTGCTTTGCCGTTGAAACCGAACCAAATAGGACCTAAATATTTTTTTCCCAATCGCCGGATTTTGGAAGAACCAACAATAGTAATGACATGTTTTACTATGCTTCCCCACATTTTATCGATATGATGAAAAGTGAATACAACACCAGCTGAAACCCAGAAACAGTAAAAAAAAATGCTACACAATATTTGCGCCACGGTTGCAAAAGCACCGCTGCGTAGAGCAGCAGCAGCTATTCACCAACCATTCCTCGTATTATTCATGTTGGGCCAGACTCAGGGTGTGAACCAATATTGAGCCCACGTTTTGATAGTGGTCTGATAAGTTCCAGACGACACAAGCCCCTGTTACTGTTGGGAATCAGGATCCGGAAGTAGCATCGTTTTGCGAGGAGAACGGCTCGGGGCCGGACGAGATCGCCGGAAGCGACAGTGGGGACGTGGGGTAAGGACGTGGCGCGGCCGCCTGGTGAGGTGGTGGGTGCCGTGCCGACGACTCGGCCGGCAACGGAAGTGGTGCGTAGTACAGAACGCTGCCGTCTCGCCACCGCTAGGTGGCCCCGTCAAGCTGTACTTGATCGTAAAAAGGGTTCTCCTGTTAAAACGGCGTCAGGAGACGAATGTTTGCTCCATTATTTCCCATCCCTTCCCTGAGGCAGTTCAGTTTTTTTTTTTTTTTTTTTGGTACCGGTATAGTTTTGATGTGACGCCTACGTGCATTTGCCTCCAACGCATGCCATACAGGCACAGAGCAGTTCAGCGCATTATTGCAACTGTCAGCAGAGCACCGCGTCACGCCTCGCGGAACCAAAGCTTTTGATGAGTGAGCCAACAAGCCCACTGATGGCCATGGGGGGATCGATCCTCCAGTCAGGTGACGGTCATATGCAGACGTGAGGCGGGATCAGCTTTCCCGGATTCATGATGTTGTTGGGATCCAGCGCCGCCTTTATTCTTTTCATCGTCCTGAGTGACTCGATGCCCAACTCCTTCTCCAGGTACTGCCACCAAACAAAAAGGAGACCAATACAGAAATGGATGTCTCATCAGAAAATTATAAACAAGCAAACATGACTTAGAAACATGAAGGGTATGAAGTCTTTATCCTACTGTCCAATAGGCTAGGACTAGATATCAACGGACTGCTGATATCTGTAATAATACATTCACTCTAATGAAGTGTTTAGCATTCAGCCATTCTCGTTTTTTTTATTATGCCATGGTTTTATTATTAGCTGGTACTTGCCTTCATTTTCCCTGTGCCAACACCATGCTCTCCTGTGCATGTACCTGCAGTTAGGTGCCAGTCATGTTATCCCTTATTCGGTGACAGCATGTAAACTTTATAGACAAGAAGTAGGCTATTTATACCTTCCATAGACAGAGCTGTATGGACCATGAAATGGTTTAGTCTCTCTGCTTCCTTTCGTTGGTCCTCTTGGCTTGGATCAAACAGGATAATTGTGTGAAAATTTCCATCACCAGCATGAGCAATAACCAGACTGGAACATAAATAATCAGAAATAAATGTCTGCATAACCAAAATATGTATTCATGGCTTGATGAAGTTACTGTAAGGTAATGCCATCCCAGATAATATTGTTTTCCTCCAACCCGTAGGAGAGCTGTGTATCTTCGTATTAAGAAGAAAAACAAACCCTCGCAACACTCACCCACCACCCAATACAGTATTCCCTCCGTTCTTTTTTATTTGTCACGTTTTAGTTCAAAAAGGGTTTATTTATTGATTATTATGGGAATATTACTGATGATGTTTCGATTTCGAGTTCTTCCCCTCCTGATGGTGGTTAATGTGTTGGATTCATCGGCTTGCCGAGTTGCTGTTGCTGGTTTATTAATGGTACTCAGGGCTTAGGGGTACCGATTGGCTTGTTTCACCTATGAATCAAGTTAAAACAAACACTGGAGCATGAACGCGCGGTTGCTTTTGCAGGATAGTGTGACAACGAGGTCAGGACATCTTGGATCCTTAGGCTTGAGCATTATTATCTGAATTCCGCTCACAAATCACAAGAATTGAACTACAGTTTGGGCTGTGAGAGCTGAGAAAGTGACTCGTTTAAATCAGATGAAGAGTTTGAGATGAGGCAAGTTTCCAAACCAGGACACTTCTCAATGAACTAGCGGGCGACAAATATTCGAGAACGGAGGTAGTACTACACTACGCACAAGGAGGATCACCTTCTAACACATAAACAATTTGACCTGAACACAACTAGGACAGGCTGCTAAAACCCATCTGGCAGCAAGGCAAGGAGTTGGGTAACTCCTTCAGCCCCGGCAAGTCTCCAATCTCGCAGCTCTTTAACAGCTTGGGCAGGGCCCCTCTAATGAGGTTGCCATCAAAGACGGTTGCCTATCAGCCAAATCGACCAGGCTCCAAGAATGATGATAGAGTTGAGGCCTTTCTGGTGCAGACTCCCCCCACCATGGATTTTGCTTGTGCCCAGTTGCCCACCAATCGTCAAAGTTTGTATTCAGTGGAGTTGATGAGAGGGCTTGCACCCCGGTCGTTGCAGCCGTAAGAACCAAAATTCCTTAGCAAAACTGGGTCATGTGTAGGTTTTGGGTTGTTTATGCGCCCATTGTAGGTTTTGGGCCCAGTTTCCCTTAAAACTGGGTCAAATATTTTTTTTCTTAATTGAGAGGCAGAGCTCCTGCCATTACGTTCAAAAAAAATATTCTTAGCGAAACGGCAGCCACAAAATAGGTGGTTGATTGTCTCCCCATCCAGATCCTTTCAGGCCTTGTTCGGTTATTTCTGTCACATATGGATTGGATTGGAAAAGATTACGAAGATTTTGACTTACTTGGGATTTAATCCCACTCAATCCCGTCCAATCCACATGGATTGTACATAAAACGAACGGGTCCTCATACGATCTGAATCAGATTGACCCTTAAAACATCAACCCACACGCTGACTTTGCATAATACTTTCCGGAAGAGGAGAAACACCACAAGTGGGTATCAACAACATCAGGTTGTAGGTATCCTTCCAGCAGATCCCATAAATTGAGGTATTGTAGCAGACCCACAATGGTTAAAGTTCTGCTTAAGCCAGCAGTACACCCATGGATGGATATCCCACTTCGTACTGTTCTTCGATTGGCTCTCCTCTTGATAAAGGGCAGACCTAGTGTCTCTCACATGAGTGGGGTCTAGAGAAGGGATAAACCGAAGTAAGTCTTCTCCCCGCAAATACAGAGAGGCTGCTTCGAAACCGTGACTTTGACTCTGTGAGACAGCTCTCATCACTGCACCAGACCTGCCATTCTCTTGGATACGACTATACGAGGGAGAAGTGGTTAGGTGCAAGATCAGCCACCTGTTGTCCATGCGGCCATTGATCAGTTCAAAAAAGAATGGAGGCTCCACTGCCCATTATTGAGCAAACTGCTACCGAGAAAAGGCCCTTATACCATGAGCTTGAATCGGGAAGCCTGACCAAGGGCGGTCTGGGTCAGTTTTGTACAGCCAAAGCTATCTTAGTCGGATAGCACAGTTTAGGTGCTGAAGGTTGGAGATCCCTATTGGAAACCTTAACCCTAATCAGGGTTGGGAATGCATTGATTTAATAGAGTTAGGTGGGCCAAGGCCTATTACAATAGAGGTATACACTAACAGTTACGCTAACATCCCCACAGTCACAACTCTATACTGTACAGAAGTTGAGACTGGCCCGGAACTCGGTGAAAATAGTGGAAGAAAGCCCCTTGGTGAAGATGTCGGTGAATTGCGAAGTGGTCGGGTCGCGGAGAACGCGGACATCACCGACAACGATACGCTCGCAGACGAAGTGGAGGTCGATCTCCACGTGCTACATGTGTTGATGTTGCACGAGATTGGAGAGGTAGACCGTGATGACATTGTCGCAGTAGACAAGGGCGGTGAGTGCAAGGGGGCTGTGAAGCTCATGAAGAAGCTGACGGAGCTAGGAAGCCTCGGCCATGTCATTTACCAAAGCGCAATACTCGGCCTCAACGCTGGAGCGGGAGACAACAGGCTACCCCTTTGAGGACTAGGAGATGAGGTTGGTGTCCAGAATCACGGCATAGACGGATGTGGACCGGTGTGTGTCGTGGCACAACCCAATCAGCGTCGGTGTAGACCACCAACTCAGAAGTCAGAGATGGCCGAAGGAGGAGGCCGAAGTCGAGGGAGCTACGAAGGTAGCGAAGGATCCGCTTAAGAGCAGTGAGCTGGGGCTCCCGTAGGGTGTGCATGTGAAGACACACCTACTGGACAGCGTAGGTGATGTCGGACCTGGTGAACGTGAGGTATTGGAGAGCCCCAGTGAGGCTCTGGTAGGCCGTCGCGTTGCTGACTGAGGCGTTGTCGTCGTCAAAGAGCTTCTCCTGAGTGTCGACAGGGGTGGAACAGAGCTTGCAGTCAGACATGCCAGCCTGCAGTAGGATGTCGAGAGCATACTGGCACTGGTGAAGAAAAAGGCCCTAAGGGCGCCGCTCCACGGTGACCCCAAGGAAGTGGTGGAGAGGACCCAGGTCCTTCATCGCGAACTCGTGCTGAAGGGCAACGATCGTGCGCTAGAGGAGAGCGGCACTAGATGTCGTCGACGTAGAGGAGATAGATGGTGTCCTCGTTGTGCCGATAGATGAACAGGGACATATCCGACTTGGCCTCGACGAAACCGAGGGAGACCGAGTAGGAGGCGAAATGATTGTACCAAGCCCGCGATGCCTACTTGAGACCATACAATGAGTGGTTCAACTTACAGACCAAACTCGAGCGAGTGGAGTCGACGAAAGCCTACGGGATGGCTATAGTACACTGTCTCAGTCAGAGTGCCATATAGGAAGGCATTCTTGACGACCAGCTGGTGAACCGCCCAGTCCCAGGAGAGGGCTAGGGAGAGGATGGTCCAGCAAAAGAAACCAAAACCAAACAGATCATGTCACACCAAACAGAACCAAAACCAAGCTTCCAAGGACCTCGATTAAGGGTAAACAAGAAGTCAGATGAAGGCCTTTGAAATATCAAGTTTGAGAAGGATTCAGGCTTGATTTTGCTAGAGGAACCTTGCCATCTGCTGCACGAGCATGAAATTATCTTGTATGGATCTACCTTTGATGAACACACTTTGGTTAATCGAGACCATGTCATTCAACTGCCTAGATAGCCTGTGGCGACCGTTCTTCCCAACGTTGGGATTTGGTTCTCCCCAACGGTGTGGGCAACATCTCAAGGTCAGGGGAGAGGGTGGTGGCTGCGGGGTCGAAGCGGACGTCGGTGGGGAGCAGCGAGGGCAGCGTAGGGAAGGGAGCGGGGAACAGTGGTGGCCATCGGGCCCAGAGTGGATGTCAGAGAGGGTAGAGGAGGGGGCGGGGGCGGGAGAGACGTGAGCCATTCTATCTCGTATAATATCAAACATCCTTTTGTCCTATATTTACAATAGTGAAAGAGGTGGCCATCTCTCAAAACTATTGAATGAAAAAATGCATACCAAGTCAATGGCGACGCATCAAGCAATCGCTTTGATGTAGATATGCATTCAGCAAGTCTGGATAGAGGGACACAAACATCCTACACAAACAGATACAGCAGCATTAGGAAACTCATTACAGATCATGCATTGTTAACTGACAACATGATCACAATGACCTTTTGGACAATCTGCACAGACATAAGAACAGAGGAGAAAAAAATGCCAATGAGAGAACAAACCTCTTCATTTATTTAAACAAGGACATCTTAATAGAGAAACATCATTTATATTGGATATGCTACTAATTTGGGATCGCAATTTCATGGAGAGCACATAGGGTATAGGGACATGCTGTTGAAGATTTATAACTGAGGAGCAAGCATTAAAGCACATGATACACAACACTAGATGTGGTTCCTGGATATTACAATGACATATATATGTATATTAACCAAGTGGTAAGAGAACAAACCGTTATCATAGCTTCATGATCAGGTTTCATAGCAAAACCAGCCCAAAGTGCCTCCTTCCTGATCTGCACTTAAAGGACTAAGTATTGTTACAAATATATTTCAATAATATAGATCCATTCCAATGCATGATGTAGACTGATTAATTATATCTGCAACTTTCACGTGTGTGCAAGATCGTATATAAAGAACCAAAGGGGGAATCAATATTCTCTTCAGATTAAATGCTCTACTGACCTTCCATAGTTCCGCTTTAGCATCTGGCTCCTCGACAAAAACAAAATCTGATCCATGGTGTTCAGTGGCAATTTTTTGAACCAAGAGAGTTTGTTCCAGAGCATATGCTTCTGGATATTTGCAAGAGGAATATGTTAACAAAAAAGAAGTAATCAGAATTTAATCATAGACCGTAACAACAGTTGCAGTTTAATAAATTCTGTGAGTCCAAAGGAATTTCTAATGGGCAGTTGAGGACGGTCCAGCAGCCAGTAAATTATATTATTATTATGTTGGTTTTGCCCGAAGATAATATATATCACAAGCTAGCAAGTGACCGGGCTATATCTTGTGAAAAAAATGCAGGAGGTACCATAAAGCAAAACTAGATATGTATTGTTATCAAATAAACTTCACTTTTCATGACGCCTATCTTGACCGATACCACTCCATTATATTTGATATACTACTGTGAAAGTGGTCTGGACAGCACTGTACATTGTGCACAGAGAAAATTTTGTTTATTAGAGAACATCCTGAGAAGTTTGTGCATCCCAGAACCTAGACTGCAAAAGTAAACCTTTGCTAATTGATATCCTGAAATACATAACAGAAGCAGTCGAATTGATGCAGCAGTAGTCGTATCATCATCCTTTACCCATTATTGCTGGTCAAGAATCAAGTCAAATTCATAATCTGTAAGCAGATTATGGCTACATGCAAACCTCTTATTCATCGAACTACATCTGGCAACTTATATTTTTCAAATAAATTCATTTGGGAGGGATAAGTACTGCCACCATGGATACATAATATAACTGATCATATAGTAAGTTGCATTACCTGTCCCTATGAATTCAAACATCAAGGTCGGCACTTCAGGCAAATTTTTGCCATTTGCCATATTTATTGCCTTTATCTGAACCTCGTCCAACAATTCCACTCTTGAAACCTAGTCATATAGAAAAGAAAGCATAAATATTGGCAAGCTGCAAGAGCTTTACAGGATAGACATCTATATTGGGACATTGATATTGGCAAACTGCAAGAAAACAGAGGCCAGAGCCTGCACATTCACATTTGTATGAAGCACAGGAAAACAGTACACACTGGAGCACCATGGTCATTGTAAAGGAAGAAAACACCAGGGAAAAAACAAACCTGTATCCCAGAAAGCATTGTTGCAATAGCAACATCAGCAGCATCCTTAATTGTTTTGAAATTGCACATTGCAACCTGAAATAGAAGGAAAATGCATGTTGAGTGCCTCCATAACTAAAATGAAAACAAAAAAGATACATAATACAAAGAAAATTGACAGCATGAATCTAGCAAACTGTGTTCTGTCTTTTATGTATATGCTTGCACAGATTTTTCTGAAGATGAAAGACAACAGTGGTATTTCATAGCATGAAGGTGGTCATTCCTTTTAGAAAGAATAGAAAAATTTCCAAAAAAACGAACAGCATTTACTTTAAGGGTTCCTACATACTAGACTATGTTGAGATTCAAGCCTATACAAAGAACTTTGCAGTGGTAGGAAAAGATTGAGTTTGGTATTTACTAAATCAAAAGATACTCACTACCCGGTAAAAAAACAGATACTCACTACAGAATGAGATGGAAGCTTTTGGAGTCGTAAAGTCACTTCTGTAATTACACCCAAAGTTCCTTCACTCCCAATGATCAAACGAGCAAGGTCATACCTGACATTCAACAGGGCAGAGGTAAACAAACTTGCAAAAATCGATGGACAGGTGGCAGAAATAGAATACCATATGTATATAGCACAAATATGGATAAAAGAAACACTAAGCAGTGAAAATAGTATTCACTTCCAAAAACAAACAAAAAGGGTCATTCTAACAATCAGGACTTCAGGAGTGCCTTGCATACCCAGCTGCACTCTTTCGAGCCCGGGAGCCTGTCTTGACAACATCACCATTTGGCAAAACAGCCTGCATGAACCAAGAAATTTTACTATTTGCGTGTGGAACTATACAGAGTACTTCTTATGCAGGGGGAGAGGTACCCGAAGATTAATCACATTATCCCGCATTGTTCCATACCTACAAACTAGGAAGGAAGCCATAAAAGTCATTTAAAAGATATAATACAAAGCTAGCAAAGTATATGAGCTGACATCAGTCTTATGATTGTATGTTATTGAGTGATGAGGGTTTATGGTTATGATAGACCAACCTTGAAGATACCCTGAAAATACAAGGATAAATTGGTAATTACCTCACAGCTAATGAACCAGAACAACGAGTAGCACACATTCCTCCAATGGTGGCCCCAGGCCCTGCAAATCAAATTGTTTTTTCAGCTAAAGCATGAGTGTTTGGCTTCCATAAACATGCAGAATTTAACATGACCATCTTCTAAATATGATGAAGGCTCTATTGATGTTTCCAGAGAATGATAATGGCATACGTTTGAAACCATCGAAGCAAGTGAAAATGGAGTTACTGACTATGACTAGATTCTACAAATACTTCGATCAAGAGTAAATTAGATGCAATAGGGAACAATGACTTACCAACTGCAACCAAGTTAAATTAGATGCAATTGCACATTGAGTAATTACATTTAAAAGTTCATAACAGGGTGCCTTGAAAAGATAAATGGATATTTTGAAAGGCTTTATTATGAACAAAGAACAAGGACCTTTCCTGGATCAAGAGGAAAAAATAGGCCATAGGGCTTCAGGTATTCGTTCAGCTCTATCCATCCAACTCCAGGTTCAACAACTACGTCCATATCCTCAACATTCAGGGATTTTATTTTCTGTAGAGAATTTACGCCATGATGAACCACACCACACATTTGAACAAAAGAAACGAAGTAGACAGGTCAAAGCTCGAATATTCAATTGCTTCTTAAGCATTAGAATACAGTTCTAACTCATTCACAAATAATTCGTTTTCGTAACATCATTAACACCTAGCTATAGCTATATGCTCTAGATTATGCGTCTGTTTGGCTCCTGCCACTATTTGCCTTAGCCGCAGCTGTGCCTTCGCTACAAGTATGGCGAGCAAAAACTGCACCAAACTTTTGGCGAGCCGTGGCTCCGAAATGAGCTAGCAACGCCTCAGCAAAGTTCAGCACGCCGTAAATTGGGTTATAAAGCAAACAAACGCTAGGCATGCTGGGCTGTGGCGAGCTATGGCGAGTGGAGGTAAGGAACCAAGCACGCCCTATTGCTTAATTTGTACCTTCATCAAGGTCATGTCGATGCAAACACCACCATGAGGTGCCAGTGTGTGACCCTCTATTGAGGTAGCCCCACCATATGGTACAATTGGAACCTGAACACGGGGAGATCGAACATAAATCGGATCAATGATGATGATGCAACCTTTATACATATAATTTTGCTCTGCAGATAAAAAAAACAAAAGACATGTGAAGGCCCTCTTCTTAATCTTATTGACTGTAGCAACAAAGCCACTAACCAAGCTATGGATTCTCATTTATAAAACACTCATAAATTGGTTTCCCATTTTACAAAATGGTAGAGTAGCTTTTGCATTTCCAGGGAGAAGTTAATTTCTATGTTTGTAGATGGATAGTGTAGTGTTGCACTCTACAATAAAAGATATATATCAATTGTAGCATGGAAAACAGAGAAAGTTCAGTTATGCAATTATAACATGTGGTTAGTAAGCACTTGGAGCCCCACCAAACACAAATGTATTTGAAATGGAGAAATAACTAGTTCAAAAGATTATCAACGGCATAGTGGATACTGAACTGTCTCTGAGAGTGTCAAAACATGGTAAAAATCTAATGCTGTAATTGTGCAGGATCAGTAAGTATCCAATGATGTCCCGTTATAATCCTATATGTTTGCACTCGTGAAAAGAATACCATACCTTGTGCTTGTTACAGGCCATCACAATCCTTTGTACCTCATCTTGCGAGCTGCAAAATAGACGATGAAGGCATCACTTCATTACAAGAAATAGATCATTCAATCAATACATGCTTGAGATATGGAGCAGGTTCAGTGTCGTAAATAATCATGTGTGTCTAGGTTCATAGCATTTACTTTAGCTAAACTTCAGCATGGATTAATAGGCTAATTGGGTGAGTGAATTTCTGCATTTATTAGGAGGCTATCACAGCCTGCCTTTGTCATTCCAATCACCAAACCACTTGTGTCCGTGTGTGATCCTGTATTCGTGTGACCTGTTGGAGGATTTAGGCTTTACATTCAGCGGATCCCAACATCAAGTGCCGATACATGACATTGTAAGATGGGTCAGACAAGTCAGAGACCATTCTAGGCAAAACGCTTGAAACATATAACGTCTCCTACAAGCCCTTGATTTCAACAGAGTGATGACCACTGGAGTTCTTAGTAAGCATCATCACCTCGGGAACACGACGACATCAGGCAGGTTGACCGCCTTGTGGAAGCTGTTCTGTGGCGTGCCATGGAAGCTCCTCTCCTCGTAGTCCAGAGTGATGTTGTCCTGCCAATTAAGCCGTCCACTCACCCGTCAGCGAGACAGCGAACAAAACATCAAATACTTGGAATCCACACATCATGGTCATCAGTGCGCACAGGTCAAATGCAGCGGTGGCTATCCGATCACCAAACTCACCCCGAGGAAGGACGCGAGCTCGTCGATGAACTCCTGCGGCACGAACTTCCGCTCCCCACGAACCACCAGATCGGCGCTGTCCTTGCCCCCGACCCTGAGCCAGAGTACCAGACAGACAGAGCGTGCGGGGTCAGGCGGTCAGGTGAGGTCAACCGCAGCTGAGCGAGTAGCGGAACACAAGCAATTATGATGAGGTTAGATGATGCGGGCACCGGTGATCTAGGCCGGAGTCGCAGAGCGCGACGGTTGCTCCCCCAGCGGCGGCGGCGGCGGCGGCGGCGAGGAAGGAGAGGAAATGCGGGAGGCGGCGGGCGGAGGAGGGGGTAGGGGATGGGGACGGAGATGGGACGTGGGGCTGGGTGGAGAGCGCAAGGCGGACGGAGGAGATGGCGAGCAGCGCGCGGCGGTGGCGAGAGAGGCGTAGGAGGGAGGTGGCCATGGCGGAGTGGAGCAGAGTGGTGTGGAGCAGACAAGCAGTGGATTGGAAAGACAATTTATCCACGTCTCGATAGTCACACTACTACGACTGTTTATTAATATGTAAAAACTGTACCCAATACTCACATCAGTAGCGTTTGTAGTCCAACGGTTAGGATAATTGCCTTCCAAGCAATAGACCCGGGTTCGACTCCCGGCAGACGCAGTCATTTTTTTATTTTAAAAAAATGAATTTATCATTTAAGGGTTTGGTTGCAAAACGCACCCTAGAAGATTATCACAGCTCCCTGCCGCACAGCCTGTTTCCTTTCGGTCAAACGATTTTTTTTGGGTTTGCACAATTTTTCTTTTTCTCTCGTTTTTTTCCTGAACAATGCAATATAGGAACTACTCCTTTTATCTTAAAATATAATATATGTATTCACAAATATATGATATCATTGACTTTTTCGAAAAAAATGACCACTCGTTCTATTTAAAATATTTATTCAAAATGTAAAATTTTAAGTCAAACACAAACCACCTTAAATGATATAACAAATCACAATAAAATAAATGATAACTCATTTTTTTTTGAATAATACAGATAGTCAAAGTTTTTTTAAAAGTCAATGGTGTCATATAATTATAAACGGAGGGAATAGTTTTTTCTAGCAATCTTTTTTTGTCTATATTCATTTGAAGGATAACAAATATAGATATACATACAAACTATACTTATAAATTAATTAATGAATTTATGTTTAGTCTAAAACGAATTAAATTTTAGGAGGGAGGGTATGATTTTCCAATAAATCAACCATCCTGTATCTAATATCCAAGGACTAGTTTGTAAAGTCAATTCCTCCTTGAAATTATAGATGTTTGAGGTGAAAATAAATTCATCTATCCCTCAATTCCCTACAACCCAAAGCGATTTGAGTTTTGAAACTGACTCTAAACGTTTTAAGCCCACACTTAAAATCCATCTTATCAAATGTAGGAAATACACTCTCTAAAAACATTGGTGATTGCTTAAATGAGAAGAAAAAAACTACACAGTGATAATAGAATCTCTACTACTCTATAAGCCTTCAATGTATGCGTCCACAATCGTGTGCCATGTTCTGCCGCACAATCCTCTCTCTCCGCTCCTCATCGCACAGATGCGCTCCCACCACGCCATAGTCGCTCTCAATTGCCTCCCCCACCGCGCCAGAGCCGCAGTCCGCGCCTCCCCCACCGCGCCCTTCCATCCATGGCGGTCGCCGCAATCCAAGCCTCCCCCATCGTGCTTATAGTGATGGCTCACGGATGCGCTCCCACCATGCCAGAGCCGCTCTCAATCGCCTCCCCCACCGCGCCAGATCCGGAATCCGCTCCTCCCCCACCGCGCTCCTCACCCATGCCAAGGACAAGACCGCCTCCCTCCACGCCCGCCTCGCCAACTCCACGCCCAGCGTCACGCCCCTCCCCCCATGGCCAGCGAGTCCGAGTGGTGGAACCAACGACGCATGCGCATCGAGGAGCGCGGTGGGCACGATGGAGGTGGACGCTGAAAGGGAAATGTGCCTTTGGGCCATTTCTAAGTATTTTGGTGATTAAGTGCCAACACAAGTGCTTAAATGTGAATCTATGCCCATGGATGAACAAAGTGCAAATCACAAGTAAAGGTATGTTTCTAAGCCTTAGTACATTGGTTTTGTGTACTAATATATTTGTCTAAGTGTTAGAAACAGAGAGAAGAAGAAAAGGAGAATGTTGGCTGTGTACAGCCAACAGGCTGTTTCGGTCTGGGGCACCGGACTGTCCGGTGGTGCACCGGACAGTGTCCGGTGCGCCAGGCTGCCTCGACCTGAAGACGCCGCTCTCGGGAATTTGCCGACGGCGTACGACTAAAATTCACCGGACTGTCCGGTGTGCACCGGACTGTCCGGTGAGCCAACGGTCGGCCGCGGAATCTGCGCACGACACGTGGTCTGGCCAACGGTTGGAAGGAGGCACCGGACTGTCCGGTGTGCACCGGACTGTCCGGTGTGCACCGGACTGTCCGGTGCGCCAGATCTGCAACGGTCGGCTGCGCCTGTTAAGGAAAGAAATCGGGCACCGGACAGTGTCCGGTGTGCACCGGACTGTCCGGTGCGCCCGACGACAGAAGGCAAGGATAGCCTTCCAGACTTGTTCTCAACGGCTCCTAGCTGCCTTGGGGCTATAAAAGGGACCCCTAGGCGCATGGAGGAGGACACCAAGCATTCCTACAACCTTTCTAAGCACCAAGACATCGATTCCGCGCATTTGATTCATTGTGATAGCATATAGAGCTCTTGTTGAGTTGTGAACTCATTGAGTTGTGTTGCGAGCTCTTGTTGCGACTTGTGTGCGTGTTGTTGCTCTGATTTTGAGTCTTGTGTGCGTTGCTAGTTCCCTCCTTACTTCGTATTTCTTTGTGAATCTCAAGTGTAAGGGCGAGAGGCTCCAAAGTTGTGGAGATTCCTCGCAAACGGGATATTGAGAAGAAAAGCATAACACTGTGGTATTCAAGTTGATCATTGGATCACTTGAGAGGAGTTGAGTGCAACTCTCGTCCGTTGGGACGCCACAACGTGGAGTAGGCAAGTTTTTGTACTTGGCCGAACCACGGGATAAATCACTGTGTCTTCTCTGTGTCGAACTTCTTGTGATTATCATATTGTGCAAGATCTTCGCTCTAGCCACCTGGCATTAACTGTGCTAACGCTTAACAAGTTTTTGTGGCTATAAGTTGGAATTTTACAGGATCACCTATTCACCCCCCCCCTCTAGGTGCTCTCAATTGGTATCGGAGCCGTTCTCTTCAAGAAAGGGACTAACCGCCCGAAGAGATGGATCCTAAGGGGAAGGGAATCGTGATCAACGACAAGGAGAAGGAGTCCTTCGTCAACGAGCCAAAGGATGACAAGTCCAACGACTCGGGCTCAGGCCATAGACGAAAAGATGGGAAGAAGAAGAAGACAAGGCGCATCAAGGAGATTGTCTACTACGACAGCGATGAATCTTCCTCTTCCCAAAAGGACGACGACAACGACTACAGGAAGACGGTCAATTCGAACTTTTCATTTGACTATTCTCGTATTCCACATAATTCGAATTCGCATTTGCTTTCCATTCCTCTTGGCAAACCTCCACACTTCGATGGGGAGGACTACGGATTTTGGAGTCACAAAATGCGTAGTCACTTATTCTCTCTCCATCCAAGCATATGGGAGATTGTAGAGAATGGAATGAAATTTGATAGCTCGGATAGTCCTATGCTTATAAATGAACAAATCCATAGAAATGCACGAGCTACTACTGTCCTCTTAGCATCTTTGTGCAGGGAAGAATACAATAAGGTGAGCGGCTTGGACAATGCCAAGCAGATATGGGACACCCTCAAGATCTCTCACGAGGGCAACGACGTCACCATGCTCACCAAGATGGAGTTGGTGGAGGGCGAACTTGGGAGATTCGCTATGATAAGGGGGGAGGAGCCAACCCAAACATACAACCGGCTCAAAACCCTTGTCAACAAGATAAGAAGCTATGGAAGCACGCGATGGACGGACCACGACGTCGTCCGCCTAATGCTAAGGTCTTTTACCGTTCTTGATCCTCATTTGGTGAATAATATTCGTGAGAATCCCAGGTACACCAAAATGTCGCCCGAAGAAGTTCTTGGGAAGTTCGTAAGCGGGCGAATGATGATCAAGGAGGCAAGATACGTGGACGACGCGTTGAACGGTCCTATCCATGAGACTCAACCCATTGCTCTCAAGGCAATAAGGAGCAAGGAGGCGCTACCAAGCAAGGTGGCGCAAGTTGAGGCGGCCGGGCTAAATAATGAGGAGATGGTCCTCATCATTAAGCGCTTCAAGACGGCGCTTAAAGGTCGCAAGGGACAGCCAAGCAAGACCAAGACAAAGGAGAAGCGCTCATGCTTCAAATGTGGTAAGATCGGTCATTTCATTGCGAACTGTCCCGATAATGAAAGTGACCAGGAAAAAGGGGACAAGAGGGAAAAGAAGAAGCATTACAAGAAGGCCAAGGGCGAGGCGCATCTAGGCAAAGAGTGGGACTCGGACTGCTCCTCCTCCGACTCCGATAATGAAGGACTCGCCGCCACCGCCTTCAACAAGTCATCTCTCTTCCCCAACGAGCGTCATACATGCCTTATGGCAAGGGAGAAGAAGGTATGTACTCAGAACTCTACCTATGCTTCTTCAAGTGAGGACGAATCTAGTGATGAGGATGAAGTAGATTACTCATGCCTGTTTAAAGGCCTGGATAGAACCAAGGTAGATAAAATTAATGAATTGATTGATGCCCTGAATGAGAAGAACATACTTCTAGAAAAGCAAGAGGATTTGTTGTATGAAGAACATGATAAATTTGTAGAAGCTCAAAGATCTCATGCTCTAGAAGTTAAAAGAAATGAAATGCTTTCTTGTGAATTATCTTCTTGTCATGATACGATTTCTAAATTAAGGAGCATTAATGATGATTTGAATGCTAAGTTAGAGATTGCTAGTAAATCCACCTCTTGTGTAGAAAATGTTGTAGCGTGCACTAGGTGTAAAGATATTAACATTGATGCTTGTAGTGAACACCTAGCTTGCATTTCTAAATTAAATGAAGAGGTAGCTAGTCTTAATGTCCAACTTAATACTAGCAAAAGTGACTTTGAGAAACTAAAATTTGCTAGGGATGCCTACACGGTTGGTAGACACCCCTCAATTAAGGATGGGCTTGGCTTCAAGAGGGAAGCCAAGAACTTAACAAGCCATAAGGCTCCCATCTCCGCCAAGGAGAAAGGGAAGGCCCCTATGGCAAGTAGCACTAAAAGGAATCATGCTTTTATATATCATGATAGGAGACAAACTAGAAATGCTTATAGGAGTTATAATGCTTATGATGATTTTAACTCACATGCCATGTTTGCTTCTAGTTCTTCCTGTATGCATGGTAGAAATATGCCTAGAAAGAATATTATTCATGCTCCTAGGAAAGTAGTGAATGAATCTTCTACAATTTATCATGCTTTGAATGCTTCCTTTGCAATTTGTAGAAAGGATAGGAAGGTAATTGCTAGGAAATTAGGGGCAAGATGCAAGGGAGACAAAACTTGCATCTGGGTCCCTAAGAATATTTGTGCTAACCTTGTAGGACCCAACATGAGTTGGGTACCTAAGTCCCAAGCCTAAATTTGCCTTGCAGGTTTATGCATCCGGGGGTTCAAGCTGGATTATTGATAGCGGATGCACAAACCATATGACGGGGGAGAAGAAGATGTTCACCTCCTACGTCAAGAATAAGGATTCCCAAGATTCAATCATATTCGGTGATGGGAATCAAGGCAAGGTAAAAGGGTTAGGTAAAATTGCAATTTCTAATGAGCACTCTATCTCTAATGTGTTTTAGTAGAGTCTCTAGGATATAATTTACTATCTGTTAGTCAATTATGCAATATGGGATATAACTGTCTATTTACAAATGTAGATGTGTCTGTCTTTAGAAGAAGTGATGGTTCACTAGCTTTTAAGGGTGTATTAGACGGCAAACTGTATTTAGTTGATTTTGCAAAAGAAGAAGCCGGTCTAGATGCATGCTTAATAGCTAAGACTAGCATGGGCTGGCTGTGGCATCGCCGCTTAGCACATGTGGGGATGAAGAACCTTCACAAACTTCTAAAGGGTGAACACGTGATAGGATTGACTAACGTTCAATTCGAAAAAGATAGACCTTGTGCAGCTTGTCAAGCAGGTAAACAGGTGGGAGGAGCGCATCACAACAAGAATGTGATGACCACCTCAAGACCTCTGGAGCTGCTGCATATGGACCTCTTCGGACCCGTCGCCTATCTGAGCATAGGAGGGAGTAAGTATGGTCTAGTTATTGTTGATGACTTTTCCCGCTTCACTTGGGTGTTCTTTTTGCAGGATAAGTCTGAAACCCAAGGGACCCTCAAGCGCTTCCTCAGGAGAGCTCAAAATGAGTTTGAGCTCAAGGTAAAGAAGATAAGGAGCGACAACGGATCCGAGTTCAAGAACCTTCAAGTGGAGGAGTTCCTTGAAGAGGAAGGGATCAAGCACGAGTTCTCCGCTCCCTACACACCACAGCAAAATGGTGTGGTAGAGAGGAAGAACAGGACGCTCATCGACATGGCGAGGACGATGCTAGGAGAGTTCAAGACCCCCGAGTACTTTTGGACGGAAGCCGTGAACACGGCTTGCCACGCCATCAACAGGGTCTACCTTCATCGCCTCCTCAAGAAGACGTCGTATGAGCTACTAACCGGTAACAAACCCAATGTATCATACTTTCGTGTATTTGGGAGCAAGTGCTACATTCTAGTGAAGAAGAGTAGAAATTCTAAATTTGCTCCCAAAGCTGTAGAAGGGTTTTTGTTAGGTTATGACTCAAATACAAAGGCGTATAGAGTCTTCAACAAATCATCGGGTTTGGTTGAAGTCTCTAGCGACGTTGTATTTGATGAGACTAATGGCTCTCCAAGAGAGCAAGTTGTTGATTGTGATGATGTAGATGAAGAAGATGTTCCGACGGCCGCTATACGAACCATGGCGATTGGAGAAGTTCGGCCACAGGAACAAGATGAACAAGATCAACCTTCTTCCTCAACAATGGTGCATCCCCCAACTCAAGACGATGAACAGGTTCATCAACAGGAGGCGTGTGATCAAGGGGGAGCACAAGATGATCATGTGATGGAGGAAGAAGCGGAACCAGCACCTCCAACCCAAGTTCGAGCAATGATTCAAAGGGATCATCCCGTCGACCAAATTCTGGGTGACATTAGCAAGGGAGTAACTACTCGATCTCGATTAGTTAATTTTTGTGAGCATTACTCCTTTGTCTCTTCTATTGAGCCTTTCAGGGTAGAGGAGGCCTTGCTAGATCCGGACTGGGTGTTGGCCATGCAAGAGGAGCTCAATAACTTCAAGAGGAATGAAGTTTGGACACCGGTGCCTCGTCCAAAGCAAAATGTTGTGGGAACCAAGTGGGTGTTCCGCAACAAACAGGACGAGCACGGAGTGGTGACAAGGAACAAGGCTCGACTTGTGGCAAAAGGTTATGCCCAAGTCGCAGGTTTGGACTTTGAGGAGACTTTTGCTCCTGTGGCTAGGCTAGAATCAATTCGTATCCTGCTAGCATATGCCGCTCACCATTCTTTCAGGTTGTTCCAAATGGATGTCAAGAGCGCTTTCCTCAACGGGCCAATCAAGGAGGAGGTGTACGTGGAGCAACCCCCTGGCTTCGAGAATGAACGGTACCCCGACCATGTGTGTAAGCTCTCTAAGGCGCTCCATGGACTTAAGCAAGCCCCAAGAGCATGGTATGAATGCCTTAGAGACTTTCTAATTGTTAATGCTTTCAAGGTTGGGAAAGCCGATCCAACTCTTTTTACAAAGACATGTGATGGTGATTTGTTTGTGTGCCAAATTTATGTCGATGACATAATATTTGGTTCCACTAACCAAAAGTCTTGTGAAGAGTTTAGCAGGGTGATGACGCAGAAATTCGAGATGTCGATGATGGGCGAGTTGAACTACTTCCTTGGGTTCCAAGTGAAGCAACTCAAGGACGGCACCTTCATCTCCCAAACGAAGTACACGCAAGATCTGCTAAAGCGGTTTGGGATGAAGGACGCCAAGCCCGCAAAAACTCCGATGGGAACCGACGGACACACCGACCTCAACAAAGGAGGTAAGTCCGTTGATCAAAAAGCATACCGGTCCATGATAGGTTCTTTGCTTTATTTATGTGCTAGTAGACCGGATATTATGCTTAGCGTATGCATGTGTGCTAGATTTCAATCCGATCCTAAGGAGTGTCACTTAGTGGCGGTGAAGCGAATTCTTAGATATTTAGTTGCTACGCCTTGCTTTGGGCTCTGGTATCCAAAGGGGTCTACCTTTGACTTGGTTGGATACTCAGATTCCGACTATGCTGGATGTAAGGTCGATAGGAAGAGCACATCGGAGACGTGCCAATTCTTAGGAAGGTCCCTGGTGTCATGGAATTCTAAGAAACAAATCTCTGTTGCCCTATCCACCGCTGAGGCCGAGTATGTTGCCGCAGGACAGTGTTGCGCGCAACTACTTTGGATGAGGCAAACCCTCAGGGACTTTGGCTACAATCTGAGCAAAGTCTCACTCCTATGTGATAATGAGAGTGCTATCCGCATGGTGGAAAATCCTGTTGAGCACAGCCGCACAAAGCACATAGACATCCGGCATCACTTTTTGAGAGACCACCAGCAAAAGGGGGATATCGAAGTGTTTCATGTTAGCACCGAGAACCAGCTAGCCGATATCTTTACCAAGCCTCTAGATGAGAAGACCTTTTGCGGGCTGCGTAGTGAGCTAAATGTCTTAGATTCGCGGAACTTGGATTGAATTGTAGCATACATGTGTTTATGCCTTTGATCATGTTCATTCTGCATTTTGTTGTTTATTGAGGTGCCCAAGTTGTACAAACACTCCCTGGACCTCACAAGTCCGTTGCAAAGTGATGCACATGTTTAGGGGGAGATGTGTTACAACTTGACCCTTTGAGACTAACCATATGCTTGAGTTTACTTGATTTAGTCTCGAAGAAGAATTGAAAGGGAATGGTGGACTTGGACCATGAAAGACTTCCACTGCACTCCGATGAGAGGGTAACTTATTCCAAGTCCATCTCATGAACTCTTATTGCCATTTGCTCTTAATTGAAGATTTTGGTGAGGCAATGGGGTTATAGGGCCAAAGTTGATCCCGTTTTGGTGCTTGATGCCAAAGGGGGAGAAAATAAAGGCCAAAGCAATAAATGGATCAGCTACCACTTGAGAGATTTGAAAATAGTAGAGTAGAGCTTTTGGTTTGTCAAAACTCTTTCATGTCTCTTTTGTCAAAAGTTGGCTTCTTGTGGGGAGAAGTGTTGATTATGGGAAATAGGGGGAGTTTTTGAAATCCTTGATCAATCTCTTTTGGAATGACTCTCTTTATGCTTCAACATGTGTGTTTGACTTAGAGATAGAGATTTGAGTTTGATTTGCAAAAACAAACCAAGTGGTGGCAAAGGATGATCCATATATGCCAAAAATGGATCAAAATAGATTTGAGTTCTATTTGAAGTGATTTTGCACTTGTTCTAGTTGCTTTATGTTGTGTTGGCATAAATCACCAAAAAGGGGGAGATTGAAAGGGAAATGTGCCTTTGGGCCATTTCTAAGTATTTTGGTGATTAAGTGCCAACACAAGTGCTTAAATGTGAATCTATGCCCATGGATGAACTGATAGTCGCCTAGAGGGGGGGTGAATAGGGCGAAACTGAAATTTACAAATATAAACACAACTACAAGTCGGGTTAGTGTTAGTAATAAAGAAATGAGTCCGTGAGAGAGGGCGCAAAACAAATCGCAAGCAAATAAACAAGTGAGACACGAGGATTTGTTTTACCGAGGTTCGGTTCTTGCAAACCTACTCCCCGTTGAGGAGGCCACAAAGGCCGGGTCTCTTTCAACCCTTCCCTCTCTCAAACGATCCCACGGACCGAGTGAGCTTCTCTTCTCAAATCAAAGCCGGGAACAAAACTTCCCCGCAAGGGCCACCACACAACTGGTGCCTCTTGCTTTGATTACAATGGAGTTATGATCTCAAGAACAAGTGAGAAAGAAAAGAAGCAATCCAAGCGCAAGAGCTCAAAAGAACACAAGCAAATCACTCTCTCTAGTCACTATGGCGTTGTGTGGAATTTGGAGAGGATTTGATCTCTTTGGTGTGTCTAGAATTGAATGCTAGAGCTCTTGTAGTAGTTGGGAAGTGGAAAACTTGGATGCAATGAATGGTGGGGTGGTTGGGGTATTTATAGCCCCAACCACCAAATGTGGCCGTTGGGAGGCTGTCTGTTTGATGGCGCACCGGACAGTCCGGTGCACACCGGACAGTCCGGTGCCCCCTGCCACGTCATCACTGTCGTTGGATTCTGACCGTTGGAGCTTCTGTCTTGTGGGCCCGCCTGGGTGTCCGGTGCACACCGGACACGTACTGTTTACTGTCCGGTGTGACAGTATGGGCGCGCCTGACTCTGCGCGCGCAGAGCGCGCATTAAATGCGCGGCAGAGAGCCGTTGGCGCGAAGATAGCCGTTGCTCCGGAGTCGCACCGGACAGTCCGGTGCACACCGGACAGTCCGGTGAATTATAGTGGACTAGCCGTTGGAGTTTCCCGAAGCAGGCGAGTTCCTGAGGCTGCTCCTTCGTGGCGCACCGGACACTGTCCGGTGTACACCGGACAGTCCGGTGAATTATAGCGCGAGTGCCTCTGGAAATTCCCGAAGGTGGCAAGTTTGCGTTGGAGTCCTCTGGTGCACCGGACACTGTCCGGTGGTGCACCGGACACTGTCCGGTGTACACCGGACAGTCCGGTGCTCCCAGACCAGAGGGCCTTCGGTTGCCACTTTGCTCCTTTGTTGAATCCAAAACTTGGTCTTTTTATTGGCTGAGAGTGAACCTTTTATACCTGTATAATCTATACACTTGGGCAAACTAGTTAGTCCAATAAATTTGTGTTGGGCAATTCAACCACCAAAATTAATTAGGGACTAGGTGTAAGCCTAATTCCCTTTCAATCTCCCCCTTTTTGGTGATTGATGCCAACACAAACCAAAGCAAATATAGAAGTGCATAATTGAACTAGTTTGCATAATGTAAGTGTAAAGGTTGCTTGGAATTGAGCCAATATAAATACTTACAAGATATGCATGAATTGTTTCTTTCTTATATAACATTTTGGACCACGCTTGCACCACGAGTTTTGTTTTTGCAAACTCTTTTGTAAATCCTTTTCAAGGTTCTTTTGCAAATAGTCAAAGGTGAATGAATAAGATTTTGCAAAGCATTTTCAAGATTTGAAATTTTCTCCCCCTGTTTCAAATGCTTCTCCTTTGACTAAACAAAACTCCCCCTAAAAGAGATCCACCTCTTAGTGCTCAAGAGGGTTTTGATGTATCATTTTGAAATACTACTTTCTCCCCCTTTTGAATACGATAGGATACCAAATGAAAAATATTCAACACCGAGTTTTTGAAAATTGAAATAGGTGGTGGTGCGGTCCTTTGCTTTGGGCTCATTTCTCCCCCTTTTTGGCATGAATCGCCAAAAACGGAATCATTAGAGCCCTCGAAGTGCTATCTTCACCTTTGGTCATAAATAAATGAGTTAAGATTATACCAAAGACGAAGTCCGGTCTTTTAGCTTTGGGCTCCTACTCTCTCCCAAAGACGAAGTCCTTTTCTTTGATGCTCATTGCTCCCCAAAGAATAGAGAGTGGCTTGGAGCGTTGGCAAAGCATGAGTTACGGAGTGGAAGCCTTTGTCTTTGCCGAAGACTCCAATTCCCTTTCAATGAGCTCTTTTCTCCCAAAGACATATACCTATGACTTGGTTTGAGATAGACTTGAAAACACATTAGTCATAGCATATAAAAGAGATATGATCAAAGGTATATAAATGAGCTATGTGTGCAATCTAGCAAAAGAAATTGCGCGAATCAAGAATATTGAGCTCATGCCTAAGTTTGGTAAAAGTTTGTTCGTCAAGAGGCTTGGTGAAGATATCGGGTAATTGATCTTTAGTATTAATGTATGCAATCTCGATATCCCCCTTTTGTTGGTGATCCCTAAGAAAATGATACTGAATGGCTATGTGCTTAGTGCGGCTATGCTCGACGGGATTGTCAGCCATTTTGATTGCACTCTCATTATCACATAGCAAAGGGACTTTGGTTAATTTGTAACCGTAGTCCCGCAGGGTTTGCCTCATCCAAAGTAATTGTGCGCAACAATGGCCTGCGGCAATGTACTCGGCTTCGGCGGTAGAAAGAGCGACCGAATTTTGCTTCTTAGAAGCCCAAGACACCAAGGATCTTCCCAAGAACTGGCAAGTCCCCGATGTGCTCTTTCTATTGATTTTGCACCCCGCCCAATCGGCATCCGAATAACCAATCAAATCAAATGTGGATCCCCTAGGATACCAAAGCCCAAACTTAGGAGTATAAGCCAAATATCTCAAGATTTGTTTTACGGCCGTAAGGTGGGATTCCTTAGGGTCGGATTGGAATCTTGCACACATGCATACGGAAAGCATAATGTCCGGTCGAGATGCACATAAATAGAGTAAAGAACCTATTATCGACCGGTATACCTTTTGATCCACGGACTTACCTCCCGTGTCGAGGTCGAGATGCCCATTGGTTCCCATGGGTGTCTTGATGGGTTTGGCATCCTTCATTCCAAACTTGCTTAGAATATCTTGAGTGTACTTCGCTTGGCTTAGGAAGGTGCCTTCTTGGAGTTGTTTTACTTGAAATCCTAGAAAATACTTCAACTCCCCCATCATAGACATCTCAAATTTTGTGTCATAATCCTACTAAACTCTTCACATGTAGACTCGTTAGTAGACCCAAATATAATATCATCAACATAAATTTGGCATACAAACAAGTCATTTTCAAGAGTTTCAGTAAAGAGTGTAGGATCGGCCTTTCCGACTTTGAAGCCATTAGCAATAAGGAAATCTCTAAGGCATTCATACCATGCTCTAGGGGCTTGCTTGAGCCCATAAAGCGCCTTAGAGAGCTTATAGACATGATTAGGATACTCACTGTCTTCAAAGCCGGGAGGTTGCTCAACATAGACCTCTTCCTTGATTGGTCCATTGAGGAAGGCACTTTTCACGTCCATTTGATAAAGCTTAAAGCCATGGTAAGTAGCATAGGCCAATAATATACGAATTGACTCAAGCCTAGCTACGGGTGCATAGGTTTCACCGAAATCCAAACCTTCGACTTGAGAGTATCCCTTGGCCACAAGTCGAGCTTTGTTCCTTGTCACCACACCATGCTCATCTTGCTTGTTGCGGAAGACCCATTTGGTTCCTACAACATTTTGATTAGGACGTGGAACTAAATGCCATACCTCATTCCTAGTGAAGTTGTTGAGCTCCTCTTGCATCGCCACCACCCAATCCAAATCTTGAAGTGCTTCCTCTACCTTGTGAGGCTCAATAGAGGAAACAAACGAGTAATGTTCACAAAAATGTGCAACACGAGATCTAGTAGTTACCCCCTTATGAATATCGCCGAGGATGGTGTCGACGAGGTGATCTCGTTGGATTGCTTGGTGGACTCTTGGGTGTGGCGGTCTTTGTTCTTCATCCTCCTTGTCTTCCTCATTTGCATCTCCCCCTTGATCTATGCCGTCATCTTGAGGTGGCTCTTTTGATTGATCTTCTTCTTCATCAACTTGAGCTTCATCCTCATTTTGAGTTGGTGGAGATGCTTGCATGGAGGAGGATGGTTGATCTTGTGCATTTGGAGGCTCTTCGGATTCCTTAGGACACACATCCCCAATGGACATGTTCCTTAGCGCGATGCACGGAGTCTCTTCATCACCTATCTCATCAAGATCAACTTGCTCTACTTGAGAGTCGTTAGTTTCATCAAACACAACGTCACATGAGACTTCAACTAGTCCAGTGGACTTGTTAAAGACTCTATATGCCCTTGTGTTTGAGTCATAACCAAGTAAAAAGCCTTCTACAGTTTTAGGAGCAAATTTGGATTTTCTACCTCTTTTAACAAGAATAAAGCATTTGCTACCAAAAACTCTAAAATATGAAATGTTGGGCTTTTTACCGGTGAGGAGTTCATAGGATGTCTTCTTGAGGATTCGGTGTAGATACAATCGGTTGATGGCGTAGCAGGCGGTGTTGACCGCCTCGGCCCAAAACCGATCCGAAGTCTTGTACTCATCAAGCATGGTCCTTGCCATGTCAAGTAGAGTTCGATTCTTCCTCTCCACTACACCATTTTGTTGAGGGGTGTAGGGAGAAGAGAACTCATGCCTGATGCCCTCCTCAAGAAAGCCTTCGATTTGAGAGTTCTTGAACTCCGTCCCGTTGTCGCTTCTTATTTTCTTGATCCTTAAGCCGAACTCATTTTGAGCCCGTCTCAAGAATCCCTTTAAGGTCTCTTGGGTTTGAGATTTTTCCTGTAAAAAGAATACCCAAGTGAAGCGAGAATAATCATCCACAATAACTAGACAGTACTTACTTCCGCCGATGCTTATGTAAGCGATTGAGCCGAATAGATCCATGTGTAGGAGCTCCAGTGGTCTGTCGGTCGTCATTATGTTCTTATGCGGATGATGAGTGCCAACTTGCTTTCATGCTTGGCATGCGCTACAAATCCTGTCTTTCTCAAAATGAACATTTGTTAGTCCTAAAATGTGTTCTCCCTTTAGAAGCTTATGAAGATTCTTCATCCCAACATGAGCTAGTCGGCGGTGCCAGAGCCAACCCATGTTAGTCTTAGCAATTAAGCAAGTGTCGAGTTCAGCTCTATCAAAATCTACTAAGTATAGCTGACCCTCTAATACTCCCTTAAATGCTATTGAATCATCACTTCTTCTAAAGACAGTGACACCAATATCAGTAAAAAGACAGTTGTAGCCCATTTGACATAATTGAGAAACAGAAAGCAAGTTGTAATCTAGAGAATCTACAAGAAAAACATTGGAAATAGAATGGTCAGGAGATATAGCAATTTTACCAAGACCTTTGACCAAACCTTGATTTCCATCCCCGAATGTGATAGCTCGTTGGGGATCTTTGTTTTTCTCATAGGAGGAGAACATCTTCTTCTCCCCTGTCATGTGGTTTGTGCACCCGCTGTCGAGTATCCAACTTGAGCCCCCGGATGCATAAACCTACAAAACAAGTTTAGTTCTTGACTTTAGGTACCCAAATGGTTTTGGGTCCTTTGGCATTAGACACAAGAACCTTGGGTACCCAAACACAGGTCTTTGACCCCTTGTGCTTGCCCCCAACATATTTGGCAACTACTTTGCCGGATTTGTTAGTCAAAACATAAGATGCATCAAAAGTTTTAAATGAAATGTTATGCTCATTTGATGCAATAGGAGTTTTCTTAGGCAACTTAGCACGAGTTGGTTGCCTAGAACTAGATGTCTCACCCTTATACATAAAAGCATGATTAAGGCCAGAGTGAGACTTCCTAGAGTGAATTCTCCTAATTTTGCTCTCGGGATAACCGGCAGGGTATAAAATGTAACCCTTGTTATCCTGAGGCATGGGAGCCTTGCCCTTAACAAAGTTGGACAATCTCTTAGGAGGGGCACTAATTTTGACATTGTCTCCCCTTTGGAAGCCAATGCCATCCTTAATGCCCGGGCGTCTCCCATTATAAAGCATGCTACGAGCAAATTTAAATTTCTCATTTTCTAAGTTGTGCTCGGTAATTTTAGCATTTAGTTTTGCTATATGATCATTTTGTTGTTTAATTAAAGCCATATGATCATGAATAGCATTAACATCAACATCTCTACATCTAGTACAAATAGATACATGCTCAACAATAGATGTAGAGGGTTTGCAAGAATTAAGTTCAACAATCTTAGCATGAAGAATATCATTTTTATCCCTAAGATCGGAAATTGTAGTTTTGCAAACATCAAAATCTTTAGCCTTAGCAATCAAATTTTCATTTTCTAATCTAAAACTAGCAAGAGAAATGTTCAACTCTTCAATCTTAGCAAGCAAATCATCATTATTATCTCTAGGGTTGGGAATTGAAACATTACAAGCATGAGAATCAACCTTAGCATTTAAACTAGCATTTTCATGTTTAAGGTTGTCAATCATCTCATGGCAAGTGCTTAGCTCACTAGATAGTTTTTGACATTTTTCTACTTCTAGAGCGTAAGCATTTTTAACCTTAACATGTTTCTTATTTTCCTTAATAAGACAATCCTCTTGGGAATCCAAAAGGTCATCCTTTTCATGAATAGCACTAATTAATTCATTTAATTTTTCTTTTTGTTCCATGTTAAGATTGGCAAAAAAGGGTACGCAAGTTATCCTCCTCATCACTAGTGTTTTCATCACTAGAGGTTTCATATTTAGTGGAGGATCTTGATTTTACCTTCTTCCTTTTGCCGTCCTTTGCCATGAGACATTTGTGGCCGACGTTGGGGAAGAGAAGTCCTTTGGTGACGGCGATGTTGGCGGCGTCCACGTCGTCGGAGGAGTCGCTAGAACTTTCATCGGAGTCCCACTCCCGACAGACATGGGCATCGCCGCCCTTCTTCTTGTAGTACCTCTTCTTCTCCTTTCTTCTCCCCTTCTTGTCGTCGCCTCGGTCACTGCCACTTGAAATAGGACATTTAGCAATAAAATGACCGGGCTTACCACATTTGTAGCAAACCTTCTTGGAGCGGGACTTGTAGTCTTTCCCCCTCCTTTGCTTGAGGATTTGGCGAAAGCTCTTGATGACGAGCGCCATTTCCTCATTGTCGAGCTTGGAGGCGTCTATTGGTTGTCGACTTGGTGTAGACTCCTCCTTCTTTTCTTCCGTCGCCTTGAATGCGACGGGTTGAGCTTCGGATGTAGATGGATCATCAAGCTCGTTGATTTTCCTCGAGCCTTCGATCATGCACTCAAAACTTACAAAATGCCCGATTACTTCCTCGGGGGTCATTTTAGTATATCTAGGATTACCACGAATTAATTGAACTTGAGTAGGGTTAAGGAAAATAAGAGATCTTAAAATAACCTTAACCATCTCATGGTCATCCCACTTTATGCTCCCGAGGTTGTGCACTTGGTTCACCAAGGTCTTGAGCCGGTTGTACATGTGTTGTGGCTCCTCTCCTTTGCGAAGCCGGAACCGACCGAGCTCCCCCTCGATCGTTTCCCGCTTGGTGATTTTGGTGAGCTCATCTCCTTCGTGCGCGGTTTTGAGCACATCCCAAACCTCCTTGGCGCTCTTCAACCCTTGCACTTTGTTATACTCCTCTCTACTTAAAGAGGCGAGGAGTATCGTTGTCGCTTGAGAGTTGAAGTGCTCGATTTGGGCTACCTCATCCTCGTCATAATCCTTGTCCCCTACGGATGGTACCTGTGCACCAAACTCAACAACATCCCATATACTTTTGTGGAGTGAGGTTAGATGAAATCGCATTAAATCACTCCACCTAGCATAATCTTCACCATCAAAAGTTGGTGGTTTGCCTAATGGGACGGAAAGTAAAGGTGCATGTTTAGAAAAGCGAGGGTAGTGTAGAGGGATCTTACTAAACTTCTTACGCTCTTGGCGTTTAGAAGTTACGGAGGGCGCGTCGGAGCCGGAGGTTGATGTTGATGAAGTGTCGGTCTCGTAGTAGACCACTTTCCTCATCCTCTTTTGTTTGTCCCCACTCCGATGCGGCTTGTGGGAAGAAGATTTTTCCTTCTTCTCTTTGTGGTGAGAAGAAGATTTCTTCTCCTTCCCTTTGTTGGAGGAGCTCTTCTTCTTCTCCCTCCGTTTGGTGCGGGACTCTTCCGATGAAATGCTCCCGTTGCTTGTAGTGGGCTTTTCGCCGGTCTCCATCTCCTTCTTGGCGTGATCTCCCGACATCACTTCGAGCGGTTAGGCTCTAATGAAGCACCGGGCTCTGATACCAATTGATAGTCGCCTAGAGGGGGGGGTGAATAGGGCGAAACTGAAATTTACAAATATAAACACAACTACAAGCCGGGTTAGTGTTAGTAATAAAGAAATGAGTCCGTGAGAGAGGGCGCAAAACAAATCGCAAGCAAATAAACAAGTGAGACACGAGGATTTGTTTTACCGAGGTTCGGTTCTTGCAAACCTACTCCCCGTTGAGGAGGCCACAAAGGCCGGGTCTCTTTCAACCCTTCCCTCTCTCAAACGATCCCACGGACCGAGTGAGCTTCTCTTCTCAAATCAAAGCCGGGAACAAAACTTTCCCGCAAGGGCCACCACACAATTGGTGCCTCTTGCTTTGATTACAATGGAGTTATGATCTCAAGAACAAGTGAGAAAGAAAAGAAGCAATCCAAGCGCAAGAGCTCAAAAGAACACAAGCAAATCACTCTCTCTAGTCACTATGGCGTTGTGTGGAATTTGGAGAGGATTTGATCTCTTTGGTGTGTCTAGAATTGAATGCTAGAGCTCTTGTAGTAGTTGGGAAGTGGAAAACTTGGATGCAATGAATGGTGGGGTGGTTGGGGTATTTATAGCCCCAACCACCAAATGTGGCCGTTGGGAGGCTGTCTGTTTGATGGCGCACCGGACAGTCCGGTGCACACCGGACAGTCCGGTGCCCCCTGCCACGTCATCACTGCCGTTGGATTCTGACCGTTGGAGCTTCTGTCTTGTGGGCCCGCCTGGGTGTCCGGTGCACACCGGACACGTACTGTTTACTGTCCGGTGTGACAGTATGGGCGCGCCTGACTCTGCGCGCGCAGAGCGCGCATTAAATGCGCGGCAGAGAACCGTTGGCGCGAAGATAGCCGTTGCTCCGGAGTCGCACCGGACAGTCCGGTGCACACCGGACAGTCCGGTGAATTATAGTGGACTAGCCGTTGGAGTTTCCCGAAGCAGGCAAGTTCCTGAGGCTGCTCCTTCGTGGCGCACCGGACAGTCCGGTGAATTATAGCGCGAGTGCCTCTGGAAATTCCCGAAGGTGGCAAGTTTGCGTTGGAGTCCTCTGGTGCACCGGACACTGTCCGGTGGTGCACCGGACACTGTCCGGTGTACACCGGACAGTCCGGTGCTCCCAGACCAGAGGGCCTTCGGTTGCCACTTTGCTCCTTTGTTGAATCCAAAACTTGGTCTTTTTATTGGCTGAGAGTGAACCTTTTATACCTGTATAATCTATACACTTGGGCAAACTAGTTAGTCCAATAAATTTGTGTTGGGCAATTCAACCACCAAAATTAATTAGGGACTAGGTGTAAGCCTAATTCCCTTTCATGAACAAAGTGCAAATCACAAGTAAAGGTATGTTTCTAAGCCTTAGTACATTGGTTTTGTGTACTAATATATTTGTCTAAGTGTTAGAAACAGAGAGAAGAAGAAAAGGAGAATGTTGGCTGTGTACATCCAACAGGCTGTTTCGGTCTGGGGCACCGGACAGTGTCCGGTGCGCCAGGCTGCCTCGACCTGAACACCAGAGGCCAGCTGGACTACTGCATCCACTAAAGATACCCGAGTGGAAGTGGAAAGAGATTGATATGGACTTCATTACTGGATTGCCTCGCACACTCGAAAGGATATGATTCTATATGGGCTATTGTGGATAGATTGACCAAAGTGGCTCATTTCATTCCGGTCAAGACTACTTATAAGGTATCTCAATTGGCAGAGTTATATATGGCTCGGATTGTATCTCTACACGGTGTACCGAAGAAGATCATTTTGGATAAAGGATCGCAGTTTACCTCCGGAATTTGGAAAAGTTTTCATGAGAATATGGATACGAAGTTGAATTTTAGTTGGCCTACCATTCTCAGGCTGATGGACAGACAGAAAGGACTAATCAAGTATTGAAAGACATGTTGAGAGCTTGTGCCCTTCAGCATGGTAGTAGTTGGGACAAGGGTCTACCTTACACTGAGTTCTCATATAATAATAATTACCAGGCCAGTCTGAAGATGTCACCGTTCGAGACTCTATATGACAGGAAATGCAGGACTCCTCTAAATTGGATCAGACTAGAGGAAGACAAATCTTTGGACCTGAACTCATTCAAGAGGCAGAAGAACAAGTTCGTATAATTCGAGAGAATTTGAGGGTAGATCAGACCAGACAAAAGAGCTACGTTGAAAGTAGAAGAAGACCACCAGAGTTTGAGGAAGGTGATCAAGTGTACCTCAAGATGTCACCACTTCGTGGAATGAGGAGATTTAAAGTTAAGGGCAAATCGTCTCCTCGCTATATTGGACCATTCAGAATTTTTTTTAGGCAAGTTGGAGAGATGGCCTATCAACTCGAGCTACCAGATAATCTATTTGATGTGCATAATGAATTCCATGTGTCTTAACTTAAGAAGTGTCTCTTTGTCCCTGAAGAACAATTACCAATGGAGGACCTTAGTGTTCAAGAGGATTTGACTTATGCTGAGTACCCCATCAGGATTCTTGATACATTGACTCGAGTCATAAGGAATAAGGTTATAAAGATGTGCAAAGTGCAATGGAGCCACCACGGTGAAGATAAAGCAACTTGGGAAAGAGAAGAAGAGCTTCGTATAGATTTTCCCCACCTTTTCCCTAGATCTTCTTAAATCTCGAGGACGAGATTATTTTTAAGGGGGGTAGGATTTGTAATACCCAAAAATGAATACAATGAGTATATAGTTGATATTCTTATTTTGTGTGTCATAAATTCCTCATAGCAAGAGCATACCTATAATTAAGAGTGATTAATTAAAACAAATGATACTCCAACTAAATTATGCATCATGCTGAGGTTTCATTTTGTGTGCATTTTCGTGACAAGATAAAACTAATGTACAAAATATATAGGTATGTCTAGGTCCAAAGTGGGATTTAAAATCTAAAAGGATTCTAGAAATTAAGAAAAGAGAAGCACTAATAATCACAATGTGAATATAAATACATAAATTTACCCGACCATGTCAAGGATGAGTATTTAGTGGGAAAACAACACAACCAGGAGTTTGAATTTGAATAGGAATTCAAACTTATAAATTTGAAAATTAAAAGAGAAAATAAAATGAATACAAAAATAAATAAATAGAAAGAGAATCGTCCGTTTGGCACCCTGGGCCGAATTTTCCTGGCCCAGTTGCTCCCTCACGTCGCGCACTGCGCGTTCCCTCCTCTCCACCTCCTTCCTTTCCATGGATGACGTGTGAGCCCCCCTGGTCAGCAAAGTCTTCTCCGCCGAATCAGACGCGCGCAGCAACAAACTCGCCGAGGTCCGCGCGCCCATGGCGCAACAGAATCATGGTGGGGTTGTGCCTGCCCATAAAAAAAAAACTCGGGCTGCGGAGATCGGCTTGTCCCTCAATGCACCTCCATAGAACCAGAGAGCTCGCGATGGATAAAGAGAGAGTGGGTCGGCGGAGGTTGTGATCTGGTGGCCACCATTGCAGCGCTTGGGGATTACCAGCGATCCAACCCTGGAGCTGGTCGAGGGGGGGTTATTCACCACCACGCACAGAACGAGGGTGTCGGTGTTGGCCGCGTGGAGGGAATCAGCGGAGGCTAATTTCTCGCCGGTCGCCGGAGCAGACCGCGGCCGCATCGCGATTGTCTTCGTCCCCGCCGTGGAACTCGCCAGCGCTGCTGCTCGAACTCCAACCAGTGGGTCTGGGGGATTCGCCGGGTGGCGTGGAGGGCATTCCAGGCTTTGATTGGTGGGATTACCAATCGGGGGACCCGTGATTTCTCACCGATGTTGACCACCGCCGCAGATCCGTCATCCTCCGTGGGCGTGGTGAACTGCTACACGAATCACGGTATGAAGTTCACTACATTGCACCTCATGGCCTCCGCATCATGTATCCCTCTTCGTAGCAGAAAACCGGGCACTTAGGCATGGGGTCAATGCTCGCCGGTAGTATGGGGTCAACCCTGATGCGCGCCGTCGTGCTCAGGTGTGCAGAGGAGGAAGACGCTAGGATAGCCTTCAGATGTAGCGGGGACGGTCTAGATTAGAAGGCGTCCCGCTTCACTCAGTCGCGATGATGACCGTTGATTCTGGAACAAGCGATCCAGATCAGATGGGATGCATACCCTTTGGTGATCGGTTCTGTGCCGTTAGATTAGCCTTGGATGGACCGGATGGGTTGATCGGGTACTTTAATGGGGGCCATAGATCTCCAATCGGACGGCCATAATAGCATACCGCTTCATTTTAAGTATGATCTAATCCTAGCCCTTGGTTTTCAATCCAGCGGCCAATGCACACTCATACCCCTTCGGCTCTGGCAGTCTTTCAAAAGAGTTCTCAACCTTTCAAGGATTTTACCCGCCGTCCGTATGGATGTGGTTCTGAGTCTTAGGACGTTTTTCACGGAAGTCCCTGTGTTTTCTGTAAATATTGCGCCCAGTCCAGAGAAATGGGAAATCACAGAAAAATGAGTTATAAAATGAATTTCTTATATAAAAACAATTCCAAAATCTTGTTAAATCCATAGAAAATTCATATTAAGTCCAAACGAGCCCGTTCCAATTGCTATAATTCTATAATATTATTATTTATCACATAGTACCTCTGATTTTACATGAAAGCCACTTTAAAATCTATTTTTCTAATCTAATCTTATACAAAACACATAAAATCATTAGAAATTCATAACTTCTCCGTTTTAACTCCGATTTGATCCGTTCAAGTTGCGTTAGTCTCGTAGCTTCGCGTAGATCATTATTATTATAAAGATTATTCTTATGTTTGGTGTGATGTTAATTTTATCTATACCATGTTTGTTTGTATTGCTACGACTAGCGCGAGGACATGTGTTCGTGAAAAGCAAATTGGTACCTGGAATCTCAAGTGCCAGGCAAGTTGTGCCCTTGATCACTTACTTTTCCCAGCCATGTTCTTATTAATTTTAATGATCTGCATAGGTTAATTTTGATGGGAGCCATTATGTTACCCCAGTTTTGATTACCTCTATACCTTGTTCACCCCTGAAACATTTTTGGGTAGTACTTGCTATTGCTTTATGTGGATTGGGTATGGAGATACACTATTCATGATTATTCTGTTATTATCTTGTTATTATTACTGTTCATGTTAAGATCATTAAATTAATGGGAACATGGAGCGACCACCCGGGGAAAACAGTGCTACCACAAGGGTATAATGGGACGCCCTTGGCTGACTAATTAGGAAAGCTAGTGGAAGACTACCTTACCCGAAAGGGGCAAGGGCAGTAGGGGAGAGGTCAGTGCGGGGAGGTCCCTGGTTGATTTTGCTGCGATGGCTGTCAGCCAGGAACCCTGTACTGGATCTTCCTATAAACTGTAGCGGGTTTTCGGAAGCTAGTGGAACTTTGTAAAGGCCTCGTAGTGGATCCCTAGCCATTCACCTCGGTAGTGTCTAAGGGCCTTGCAAACCCAGGCGACATGGGATACACGACTTGTGGGTAAAGATGCGCAACCTCTGCAGAGTGTAAAACTAGTATACTAGCCGTGCTCACGGTCAAGAGCGGCTCGGACCCTCACATGATTAAATTATGGAACTTAAACTTAATTTGTCATATCATTGCATTTGGGATCATTTTATTATTACTTTTACTTATTGTTACTATGGTTTGGTAATTACTTACACTTAGTAACTGCTAATAAAATTTTGACCAACTTCTAAAAGCAATGCTCAGCCTCAGCCCTTACTTTGTTGATCAGCCTTACACTTCACATGAACTCCCACCTTTGGTGAGTTCATGCCACATTATTCCCCACGACTTGTTGAGCTATGAACGTATGTGAGCTCACTCTTGCTGTCTCACACCCCCCCACAGGAGATGAGCAGGTGGTTCAGGAGAAGCTACAAGGCGAGGAGTTTGATCTGATCTAGGTGGCGTTTCTCAGTCGACATTGGCGCCGACGATCCTTAGTTCGTTTTATGTTTACACTTCTATTTTTGTAATAAGTCTTCCGCTATGTAATAATTACTCTGATGTTTTATGACATTGATCTCTATACACTCTGTTATTATATATGTTGTCTTCTTGGCGCATGTATGAGATGCACCCGGCTTTGTCCTTTAAAACCGGGTGTGACAGAAGTGGTATCAGAGGAAATGTTGACTGTAGGACGAAACCTAGATAGAAATGGACAACCCTTACCTACTTATCTTATTCTGATTCATCCTACACTTACCTTACTCTGATTCTTTCTATACTTATCTTGATCCAGTCTCATCTTCTACTGTTCCACTCTGATTATTCTTACCTCCTCTACTCTGAGACAAGATGGGTTTCACACCTTGGAATTCTACCCTTATGATATTTCTAAGAGATAGGGAACCTAAGACGAAATTAAAATTATTTTCTCTATTAAAAATGTTGGTTGATTGTTCTGATGATCAATGTCTGATTTGCTTCTTTGATTGATTGAAATAGTATAGACGGGCATCTTAGCATGTACCACCATAAGGTAACGTATTAGCTTTAGTGGATAACACACTAATCTACTTAGCTAATAAGTCCTCGCAGTAACATTCCTCGTAATTACTTGCCTTGTCTACAATCCTTTCTTTCGTACCCTATGTTTCTAACCCAGATGGGCTACCCCTATAGTGTTAGAAGAGAGCACTATAGATGTGACCCTTGGTATGTCATGGTTAAGAAGGGCAGTCTATACACTGTGCTAAAGGAACCATAGAACTCACCAGATCCAAAGGAGAAAAATTTAAAGTTGGAATTGTAGTAACTACCGCCACCAGACTAGCGACATTCTTAGTAAATGGGAAGTTTGTTGGTGACAACATCCGTGCGGTTAAGAATTTTCTGGATGTCTTTCCAGAGGAGTTACCAGGGATGCCACCAGATAGGGAAGTTGAGTTTGTCATTGATCTCTTACCTAGGACTGTTCCTATTTCTAAACGGCCATATAGGAAGTCCGTAGAAGAACTAAAAGGAACTTAAGAAGCAATTAACGGAATTATAAAAGGCTGGGTACGTTTATCCGAATTCTTCACCTTGTGGAGCGCCAGTTCTATTTGTGCAGAAGAAAGATGGATCACAAAGGATGTGCATGGATTATAAGTCCCTTAACGATGTCACTGTGAAGAACAAGTGTTCATTACCCCGCATTGAGGATTTATTTAATCGGATGAGAGGTGCAAGGGTATTCTCGAAGATTGATCTCCAATCGGGTTATCATCAAACGAAGATTAGGCCATCGGATATTCTCAAGACGGCTTTCTCAACTCGATATGGATTATATGAGTTCACTGTTATGTCGTTTGGATTAACCAATGCACCAGCTTATTTTATGAACTTGATGAATAAGGTGTTTATGGAGTATCTGGACAGATTCGTCGTGGTTCTCATCGACGATACTCTTATCTATTCTAAGAGTGAAAGTGATCATGAACAACCTCTAAGGTTGGTGCTACAGAAGCTACGAGATAACCAGCTATATGCCAAGTTCAGCAAGTGCGAGTTTTGGATTGGCGAGGTGCCCTTTCTTGGACATATCATTTCTAATGGAGGAATATCAGTGGATCCTGCTAAAAGTCAAGGAGATAGTGGCGTGGAGCATACCCACTATAGTTACTGAGATCCGGAGTTTCTTGGAACTTGCAGGATATTATCGGAGATTTATTAAAGGATTTTCTAAGATTGCTAAGTCTATCACCTCGCTTCTGGAGAAGGAAAGAGAGTTCAAGTGGGATGAGAAGTGCCAAGATAGCTTTGATCAACTAAAGAAGAGATTGATGTCACCACCAGTGTTGGTTATGCCAGATCTACGAAAAGGATTTGATATTTATTGTGATGCATGTGGCCAAGGCTTAGGATGTGTGCTCATGCAAGAAGGACATGTGATCGCCTATGCATCTCGTCAGTTGCAGAAACATGAATTTAACTACCCCACTCATGACTTAGAATTAGCAGTTGTTGTGCACGCACTTAAGATATGGAGACATTATATCATGGGAACCAAGTGTCAAGTGTACACGGACCATAAGAGTTTGAAGTATATATTCACTCAGAAGGATCTCAACCTGAGGCAACGCCGTTGGTTGGAGCTCATTAAGGATTATGACTTGGAGATTCATTATCACCCAGGCAAGGCGAATTTGGTTGCAGATGCCTTGAGTCGGAAAGAACATGTTCACTCCGCTTTCGTTGCCCAGCTACCTGATGAATTAGCAAAAGATTTTGAGAGACTCAACCTGGGAATTGTTACACATACGGAAGGAGTGACTATTAAATTGGAACCTACCTTGGAGCAAGAAATTCGTAAAGGTTAGATTGGTGATGCCAAAATCCAGGAGATCAAGGATCTGATAACAGAGGGTAGAGGCCCGGAGTTCACGGAGGATGAACAAGGCACGATTTGGTTCAAGAATCGGATCTGTGTTCCCGACATTGAAAGTCTTCGGGAAACCATATTGAAGGAGGCACATGATTCAGTTTATTCTATCCACCCTGGGAGCACTAAGATGTATCAGGATTTAAAGCAAAAGTATTGGTGGTATGGACTAAAGAGAGATGTGGCTGCACATGTGGCTACGTGCGATGTGTGTCAAAGAGTTATGGCTAAACACCAGAGGCCAGCTGGACTACTGCATCCACTAAAGATACCCGAGTGGAAGTGGAAAGAGATTGATATGGACTTCATTACTGGATTGCCTCGCACACTCGAAAGGATATGATTCTATATGGGCTATTGTGGATAGATTGACCAAAGTGGCTCATTTCATTCCGGTCAAGACTACTTATAAGGTATCTCAATTGGCAGAGTTATATATGGCTCGGATTGTATCTCTACACGGTGTACCGAAGAAGATCATTTTGGATAAAGGATCGCAGTTTACCTCCGGAATTTGGAAAAGTTTTCATGAGAATATGGATACGAAGTTGAATTTTAGTTGGCCTACCATTCTCAGGCTGATGGACAGACAGAAAGGACTAATCAAGTATTGAAAGACATGTTGAGAGCTTGTGCCCTTCAGCATGGTAGTAGTTGGGACAAGGGTCTACCTTACACTGAGTTCTCATATAATAATAATTACCAGGCCAGTCTGAAGATGTCACCGTTCGAGACTCTATATGACAGGAAATGCAGGACTCCTCTAAATTGGATCAGACTAGAGGAAGACAAATCTTTGGACCTGAACTCATTCAAGAGGCAGAAGAACAAGTTCGTATAATTCGAGAGAATTTGAGGGTAGATCAGACCAGACAAAAGAGCTACGTTGAAAGTAGAAGAAGACCACCAGAGTTTGAGGAAGGTGATCAAGTGTACCTCAAGATGTCACCACTTCGTGGAATGAGGAGATTTAAAGTTAAGGGCAAATCGTCTCCTCGCTATATTGGACCATTCAGAATTTTTTTTAGGCAAGTTGGAGAGATGGCCTATCAACTCGAGCTACCAGATAATCTATTTGATGTGCATAATGAATTCCATGTGTCTTAACTTAAGAAGTGTCTCTTTGTCCCTGAAGAACAATTACCAATGGAGGACCTTAGTGTTCAAGAGGATTTGACTTATGCTGAGTACCCCATCAGGATTCTTGATACATTGACTCGAGTCATAAGGAATAAGGTTATAAAGATGTGCAAAGTGCAATGGAGCCACCACGGTGAAGATAAAGCAACTTGGGAAAGAGAAGAAGAGCTTCGTATAGATTTTCCCCACCTTTTCCCTAGATCTTCTTAAATCTCGAGGACGAGATTATTTTTAAGGGGGGTAGGATTTGTAATACCCAAAAATGAATACAATGAGTATATAGTTGATATTCTTATTTTGTGTGTCATAAATTCCTCATAGCAAGAGCATACCTATAATTAAGAGTGATTAATTAAAACAAATGATACTCCAACTAAATTATGCATCATGCTGAGGTTTCATTTTGTGTGCATTTTCGTGACAAGATAAAACTAATGTACAAAATATATAGGTATGTCTAGGTCCAAAGTGGGATTTAAAATCTAAAAGGATTCTAGAAATTAAGAAAAGAGAAGCACTAATAATCACAATGTGAATATAAATACATAAATTTACCCGACCATGTCAAGGATGAGTATTTAGTGGGAAAACAACACAACCAGGAGTTTGAATTTGAATAGGAATTCAAACTTATAAATTTGAAAATTAAAAGAGAAAATAAAATGAATACAAAAATAAATAAATAGAAAGAGAATCGTCCGTTTGGCACCCTGGGCCGAATTTTCCTGGCCCAGTTGCTCCCTCACGTCGCGCACTGCGCGTTCCCTCCTCTCCACCTCCTTCCTTTCCATGGATGACGTGTGAGCCCCCCTGGTCAGCAAAGTCTTCTCCGCCGAATCAGACGCGCGCAGCAACAAACTCGCCGAGGTCCGCGCGCCCATGGCGCAACAGAATCATGGTGGGGTTGTGCCTGCCCATAAAAAAAAACTCGGGCTGCGGAGATCGGCTTGTCCCTCAATGCACCTCCATAGAACCAGAGAGCTCGCGATGGATAAAGAGAGAGTGGGTCGGCGGAGGTTGTGATCTGGTGGCCACCATTGCAGCGCTTGGGGATTACCAGCGATCCAACCCTGGAGCTGGTCGAGGGGGGGTTATTCACCACCACGCACAGAACGAGGGTGTCGGTGTTGGCCGCGTGGAGGGAATCAGCGGAGGCTAATTTCTCGCCGGTCGCCGGAGCAGACCGCGGCCGCATCGCGATTGTCTTCGTCCCCGCCGTGGAACTCGCCAGCGCTGCTGCTCGAACTCCAACCAGTGGGTCTGGGGGATTCGCCGGGTGGCGTGGAGGGCATTCCAGGCTTTGATTGGTGGGATTACCAATCGGGGGACCCGTGATTTCTCACCGATGTTGACCACCGCCGCAGATCCGTCATCCTCCGTGGGCGTGGTGAACTGCTACACGAATCACGGTATGAAGTTCACTACATTGCACCTCATGGCCTCCGCATCATGTATCCCTCTTCGTAGCAGAAAACCGGGCACTTAGGCATGGGGTCAATGCTCGCCGGTAGTATGGGGTCAACCCTGATGCGCGCCGTCGTGCTCAGGTGTGCAGAGGAGGAAGACGCTAGGATAGCCTTCAGATGTAGCGGGGACGGTCTAGATTAGAAGGCGTCCCGCTTCACTCAGTCGCGATGATGACCGTTGATTCTGGAACAAGCGATCCAGATCAGATGGGATGCATACCCTTTGGTGATCGGTTCTGTGCCGTTAGATTAGCCTTGGATGGACCGGATGGGTTGATCGGGTACTTTAATGGGGGCCATAGATCTCCAATCGGACGGCCATAATAGCATACCGCTTCATTTTAAGTATGATCTAATCCTAGCCCTTGGTTTTCAATCCAGCGGCCAATGCACACTCATACCCCTTCGGCTCTGGCAGTCTTTCAAAAGAGTTCTCAACCTTTCAAGGATTTTACCCGCCGTCCGTATGGATGTGGTTCTGAGTCTTAGGACGTTTTTCACGGAAGTCCCTGTGTTTTCTGTAAATATTGCGCCCAGTCCAGAGAAATGGGAAATCACAGAAAAATGAGTTATAAAATGAATTTCTTATATAAAAACAATTCCAAAATCTTGTTAAATCCATAGAAAATTCATATTAAGTCCAAACGAGCCCGTTCCAATTGCTATAATTCTATAATATTATTATTTATCACATAGTACCTCTGATTTTACATGAAAGCCACTTTAAAATCTATTTTTCTAATCTAATCTTATACAAAACACATAAAATCATTAGAAATTCATAACTTCTCCGTTTTAACTCCGATTTGATCCGTTCAAGTTGCGTTAGTCTCGTAGCTTCGCGTAGATCATTATTATTATAAAGATTATTCTTATGTTTGGTGTGATGTTAATTTTATCTATACCATGTTTGTTTGTATTGCTACGACTAGCGCGAGGACATGTGTTCGTGAAAAGCAAATTGGTACCTGGAATCTCAAGTGCCAGGCAAGTTGTGCCCTTGATCACTTACTTTTCCCAGCCATGTTCTTATTAATTTTAATGATCTGCATAGGTTAATTTTGATGGGAGCCATTATGTTACCCCAGTTTTGATTACCTCTATACCTTGTTCACCCCTGAAACATTTTTGGGTAGTACTTGCTATTGCTTTATGTGGATTGGGTATGGAGATACACTATTCATGATTATTCTGTTATTATCTTGTTATTATTACTGTTCATGTTAAGATCATTAAATTAATGGGAACATGGAGCGACCACCCGGGGAAAACAGTGCTACCACAAGGGTATAATGGGACGCCCTTGGCTGACTAATTAGGAAAGCTAGTGGAAGACTACCTTACCCGAAAGGGGCAAGGGCAGTAGGGGAGAGGTCAGTGCGGGGAGGTCCCTGGTTGATTTTGCTGCGATGGCTGTCAGCCAGGAACCCTGTACTGGATCTTCCTATAAACTGTAGCGGGTTTTCGGAAGCTAGTGGAACTTTGTAAAGGCCTCGTAGTGGATCCCTAGCCATTCACCTCGGTAGTGTCTAAGGGCCTTGCAAACCCAGGCGACATGGGATACACGACTTGTGGGTAAAGATGCGCAACCTCTGCAGAGTGTAAAACTAGTATACTAGCCGTGCTCACGGTCAAGAGCGGCTCGGACCCTCACATGATTAAATTATGGAACTTAAACTTAATTTGTCATATCATTGCATTTGGGATCATTTTATTATTACTTTTACTTATTGTTACTATGGTTTGGTAATTACTTACACTTAGTAACTGCTAATAAAATTTTGACCAACTTCTAAAAGCAATGCTCAGCCTCAGCCCTTACTTTGTTGATCAGCCTTACACTTCACATGAACTCCCACCTTTGGTGAGTTCATGCCACATTATTCCCCACGACTTGTTGAGCTATGAACGTATGTGAGCTCACTCTTGCTGTCTCACACCCCCCCACAGGAGATGAGCAGGTGGTTCAGGAGAAGCTACAAGGCGAGGAGTTTGATCTGATCTAGGTGGCGTTTCTCAGTCGACATTGGCGCCGACGATCCTTAGTTCGTTTTATGTTTACACTTCTATTTTTGTAATAAGTCTTCCGCTATGTAATAATTACTCTGATGTTTTATGACATTGATCTCTATACACTCTGTTATTATATATGTTGTCTTCTTGGCGCATGTATGAGATGCACCCGACTTTGTCCTTTAAAACCGGGTGTTACAAATAGACTATAGAATAACAATTAGTGCTTTTGCATATCAGTGTATTCTATCATGTCGATTCCGTAGCAACGCACGGGCATATACCTAGTATTACTTATATCTCTACTACTTTTAAGCATGGACTGTAGGCGTCCACAGCCTACACCACGAACCGCCCCATCCCCATAGAGGTCGCGCCTGTGTCCTCACCGCATGCCATCATCGCGTTTGCGGCCCTCCGCCCTCGCCCTCCCCCCACCATTCTCGCGTCCTCCCTCTCCTGTAATGGTGCGCGTTGAGGATCACACGTATTCGATTTGGGCCGGGGGGAAGGTCCGCCTCCGCACAGTCGATGTAAGTGTTGGCACCGATCTGGGCAGCGCCAATCACTCGGGGTGTACAGCCTGGTGGTGCTCTCTGCAGCGGCGTGGACGGTCCACGACCTGGGCGCAGGAGCGACACCTTCCCTGCTTCGCACCGGACGGTCCACACATAGGGTCAAACGGTCCATGATGGCGCAGGGTCGTCTTCCTCCTCCTCGCTGGAACCTAGATCTCGCCCCCTGGAGAAGAGATCTTAGGGCGCCCTGGGTTGATAGGTCACCCAGGGTGTCCCCAGACAACGTGAAGTCGCTTAGGAATTAAGAGATCAATTCGAGAAAGAGGCATTAGATGGACAACTAGATCTTGCCCACTCCAAATGGGTAAGATCTTAGGGTCGTCTTAGGGTCGGCAGGCCACCTAAGACGGATTTAGACGGCGTAGAGTCGAATAGGGGTGGAGATGGATATGCGGAAGGATACAACTAGAACTACGCTATATCTACTCCTAGGGCAGGAAAGGTAAATAAAGTAATTGGTTCGATTGGAATGTGTTCGAGGGTTGTTGTACCCCTTTATATTTATAGAGGAGGAGGTCTAGACCTGTTCCTAGGAGATAGCCAACAACTTCCACATGACTAGATGGATAACCACACACGAGATAAGGATAATCACCCGAGTTAATCTAATGGCGGGGCACACAGACTGTCCGGGTCCAAGGGTCGGACCATCCGCCACTTTTGGTGCTCAACAGGAAGGTCCGCCTCCGCACTGTTCATGGAAGTGCGTCAGTGGCCCAAATGTTCCGCCCTCACCCTCCACACCCCACCATTCTCGCGTCGGCGCGCCGCTCGCCGTCATCATGTTCGCGTCGCTCTCTTCTGCCCGCCAATCTCGCGTCTGTGCACCGCTCGTCATCCCAGACCCAGATTTTGTAGATCTCGTGTTCTCCCTCTCCTGTAATGGCGAGCCATCCAATAACCCTACGATGGGGCGACGACCGCTTGTATTTGATGTGACGAGGACCGCACGCCTGCCCACTTCCCCAATACCCCGCACAATCGATGGAAGGTCCACTGTGCGTGCCTTCGTCGCTCCCCTTCCCTATGACAATCTCCAGCCATTCGAAAACCTTGGAAAACTTTTATTTAAGAAACCTAAATCGACTCCATCTAGACTATCCCCATCCTCCTCGGATCTTCCACATTCTTCGACGCGCCCTGTGGATTTTGGTACGCAATACATCCCCTGACATTGAAGGTGTGTGAGTTTGCAATATTTCTTTAGTATTTCACAATATTTTGTTTCATAATATTCAATTTCATACTATTCTCTGGTTATTGCATACGAACTGTGGATCAATTGATTTAGATCTCTGGTGTAGTCGGTTTATTACTATGAGGTTTCATTCTCAGTTTATTCATCTGAGGTTTCATAACATTCATAGCTTTATTCATCTGGGGTTTTATTCTCAGTTTACCGAGAGAAATAAAATTCAAGAATCAAGTGTAAATTGCATTTTATGAAGTAATGTGTAAGGTGTAGTTTCTATAATCTACAGAAAACCAAATGTGGCCTTCACTCTTTAATGGGCATGACAGAGTTTCATTAGACCTCAGGTTTTTTTATATGGTCTTTAGGTGATGTGTTAGCTGGGTCAATTGATTTGGATCTCTAGTGTAATCGGTTTATTACTCTGAGGTTTCATTCTCAGTTATTCATCTGAGGTTTCATAGTATTCATAGCTTTATTCATCTGAGGTTTTATTCTCAGTTTACCCAGAGAAATAAAATTCAAGAATCAAGTGTAAAACTCATTTTGTGAAGTAACGTCTAAGATGTATTTCTATAATCTACAGAAAACCAGACATGGCCTTCACTCTTTAATGAACATGACAAAGAGTTTTATTAGACCTCAGGTTTTTTATATGGTCTTTAGGTGGTGATAGATGAGTGTATCCATATTTTAAGGATTGTATTGGTGCTTTGGATGATACAAATATGGTCTTTACAAAGAGGTGAGGTCCCGGTGCGTTACACAGCGAACCAGGGTCCTGATAATGAATTCCAAAACCCGAAGACTTGTTTAATCAACAGATATCTAGAGAGGAGACATGCATATTTGGCAATAGTGCTGCCAGATGTGTAGTGAAGATAAATTGTTACTGAAAGGGAAATAGAGTCAAACCTTTTCTTAAATGATTTTGGTGGTTGAAATGCCCAACACAAATAATTGGACTAACTAGTTTGCTCTAGATTATACATTCTACAGGTGCTAAAGGTTCAACACAAACCAATAAAAAGATCCAAGTTAGGGTTCAAAAGAAAGGAGCAAAGAAACTGAAGAGAACCCTGGTCTGGCGCACCGGACTGTCCGATGCCCCAGGGTCCGTACAGGCTGAACTCCTTACCTTTGGGTTTCTGAGGCCGCACTCCGCTATAATTCACCGGACTGTTCGGTGTGCCAAGCAAAGCAACGGTCGCCAGCGCAACGGTCGACTTCAACGGTCGGCTGACAACGTGAACAGTGCGCGCACAGTTCACGCAGAGTCAGAGCAGCGCCAGAAGGCGCACTGGACAGTGAACAGTGCCTGTCCGGTGCACCAAGATGTCATAGCTCCAACGGTCGAAACCGTCAGAACCCTAACGGTTGGGTGACGTGGCTGGCGCACCGGACACTGTCCGGTGGTGCACCAGACTGTCCGGTGCACCCATCAACAATAGCCCTCCCCAACGACTGTTTTGGTGGTTGGGCTATAAATACCCCCCAACCACCACTATCCAAGATAAAAGTTTCCAACATATCGCATTCAACACAATAGCTCTAGACTTTACTCCAAGACACAAACAAGAGATCAAATCCTCTCCAAAGTCCAAAACCACTCCAGACACTTAGTGACTTGTGAGAGAGAGATTTTCGTGTTCATTTGAGTTCTTGTCGCTTGGATCGCTTTTCTTCTTCCCCATTCTTGTTCTTCAAGCACTTGTAATAAAAGCAAGAGACACCAAGTTGTGGTGGTCCTTGTAGGGGTCTAAGTGACCCGGTTTTGATCAAGGAGAAAAGCTCACTCGGTCTAGGTGAGCGTTTGAGAGAGGGAAAGAGTTGAAAGAGACCCGGTCTTTGTGACCACCTCAACGGGGATTAGGTTTACAAGAACTGAACCTCAGTAAAACATATCACCGTGTCACTCTCTTCATTTGCTTGTGATTTGTTTTCACCCTCTCTTTCGGACTCAGGTTTATTTCTAACGCTAACCCGGCTTGTTAGCTGTGCTTTAAGTTTGTAAATTTATCAAAGCCCGATACTTCATTAAGAGTCTAACCACTCGAAGTGATGTCGAGAGAATCCGCCAATAGGGAGATGGAAACGACCACAAGCCACGGAAAAGGCTCCATCAAGAGAGTCCGGCGACAAACGAAGGGAGGAATCACCTCCCCGCGTCAAGTCGCACCGAAGTGGCGACAAGAAGAAGATAAAGAAAGTGGTCTACTACGAGACCGACTCTTCGTCGCCATCCACCTCCGGCTCCGACGCTCCGTCCGTCACTTCTAAGCGCCATGAGCACAAGAAGTTTAGTAAGATCTCCTTACGCTATCCCCGCATTTCCAAACACACTCCTTTACTTTCCATCCCATTAGGCAAACCACCGGTTTTTTACGGTGAAGATTATTGTATGTGGAGTGATAAAATGAGGCATCATCTAACCTCACTCCACGCTACCATTTGGGACATTGTTGAGTTTGGAGCGCAGGTACAATCCGTGGGGGGTGAAGGCTACGACTCGGACGAGGTAGCCCAAATCCGGCACTTCAACTCCCAAGCCACTACTATACTCCTCGCCTCTCTATGTCGAGAGGAGTATAATCAGGTTGTCGGGTACCATAATTAGGGGTACCCCCAACACTCCTAAACACGGCTGGTAACCACCATCAGCGCAAGCTGCAGAGACTGATGGGCATGATTTAGGTCAAGGCTTCGTCTTCTCAAGGGACGCGATCTCGCCTCGCCCGAGCCCAGCCTCGGGCGGGAACAGTAGTCCCAGACGGATTCACGCCTCGCCCGAGGGCCTCCTCAAGCAACGGGCGCACCCTCGACTCGCCCGAAGTCTAGCTCGGGCAGGCTTCGTAGTGAAGCAACCTTAGGCAAATCGCCTCACCAACCGACCGTATCGCAGGCGCATTCAATGCGAGGATCGTCTGACGCCTTATCCTGACACACATGCCTCAGTTAGCAAGGTCGAAGTGACCGCAGTCACTTCGCCCTTCCACTGACCGACCTGACAGGAAAACAGCGTCGCTCGCCCTCTCCGACTGCTGTGCCACCCGCCAGGGTGAGGCTGAGAACAACTAAGTTCAGCCTCAGGCGCAACAGGAAGCTCCGCCTCGCCCGACCTTGGGCCTCGGCCTCAGGAGGAGGTCTCCGCCTCGCCTGCCCCAGGGCTCGGCCTCAACCTTGGCCTCGGAAGGTGGTCTCCGCCTCGCCCGACCCCAGGGCTCGGCCTCGGAAGGAGGACTCCGCCTCGCCCGACCCCAGGGCTCGGCCACAACCTTGGCCTCGGAAGGTGGTCTTCGCCTCGCCCAACCCGTGGGCTCGGCCTCAACCTCGACCTCGGGAGGAATCGCGTCCTCGCCCGACCCCGGCCTCGGCCTCAGGAGGAGTCTCCGCCTTGCCCAACCTTGGGCTCGGACCGACCGCGCCACAGGGGATACATCATTACCCTACCCCTAGCTAGCTCAGGCTACGGGGGAACAAGACCGGCGTCCCATCCAGGCTCGCCCCGGTAACAAGTAATGATGGCTCCCCGCGTGCGTCCGTGACGACAGCGGTTCTCAGCCCCCTACGGAAGCAAGGAGACATCAACAAGGTCCCAGCAGCCCCGACAGCTGTGCTTCTACAGGGCTCAAGCGCTCCTCCGACGGCCACGACACCGCGTGCACAGGGCTCTAGCACCTCTCCGACAGCCACGTTGGCATGTACACAGGGTTCTGGCACCTCTCTGCCGGACACGTTAGCGCATAGCTACACCCCCATTGTACACCTGGCCCTCTCCTTGCATCTATAAAAGGAAGGTCCAGGGCCCTCATGCAAGAGGGTCGCACGGGAGGACGGGCTGACGAACAGGCTCACTCTCTCTCTCTCCCCCTCGCGAACGCTTGTAACCCCTACTGCAAGTGCATCCCCCCGGGCGCAGGATAACATGAGCCGCATTTCCCCCCTTGTGTTCCATCTCGCGCCAACCCATCTGGGCTGGGACACGCAGCGACAATTTTACTCGTCGACAAGTGGTGCCGACGAGGAACGCCCCGATGACATCCGAGTCGGTGATGTTGGGCAGCTCGGTGCGCTGCTTCGAAAACTGCCGGATGTACTCTCGCAGGGATTCCCCTGGCTGGTGGCGGCAGCTTCGGAGATCCCAAGAGTTCCCAGGGCGCACGTACGTGCCCTGGAAGTTTCCAGCGAAAGCCTTGACCAGGTCGTCCCAGTTGGAGATCTGCGCAGGAGGCAGATGCTCCAGCCAGGCCCGGGCGGCGTCGGAGAGGAACAGGGGGAGGTTGCGGATGATGAGATTGTCATCATCCGTTCCACCCAGCTTGCAGGCCAGCCGGTAGTCCGCAAGCCACAGTTCCAGCCTCGTTTCCCCCGAGTACTTGGTGATAGTAGTCGGGGCTCGGAACCGGGTCAGGAACGGCGCCCGGCTGAAGGCTTGTGGACCAGGTGGTTCGGGCGAGGGTCTCCGATCCTCCTCGCTGTCGTAGCGTCCCCCACGCCTGGGTGGTAGCCTCGGCGCACCTTCTCATCGAGGCGGGCTCGACGGTTGTGGCAGTGGTGCTCGTTGCCGAGGCGACCCGGGGCTGCAGGCATTGCGTCCCGCGTGCGCCCGGTGTGGACCGAGGCTTCCCGCATGAATCGGGAAATCGCCGCGCGATGCTCTGGGGGGCACCCTTGCCTTCGGGAGGCAGAGCTCTCGGCCCGTCGGACCGCGGCATCCTCCAGGAGATTCTTGAGTTCTCCCTGGATACGCCGCCCCTCGGTGGTGGATGGCTCCGGCATCGCTCGGAGTAGTATTGCCGCTGCAGCCAGATTCTGGCCGACCCCACTAGAGGCCGGGGCAGCCTTGCCCTGGCATCGTTAGTGATACGGCGCTGGACGTCTCGGGCCTGATGACGCGCTTCTCCGGCGAGTGCTCGGCCTGCCCACTCCTGCTCGATGTTTTGCCGGAGCTGCACAAGTTGTCCTGCTTCCTCGTCGAGCTTGGCCTGCATCTCACGGATTTGCTCGAGCTGTGTGTCCTGACCCCCGCAGGGACTGGGACCACAGCTAGCTCCCGCAGGATGTCAACGCGAGGCGCAGGCCCAGGGGGATCGTCATCCTCCGGCATACCAAGGTGGTTGCCTTCGTCGTGACCCCCTAGATTGACGTGGAAACATTCGCGACTTGGGCCACAACCCTCGTCGTCAAGGCTGTGGCCATCATCGGAGTAATCGGAGAGGTAGTAGTCACATGCGGTCATGAAGTCTCGCATGGCACTGGGATTACCGAGCCCGAAGAAATCCCAACCAGAGTCGGACTCGTCTTCTTCCTCGGAACCCGGGGGCCCGTAGGTCGAGACGGCCGTCAGTCGGTCCCAGGTTGACCACATATGGTACCCCGGAAGGTTAGGATATGCCTTTATGAAAGCGCTCATCGAAGCGGGGTCGCTTGGTGGATCGAAGCTGAATCTAAAAGGCATAGGGCGTGGAAAACGGACGATACCTCTCGATTGATGGACGGTGTCGAAGTCGCGTCGGGGACGGACTGCACCGTTATCTCAGGTACGAGGCTAACGCCCAGCAAGCCCTCTGTGAGTGTGCTGGTGTCATCTGTCCGCTTGGGGCTGGCATGTTGCGGGGAAACGACACTCGTCATCGTCTCAGGCACGAGGACAACGCCCGACATGTCCCCCGCTGGGGTGCCAGTGTCGTCGACTCGCTCGACAGCCAACGAGGTGCCGCCTCCTGCCTGGCCACGGTTGCCCCGCCTCCTCCTCCTGTGGCGAGGAAGGCGACGGGACAAACCCGGATGCTGCTCTTCCGCAATGGGGGAAGACGTCGTCGAGTTCGTCGCCGCCAGGCGAGCTGACGGCCGTCGTTGTCGCTGTCGCGCTGCGGGGGAAGGAGTACCATGTCGTAGCTGCCGTCGAGGGACATGAACTCGAGACTCCTGAAACGGAGCAGCGTCCCGGGCTGAAGAGGTTGCTGGAGACTACCCATCTGGAACTCAACGGGAAGTTGTTCGTCAACACGTAGCAGGCCCCTACCTGGCGCCAACTGTCGGCGTTTCGACCCTGGGGGGTCCCTGGACCGACGAGTAAAATTGTCGCTGCGTGTCCCAGCCCAGATGGGTTGGCACGAGATGGAACACAAGGGGGAAAACGCGGCTCGCGTTATCCTGCGCCCGGGGGGATGCGCTTGCAGTAGGGGTTACAAGCGTTCGCGAGGGAGAGAGAGAGAGTGAGCCTGTTCGTCAACCCGTCCTCCCGCGCGACCCTCCCGCATGAGGGCCCTGAACCTTCCTTTTATAGGTGCAAGGAGAAGGTCCAGGTGTACAATGGGGTGTAGCTATGCGCTAACGTGTCCGGTAGAGAGGTGCCAGAACCCTGTGTACATGCCAACGTGGCTGTCGGAGAGGTGCTAGAGCCCTGTGCACGCGGTGTCGTGGCCGTCGGAGGAGCGCTTGAGCCCTGTAGAAGCACAGCTGTCGGGGCTGCTAGGACCTTGCTGACGTTTCCTTGCTTCCGTAGGGGGCTGAGAACCACCGTCGTCATGGATGCACGCGGGGAGCCATCATTACTTGTTACCGGGGCGAGCCTGGATGGGACGCCGGTCTTGTTCCCCCGTAGCCTGAGCTAGCTAGGGGTAGGGTAATGATGTATCCCCTGTGGCGCGGTCGGTCCGAGCCCAAGGTTGGGCGAGGCGGAGACTCCTCCTGGGGGCGAGGCCGGGGTCGGGCGAGGACGCGATTCCTCCCGAGGTCGAGGTTGAGGCCGAGCCCACGGGTCGGGCGAGGCGGAGTCCTCCTTCCGAGGCCGAGGTTAAGGCCGAGCCCTGGAGTCGGGCGAAGCGGAGACCACCTTCCGAGGCCGAGGTTGAGGCCGAGCCCTGGGGTCGGGCGAGACGGAGACCTCCTCCTGAGGCCAAGGCCCAAGGTCGGGCGAGGCGGAGCTTCCTGTTGCGCCTGAGGCTGAACTTAGCTGTTGTCAGCCTCACCTTGGCGGGTGGCACAACAGTCGGAGAGGGGCGAGCGGCGCTGTTTTCCTGTCAGGTCGGTCAGTGGAAGGGCGAAGTGACTGCGGTCACTTCGACCTTGCCGACTGAGGCACGTGTGTCAGGATAAGGCGTCAGACGATCCTTGCATTGAATGCGCCTGCGATACGGTCGGTTGGTGAGGCGATTTGGCCAAGGTTGCTTCACTACGAAGCCTGACCGAGCTGGGCTTCGGGCGAGTCGAGGGTGTGCCCGTTGCTTGAGGAGGCCCTCGGGCGAGGCGTGAATCCGTCTGGGACTACTGTTCCCGCCCGAGGCTGGGCTCGGGCGAGGCGAGATCGTGTCCCTTGAGTAGACGAAGCCTTGACCTGAATCATGCCCATCAGTCTCTGCAGCTTGTGCTGATGGTGGTTACCAGCCGTGTTTAGGACTGTTGGGGGTACCCCTAATTACGGTACCCGACAAACTTTCTTTCTGTTTCTCAATTGTGTAAAATGAGGTACAATTGTCTCTTTACGGATATAGGTGTTACTGTCTTTAGAAGAAGTGATGATTCAGTAGCATTTAAGAGAGTATTAGAGGGTCAACTATACTTAGTTGATTTTAATAGAGCTGAACTCGATACTTGCTTAATTGCTAAGACTAATATAGGTTGGCTCTGTCATTGCCGATTAGCCCATGTTGGGATTAAGAATATTCACAAACTTCTTAAGGGAGAACATATTTTGGGACTAACCAATGTTCATTTTGAGAAAGACAGAGTTTGTAGCGCATGTCAAGCAGGGAAGCAAGTTAGTACCCATCATCCACACAAGAACATCATGACGACCGACAGACCGCTTGAGCTACTCCACATGGATCTATTCGGCCCGATTGTTTACATAAGTATCGGCGGGAGTAAGTATTGTCTAGCGCACCAGACTGTCCAAGTTAGAGTTCAAAAGAAAGGAGCAAAGAAACCGAAGAGAACACTGGTCTAGACAAGGTGGGACAGAGCATAAACACCTTGAACTTTACTTTTATGATGATCCCAGTTTCGAGCATCGATATCGTAAGTGCCGCGAAGAGCGTCAACAGAAAGACAAAGAGGTTATTAAACAGATAGTCGACATACTACGTGAAAACCCATACTCCGAGCATCTTAGGACCATGGCCCACATTGAGAACCTTGATGACTATCGTATCGCATTGAACCTAGACCAGATGTTGAACCATAAGACATATAACACACCTCTCACTTCGGAAAGAACGTACCGGATAATAGAAAAAACATATGGTCTTATGAGATCTATTTGCCAGAGATACTTTGGTATTTTCCAATGTCTTTGAGAGGCACATATGATGAAATTTACTAAAAATGTTTGAAATATGCTATCTGTCATAAGAAATCAAAGGTGGCCATCATATTTATGTCATTTTTTTTTTGCTAAAACAAGAAAACTGGACCCGTTTTGTTGATGTTGTAAGGAAGAGAGCCTTAGGGTATGTTTAGTTGTATATCTACGGTGTAAAAAATTGCCATACATTTTCTGTCATAATAGTCTAAGACTATACACTTAATTTTTGCGCCACACCTTGGTATACCTAAAAGAATAATGCTACACTTTTACAAGTTTTGACGAGTGTAACCTACACAACAAGAGTAAAATATAGCCACAATATTGGTTACAAACCAAATACATATCTAACTCGGCCAAACACGCCTAACCAAACAACCTCTTAAAGACTTTCTTTAGTTGAATCTCGATCGAAAGAGATTGGTTCTCTAAAAACTAAATTTTAACAAAAAAGTACAATGCTAGCGAGAGATCAAATGGGGCCTAAAAATGCAATATTGTCGCCACAGCCCCAACACGCCAACAGCCAGCTGCTCAGGCTGCTCAGCACCACACTCCCGCGGTGCCGCCGTCCGGCGTTATCCCGAATCCAAACCCCTCCCTCACAGGCTCCCTCTCAGCGATAGCGGCATCCGAGCCCTCCTGCGCGCCCACTAGGGTTTATCTCAAGCGAGGCCGCGCCAACCGCCAATGGCGCTCGCGCGCCCGTCCTCCGCTCTCCTCTCATGCTCCTCGTCCGCCTGCCTCCGCCGGCTCAACCCGCTCCTCCTCTCTGCCGCCGCCTGCCGCCGCCCGGCGTGGGCCCCGCGCCGCGTCGCCCGCAGGTTCTCCGCAGGTAGCGGCGGGTTCGTCTAGCTTGTTAACTAATTCTGCGCCGAGAATGGCTTGTCAGCTGACTGGATTGCTTGGGTCTGCTCCGTTGCAGCGATTGCCTCCGAGACGGATGTGTTCAACTCCCCGGAGGTCGCTAAGTCGTTCGACTTCACCAACGAGGAGAAAATTTACAAATGGTAATTCCGCGTGTTCATGAGCAATTTTTGCTCGCTCTTTCGTTTTTGGATTCTTTTTTGACCACCTGCACAGATCCTCTGACGCAGTACTAATGTACTATTTAGCAGTTATCCTTCAATTTTGAAAGTGGATCAGCGTGTACTTACATCTGTGGTTAGTGGTTTGCAAAGATGATTTTGGTGCTCGTTTGTCCATTTCTTCATGTAGACTCATGAGCTGTGGTTGAGAGGGCAAGGCATATGGGTTTCATTAAAGTCCTGACGTGGCGGTGCATTGTCAGTTGTTCCCAGCTTTCTGTGTAGCGTCATTCATTTTTTTTTTCATATTTGTAAATTGGCATCTTCTTAGTTGACCAGTATAGGTACGTTGGCAGCTAATGGCTTGCATGGGGGCATTATATGCTTGAACCTAATTTCTGCCGCACTTCCATTAGCAACAAGTCGAGTGTTAGTTGGTGCTTTGGAAACATGTAGCTTAGGATAGCAAAAAGTTAATCAATATACTTTGGATGGCAGTATAACCTGTCTTTTATTAGAAGGAAAAGGAAACAGTACTTGAACATTGCTCCACAGACATCTATGAGTTTGACGTTTGGTACTTGCATACACTTCTGTTTCTGTTTGAGCTGAGTATGCTTTTATGATGTAATACACTGTAGTTGTTTCTGTGCTTCAACACAATTTCCTTATACATGATGCTTTATTAGGTGGGAATCTCAAGGATTCTTTAAGCCTAACTTTGACCGTGGAGGAGATCCATTTGTCATCCCGATGCCACCACCAAATGTTACCGGATCACTGCATATGGGCCATGCTATGTTTGTCACACTTGAGGTTGAATGATTAAATTCTAATTCTATTGTACTTATTCTGTTCACTAAATATAATCTGATTTGGCTTAACAATTAATCTTAAGACTAGCGACATATCTCACCTTATCAACATATCACTTATTTGTTTCACCTTTGATGTACTCCCTCCATCTCAAATTACATAGCTTTCACTGTTTATCCACTTTCTTTTAAGGTATAAGCTAAGGCTCACATATGAACTTATTGCTGTTTTACCTCTGTTCCCTCTATTACTTCCTCTCTCACCTGTGTGTACTCAATAACTATTCTCTATTACTCCCTCATGTTTTCTGAGGTGATTAAATAGGGGTAGCTTGGTCATTTTTTTTCCCATACTCTTGATTTCATACCCCTAGTCCCTACTTAATTATTTTGCCTGCCCCTTACTACTATTGTAATTCCAAATAGGAGTCTACTAAGATGAGCATATATGTATGTTCATTTGGGTGAATCTTTCGCTATCTTCAAGACTTCAACTGCTCCGCAAACTGATCTCTTTAAATGGGCCATGAAATGAGTTACAGATACTAGATAGTAATAAAGCGAACACTAGTCAATACTAGCATTATGAAGCGTTAGCGATTTATGAAGTATATCTCTACCAAGTGCTTGTGAACTGTCATACAATAGTCAACCTGTTTAAATTCATTGATTTACTTTAGAATCCTATATAATCTGTGTATAAAAACATCCTTATGGCAGCATGTACTATGCAAGCTGATAAACCTCAATTTTGCATCCTTCTATTTTTGTTCGCCTCTATGCTATCTTTCTTATTAAAGAATCTGCATTTCTTTAAGTGACTCAGGATATAATGGTTAGATATTTCCGAATGAAAGGGAGACCTGCGCTGTGGATACCTGGCACTGACCATGCTGGGATTGCGACTCAGGTCTGTAGATTTTGTCACATATAGAAAATTTGTGTTCAATCAGTATTTGTGTATTTGACTATTTCCCCTTTTAACCTTTTGCATTTATGTTTCAGTTGGTTGTGGAAAAGATGCTGGCCGCTGAAGGTGTCAAGAGGACAGATATGACGCGAGAGGAGTTCACCAAAAAAGTTTGGGAGTGGAAAGAGAAGTAAGTCTTTTTTCTTTGACCAATTTGTGAATTCTTTCTTATGCAACCTAAAACTACTGGCTCTGCTGATCTGAAGCAACCCTTGCCGTCAATTACTTCTGATTGTTTACTCATCTCTCTCTTTCTATCTCCCCCTACCTCTCAAGTCTCAAATTATATTGTGTTTCTTAAAATAATACCCCATCAATTCCAAATTATAAGATGTTTTGGCTTTTCTAGATACGTAACTTTTGCTATACACTTAGATATGTAGTTATGCACTATGTCTAGATACATAGTAAAAGCAATGTGTATCTAGAAAAGCCAAACCATCTTATAATTTGGAACGAGGGAGTGCCTATCCTTAAATTTCCAGTTATTCTTCATTATGCTTCTAAACCAGTTCACTATGAAGTTAGTTTTCATGAAGTTATGATCAAAGATTACTATGATAGGTTACACAATATCATCATTGATTGTTTTAGATCAACTAGTGATTTTAGACCAATGATTATGATTGTTTCATTAGTTTCATAAGAGCTTTCATAGATCAGGGATTTGATTCTTATTAAAGATGGATTGACTACAAAAGAATGTGTTCTCATTCTAAAAACTGTTTCCCTTTCAGATATGGGGGTACTATCACTAATCAGATTAAGCGATTGGGTGCATCTTGTGATTGGAGTCGTGAGCGTTTCACTCTTGATGAACAATTGAGCCGTAAGTGTTGCTGGTGGTGCTGTTTTGTATTTAGTATAGTACTTCTCCGTATCAATGTGTCATTAATTTATCTGAAAGCTACTAGCTTGTTTCCTGATTTAAAGGATTTCATATATATAGTTGTTTCTTGCCTATTTTCTACTGAAATTATCATATTGAGGCAACGGGGTGCATGATGCATCCATTGTGTTGTTGTGTAACTTGCATATAGTTCAGGATCATGATGATGGTGTGGTCTTCTTTCTTTCATGAATGAGAACTAAGCACTCTACTACTCTTGACCTTCTATTCTTTCTGTTAGATCTGAAGTTTCCTTGTGTGATTATGGACATTGGACACTGGTAGACTTTCCCAATGTCCTAAAAGAAGCTTTACTATGTCATACACAAGGAAAGCGCTTCCGCATGTTACTGTTTAATTGTTATTCAGGCTGCATAGTTGGGCTGGTTAGGCTGTATAATCAGCTAATCATTACCAGGTGGATGGCCAAACAAACTGATCATCGATTTTTAGGACCTTGCTTTGACCTAGGTTTTGCAGAAGCATTGATAGACACTGTTGTCATCATATGATTTAAAATCTACAGCGTTGGTAAGTTGAGTGTTGGACCAAAAGAGTTAGGAATTCTTTGGCATGAGAGACAATGAATTAGCAGAAAATATGATAGTTGATTTATGGGAGCAAAGGCTCAAGTACATATAGGCAAGGATGTCGACAGGAAAAGGAAACAATCCTACACAATCCTATCAGGGAGATCCTTGCCTATTGAGACCAACTAACCATACTAGGGGCAGGCGCACAAGGCAACAAGCCTGTGCAGCCGTACCACCTAAGCTGCCTAAAATAGCACTCGCTAACATGACATACTTAGGTTTTCCTGGATTTGTTGTGTTTACTCCTTTCTGTGGGGTGCTGCTAATCTAGTTTTTGTTTCTTTCCCCTCCTCCTTTTTTTGGCCTTAGGGGCATTGCACAGGACTGTCTTATCTATTAGCACAATGATACACAGTTCTTATACATATTTGAAAAAAGATGTGTGTTGGAGAGATGGCTATATGTAGTTCTGTACAATTAATGCATTGGTGGTTCTATTTTGCAGGTGCAGTTGCTGAAGCATTCGTTAGGCTTCATGATAAAGGGCTTATATATCAAGGTAGAATATTTTTTTATAGCTGTCCTACTACAAAGGAGTGTGTGCGTGCGCATGATCTTAAGCAGATATTTGTGGCGCAAAGACCTTGATGAGCAGCTGCACCACCATGTCATTGTCAGTGAGGAATTTGATCATCTGTAGGTTAGTGCAGCAGCCAACTTGGCTCCTAATAACAGTGTCTGGGCTTCTGCCTCTAATGGACCCAAGCCATGTCAGATTGCATCCTGAAAAAATGATGCATATAGCCCATGCGCAGCGAAATATCAAATGAGAAGGAATATGCTAATTCTAGTTTGAGTTTGATGAGGAATCTGTTGTACAGCTACAGAAGCATCACAAAACACTTGGCCAATGATGTACCTGTAAAGGAGCATTCTCAAGATCATATCTTCTAGATTTTCTTTTCATTTTCAACTACCATTTCTCCTTTTTTTTGAGAAGTTAAGGATTTTAATTACTTATAGACAAAGCACAGAGATGGGGCAAAATATTCCACTTAGTGCTTGTTTGGCTGCACTTCAATTTACCGTAATCCCTTCCAACCCACGTGGAATGGAATGGATTGGAGTGCAGCACTGCAGCCAAACAAGCCACTACTGTTTTTTCTTATGTTCTTCTGTTGTACTACTGTCAAGGTGTTCGAGTGTCTGCAGATTAGTTTGATTATTTGGATTTGACTTGCTAAGAGATTAGATTAAGTTAGGGATAAGGTCAGTTAGAGGTAGGGTTGAGTCTGTTAGCATCTTGTACTATGCCTGGCTATGAATATGGACAGCACACATCTCTTATTGAATCAAGCTTTAGAGTTTAGGAAGAGAAGGAACATATTTCTTTGATGGGGAATCATGGTAATGAATTTCTAGGTCTGGCTAATACATACCCCTTGGCTGTGTGCCTTGTACACACTAGCTAAGGTTGGAGACTCACTTATCCATCTACAGATAAGCTTTGTATCAATCATGCCTAATTTTTAGGTGCTGGATTCTGCCTCAAGTACTACACTATTGCGAAAGCACAACCTACACCTATTTTCCTTCGATTGAGATTGTACCCACCAGGCTATCGCTCTCTATCAGCCCCAAGTGGATACCCCCATCTTCCGCAGCCCGCTTACTGAAGAAGAGATGCGGGAGGACCCAGGGAAAACCATCTTCTTGCTCGGCCGTGGGCAGAGATCCCCTGGCTGGTCCCTTGTCCTCCCTTAACCCTAGCCCCCACTAAACAACTACATAATTTGTTTGGTCATTATTTCTTCTTGTCTATATTAACATGCTCTGTACTAGAGTGTACCTATTTTTTGTATTCAGAAGCAGTAGGAGCTACATCTAGATTTCCTGAAACTTGCCTCCTAAAATGATACATTACTGCATATCACTTGCATTGGTGTTTTTAAAGAAAGTGGTTTATGTGTCATGTGTAATGTCTTACAGCTATTTTGCACTTTATAGCATCCATATCCAGTCTAAACATTTGTCACATGATGGTCATATTTGTTGACTGAAAGTTCAGAGCAACTAATCTCTACCAAATTGAAACTCGATGGAAAGAAGGAACCATTTGTTCCTTGCAACGTAATAAACATGCATTGGTCTGATAAAAAGACATGCTATTGGCAGTTCGTACTGTACCTGCGTTGTCTTAAGTGTCACGTATGGTCCCCTTTTTAATGTTTGCGTGTCATCTTGAGGATGTCCATGCTTATTATTTTTATTCTTCGAGCAAGCAACACTCTTGTTGGATAGAAATTTAGGAATGCTTACGTTGAATCCTATGATTTTATCATGAGAGTGCACTTGTTTTACATTAAATCACTTCTATAAATATTGGTTAACAAATTTTTTTAATTCACAGGATCTTATTTGGTCAACTGGTCTCCTAACCTGCAAACTGCAGTATCTGATTTAGTATGTGAAATTATTTTTCTTCCTTTCAATTAGTTAAACATATATTGATATTTAGTGTAAACTCAAACAAAAGGAAATTCGATAACAGTACACATAAATGCTTCAAAGCTCAACACATTATCGACGATTCTGCATTTGAAACTCAAGATTTGATTCTGACACGTTTTTTCTAATCAGGAAGTAGAATACTCTGAAGAACCTGGAAATTTGTACTTCATCAAGTACCGTGTTGCTGGCGGAACCAGGTATTTTTCACTATACCTTGCATTAAGACATTTCATTATTTGGTTGTCATTGGACATTTCATTGTTGAGTTCGTTTCCCACCAGATTCTTGTTTCATTATATTTGAATTTTCATTTTCTGGAGAATGACTTTGCACGATGTACAATTTAACTTTTTATCTTATAATATGAGAAATTGAGCAACATGATTGGCACCCTATATTGATGAAAATTGCTTAGAAATATTTGGTTTATACTTGGCACAGGGATGATTTTATGACTATCGCAACCACAAGACCTGAAACAATATTTGGTGATGTTGCAATTGCTGTTAATCCGGAGGTATGAGTTCTCCAGTGTTCTACAGTAATGTTTTCTTACATTCTGTTAGAACTATGTCGAGTTATTTATTTCTCAAACAGCTAGTTTATTAGAAAACCTTTTCACTAATATGTCAATTGGCTATACAGGATAAGCGTTATGCACAATATGTTGGCAAATTGGCTATTGTACCGTTGACATGTGGGAGACATGTCCCTATTATTGCTGATCGGGTAAGTTCGAAACTGAATATTTTTTTACTCCTGTCCCTTTTTGAGTGTCGCTATGGTATTCATGCTGGTCAAACTTCCTTAAGTTTGACTAGGTTTGAAGAAAATATTAGCAACATGTGTATCTCCAAATAAGTTTATTATGAAATAGGTTCAACGATCTATCTAATGATATTATGTATCATAAATATCAATATTTTCTTGTATATATTTAGCTAAAGTTGCGTATGTTTGACTTCTCGGAAAGTGAGCGACAATTAAAAATGGACGGAGGGAGTATGTTTGAAGCGATTTTACAAAGGGCATTACAACATGAATCAAATCATAACAACACAAGATGCCAAAAACAACTCATTAATATTGTTCCACTGTTCTATTATTTTATGTGATTGCTGTTATTTGAAGTCAAGAAAGTGCTACTGATGCTTTCTACTTCACTGGTTCTGTAGCTAAGAGCATCTCCAAGAGCTTCCAAAATCCACTGTCAATCTAGATTTTTTAGCAAGATTGAAAAAAACTGCCTCCAACAACTCCCTAATCCCTATATCAACTCCCAATCTTTCCTCACTTGAAAAAATCGATCCAATCGCGCGGAAACATCCGCGCACGCATCGACGTGCCAATCTAGACGTGGAAAGAACAAATAGTAACACAAGGTTCCTGATGGCTGATGTAAATGTACAAAAGAGAAAGAAAGTATAAAAGTGGCTGAAGACATTTAGAAATAGTTTGGTATTCCTGATACAAAATTGTCTTATATATATTTTTTTCTCGAACGCGCAGGAGAACTGCGCACCATTATATTAAGAGAGGAAAGGTCCAAAGTGGTCCGAAATACAACGCCCTGAGCGCAGAAAAGAAAAAAACAAAAAACCAAGACCAAACACCCAAGCCTCCTCTCCAGCACCCAAGAAAGGTGAAACAGGGGGGGGGGGGGGGGGCTGACAGGCCCTACTAGACCCTATTTAAGGTGACAAAAGGCCCCAGACTGTCTAAATGCTTTGCTCCCGCCTTATTCGAACTGATCAATTCATCTAAAAACAACCTTTTAATCGAGCTATTGGAAGGGCTCACTCCATAAAAAACAACCTTATTACGAGTGAGCCATAAGCACCAAGCCCCAAGAATCATGACACTATTGAAACCCTTCCTCTTGCACCTTTGCACTTTTTTAGAAGCCTTCCCCCACCACTCAGCAAAGGACTGTTCAACAACAAACGGAGTGAGGTCACCAAGCCCGATGGACGACAAAATGAGATGCCAAAATTGTCTAGTAAAACTGCAGGTGCAGAGGATATGCTGGACTGTTTCCTGCTCCTGATCACATAGGGGACAACACACCGGGTATTGCAATCCTCTCATTTGGAGCCTGTCAGCAGTCCAACATTTATTCCTTATAGCTAACCAAAGGAAAAACTTGCATTTAGGGGGAGCCCAGGTTTTCCACAATCTTTTCCATGGCTCAAAGGAGATGAACCCCATGAAGAAGGCTCTGTAGCAAGACCTAGAAGAGAACTGCCCAAATGCAGTGTGCATCCAAACAAGCCTGTCCGCCTCCTGTGAAAGCGTTACCTCCCCAAGAGCATCCCATAACTTCAAGTACTGCTGCAGCCCAATCAGATATAGATGACTCCCAATATCACTAACCCGCTGCCAATTATCCATAGCTTGAGCAACCGTCCTGGTAGAGCTGACTCTACTGTCCACCAAACAGACAACATCTGGTGCAATATCTTGGATAGCCTTCCCATTCAACCATTTATCTAACCAAAATAGAGTACTGGTCCCATCTCCGACCACAGTTAAGACCGAAAGATTAAAGAACCGTCTGACCTGCTGCTGCAGTTTTACTATAGCCTTCATAAGGGAGGTACTATAGCCTTCATCAGGGTTTAAGACAAATGCATTCTTTAGAAATGCCCTTTTGTGTCTTCTGTTAGTTGCATGATTCCTATTAAATAGTTTTATTTTCTCGAGCACATAGGAGATCTGCACATCATTATATTAAGGAAAAACTGGGATAAAAACCCATACAAGGCACACCCACTCACACCACTGTCCAAATTAAAAGACTAGCCCTTGACACATAAAGTAGGTGACCTTGACCCAAAATCAACTCTCAGAGCACCTAGTGGGGGGGGGGGTGAATAGGTGATCCTGTAAAAATCAAGTCTAAACAACACAAACTTGGTTTATAATAAATGTTAGTGGGATTAAAACCAAGGTGATATGAATAGAGAAGAGAATCCTTCACTTGATTGTTCCTTTACAAAATGTATTAAACTTAGGAACAATAGCGCAAGTGAATAAGTGAGAACTCTATGGAAGAAAACAATCACGGTAGAAAGATGCACAAGTGACACGGTGATTTTATCCCGTGGTTCGGCCAATGCCTACTCCACGTTGTGGTGACCTCCTTCGGTCAAGGATTGCACTCAATTTCTCTCAAGTGATCCAAAGATCAAACTTGAGTACCACGATTTTCTTCCTTTTCTCAAGTATTCCCTTTGTGAGGATTCTTCACAAGTTGGAGTCTCTCACCCTTACAAGATTGATCACAAGACCCACAAGAGTAAGGGAGGGAATAGAAGCACACACAAAAACTAGAGTCGTAGCAACAACACGCACACGAGTAAAAAACTGAGCACACAAAACAACGCAACGGAGTCACAGCTCAAGAAAGTGCTCAAATCTCTACCGCAATGAATCAAATGCGCGCTTGCGAAGTCTAGGCGTTGTAGGATGTTCAATGGGTGCTTGGTGTCTTGCTCCATGCGCCTAGGGGTCCCTTTTATAGCCCCAAGGCAGCTAGGAGCCGTTGGAGTTCCATTTGGAAGGCTCTGGTTGCCTTCTGTCCGTCGGCGCACCGGACAGTCCGGTGCACCACCGGACAGTGAACAGTGCGCGATTCTCTTCCTTGTTTGGCGAAGGCGACCGTTGCCAGCCACTGGCCTCGTGGCACACCGGACAGTCCGGTGAATTATAGCCACGACGCCCTGTCTTTTTCCCGAGAGCGACCTTTTCACCGAGCGTACCAGCCTGGGCACCGGACACTGTCCGATGCACACCAGACAGTTCGGTGCGCCGCAGGCTGGTGCAGGTTTGGCTTGCCTTCGCCAAACTTCTCCAATTCAATTTCTCTCACTTTGAGAAGATTCATAGCACTTAGTAGTATAAAGTTAGTACCAAAAAACAATTTACTAAGGCTAGAATCATACCTTGCTTTTTCATTTGCATCACTTTAAGCCTCAGCTAATATTTAGACAAGACAATATGTGTTCAGCTTCTAATCACCGAAACATAATGGAAATGGCCCAGCGACACATTTCCCTTTCAAACTCCCATTCAACCACCTAGGCAAGGAGGTTACTGATACCTCGTGCCCCTGCCAAGCTCCAATAAAGAAGCTCCTCAGTCCTCACTAGCCAGCAACAGAGCTCTAGCTAGGTTTGGAGATTGAGCATCAAACACACCGATTCCGAATATTCCACAAAGTCCATGCTCCCAGGATAGTATTGGAGTTGAGGCCAGTGAACAGCCACTGCATACCTGTTATTCTGTTAAATACTACTGATTCTATGATTTACAGTATGTTGATCCAGAATTTGGAACTGGGGTGCTGAAGATTAGCCCTGGACATGATCATAACGATTATCATATTGCTCGAAAGCTTGGACTGCCAATTCTTAATGTTATGAACAAAGATGGTACGCTCAATGATGTTGCTGGAATATACAGGTATGTATTTTTCTCTCCAAACTCAGGTGAACAAAACCATAGTTTTCTTATCTGTGATTCATTTGCTAGTTCACATTTTTTTCTGTGCAATTTCTTCTTTATATTCATGTCACGTCATTTACAAAGACACTGAATTTTGGCTACTCAGATTCATATATGCTTCATTGTTTGAGGACCATATATGCTTCTCTGTCATAGTCTTAATATGCCTTCTATTTAATGACACTGAAACAACCTAATGGGACCTGCTTAACATAACCTACAGGACTTTGTATTCTAGAAAGTTTGAGAGAGAGGCACGCTATTTGTTGCTTTGAGCTTTTGTACAAAGTTGGGATTAATTAATTTAACTGATGCATGTGGAAAAGGAAGTGCTATATTTTTACAGAAATCCTTTCTATGGCTTTGTGCGCCACATGTTTCTGATACTAACTTTCTTCTTGTTTCAGTGGTATGGATCGATTTGAAGCCCGAGAGAAATTGTGGTCTGACCTTGTTGAGACTAACTTAGCAGTAAAGAAAGAACCATATACACTTCGAGTCCCTAGGTCCCAACGGGGTGGTGAAGTGTGACCCCTTTCCTGTTCTTAGTGATATTCTTTTGTTGATGTTTTCCATAGGGCTTGATGGACCTACTTCCGTTTGATCCTAGGTTATTGAGCCTTTGATTAGTAAGCAATGGTTTGTTACGATGGAGCCATTGGCTGAAAAGGCTCTCCATGCTGTTGAAAAGGGGCAATTAACCATTCTTCCGGAGAGATTTGAGAAGGTATTGCATGAATTCATTTTTACTCTTTAGAGAGTTATCTGCTCATATGATTATGAACTGGCAAAATCAGGGCTGTCGAATGTATTTTCACATTGCCCTTTCTTTTTTTGGTGTGCTTGTGCTGCAGATTTATAATCATTGGCTAACGAACATAAAGGATTGGTGTATAAGTAGACAATTGTGGTGGGGTCATCGTATACCAGTTTGGTATATTGTTGGAAAGAAATGTGAAGAAGACTATATTGTTGCTAGAACCGAAGAGGAGGCGATTGCAGAAGCTCATGAAAAATATGGAAAATCAGTTGAAATATATCAAGACCCTGATGTTCTTGATACTTGGTTCTCAAGGTCTGTCTTCCTCTGCGAAATTTGTGGTCCCAATTGTTTTTCTGCGTTATGTATTAGTTTATTGCACGATTATATTTTTATTTGTAAATTTGGGGTTTTGCAAGGATTTTTACTTTGATAGGAAAATGTTGGAATTAGGGTTACGGAGGTAGTACGAGTGGTAGGTTTGAGGTCTATGACTAGGACCCCGGCGCTTGGGCGCCGTCGTCCCAGGATTAGGACTGCTGGCAGGGGCGGCGCCGTGGTGTGGCACTGTTCACGCATGGACAGTAGTTGGCTGTGAACATTAGTGCAGATGAACAGTAGATTAGTTTGGGAACTTGATCTTAACAAACTCTATCCGATCTAACAAACTCTATCTAATCTAACAAACTCTACCCATTTTATCTTGTGGCTGCGACGGCTGTATGGGATGCCCGTCATAACAGAAAATGTGTTTGGATTGATGGATTCATTAAATAAAACTAAAAATTCTATTTTTGGGACTAAGCATCAGCTTCATAAACACATTTCTTGTAAATTTTCGAAGATTTATTATGGGTTTTCCTTGAATAACAGTAAACATTTCATGACCTGCATATTTTGAACTACTTGTACTGTGGAGTATGCCCTTTCTCCTTTCTCTGCAGTATGTGACTGATCGACATGGAGCTTATTTGTATTATTACTGTTCAAAAAGGCGGGAGCCTCACCTGCCAGGTGTTAGGTTCGTTTAGCCCTTGTATCATGGTTGTCAACAAACCGAGCTCAGCGAGCCCAGGGTCGCGGGGTCCAGACTGTCACACTATGTAGTCAAGCTCGAGAGGCCCATTTTAGTTGCTGAGCTTATAGTCGAGCTGGACTATAAGCTCAACTCAAACAAAGCTCGAGTTCAGTTCGCTTTCGCTGAAGCTCGGTAATGCATATCTATCGCCAGACGACAACTATGCTGGGAGGTTGGAATCATGGAGAGGAAGAGGAACTGTCAATGGAACCATTAGATTTCAAAAAAGACATCAACCAAGATTCAAGATCTGCTCCAATGGATGAATCAGGAAGAAAGGAACAAGAGAAGAAAAGAAAATAGCCATTGGGATTCTAGGGAGTGTGCATGATAGTCTGGTACACAGCCAGACAAGGAATGGAGATGAAGGGGAAGATTTGGTGCTTGCTTGCCACTTAGGCCTTGGTCATGATGAGGTATTGAGGTCAACATGGGTAGTGGCATCTCAAGGTTCTGTCAGACTCTAGGGGGATGTAATTTGCTGATTTGCTTGGGTTGTAGTTGGGCCTTGGGCCAAAAGACCCTTCAGTGAATGACTGAATGGAAACAACTCAAACAAGATAGGGAGGCAACCGACTAGCCAGAGAAAACGCAGGGATGAGCCTAATCAAGCTACTCATTAAAAGCTTGTCAGCCTGGTTGAAGCACGAGTCTAGCTCGTTAGTGATGGGCCTCTAGCCTAGTGGTTAAGGACTTCCGAGTAGCACCTCCAAGTCTTGGGTTCGATTCCCCCCGGGAGCGAATTTTCAGGCTTGGTTAAAAAAATCCCCTCGCTGTGCCCCATCCGCTCTCGGGTTACGATGTCCTGTGCGCCACCCTCCGGTTGGGCCGTTGCAGAGTCGACAGTTGACGCCGGCCCGTTAGTGATGGGGGGCCAGGGTTCGGGGATTTTCTCGGCCGGGACCATTGTTTCGGTCTCTTCTTAATATAATACCGGGAGGGCGGTCTTTCCCTCCCCGGCCGAGTTTTTTGTTGAAATATACAGTTTCAATACCATAATTGGGTTCACACTGTTTTTTTACCTGTCAAAATAAAAAGCACTATAGTTTCTGTTGTTTTCAATTGTTGCTATTGTCCTGCAGTGCTCTGTGGCCTTTCAGCACGCTTGGTTGGCCTGATCTTTCCAAGGAGGATTATAAGCATTTTTATCCTTCAACTGTTCTGGAGACAGGGTATGTTAGTTTTGGCAACATTTTGATTTATCTTTTCTTCTTTCAGTAGATTAATACTTGTGTTGCTGCCAAGTTTCTGTTCTTTACATTGATGCCTGGCACTTTCCTTCACAGCCACGATATTTTGTTCTTCTGGGTTGCACGAATGGTCATGATGGGAATTGAGTTCACAGGATCAGTACCATTTTCTTATGTCTATCTACATGGTCTTATCCGGGATGCTGAGGTGAGATGGGGCACAATGATGCTTATGGTTCGTTGTTTTCAGGGGCCAATAATCATGGCTATTTTTTTCTTGTGATGCAAAAGCAACATGATCAAATTTCTAAATAAGAGTTCTCCTGCGCGTTCGAGAAAAAAAATCTAAATAAGTTATGGTTCCTAGTTCATAAGGCGATAAACAGCGCAGGGAAGATAGCCGGTGGAGTCGGCTTGGGAGGGGGGGGGGGGACTAGACTACTAGAGAGATTCGGGACTAATTCTTCTTCATTGATTGATTCCTCCTTAAGGAGGTACAACCCATCCTTATATAGATAGGAAGACTTGGCCCCAAGTAACTAACACAATCTTATCTAATATAATCCCAAGTAACTAATTCAATCTTATCTAATCTAATTCCAAGTAACTAACTCAATCTTATTTAATCTTTATCCACTAATCCTAACCCTGAGCCTATTCCTATGGCCTCCATACCATGGGCTGTCGCCCCATGACAATAAGAATATGAAAAAGACGTATTTTTTTTGGAAGCATGTTGTAATGCCTGTTTGATTTGAGGAATTGAGTGGGCCATCGTCTTCTCACTCACTTTTTTATTTGGTCTGTGGAACGTTATGGATTGATTCACCATCACCTCACGTCCTCACCTCTCGCAAAATAATATACTACAAGAAATGGAGTCATTTCACAAAATTTCATGAGATGAACTCATGATACACCGCCTCATGTAGGATGGGTGGTTCCACAAACTAAATGCCCCTAAATGACATCATTATCCTATTGCTAGGCTACGATCTACTATTTGCTGCAACCATTGCCTGTTTGTCACATGCTGCCCACCTCTTAGGATACATCAATGGGGTACAAATCTAGCTGAGTTGGTTAGGTGGTCTGAGTAGCACTCCTCAGGTCCTGGGTTCGACTCCCCGCGCGAGCGAAATTCAGATTGTGGTTAAAAAAATCCCCTTGTCTGTCCACGCCAAAGCATAGGTCTAAGGCCTGGCCTCGTTCGCAGTCGTTCTCACATGGGCTACGGTGCCGCTGTGTATGGGTAGGGCATGGGTTCAGGGGTTTTCTCAACCTGTGTGAGAAGATCTTATTCTTAATATAATGCCCGGGGGTTGTCTTAACCCCCGCATGTCGAGTTTTTTTTACAAGGGATGCACTTTTGTGTGGGCCTTATGTTTTCTCTACTATAGTCTGTAGAATGCTCGGCAGCAAGTCTCATAATCTCATTTATTCTGATGAACATGTTAGATCAATAGGGTAGGCCCTTGTGAAATCCAGCAAGTCTCAATCTCATTTATCCTGATGAACATGTTAGCTCAATTGGGTAGGCCCTTGTGAAATCTTTGGTATGGTCCTAGCTTGAACATTCTTCTGAGTTGCTAAATTACAAGGTGCTTCCCAGGGTCGAAAAATGTCGAAGACATTAGGGAATGTCATTGATCCCCTAGATACCATCAAAGAGTACGGGACAGATGCTTTGAGATTTACACTATCTTTGGGCACTGCAGGCCAGGTTTGTTTCCTTACAGTATTTCTTACTTTGTTATTTATTGTGCTGTTAAATTGTCTGTTGTGAATACACTATTTTTTTACTTCAGGACCTCAATCTCTCTACAGAAAGGTTGACGTCAAATAAGGCTTTCACAAACAAGCTGTGGAACGCAGGGAAATTTTTGTTACAGAACTTGCCTGATAAAAATGATGTCTCTGCATGGGATGTCTTGTTGTCTAATAAGGTTGCTTACTTAACTTCAAATTGCACACGATACATTCACTATTTTTTGATTCTAGGTTTTAAACTGTTGGTAATACATTTGTATCTTTTTGTCCAGTTCGACTCAGAAGCATCACTCCAGAAACTGCCATTGCCAGAATGCTGGGTGGTAAGTCTGTTATTATGTTAAATTATTGGCTCTATGTAGTTTGTTGATGACAAGAATAAACTATAATCCAGGTTACAGGACTACATGAACTCATCGATAAGGTCAGCAGAAGCTATGATAAGTTTTTCTTCGGAGATGCTGCTAGAGAAATATATGATTACTTCTGGGGGGATTTTGCTGATTGGTAAGATTATGGAAAACCCTAGAATGAACTAGATTATTTACAACTATTCAAATGGTTTTGGCTTGACCTAATAGTGTAGTGCTTTTAGCTCATTGACTATGACGAGGATACAGGGATCTGGGAAAAGGAACGTCACTTCCCTGTAAAATAGAGAGCTTCTGAGCTTCATATTATTTCCATTGTGCATTTCTTAACCACATGGACATGCTCCAATAAGTTTTCTGGTTCCATCGCTGCCTATTGTTGAGAACTATATACCCCCTTTGTTTCACATTGTAAATCGTACAAGTTTTGTTCTAAGTCAAAATTGTTTACCTTTGACCAAGTTTATAGAAAAATGCATTAACATATACAGTATCAAATGAATTCACTACCAAAATACTCCATCTGTTCTTTTTTATTTGTCGCGGTTTAGTTTAAAAATGAACTAGCGGGTGACAAATATTCGAGAACGGAGGTAGTATATTTCATGGTGTACCTAATAAATCTTGTTTGACAATGATGAGGATAGAGGTAGCTAAAATTTGCTAGCTTTTGTCTCCATTACCTGCTAGAAACCAGGAGCTGATAGTAATGCATGGACTAAACCTTATATCTGGTTTGATACAAGGGTGTCTGCCCGTCTCAGGACTTCTTTTTCCTGGCTATTAACATCGTTCATGGTATTGGTCATTTTTGTGCATGTAGAATCCTTTTGATACATTGCTTTATTCATCTCATGTTGCTGCTCTTTAGGAATGAACTGAAAGATGTAGCTTTGGGCTAGAATAACATAAGGTCTACCATGCCACTGTACTTGAATTATTGTATTCTTTGATAAATCTTGGATTCCAAATACAACCAAGGGAATTAAGCTTCAGTTCTTTTATACTAAGAGTTCATCAATTAATTGTAATTCAGGTATATTGAAGCTAGCAAAACACGGCTTTACCACTCGAGTGACAAGATCGCTGCTGCTACAGCCCAGAGTGTTCTGGTGTATGTGTTTGAAAACATACTGAAGTTATTGCATCCCTTCATGCCATTCGTCACTGAAGAATTATGGCAGGTATCAGCACATAACTGTTGATTATTACTTAGATAATCTATCATGTCTCTCATCAGCATCACCAGTAGAATATTATTATTGTTCTTATTTCAGGCATTTCCATACAGAAAACAAGCACTTATGGTTACTCCCTGGCCTACCACTGACCTTCCTAAAGATTTGAGGTCCATCAAACGGTTCCAGAATTTGCAATCATTGGTAAAGCTTTGCACTTGAATATTACAATCTCAATTCGAGAGATGCTACTGTTCATTGTAGCCATTTTATTTGAATGCTAACATGACGACAGATAAGAGGAATCAGAAATGTTCGAGCAGAATATTCTGTTGAGCCAGCTAAACGGATATCAGCTTCTGTTGTTGCTACTGCGGATGTCCTGGAATACGTATCAGTAAGTGTGCAGATCCATTTTGTTAGTGACACTTTTTTTCTCGAATGCGCAGGAGAACTGCGCATCTTATATAAAAGAGAGGAAGAAAAGCCATACAAAAGATGGCATCTTGCTGAGCAAGTTCCCCAAGGATCCTACACACAACCGTAGGACATTACAAACCGGAACCAAGACTTGACCCTACCTCGCTAAGAGCTGCAACTAAGCCTAGGTGCTTTAGCTCTTCAGCTCCTGCCATAGCCCAGCTAGTACATTCATCCAGGAACCTTCGAAGAATTCTAGATAATGAGGGGGACTCCCCTTCAAACACTGTTCTGTTTCTCTGGATCCATAGACACCAAGCTCCCAGGAGGCCAGGATGATCAAGGAGTTAAGCCCCTTTTTCATGTTCTTGGAAACCCTGAGGCTCATTCTTCTCCACCATTCTGCAAAAGACTCCTCGTCAGCTGTAGGAGTGAGGTGTCCCAAGCCAAGAGCAGAAAGAATTTTGTGCCAAAATCGCCGAGCAAAGATGCAAGCAGAAAGAAGGTGCTGAATTGTCTCCTGGGCTTGATCACACATGGGGCAAACATCCGGGTGAGGCATCCCTCTTTTTTCCAACCTATCAGCTGTCCAACATTTGTTCCTAATTGCCAGCCAAAGGAAGAACTTGCATTTTGGAGGGGCCCAGGTCTTCCATAACCTCTTCCAAGGCTCAAAAACAGTAGAGCCAAGAAATAAGACATTGTAACAGAAATTAGAAGAAAATAGCCCCGAGGCTTCATGTCTCCATACATGGCGGTCAACATCCTGAGGAAGATGCACCTCTCCTAGAGCATCCCATAAGAGAAGATATTGTTGAATTCCTATCAGAGATAGGGGGGTCTTGATATTAGCTATCCATTGCCTGTTCACAAGGGCCTGGGCCACTGACATAGTGGTAAGAGCTCTTTTATCAACCTTGGACACCACTTCTGGAGCAAGCTCTCTGATGGAACAACCATTAAGCCATTTGTCTGTCCAGAATAAGGTATTAGTGCCATTTCCCACATGAGAGATCAACGAGGCTGCAAAAAGATCCTTGACCTGCTGCTGAATGGGGATGCTCAAGCCATGCCAATGCCTGTTCGGATCTGTTTTTTGTAGCCACAACCATTTGGCTTGAAGAGCCCAACACATGTGCTGCAGATTAGGAATTCCAAGCCCTCCAAGCTTTAAAGGTCTTGTGACCTTATCCCATGCAACAAGGCAGCTTCCTCCATTCACCTCCTTTCTCCCTCTCCACACAAATCCTTTTCTGACTTTATCGATGGCTTTAATCACCCACTTAGGAACATTCAAGGCAATGAAGAGATATACTGGGATGGCTGAAAGCCTGAAAGAACAGAACGCACTAGAGCTGTCCGCCCAGCAAGGTTAAGGAGCCTAGCTTTCCAATTAGGTAGTCTATCTGCAATCTTATCGACCCATTTCATCAAAGTAGTCCTGTTTAGCTTCTTATCTGAAATAGGCAGTCCCAAATAAGTGCAAGAGAGGGAAGGGGAACATTGCAGAATATTACACCCTTCTTGCAGAACTTCCCCCTCACAGCTTATTGGGATGGCACAGCTTTTGTGCAGATTAGATACAAGGATGCATACACATGTTTTGATACCATACATCCTTCACATTATCTCCTTCAAGATTAGACAATAATACCTCTTTTAACTCCAAAACAGTCAAGAATGAGTTTGACACAGTTTAACTCCTCTCTAGGCCTGACAAACAAGACTACATCATCAGCATACAGAGATAATCTAGTCTTCACATTAGCTCCTTCAAGATTAGACAATAATACCTTCTCTTCTGCCACTCTAAAAAGGCTGCTGAGGACATCCATCACTAGGACAAAGAGCATCGGGGAGAGGGGGTCCCCTTGCCTATTGTATGATCTTTTTGTTGTTTCAACTTTTCAAGCTGATGCATATACATGTTTTGATACCATACATCCTTGAAGGGTTTCCTCACTGTCGTGATGCAGAGTATTTGAAAAATATAGTTATGCGTTTCCGAGAAAACAAAGTAGTTATAACTTATAAAAAATGAAGTCCTGAGTTATTTATTTTTCCTGCATGCACACAGTAAGCTTAACAAATGTGTGGCATCTATTTCAAAGCTTGACGTTCTTTTTCATCGTGCATGCAGAGGGAGAAGCAGGTCCTAGCATTACTTTCAAAGCTTGACGTTCAGAACGTACATTTTACTGAATCAGCACCAGGTACGTCGCTTGTCTATCCAAATATATTCTTGCTTTGTGCAGTTTGCCAACAACTATCTGCATCCTATATTGGCAGGCGATGCAAACCAGTCGGTTCACATTGTTGCTGATGAGGGTTTGGAGGCGTATCTACCTTTGGCTGATATGGTTGACGTGTCTGAAGAGGTTAAGCGGCTCTCCAAGCGCCTCTCCAAGATGCAGTCGGAGTATGATGCTCTTGTTGCCCGACTCAATTCCCCAAGTGTATGTGCCTATTTCTGATGGTTTCCCTCAGATATTCTTACTGTTCAAGGTCCTTTCCATCCCTTCTAATCGTATAGTTTTTTTTTGTGGGTGCAGTTTGTTGAAAAGGCCCCTGAAGATATTGTTCGCGGAGTTCGTGAAAAAGCGTCTGAGGCAGACGAGAAGATCTCTCTAACTAAAAATCGTCTCACTTTTCTGCAATCAACCATTACCACTTAAATACAGTAATCCACGGGGACTCTACCAGGATGCCATTTTGATCGATGACGCAGGACAAAACTGATTGTTAATAGTTTTTGGTTGAAGGATATGATAGATTGGCAACGAAGTTGTGCCTTGTCCAGCAGAAACACACATTCTTTCTAGTTCATATCTGTTGTCTCTTGAAACTTAAAACATACATTCGGCTAGGCATATAATTTATATTCCTGACTTATGGTTTTAGAGCCTTTCGGGATGCCCTTAGTTGAGGTAAATTTTGTTCTGCCTCTGAAGTTTTGCTGATGCCATTGTTAGTAATATTCATATTTTGTAAGGTGGGCGCACGTTATTAGATATGAATGATCTGTAAGGTCGGTGCACATGTATTATCAATGACTATTGTTTCGGGCGTCAGTCGGTTTCTGCTGATTCTAAAGGAAAGAGATCATAAGGAAAATGAACCCAATGGACCATTCTGTTTGAATTTTGAGAAAAATGACCTCAAATAGATCATGGAACTGGTGGTGAATTGATGGCCAATGTATGTAGATTTTCTCAAAACATACCCATGCCATCATAAAGACCACAGTTTTGGACTGTAAACCTTAACTAGGGTTAGGTGTTATATTTATATTAGAGATGTTGGTTGGGCCTAGCCCATTACACAACAACCTATTACACGGAATAAACACGGTAACTCTAACTCCTTACAGTTGAAACTCTAGCCACACGAGATGTTTGAGACTGAACCGAAATTTCTCAAACACCGATGTAGGGAGGCCTTTAATGAAGATGTCTGCGAATCGAGAAGTAATCTAGACATGAAGAACCCGCACATCTCCGACAGCAACCTGCTCACAAACGAAATGGAGGTCAAGCTTAACATGCTTGGTACGTTGATGATGGATAGAGTTGGTGGAGAGGTAAATGGCGCTGACGTTGTCACAGTACACGAGGGTGCTTCGTGACAGTGGGTTGTGTAGCTCCTGGAGCAGCTGCCGGAGCCATGCCGCCTCTGTGACACCGTTGGCCATACTCGACTTCAGCGCTGGAGTGAGAGACGACGGGCTTCCGCTTCAAAATAGCGCAGCCACGTAGAGGGCAGTGAGGGATGCAGGAGGGGCCAAGTACTCGTCGCTAGGAAGCGCGTCAGGAAGCATGCCGAGACCACCGGTGAAGAGGCCAACTTTCGCAGCGCCGATGGGCTCGCCGGGCAAAACGCCGGAGAAGGGGAGGGAGCCCGCGGCGATGCTGGGGGCGGCTGCGCTCGTAGGGGCGGCACTGTTGATGACGACGCGTGCAGAAAGCACGCTAGAAGCATGGGGCACAACCGGTGATGGGATTTAGGCATATGTTTCGTCAGAGGCCGGAGTGGTGGCGCCGACGACGATGAGGACGAGGCTAGGGCGGGGGAAGAACCTCGATGGCACCGAGACGCGCGGCTGGCGATCAGACATGGCATCGGCGACGAGGACAGTTGCGACGACGGCGAATGGTTGGCCCATAGATGGGGAGCCATGCCGAAGGGGCACGCGACGGGGGAGACCAGTGAAGCGCGCGCAGCAGGCCGTGCCGAGGGAGGTGTTCGACGGCCAGCGGCCCGCAATGAGAAGGTCGCGCCGGAGGGGCGCATGACGGGGAGGGAGGGGTGCGTAGAAGGCCGCGCTAGGGGAGGTGACCGGCGGCAAAGGCACGTAGACGGCACAGAGAAGCGGCCAGCAATAAATTGTAGCAGCTGTTATAATCGACAAGATTGGGAAAGAAGACGAGTAACCTAGGCAAGATTGGAAAGAAGACGACTAACCTAACTCTAGTATCATATTGGACTCTAAACCCTAACCCTAGCTAGGGTTGAGTGTTATATTTATATATATTGGACCTAGCCCATTACACGACATACACGGTAACACAAAGAGAACCCACAAATGAAGATGAAACCGTAAAAAGCTACTATTTTCGGCTTCATTTCATCTTTCCATTCCTATAGGATGGAATCATCATAAGTGAAGCTGTTTGTAAGTGGCTCAAGAACAGCTGCGAATAGATCATGGAAGTGGTGATGAACATCGCTCAATTCTAAATTATAATGCCAAATTAGAATGATGCAGCAAGGAAAGCACCGGAAACCAGCAAGTAAGAAATGTATCATTGGAATTACAAACATCCGCCGCGTCAATAATATACAGAAAGAGTCGAAAGACAAGTACCCTCAACAGCTCAAGGCCACCTAGCACCACCACCAACTGCAGAACAGAGTGATCGACTAAAACATCGGCCACTCGACTGTAAAAAGTTATCTTATCTACTAAAGACAATTGTCTGGTGGGGTCATCTCTGTACAACTTTATATATCCGGGGCAGCAAAACAAACAGGAAAGATGACAAGTCGCCCGATCAGTCTCCTCTGAACTAGTTCCACAGCTCCATCGAAAAACCTGAGCAACATGCTCTCTATTTCAAGCCAGCAACTTCAGCCTGGCTTGGTATTGAGCGGCAGCTCATCGCTCAATTTCTAACATGCCTAGTTATAAATTTTTACAGGTCTCTCGAATGAATGCCGGTTCTGCAAAATGAACACATAATAGGTATTACAGAGCACAAAAAAAAGGACCACCAGAAATGCAAAGCAATGTAATAGCCGTACCTGATTAGCCGTGTGTGCCTTCCTAGGAGCCGTGTCCGGATGTTCCAGTCCAAGATACTGCTCCCAAGCTCCATACATGTTTCTCTTAATAAGGTTAAATGCCGAAGAAAAAAGATGAAGTTAAAATGCTACCAACATAAAGCTATAGACAATAAATGCTTCAGCGAACAGATATAAAGTACCTGGAATTTTAGGGCTACAGTATCTGAATCTTCAAAATAGTCAGGACGACCGAGTGAAATGTATGCAAACTTCCACTGTCCAAATAGCAAAGTTTGGTTACTAGAGAATGTTACCAAGCAAATGTTAACCAGCACTGAAACCAACCAACGTTACCGAACCAGATGGTTCACACTAAGTGCATAATACTTCAGTAATTGTGAACCAGTAACGTGACAATCGAAGCACAAGGTTGGAGCAGAAAACCATGAACTCTGACCGACAAAGACCACAGAGGTTGCCGACACTGTGGCTTTCACATGCATAAAATCACCAAGATAAGGACTCGAGTCTTAAGCTAGCTACCTAATCGCATAAGTTTAGACAACCGACACCAAGCTGAAAATGTCGAAGACTTCTCTGTTGACGTTTCTTTAGTCCTACCAGATCTTTTAATCGTCAGCATTCTGAGAAGTTGAAAATATTAAAAGGATAGAAATGCTAGGCGCTAGTTACCTAGGCAGCAATTATTGTGGATTTGTGGGCTACACCTAACACCTAGGTATTGTGGGCTACACCTAACACCTATGTGGTCTCCAGAGGTTGAAACCTTGGCAAGCTAGAGAGCAAAATTCAGTGTTGAAAACTTGCCACTTGGGCAGCATGCATGTTTCAACATCACTTCTTGTCATGTGCGGACACACCTACACCAGGCGCCGGCGCGCCCGCGACGTGCGCCGGGCAGAAGAGCGCACGATACACGCGGGCAGTTAGGCGTGCACGCTGGTTTGTTATAGATAGATAGGATTACTATCTGTTTCAAGTTCCTAGAACTAAGGAGAAGATTTGGAGGGCTGGTTGTTAGGAAAGATAAGATAGCTATCCATAGGATTAAGGAGTAATTATCTCCAGTTTGTTAGGGCCGATCGGCCATATATATTAGAGAGGATCAACGACGTCGTTGTTCGCCTGGAAATACCACCGGCGCGCGTCTTCATGATGTGTTCCATATTGGCGTACTCAAGAAGTTCGTCGGGACTCCGCCTGACCTGCCCGCAGTCCACCATGGCGCAGTGGTTCCAGAACCCATCCGGGTCGAGTGAGCTCACCTGGCGCGCGGAGTTCGCCAAGTGCTCGTGCACTGGCGCAGCGAGCAGGCCTCATCAGCTACATGGGAAGATCTCGACGACTTCCGCTCCCGGTTTCCTGACTTTCAGCTCGAGGATGAGCTAGACCTCGAGGGGGGAGAGATGTCATGTGCGGACGCACCTACACCAGGCGCCCGCGCGCCCGCGACGTGCGCCGGTCAGAAGAGCGCGCTATACGCGCGGGCAGTTAGGCGCGCGAACTGGTTTGTTTTAGATAGATAGGATTACTATCTGTTTCAAGTTCCTAGAATTAAGGAGAAGATTTGGGGGGGCTGGTTGTTAGGAAAGATAAGATAGCTATCCCTAGAATTAAGGAGTAATTATCTCCAGTTTATTAGGGCCGATCGGCCATATATATATGTGTAACCAGCCAGCTGGAGAAAGGAAGCAAAGTTTATTCTCTCTAATCTCTCCTCTCCACTCACCAACAAAGCATGCGGCCGAGGGGCAAAACCTCGCCGGAGAAGACGGGTCGCGATTACGAACTGCGTAGTCGAGGCCCTGCGGTCCGGGGATACTCAGCCCTTGCCACTTCTTAACAAGATCAAGCAAGACAAAAATGGTTTAAGAAAAAGAACTCAACCAGTGGAGGTAAGATATCACATAGGTCGAGAAAACCTGCCCCACCCATACACGGTGGCACAATAGCCTATGTGAGGACAATTGTGACCAGAGCCAGGTCTTAGACCTATGCTTTGACGTGGGACAGCCGAGGGGATTTTTTTTCCTAATAACAGCCTAAAATTCACTAGAAAGTCAAACTCGAGACCCGAGAAGTGCTACTCAGACCACATAACCAACTCAGCTAGAGGCCCTTTCGCTAAAATGGTTTAAGAACAAAACATAACGGGAAGTCGGGAACCTACACATGGAAACATATAAAGAATTACCTTTGAGAAATCCTCATCTGGAACCTTAAGCTTTTTCTGTATACGTTCTTTGATAGAAGATAGGGTCTCATCCTCACGAATAACCATAAAAAAAGGTTCTCCAAAGTTCTGAACTTGCTGTTGAGAACAAGGCCAATATTCAGTACAGTTTTAACTATATAAACAAGACTGAACCTATATTGAACACACATCTATTTCTATGAGAGAGGCTAGGAGAGAGGCCATCGAACACATATCTATTTCTATGATTCCATAGCACCTAGGCACCCAGGGCAATGAGAGTATTGAGACCATCTCCGAAAGGATATTTGAAGGCACACCACTGAGGTAACAGAGTTAGAGAAAAGCAATGTAACCAAAGTCGTCCAACACTACTTGATGTTGAAGTGTATAAGTGGATTTCCTACCTTCTAACAGCTCAAGCTTTTGGGTTGAACAAGTTAGTGTGTCTACCCTAACATAGTACCAAAGCCAGAGGTATCGAGTTTGAAACCTAGAGGCTTTATTTATGCATCCGCCCCTTTATTTCCACGTTTGCTTCTTTCTCTTTGGCTGCACGTGAGTGGGGGTGTTGAAGTGTATAAGTGGATTTCCTACGTTCTCCTAACAGTAACAGCTTAAGCTTTTGGGATGAACTAGTTAGGGCGTCCACTCTAACACTATGGACTAAATGTGGTAATGTGACCAAAAGAATTGCACCACTAGATTCTATAACTCGAGCTGTATTGATTATACACACACACATACACACACATGTTAGAAATAATGACAGGACTGTGACATTCAGATGGACATTAGCCAAGTTTCCATCATTACCGTTTGGTTTTGAGTGTCTTTTGTAAAATGATATACATGAATCAAACGATCGAAGGGGCCAAGATTTTTCTCCTCCTCTGGAACCTAGAAATAGAAGGCAAAAGTAGTCGTGTAAGTAGAAGACAAATGAGAAATCCAATCTAGTTGTGAAGCACGAAATAACATACCTCCTCTGCACGCAGTGTCCAGTACTGATCATTGATGTTTTCAATCTTTTCATTTGGTGCAAATACCTAAAGGAACTATTACAGGTTAAATAACAATAGCCTATACTCTTTTTGCCTGCATGCCCCTAACTAGCACATACATAAAGCATACTAGTACATAATTAAATCCAACTTAGCACCTTGTATATCTTGTGATAAAAGACCTCAAGTAATCTTAGCTCAGCATTGGTATGAGACAACTCAACCTGATATGATATAGAAGACATAAGTTAACTTCACAAATGCAAAGGGCCCTATAATTAGAGTATATCGAAATACAAAATAAGGGTAGTAAATAGATACCTTCGTTTTGATATCATTCAGCACATCGCCAACAGTGCTGTTTTTTGGTAATCTTATACTGTGAACTGACACCTGATGATAAAACATATTTTAGGCCAAACAAACATACAAAGGTCAACAACCACAATTGAGAAAATCCAGGAAAATAACCTCATCTTTTGTGGCATGATGGTAGGTAACTTTTAATGTCTTCAGCGCTTGTAATTCTGGAAGTGGTATGTCCAATACTTCATAGTACAGAATATCAGAAGTCTGGTAGACGAAAAGATACGTTATTTTTCACTTTACTTGCATGGAAACCAATTGTAACATAGATCAAAACTCAGAGTAGCAACCTGGTTATAATGAATCAGCATATCCAGTAGACGTTCAACGCCTCTGTACTTTATTGGTTGAGGCTTAGGCTGTTGCGAATAACAATTATGTGATGTAAGACGAATTTTCGATGGGTCATCCACGCCAAGTTTTTCAGCTACTTTTTCCACGACTTGATCATATGTGAAAATCTTTGACCTATATACAAAGAAGGGGGAAAGGAAAAGGTTTCATTAGCAGTACAGAATATCACACAATGCTAATCACAGCAAGTCCAAGTTCTTACATCTCAAGGCAAAATTCGTCGTCCTTGGGCTTCTCCAATGAACGGAAGTGCACCACCTAAATATTACAGCAGAATGAATTATATTATATAATGACATTAAGATGTAAATCACACTATCACAGACAAATTTAGAGCGCAGTAGTATAGCAGTAGTATGCAAAAAGTAGCAAAAAAGATTACAAGCAAAATCATAAAAAATAATCACAAAGATGCTAAATAAAGTGCTTGTTTTCTTTTCTGGAGAAATGGTGTATTGTTCCCCACAACTTTGAGTTGTAAATTGTAATTGACCATCGACAGGTAAATAGGCACAAAATCTTAGCACAATGTTGTCTTTTAGATCTTTCATGTACAATGTTTTTTCTCGAACACGCAGGAGAGATGTGTATCATTTCATTAGCAGAAGGAAGAAAACATAACACAGTATAACAAAATAAATGTTGTGGGCCTACTTTCATGTACAATGTTGTGGGCATTAAATCTCAAATAGCATTGAATTCATAATTATAGCACTCCATTCCAAAATGTAGGTTGTTTTAGTTTTGTCCTAAAAAATAACTCTCTTATATTTGACCAAGTTTATACAAAAATATATTAACATCTGTAAAACAAAATAAATGCACCCTAGATACCTGCCGGTTACGTATATACGTCAAAAAGGATGGGACGTCAGGAAATCGATATCGGTCTGCACTATCTGGTTTTGAAGGCTTTTGAAAACAAATTATATCCCCGTCTTCAAGCTGCGAACATGAATGGGTCCACGTTAGAAAGCATCACAACAAGTATGATTTAAGTACAAACAACCTGACACTCAGCATTACCTGGCAAGATCGAAACAGAAGCCTGTTGTCAATGTATTCACACATCACATTGGGCTCGAACTTAATTTCCTAAGGTTGATGAAAAAATGTGTTAAGATAATGAAATGGAAATATGGAATAATAAGAAAACAACATAAATATCATCACAGACAAAGAATAAGATAATGAACAAGAACAATGTGCATACACATAAGCATTGGCAATGTAGGCTTTCCAAAAAAAAACAGACTAACCTCATAAAGTTCAATATCATCATCCTGTGAAAAACCTGCCAACATCCTTAACTTCAGCAGAATGTCCTGTGGTCTTCCTGAAGCCTTTACAAAAAGCCTACCAACATACCTGAAAAATCCATCCAGTAGAGTAAATATGCAACAAAAAATAAAGTATCGAGGGTGTCAAACAGTAGTTAGTTGGAATCTATGAAAAGTACCGCAGCTGTTCCTTTTCAGGTTCATAGAGTTTGAAGAAAAGAAATATATCTTCTCTAGTCTTGTCGGGAAGAGGAAGAGGTTTAAGGTCCTACATTGCCCGCAAAAGAATGAGAACAGATCTTATCAGTTTCAAACTATATTAATGGTTGGTGAAATAAAAAGTGTGAAAATGTAGACCCTTTTGTTCATATCTAACGATGTTCAAGTGAGGCAAACATTATTTCCTGCTTAACTTGCCAACAGTGCAGCGAAAAAAAATGATGACACAATTCTTTGTACCTATCATATGTGAGGCCAAGCTGGAAACAAGTTCGGCATCCCTAACTTATGTTTAGCAAGCAAACACCTTACTAGTATGATCAAACTAACCTAAGGGAGGAGTGGCAGCTGGCAGCCAAACATCCTCCGCACCTAGAATCATGAAAGAAGCTATTACCAGTCCAAGTTCAACTTCCAAGAACAGTTTCAGTTCTGCGTTGTGGGCCTTGTTCACCAGTTCCTTTAGCTGCCCAACCTACATAACATGCTCTCCTTTAGAACCGGAATGCTCCTTTACAGTGATGAAAAGGCATAGAAGTAGCAGCTCAACAATAAACCCCACAGTAAATTGAGTTCAAGAAAATCTTAAGCTGCATGCAATGACCAGTTCAACCAAAAAGCTTAAGCTAATGAGGAGAGGTGGACAATTCACTTCTATTCCAACCCCCCCCCCCCCCCAACGTGGAGGCTCCCTTAGGCTTTAGACGTGGAACAAGAGCGAGCAGCAATTATTTTACTTAAACACGCTAACTCAAGACCTCTAGCTTCCATACAATATTAAGATGCATGCAGCGACCAATTCAACCCAAAAGCTTAAAGTGGTGGAGAGAGGTTTGCAATTTACTTATATTACAACAAAGAAAAAGCATACGGATTTGTACGATGGATAGAACAGCGTCAAAGTATCTCATTTGCGATGTGAATTATTAATGTTGGAGTAGGATGGATGGTAAAGATTTTATCATATGGATCTTAAATGGTTGAACCAAACCTGATAGGTGTTAGGAAGTGAACAAAATATAGAGCAACTTAGCTCCCCCCCCCAGTGTATACCATTTAACAGGTGATGCTACATTGGCGGTACTCAAGTGAAGTGTTTCAACCATAATAAGTACTAATCAAACTAAGAAAATCAGGACCTTATAATCCCAGAGAGTGCAGCAGAGCATATATATATTAAAAAGAAACTAGAAGGAACAATTGCAAGACATCCTTTTGTGTTTTGAGCAGCTCAATGTGTAACGAAATCATCTTACAGTATGTGCTTCGTCTTGAGGACACAATGGCCTGTTAGGTCGGTAGGTATGGTTTTGTCGCTTGGCCCACAGCCAAAATCGTTGAAACTGTGTAGGAATACCAAACTCTTTTGCTACCTCCTCCTGTAAAGCACTTCATGGATGAGTAATCAGTACAGCAACTATGAAATTATATCATATATCTGTTAGAGTATATGGATTAGGCCCATGAGGCTAAGCCCATGTGGCCCATGTATAAACTCTATATAGCCACCCTCTAGGGTTGGCCCTGTTAATCCAATGGTTATTCTCCTAACATGGTATCAGATTAGGGTTTCGCTCCTCCCTCACCCCTCAGCCGCTGGCGGCTAGCGTTTTCTTCCCTATTGGCCGCCGCCGCCCCAGCTCCCGCACGGCCCACGCCCTGCGCCCTGCGCTGTCCGGCTGCTTCCGGTAGCGCCCACCGTCGTTGGCCCCTGCTCCGGCCGCGCCCACCGTCGTCGGCCCGACCGCCACCGTCTTCCTCAGCGCCGGTCGCGCCCCCTGCTTCGGCCGCCCCTTCAGCTCCGCCCCTCTCTGGTGGATAGCGCCGGCCGCGCCCCAACCTCCGTCTTCCTCAGCGCCGGCCACGTCCCCTGCTCCGGCCACCCCTTCAGCTCCGCCCCTCTCTGGTGGATAGTGCCAGCCGCGCCCCAACTCCCTCTGCTCGCCGGCGCCGAAGCCCCCTTGCTTCTGCCCGCCGCGCTGCCGCGCCGCCACCCGTCCCCCCATGGTTGAGCAGCCACCTCCTCCTCCCCCCTCCTACTTCCACGTCGTCCCTCCCCTCTCCTCCTCTTGGGCCCGCGCCGCCGCTGCTCCACCCCGCGCCCCTTACGTCGCACGTGCTCCCCCGGTCTCCCCTGCGTTCGGGCCGGAGTGGGGGTCAGGACCTAGCGCCGCCGGTGGGGCCCTCACCGCTGCGAGCACCGCCTCTGCCCTTACTGTTGTGGCGACTGCGGTTCCCGCGGGGGTTGCAGATCCGGAGGACCCTCCCCCGCCAATCCCCCCGCCGTTGGTCGTCGATCCACATCCTGTCATCGATCAGCCGCCTCCTCCACCGGTCGCCCACCAGGGATACACTGTCGCTGCCCTCACCGCTGCCCGCGCGGAGCACGCGGCGCGACAGGCACGTTTGCGGGAAGCGGCCCTCGTGTGGGAGCGCGAGCGTGAGGCCGCCGACGCTATCGCTGCTCAGATTGCCACGGCGGAACAGCTCCTTGCCTCGCCTGCGGCCCACGACGGCGAGGCCACCTCCTCTGACACCGTGGGCGGCGTGTACGGCGTCCCGACCGCACTGACCGTCGGAACCGAGCCCCGCACCATCCCCACGGTGCTCTGGCATGACCCGACTAACCCGCTCGTGGCTCAGCTCCACCTTCAGGCTGGGAGTGTCCAGAACATTCGCCTCATGGTTCCTGTCATCCTGGAGCCAGAGTCGCCGTCCTACACACGCTGGCGGGACTTACTCCTCCTTACCCTTTGCCGCTACGCCCTGGATGACCACGTCCTCTGCGACCCCACCGGCATGGCGCCGACTGCCGCGTGGGTCCGCCTCGACAGCATCGTGCCCACCTGGATCGTGGGGACGATCTCCGTCGACCTCCACAGCCTCCTTCGGAACCTTCCTCACGCTCGGGTTGCTTGGCTAGCCACCGAGGGCCAGTTCCTGGACAAAGCCGAGGCCCGGGCTCTCCGCCTCGACGCGGCCATCCGCATCTTCGTCCAGGGGGACCTCAGCGTCAGTGAGTACTGCCGCAAGATGAAGACCATGGCGGACTCACTTGGCGATCTGGGTTGCCCCGTGGAGGACCGCATGCTCGTCCTCAACGTCCTCCGCGGCCTCAGCGATCGCTACACCAACCTCCGGTCGTTGATCATGCGCAAGCGCCCCTTCCCTACCTTCCTCCTGGTCCGCGACGACCTTGCCCTGGAGGACATCACTCTGGGTGCTCAGTCAGCATCGATCTCCGGCCCGGGGTCCTCGTCCTCCTCGACAGCAGTGGCGGCTATCACCCCGACCCGTCCACTTACTCCGTCACAGTCTGCCCTTGGCCCTCATCAACCCGGGCCGAGCAGGGCGGGGGTCGAGGTGGCGGAGGCAGGGGCGGTGGTGGCCGTCGCCGCCGTGGTGGTGGTGGTTCTGGCAGTGGTGCCCGTGGCAACGCACCGACGTCGGGACCCTAACAGGGTGCGCCTTGGCCCAGTTTCCACCACATGTGGTCAGGGCGCATCTCCATGTGGCCGTTCCAGGGGCCAGGTTCTGAGGCTCGTCCCCCGGCGGCCATGTTCGCTGGTGCGTCGCCGGGGTTCGCCTTCGCCTCTCCGTCGCCCTGGACCTCTCGACGCCTGCCGCTTCGTCGTGGCCCACGCCGCCGGCTGCTCCACCGTCCGGGCTGGTTGGTTGGGACGCGACCGCCCCGGCTGCCTTCCAGACTCCCACTCTGACTCCACCAATGGGTCCCGAGTGGATCGCGGACACCGGTGCTACCTACCACACCACTCCCGACCCTGGTATACTCACCTTTGTTCGCCCTCCTTCCTCTCTCACTTCGTCCATCATGATGGCGAATGGCTCGTGTCTTCCTGTCACATATGTGGGTGTCGCAGGCCCTCCCGGCTCTTTTCGCATTCCCGATGTTCTTGTCGCTCCTTCTTTGGTCCACAATCTTCTTTCTATTCGCCGTTTTACTGCTGATAATTCTTGTTCTGTCGAGTTTGACTCTTCTGGTCTTACTGTGAAGGACTCGGCAACTCGGCGCCCCCTCCTCAGATGTGACAGCACCGGCCCCCTCTACACCCTTCGGCTTCTGCACGCCACCTCTTCTTCGTCTTCGTCACCTACCACTGCTGCTGTTTTTGCTGCCACCACGTCTTCTACCACCTGGCATCGTCGCCTTGGTCACCCCGGACGCGATGCCTTGATGCAGCTTACTCGTAGTGTCACTATCCCATGTACTAGATCACATGATGAGCATCTTTGTCATGCGTGCCAGTTATGCCGCCATGTTCGTCTTCCTTTTTCTTCTTCCTCGCATGCTACTCATGCATTTGATCTTGTACACTGCGATTTGTGGACTTCACCTATTACCAGTATGTCAGGCTACAAATACTATCTTGTGGTGCTTGATAATTTTTCTCATTATGTGTGGACTTTTCCTTTGCGTGCCAAGTCTGAGGCTTTCCCCGCCCTCCGCCACTTCTTCGCCTGGGTGTCCGCTCAGTTCGACCTCACCATTAAGGTCGTTCAGTGTGACAATGGTCGGGAGTTCGATAACTCCACCTCCCGCGACTTCTTTCTCTCCCACGGGATGCAGTTGCGTATGTCTTGCCCGTATACCTCCTCCCAGAATGGCAAGGCTGAGCGCACGATCCGCACGACCAACGACACCATCCGCACTCTTCTCCTCCAGGCGCACCTACCGGCACGCTTCTGGGCCGAGGGCCTCCACACCTCTACCTACCTCCTCAACCGTCTCCCTTCCACTGCGTGCCCGGCCCCCACTCCTCACCAGGCACTCTTCGGTACCCCTCCGCGCTATGACCACCTCCGTGTCTTCGGGTGTGCTTGCTACCCGAACACTGCTGCCACTGCTCCTCACAAGCTAGCACCTCGTTCCACCCTCTGTGTGTTTCTCGGGTACTCCCCGGACCACAAGGACTACCGCTGCTTTGACCTCTCCTCTCGTCGGGTCCTCATCTCTCGCCATGTGGTGTTTGATGAGTCCGTATTTCCCTACTCCTCCACCACACCACCCTCCTCCGACCCTGACCTTGACCTCTTTTCTCTCTTTCCGACTGACGTGGTGGTCGAGCCACCTATCCTTCCTCTCTCTGCAGGTACTCGCTCACCGCCTGTCGGTCCTACTCCCGGCCCGGTGCCTTGCCCGGGTCCGGTGGTGTCGCCTACGGTGGTGTCACCTCTCCGCGGGGCCCCGTCTTCGATCGCCCCCGGGCCGAGCGGGGGTGGTGGGACTGCACCGCCTGCGGGGCCGTCGGTACCGACCCCTCCGTCCCGCTTCGCCCAGTTGGTGCGGGTCTACCAGCGCCAGCCCCCGGTGCCCATGTCGCCGGCCGCGGGACCGCCACCGCCGGTCCCTCCGGCACGCTTCGCCCAGCCGGTGCGCGTCTACCAGCGCTGGTTGCCGCCACCGGGTTTCACCTCCACCGCCGTCGTCCCCACCGGTGACCTCTCCTCCGGCGGCACCGCCGGTGGCCCAGTCCCGCCAGGGACACCTACACCTCCGTCGCGGCCACCCGCGGCACGTGTCGAGACGTCGGTGTACCACCCACCGCTCCTTCACCGCGACCCGCGGCACGTCCACCCGATAGTGACGCGACACGCGGCTGGTACCCTGCCGCCCCGAGTCCTGGCGGCCACGACCGGAGACTCGCAGGTTTCTCCGGTACCCTCCTCCGTCCGCACCGCCTTGCTGGACCCCCACTGGCGTCGGGCGATGGAGGAGTATGCGGCGCTCGTCACCAACCAGACGTGGGATCTGGTGCCCCGTCCGCCCGGCACCAACGTCGTCACCGGCAAGTGGATCTGGACGCAGAAGCGGCGGTCCGATGGAACCCTGGAGCGGTACAAGGCTCGCTGGGTTCTTCGGGGCTTCACTCAGCGCCCCAGAGTCGACTACGATGAGACCTTCAGCCCGGTTGTGAAGCCGGCCACCGTCCGCACGGTGCTCTCGTTGGCCCTCGCTCGCTCCTGGCCAGTTCACCAGCTCGACGTCAAGAACGCCTTCCTGCACGGCGCCCTCACCGAGACCGTCTACTGCTGTTAGCTGGCGAGGTTCGTGGACTCCTCTCGCCCTGACATGGTCTGCCGGCTCAACAGGTCCCTCTACGACCTCATGCAGGCCCCCCGGGCGTGGCACTCCAGACTGGCTATGTTCCTGTTGACACTGGGCTTCGTGGAGGCCAAGTCAGACACGTCTCTGTTCGTCCACCATCATGGAGTAGAGACTGCCTGCTTGCTTCTCTACGTGGATGACATTGTCCTCACCGCGTCCAGTCCGTCACTTCTTCGCCGCCTCGTCGACGCACTTCAGCGGGAGTTTTCGGTCAAGGATCTGGGCATGCTTCACCATTTCCTGGGGGTCACTGCTGAGCCTCGCCCCTCAGGACTCCTCCTTCACCAGCGACAGTACACTCTTGACATTCTGGAGCGGGCCCAGATGAGTGACTGCAAGCCCTGCTCCACCCAGTCGATACGCAGGCCAAACTCTCTAAGGCCACGGGTGACCCAGTCGCGGACCCCACGGGCTACAGGAGTCTTGTCGGTGCCCTTCAGTACCTCACCTTCACCAGGTCGGACATCTCCTACGCCGTGAAGTAGGTCTGTCTCCATATGCACGATCCCCGGGAGCCCCACCTCGCGGCTCTCAAGCGCCTCCTCTGGGGCACCGTCGACTACGGGCTGCTTCTTCACCGGTCTACCTCCTCTGAGTTGGTCGTCTACACCGACGCTGACTGGGTCGGGTGCCCAGACACTCGGCGCTCCACCTCCGGCTACGCCGTCTTCTTAGGCGGCAACCTGGTGTCCTAGTCGTCGAAGCGCCAGCCGGTCGTTTCCCACTCGAGTGCCGAGGCAGAGTACCGTGTCGTGGCCAACGGCGTGGCGGAGGTTGCCTGGCTCCGGCAGCTCCTCGCCGAGCTTCACAGTCTCTCCCCAGGAGCACGTTGGTCTACTGCGACAACGTCAGCGCGGTCTACCTCTCCACCAACCCAGTGCCGCACCAGCGGACCAAGCATGTAGAGATCGATCTACACTTCGTCCGCGATTATGTCGCCGCCGGTGCTGTTCGGGTCCTCCACGTCCCGACCACCTCCCAGTTTGCCGACATCTTCACCAAGGGTCTTCCGTCCTCGACCTTCGCCGAGTTCCGCTCCAGCCTCAACATCAGTAGTGGCTAGTTGAGTTTGTGGAGGGATCCTATTGTGTGATGTACTTCTTTTCGAGTCCAGCCTGTAAACTCCGTTGCGACGGAAGTTCAGACTGCGGGGGGGTGTTAGAGTATATGGATTAGGCCCATGAGGCTAAGGGGGTGTTTGAATGCACTAGAGCTAATAGTTAGTGGCTAAAATTAGTTAAAACATCCAAACACCCTAGCTAATAGTTCAACTATTAGCTATTTTTGGTAAATTAGTTAATAGTTAGGTAGTTATTTATTAGCTAGCTAATTCCACTAACAAATTTTAGCCAACTAACTATTAGTTGTAGTGCATTCAAACACCCCCTAAGCCCATGTGGCCCATGTATAAACTCTATATAGCCACCCTCTAGGGTTGGCCCTGTTAATCCAATGGTTATTCTCCTAACAATATCTTATAAACAATAAAAAATTATTAGCCATTTAGATCAACATAAGAATGATTCCTTAAGGGCTTGTTCGTTTTGACGTAAATCCATGTGGATTGGATGGGATTGAGTCGGTTTAAATCCATAGCAAGTCAAAATCCATCTCAATCCCTACCAATCCACTCCAATCCATATGTAATGTGAATAACCGAACAAGGCCTAAGGAGTGAAATGGGGCAACAAAACACATTTCTTAAAGGTAATCCATTGTTGCAACATTTAAAGTTTAGGAGCACTTTAATTCTTCTTTTAGTGAATTATGAACAGCAGTTGGCTTGCCTAAGAAAAAACTAAAATGTGCTTTTAACACTGGTAAACCTACTTGAGTCCTTGAGTAGCAGCCAGCAAATTGAAGATATATCATATTCCTTTGATAAGACATGCTAAGATATGCCCTCACATCATGTAATTACCTTGAATTGAGCAAAGGTCATCTGTTTCTGGATACGGAAGCTTGGGACTTTATCATGATCAACAAGATCAAAATATATGTCTTTCCCTATCTGAGCTTTTAAGTCATCATCCCTTGCAACCTATATAACATGGGTGTAAGATAACCAAAAAAAATGCTGAAGCTATGACAATTCATGCTCTATGCACAAAAGGTAGACTGTGACACCTTGATTATAGTATAGAGGTGTGCCTCCGCTTTTTCCTTCTTCCGACGTTCCTTCTCTTCACGGTCATTTTCTAATCTAATCTGAGAGCAGATTTAGGCATTAGAGCCTACAAAAGAAGACACCATGAAACTCAAGTCTTAGGGGGACAAATTACCCGAAGATGCTCCGCTATATCTTTCTCATCCACATTACATATAATTTTGTCCTTGTCACTTTCACGAATGTACACAAGCATGTATGCATTTGAATATTTAGTAAACTTGAATGGGGTGTTGTTTAAGCCAGGATTTGTCTGAGGTAGCTGCAACATGAAATTGATACGTTCAATGTTTATAAGATACCAAAGTCAATAATAGTAGCCTTAGAAAGTGAAACATACCTCCTCCTCACCACCATATTGCTCTTCTAGTGCCCTCTTTGCATCTTCTTTTGTCACACGCTCATCATCAAACTTGAACCTGGAATTTTTTTGCTCCAGTCAATACTTGACATGAACAAATGAACTAATCGTCAAACAAGTATGTGCAAGATGTTTCTAAGATAAAGCAGGCATACCATTGATCAGAAAGTGTAGGTCGTATGAAAGCATAGTAATGTCCACCATGAACACCACCACTATGGACAAGAACACTGTAAGAGTAATCGTTATGAGCTGCATCGATATAAAAATATTAACAGAAATGCAACAAGAAGAAAGCCTATTAGTCCCAAGCAAATTGGGGTAGACTAGAGTTAAAACCCAACGGAAACCACCAAGTCAAGGTGCAGCACATGAATAGCTGTTTTTCATGCACTCCTAGGCCCCATTGTTTTTCTCGAATATGCAGGAGAGCTGCATATCATTATATTTAATGAAGAAGAAAAAAGTTGGGCCGAAGCCCTTACAAGCCATGACACTGAGGTTTAAACCCCTCAAAACAGAAAAAAAACAACCCTTGAACAGAAATTAGCTGTGAGGAAGATTAGCTGCCAGGAAAATAAGCCCCTTAGCCCCTGCCATCTCTCACAACCTTCGCCCTTCTCCAACCTGCTCCATTGTAACAAAGGAAAAATTCCTGAATCCTGCGTTTTTCCTGTGTTTTTGAACTAATTCCTGTGAAATTACTATACCATTCCTGTGAAATTCCTATGTTCCATGGGAGCCCATATTCTTTTTTTCTCGAAAGCGTAGGAGAGCTACGCATCATATATATTAAGAAGAAACATGTATAAAATAGACCAATACAAAAGTCTGTGGCCAACCAGCTCATGGCGGCCGAAAACAACAAAACCTAAAACCAGCCAACATTATACCTAATGCAGCAAACTACAGCTGGAGGCCAAGAGCTGTTTTTCATGCACTCCTATTCAAGGCTAAATATTGGGTATATTCTATATTTTCAAATCTTCTTTTACTGTCTCTTCCCATGTGTCAACTTCGGCCTTCCCCTACCCCTCTCTTCCCATTGCTATCGTGCCTTAAGATCCCACTACGCACTGGTGCCTTTAGAGGTCTTCATTGAACATGTCCAAACCATCTCAACCGGTGTTAAACAAACTTTTTTTCATACAGTGCTACCCCTAGCCTATCACGTATACAATCATTCTGGAACAGTCCCTTTTTGTATGGCCACAAATCCAACGTAACATAAGCAATTCTGCAACACTTATCTGTTGAACATGTCGTCTTTTGCAGGCCAAACTTCTGCACCATACAACATAGCAGGTCTAATCGCCGTCCTATATCGACAGAAATGCATCACCACAAAATGCATCCATTTAACGCCTTTTAAGTTTTAACTGAATCATCTAGCATCTCTTCTCATTGTAGCACTTGGACCTCCCTTTTTTACCATGGCTGTCTATCAGATCAACAACTACACATCTTATAGCTTTAATAGCTAAAATATCATCAACATCTAACAAGCTACAAAATCCAAGTAACACATGACAATAACCATGTTCTATGTCAACAACATCTCCTTTCTGATTATCAGAGTCCAGGGAAAGCAAAATCAAGGCCAGACATTCACAAAAACCACTTCTGGAAACAGATAGCCAGTATATCTACGCTTGGCACGTCTAAACACTGAGATTTGAAATCTTAATGAATGTAAGTAAACATAAAACTGTCTGAAAAATATATCACTAACCTGTGAAGGGTATAAAGATTACGCACATTCCTGTCAGCATCAGGAGATAAATATTTTCCATTATCTCTATCAAGATCCAATTGGAGTGGAAATTCATAACGATCGTTTATCTGTGGTTACAACAGATGGTAAGGACCTTAACATGCTATTATGCTAAAAGATAAAAATTAAAAGGATAAACATCATATGGTCATAATAAAACAAAATATGTTAGGACCTTTGTTGCATATAAACACATTTATGTTTATGCATGCCCAAGATGGAGTAATATTTTCACATACAAAAGAAAAGAAGAAAAATCTATATCTTGGCAAGTGTAGGATGTAACAAAATATTGAGCATATTTTTTTGCACTGTGATCATATTTTAGCATATACTTCTGCAGCTTCCATGACCTGACATGCTCTGCATACATGGGTTTTAAGGCCCTGTTTGGCACAGCTTATTTTCAGCTTCTTCACAAATTTAAGCAGAGGTTCTGCCAAACAGACAGCTTCTGCAGCAGCTTATCAGTTCAGCTGCTTCTCAGAATACACTAAAAGCAGCCAATAAGCAGAAGCTGCTTTTCACCAGCTTCTCAGATAAGCTGCTTTTTCAACAAGCACCAGCTGTGCCAAACAGGGCCTAAGATCCTTTTATCCTTCTCTTTTTGTGTTTGCTCTTGTTGGATCTAATCTCTAGCCTACTCGACTTGCTTGTAACAAAAAGGCTTTATTGATGTTTGAAATGTGAAATGCGCTTTTTGAGAAGTTAGTGCATATAAACATAAGTTCAGGTTTGCATTAACTAAAAAGAACAACATTTGAATAAAGTCGTACTATTGCAACTTCAGTTTCAAGCGCACACTTGTTGGCGTCATCTAAAAAGTAACTTAACAGTGGTACACCAGTCCAAAATAACAAATCACCAAAAATAATAACTTCAAAGAAAACAAAAGATACAAAGGCTAGGCTTTTCCATATGGCTACCGTGGATTCCAAATGTAACAGACAGGTGCACGAGTTAGTATTTAATCAGCACAGATTTTCCAGCTAATATTGACTAAAATAATTTTATCAGTCGACCTAGAAGAATAGAAGATATCATTGTTACTTGTGATTTGTGAATAGTAGCATACCCACTTACCCAGGTAGCAGTGCGATGCAATATATCACAATATAGTCATTTTTTGTGGCAGCTTATGTTTGACTAGCCCAAAATAATTTAGCATCACTCCATCCAGTACATAGCAGGAACCAATAGTAAAAATAAAAAACTTCCAACAAACTGTGTTCAGTCCGGATGACACCAGATGCCCAAAAAATTTTACAGCAGGTAAATTAAGCCAAAATAGAATAACTCAATGCCCACATTATGCAGTATTTCTATTTATATTAAATGCCCCTTAAGATTTCTGCTTAAGCTAAGAATACATGTTCACATATAATCATGACTTTAGAGCTTCTAAAATCCTGAAAAGCAAAAGTAATGGAAGAAAAGGAAAACTAAATAGTCCAGTGATACGAACCTTCACCATCGTGTCACGCATGAAATCATACTCAAAACGTTTTAGCTGAAGTTGCAAAACAGGAGGGAAGTCGATAAAAAGAACTCCTTTTTTTGCATCCTGAAACAACATAACTTTTGTAAAAGAAAACCATACAGTGAAATGACAAAACAGATTTTTTGTTCCAGCTTGTCAGATATTGGAGGGGTGCCATAGCAGTAACTTAATTTAGTATATATTGGTTTAAGATAAAAAATAAGGGTGGACTAGTTTAGGAACAAAGCTAGCTCAGCTAGTGGGAGGTCTTTTTTATTCCTCAGATCTGGTAGTACAAGTTCTAGTATCTGAACGTACATCCAAGCACACTCCACACACAACCCATGCACATCAACACACGCCACTAGGATCCACGCTAGAGTCGCTAGACCTTAACACACCTACAAGGAATTGAAGACATCCAGTAGCGATGAGCATGTTGCCTCCCATTGTGGTCCATAGACGCCTGTACATAGCCACAACCCAGGTTTGAGTCCTCAAACTCAATTTTGGCTGTCTATTTATTTACAATTCAACCTAGTAACTTAGGTTGGTCAAGTTTTTTATCGGGTGGATAGCTTTGGTAATTTCTGGATTCTTAAGGAGTATGTGCATACACTCAGCAAAATTATGGAAACAGGTGCTCAGACCTCAGAGGGCTCTAGGACCTGAATGTTAACATCATGAAGTCTAACCAACAGAACTAGAAACAAGTATGAGTATGTGATATGATTACACTACCCCACAAATCTACCCACTCTGGATAATGTTATATGGCATGCTACGGTTGCCTTGAAATGTCAAGAAGTTTGAACTTTGAGGATGCACAAGATGATCTTTACCCTCCCTTGACTTAACAGCTTTGTCAATAATTAGCATTTTCAATGTCCCCTTTTACACCTCAGATGCATTCTAACACAAACTGTATAAATATGATTTGAATGATTTGTGGTGTTGAGTAGCATTCCCTGAGTTTCTTTAAGGACAAAGTTTGTCCTTGTCTCAGGGATTCTATTTAGGTACTAATTGTTAACCAAATGCGAGCTTGCTTAGATTCAGCTTGATATTTTTCAATTGTCTTGTGATTATACAGTCATGCTGCCTGAGAGGAAGAGGGTATGACTATCACAGGATCCATAATGCTAACCTGCAGGCCATGTTTGTCGGCATGATACTTGTTGTCACCTTCCAGACGCTCCACTTCTACGTACTTATCAAATGAAGCATAGACATCCTGACAACCTTTGACATCAAGCTGGAGATCTGCATTAGAATATACAACAAGGTAAAACAACAGTCCAGTTAGAACTTCGCTACTCGTGTGGAAACATCATCATCACTTGCCATAGAAGGATTCCTTTCTTGTTGATTTGAAATCCACATTGATACACTCAATGTAGTTCATGTGGTGCCCTTCAAACAATTGTTGTATCGTTCCCTCCACAACAGTTCCCTTGAATCAACATTTTACAAGCATAATTCAGTCAGAGCTACAACGGTTCAGTAAAGAACACCGGAGGATATAAAAAAGAAAAGACCTTACAGATGTCAAACCTTCATCTTATCTTCCAACTTCTCGGAAAGAACTCTGTTCAATTCTTGTACATCATGTTGCATAAATGAATCATGCATATCCCACCCAAACGATTTTGTGAGCTCCTTTGTAGAGACACTGCTGTCATTATACTGCAACTTATAAAAGAGTGACTGTAGAGCTAGTGGGATGCTTCCTGAGGGCATATCGTTCTCGGTGGTGGGCATGTGATAAACAGCCTGGCAAGAGATATCTGTAGTTAGCTGTATCTATCAGAACAGGTTGAGCACATGGGCAGTGGCATGTGATTTCTCGTTTCTACCTTTCTGAAATACGGAATGTGGTAGAGTGTCTGAAGAAGAGAATTCATATAGCAGGTAGCACCCTGATTTTTAAGACCAACATAGCCAGTTTCCTTTTTAGAGTCATAACTCCAATACTCAACAACTTTACACACAGCAACTTCAGCTTCCACTATACAAGTATCATTTACAAGATAACCCCTACTTGGGTTGTAGAGTTCACCCAGCGGCATAAATGAAGTGAAACCCCAATCACTTTCTCGAGCAGAGAACTGATGTTGTGTTTCTGCAAGAATTAAAAGTGAGACACCTAAGTTTGTTGCTGAAACCCCAAAGTATAGAATCCAATTGATATCTTGGAATGTGCTAGGTTGAAAAACAAGGGCGTGATAAACGGATGGACCTTTTCTTATTGTGAACTTGTTGTGAATCTGATTAACCACAGAGAGGCTGAATTGTGCGTATCTAGTCCATCCATAGGGCAAGACTCCAGAATCAGCTACATCCAAATACATAGATAAGAATTCAACATTATTCCCCCGAGGGAAAATCAAAATTCGCCTGCAAAACAGAAAGGACTCCATCAATTACCAATACCAAAAAAAAGGTAACAGAGATACTAATTCGGAGTAAAATGGAAAGCAATAGGCACTTACCACTTGTAGCCTCCAACAACAAAAATTTCAGAGTAGAGCTTCTTTGTGCTAACTCTTGATAAATTCTCAATGGTCCAAGTAAATCTCGAGATTGGTGGATCCTCTATCTGTTGGTTCTCCACGGTAGCAGCTGGCTCAGCAGGCACAACTGGAACAATGAAAGAAGAAACCATAAATAGCTGATGAAGTCAAATGCAATATCACAAAACAAAAGCAGCAAAGAAAACAATTAAAGGAGTCCAAGTTTATGGTGCATAAAGGCTCAAAATCGTTTTGTCAGAACAAGCAGAAACAACTCTAACCTACTGCAAAATGCACCCCCACGCTCAGAGTTCTCATGCCAATGTGGTTTTGCATATGAAAACAAACACAACTACGGTCAATCCTGCAATTGCTGTATGGCAATTAAAAAAGCTTCCATCAACATAAAGACATCAAATGTGTGAGTACACACACTCTATCCAGCTTTAACCCAGCTTAACACCTCGGGAATAGTACAATAATAATCTAGTAACACCTACATACACAATATCTAAGATATCAATGAATGCATAACAAAATGGACAGACTACATAAGACATTGTAAATCCATACAGAATAGCAATACCAAATCGTAGAACAAGGAAATAAACAATCATGATGTTTATTGTACAGTGACAACTCTGGCCACATCACTTACAAGGACGCCATTTGCAGAAAAGATTAAAAAATAATCAGTGTACAGGGTAGCAGAAACACCACACATGAACAGCAATCAGATAAAAAGTCGTAGCAAATAGGAGACAGCAAAATGCAGCCTATCTAGGCAGCTGGTCTGAGTATCTACACACCACAAGGCACAGAACATCAACAACCTAGTTGACAGGCCATACGCAATAATGTCATGGGCAAACTGAACTAGTCGCTAAACGAGATGGGCCAACCAGACCTTCCATTGGCTGCGCTCCATTGGGCAGCTCCTGGTGCGGGCCATGCGGCACCAGCACCTCCTCTTCCTCCTGCTGTTCCTGCTGCGAGAAAAACACGAAGAAGCACAGTCTCAGATCCATTGCTCCCGCGGAGCCATCAAAACCCCAAACCCTAGAATTCCCGTACGGGCGCGCGGGGGCACGCCCAGCCCTACACCCCACGCCAGAACTCAGACCCGGAAAACCGACCCCAGAGCCCTAGGGAGACGGCGGCCGCCCCTCCTGACGGCCGGGATGCGCGCGGCATCGCAGACCGATGCGGCGGGCAGGTCCGGCGCGAGGAGGCGGGAAATGCACGGAGGCGGGGGACATTCCCCCTGGCACACGCTTACCTCGGCGGGCGGCGGCGAGGTCGTCATGACCGGGGGCGTGGACGTGGTGGTCGGTAGCGGGGGAGGCAGGGAGGGAGGTGCGTGTCACCGGCGGCGATGTGGGGGGCCCACCTGGAAGTGGGTTACGGAGGTGGGGGTGGGGGAGGAGGTGGAAATCGCGAGGGGATGGGGGGCGGAGAGAGAAAGGGAGAGGAGCGATAGAGAGAGAGGGGTTTTGGACCCGTGGAAAGTTCCAGGCCTCGTGCGGACTGCGGAGGCTTCCGGATCAAGGACGGCTGGGATCAAGGGGGCATGCTGAGTGGACGGCCGCGATATTATGGGCTCTCGCCTGGGCGCAAGTAGTGATGTTTGCCACTCGGCACGGGTCCGATAAAGTGCGGCCAAGTTTAAGCCCGGTCCGCCGTGCACGATTAGAAAATTGGATCGTGTATGATAGGTTTATGGACTTGTTTCTCTAAATAGGTTTAGCACGTCACGAGGTAAGCACGAAAAAAAGAGAACCGAAAAACGGGCTTAGCGGGCTGAAAAACACGGTTTAGTAAAAAAAGGTGAAGCGCGTCAAGCGTTAAACAGATCGTGTCAGGCCAGCGCGTCGGGCTTGATTCCCTGTCTAGGTCTGGTCCGCTTATTCGTGTCGGATCGAGCTTATACCGGTCCAAAAAAAACATGCTTTGAACTGGCTTTCGGGCTTGTTGTACATCTATAGCGCCACTAGAAAAGATAGGGATAGGATCCCTACCCCCTTCTCGCACGCGATTCACCATCGAATTTGCGTATTTGTCGAACTAGTTTTCAGTTGAGCTTCCGAATAAAAAATTGTCTCTAGAAGTTATCATATTTCATCATCTACCATATCGCTTATTTCAAACTTCACTCTGCATAGTTTTTAGTCGGACTTCCAACTACCAACTGTATGGTTAAGGTTGTCTCTAGCAGCTATCATATTACATTCTGTATCTTATTGTTGGTGTTTCGAACCTAGATCCGACAAGTAAACTTGTGTGTGTTCTGTGGTCTGGACGGTGTGCTCAATGGACGTAGGATTTATACTGGTTCAGACAGAACGTCCCTACATCCAGTCTTCGATGGCTTGATCTACCATCACCTTGTTGATCAATGCTCATAGTAGGGGTTACAAGCGGGCGAGAGAGGATGGAGCTCCCAAGTCTCTTATGCGTGGGTAGACCTAAAGACTACGAGACCGGGGTCCTGACTAAGCCTTGGATGTTACGGTGGTTCATGCCTGGGCTCCAGCCTCCGGGTCTTCTAGTCTCGTCGAGCATGCGTCTTCTATCTTTTGCCTTCTGTTCGGCCTCCTCCTCATGCGGCTGACCTCCTCCTTTTATAGGCCTCGACGAGGGTCGGCCACTGATAGCTTCCTCGAGAAGGAGATGTTATGCCGAGATAAAACTGAGTGTTGTATCTAGGTGAGGCTATGTTGTCCGTATGTGTCTTGGTCGTCCGGTCATCTTTGATCGTGCTCATTTATGATGGGCGGCGTGAGGGGAAGAGTCTTTGGTGCCATCATTGTCGTCATGTGTTGTGTCGACCCCTAGTTGTCGTAGCCTGGGTCTCGGCTCAGCTCTTCATGTTGCAAAGTCTGTAGACGGCCAGCGCACTCAGGCATAGGCTTGATAGGCCATGAGTGGCCCGCGGTCCTAGTGGCCCGTAGGTTGTGAGTGGAAGGTGGGCTGAGTCATCTCTGTGACTCGACGCCATGTGCAGTTAATGCGGCGCGGCGGGTTAGTCCTGGCCAAACACGGAATCCACTCGAGTGGGTTCCTCTCAATGCGCCTGACTTCCCTTGCGGCTTTACCTCGCCTAGTCCTTGGCTCGGCGCCTCGGGTTTATCTAGGGGCAGGTCCTTCCGAGTGAACCTTTCCTTCATTCTCATGCTAATAAGTGGGCCCTTTGGGGACGGGGATCAGTTCCCCTACACTTATCCCTTATTTTAAACTTTAGTATACATGCATTATAATCTACAGTGTAAGACTATCTCCAATAGAGTGTGGAAAATAGGGAACACTAAACTTTAGATGATACTGTTTGACACTGTTTGTATAGAGAAGTTTTAAATAGGGGGTGGGATAGGGGATCTGCTGGAGATAGCCTAAATCACTTATTTTACATGATCTATAATGGACAACCTAAGGAGAGGAGCGTCAGCGTGGGCATTCGTCGATGCGTCTCCGCCTGCATGCATGGAGTTGCAAGGACATGAGAAGGACTCGTCACCACCATCCTCGCAAAGCTGCTTTGAACTTTTGGTTGCTTACTCTAGTGTTTGCAAGGTGGAGAAGGGAGTAAGGGGCAGTGGCTAGGGATTGATGTCGCCCGAGCTACTTCACGGGAGACAACATTGTGATTTCTCACTCGACATATAAAATACATTTATGCTTGTTATACAATAAACAAGTTGAAATCGACGTAATGATCATTTTAAATAGAGCATAAGTCATTGTAAAAGTTTAAAACATGTTTGACATATGTGATATTGAAAAGGAAAACATTCAATTGCTCCTCTCACCTATGGACGATTTTCATATAATCCATTGAACTATTTTTTTAGTTTAATTTACCCCTCGACATGTTTGGCTTGGTTTAATCTACATGTCGGGGGCCTTCGTCTTCCGAAGGTCCTCAAAAACATGATTAACAATGTTTTTCCAAGTGTAATATATGTACAGGAACTTTCGGACTTGGGATGAAGTTGTCCACAGTATGAAAAGCATGGTTGGGACGAAGGTCGAACCAGTTCCGAAGCTATGTGCAAGGAAGCTTCGGCTCAGTAGCAGAAAAGGAACTGACTTAAAGAGGAAAAGGTTATTTAGTCCTTGATAGATTGTCCTAATGTCAATAGTAAACATGAAGGGCATGAATGTAATTTTGCACAAGTTGCGTCTTGTGCCTATAAATAGATGAACAATACCCTCGTACTGTTCACGCTGACTTGTACTCATTTGCGTGTCATGCTTGTACTTTTATCTTCTATCAAGCCGAAGGTACATTTGTAATTCAATATAGCTTCTGTCTTTCCATGGTAATATAATGAGAATGAATTAATAGTGTTATATGATTGTTTATGTTGTTTTCCATATTTCATATACTTCTTCTTTTATTAACATATAATGTGATGATGAAGATATGTCTTTCATAACCTTCGTCTGAAGATCATTATATCCTAAGGAAAATAATGCTTCGAAGGACGAAGGGCATTAATATTTATCATTTTGTGTTGCCTTGTTCTTAATTCATAGCATTTGATAACAAGTCCCCAACATTGGCGCCCACCTCCGGTGAACTCATTCGACCACCTTCGACAAGCACTAACCTTCGTCATGCCGCCGAAGAAAGCTTCAGCGCTAGGGGCTGCTGCGCTGCAGCCACTGGACACAAATCAGGAAACTCTCTCTCTCCGAGAGGCTCGAAGCCAGAAAAGGAAGGCCACCAGTCCAACACTCTAGGAGGACGAGTTGGGCCAAGAGATCAGGTACATGGAAATCATCCATCAACAAGTGCAAAGGAAGAAGGAGAAGATGGTGCGGCTGGCCGATCTTCAAAGGAAGATCGACGAAGCTACTGAAGAAGTGTGTCATCTTGCTCAAGATGAATAAGACCGAAGGCCCCAACACAGGGAGCTTCGTCAAGAAGGCTTATTCAACGAAGATGGATGGTATGATGATTTTAACCAGGATACCTTTACTTTTGATGATGCTTCTCCCTTGGTAGCGGAACTGCAGGCTACCCCATGGCCCCCATCATACAAGCCACCCCAGCTTCTCATGTATGATGGACACTCAGATCCAAAGCAGTTTCTGATGAGTTATAAAGCAACTATATCTTCGTACGGGGGCAATACCGCAGTCATGGCGAAGTCCTTCGTCATGGCAGTCCGGAATGTAGCCCAAACATGGTATTCTTCTCTTCGGCGAGGGACTATCACATCGTGGCAGAAGCTTAAGGACATGCTGGTTACCAGTTTCCAAGGCTTTCAAACGAAGCCAGTCACATCCTAGGCCCTGTTCCAATGCACGCAAGACCACGAAGAATACCTTCAGGCATATGTCCGAAGGTTCTTGCGACTGAGGGCACAAGCGCCTACAGTGCCCAATGAAATTGTCATTGAGGCCATAATCAAGGGTCTTAGGCCAGGACCTACTGCTCAATATTTCGCCAGAAAGCCCCCACAGACCCTGGAGAAGCTGCTTCAGAAGATGGATGAGTACATTCGGGCTGACAAGGACTTCTGCCAAAGAAGGGAAGAAGCGTACAGATTCTCTGAGATGACCAGGGGCTTCGGAGGACGAATCCACCCGAGGCATGTCAGGTCGATTCACAGCTCCAGTCAGAACGACGACAAAGGGAGCCAGCCTCAGAGGTCACAATACACCTCACAATCTTCGGGGCAACAACAAAGCTCTTTGGAGGAAGATTTGGGGATCAACCTAGGAAGATCTACTACTTATTCTGTGGTGAAGACAAGGGTCATACTACAAGAATGTGCCAAATCACTATTCAGAAGCAAAAGGAGATCGCAGAAGCCGAAGCTCGGCAGAATCAACCGAAGCAGGTCTTGCACACTGCTTCGTGCCACTCTCCCTACATACTAGAGTATGTGGGCAATCATCCTGCAGCTTCTGTTGCTTCGGCTAGCCACTCACAGGCTTCCTGGCCACAACTCACACCCCCCACCACCACTACAACCGACCTATTCCCGAAGCCAGCAGCCAGAAGGGCGCCAACACTCTCTACAGCAACATGAATTCAGGGAGGAATCCGAAGCTCGCACAGTCAATAGTATTGTGCCAGAATCAAAGCACATTTATTGAGCGATATCCTACCCCCGAAATACTTTTATGTTATATGTTATTTTGTTTTTGAATAAGGAACAATTAATGTAAATCTAGTTTTAATTTCTTGTAATAGTTTTGCTTCTATCAGAATGAAATATATCTTCTTCATAGACTTACGAAGCTCAAAATTTGTCGAAGCTCAAAAGTCGTTCCTAAGGGAATGCAGAGCTAAAAATCATCGAAACTACAAAAAGTTTGCTGCTCAAAAGTCGTTCCTAAGGGAGCGCAGCGTAAGTTTTGTCGAAGCTACAAAAAGTCATTCCTAAGGGAGCGCAGTGTATGTTTTCTGCTCAAAAGTCGTTCCAAAAGGAATGCAGAGCCAAATACCGCCGAAATATAAGGCGAAGAAGTTCAAAAGATGTTCCTAAGGGGATGCATAACTTATACCACCGAAATAGAAGGCGAAGAAGTTCAAAAGACGTTCCTAAGGGGATGCAGAACTTACACCGAAAAATAAGCGGTGAAGCCGAAAAATAAACGGCAAAGAGATTCCGATCGTTCCTAAGGGGACGCAGAGACTGTGTGTTTCAGCGTGGGTGTGTGTCTTCGGCATTAGCATCATTCTTTGCATCATATCATCACACCATCTCGCATATCATCACATCATACATCATATCGCACCAATGACACGAATTGAATACGAAGTCGATCTTCAGAGAATGCTTTATAAAAATGAAAATGTGCTAAGGCATAAAGTAAGCTGAGAAAGCTTCATTAGCTCTGTTGCAAAAGAAGGGATCCTTCGTCTTTACTAAGCATGGATGTTCCTACGAAGCATGGATATTCTCACGAAGCATGGATCTTTTTCTTTACGAAGCATGAAAAGAAGGGAAGGTGTTTTTTCGTCGAAGGCTCAAAACGGTATGTACATAAAAGTTTCATACATCGCAAAGAAGTCAATTACAAATAATTTACATAATAGATTCAAAGATATACACATCGAATATTACAGTCTTTTTACAACAAAGCCACATTGACCATCTGAAAATGTTTTTATAATAAGTACTAGTCTTCCTTCAGGACCTTCTCCGCAACTTCATTCAGCAATTTATTGACAACTTCGTCAACGATAGATTCGCCATATTGATGATCTCCAGTGCTTCCTTCGTTTCTGGATTGGCCAGGGGGTCGAACGGTTCCGGTGGCGGAGATAATTTAGCTACAGTGGAAAAAATTAATCAGTCCGAAGCCACAAAAACAAATGTCGAAGCCAGATGCCGCAAAACAATACCTATGCGTCTCTCGCGCTCTACAGCTTCGACTTCTGCCTGCTTTGTTTTAGCTTCGACTTCTACCTGCTTTGTTTCAGCTTCGGGTTGCGCTTTCGAAGCTTCGACAAGTTTTCTTAAAGGAGTAGAGCTCAAGGTCTTTGTTGTTTCCAGCATAACATCTAGCACATTTGCCATCCTTCTCCTCTTAGAAGTTGTGGCAGAACTCTTTTGTGCCTTCGACACTGTTACCTCCGATGAAGGGCTCAAAATTTCTGGCATTTTTATTTCTTCAATATTTGACTCTTCAGCTTTACCCTTACCAGCCTTCGTCTCAACTAGCTCAGCTGAAGGTAGCTTCGACATTGTAGCTAGATCTTCAATCCTCTGTGCAGGAGAAACAGTTTCTTTTGTCTTGGCGGCCGACGAGGCCCCTTCGCCAAATTCAGGTATCGCAGCCGGTTCGATGTAACGCGGCCGGTGAGTCAGAACCTTCATCTTCTTCCTCTTCGGCTCAGCCGTGATGGCCGAAGCAGCAACCTTTCCAACAGCAGCAATCTTCCTTTTTACCCCTTGCCCTCGCAGCGGGTAACAATAGTCAGGGTATACGAAGCCAATATCATCAAATACTTGTTTAACCTTTTCTTATTCCGACCCCCGAAGACTGCGGACAAGGCGTTATCTTCCTTTTTGGAGTACGCTCCAAGCAGTTCATCACTTGTAGCTTCGATACACTTCAGCCAATCATCATTTGGTTCATTGAACTTATCCCCAAACCTGAATGTGTACTTCAGCCGGACCAAATCACGTTCGCTAGAGTTAGTGATGGTCTCCTTCGGCATTTCCTAGCTTTCTACAAGCGGCCACACCCTGAAGGCTATATGTTCTTGAATTAGATCTCTTGTCCCAATAAAAGAGCAAACAGTGTTGAAGGCCCTCTGACACGCTTCAGCGATGTCATCAATTTCAACCTTCGGCCTTCGGAGGCCGAAGCGGGACCAGATGGGGCGCATAATGACTTCCTTAATACCTTCCCTTGCTTTCAAATCATTTTTCACATAAAACCATTCTTCCATCCAAGCTTCGGGCCATCTTTTCCGAAATGTCGGCACCGGATGACTTGCGTTGGGACGGGCGATAAATCCATAACAACCGAAGTTGTTGTGGTACTGTTCTTTACCCGTGGCCTTCGTCTCGTATAGCAATTCGTGCATATTGCAGAAGCACTTTGCGCTTGGTTCTAACCCCTAGCTCCTTACTGCCTATACAAAAATCCCCATCCTTATTATGGCTTCGTGGGTGATCTGATGAAGAAAGATTTGTAGGTCTTCAGCACGTCAACTACGAACTTACTCAAAGGAAACCGAAGCCCAGCCTTGAAGAAGCTTCGAAAAATCACAACTTCATTCTCCTCAGGGGCAGGGACGTTGTTGTCTCCACCAACCCTCACAATAGATATATCCCGAAAGTACTTTCCTCTCATATTCTCTGTCACGCCCGGATTTCGGGGTACCGAGACCCAGGCGCGAACATAATCACCAGGTGTGCTGGGACCAAGTCTCACACATATGATGAATTATGGCACAGGATCGAATGTCACATCTTTACTATATAACAGGAGTTCTATACAAAATAAATAAATAAATACATTATAAGGAGACAACGGTCCAGCAACCCAAAGTTGACTGGGAGACGACGACCTAGATCTCTCACGAACTCATCGCAACATCCTCCATGCGCCTCATCCTACGGTACCTGTTCTTGACCTGTGGGGGGGTGTGAGACAGCAAGAGTGAGCTCACATACGTTTATCGCTCAACAAGTTGTGGGGAATAATGTGCATGAACTCGCCAAAGGTGGGAGCTCACGTGAAGTGTAAGGCTTACCAAAGAGGATGGTTAGAGCTGAGCATTGCTTTTAAAGTTGGTCAAAATTTTATTAGCAGTTACTAAGTATAAGTAAATACCAACCCAATTAAGTAGTAGAACAAAAGTAACATCATCACCTGCGATGCAATGCATATGACAAATTGAATTTAGTTCCATAAATTAATCATCAGAGAGTCCTGAGCTGCTCATGACCGTGAGCTCGGCTAGTATACCAGTTTTACACTCTGCAGAGGTGGTACCCTTTACCCACAAGTCGTGTATCCCATGTCGCCAGGGTTTGCAAGGCCCTTAGACACTACCGAGGTGAATGGCTAGGGATCCACTACGAGGCCTTTACAAAGTTCCACTAGCTTCAGAAAACCCGCTACAGTTTATAGGAAGCTCCAATGCAGGGTTCTTGCCTGACCGCCATCGCAGCAAAATCAACCAAGGACCTCCCTACACTGACCACTCCCCTACTGCCCTTGCCCCTTTCGGGTAAGGTAGTCCTCCACTAGCTTTCCTAATTAATCAGCCAAGGGCGTCCATAAACCCTTGTGGTGGCACATGTTTCTCAAGTTAAACTCTATGTTCCAATTAACATTAATGATCTTGACATGAACATAAATAGAATAACAAAATAACTGGAACATAGATATGATAAATAATTATCCCAAATCCATGTAAAGCAATAGCAAACTACCCAAGTGATTCAGGGGTAAACAAGGTAATGAGATAAACAATCTAGGGTAACCTATTGGGTCCCATCAAAATTAACCTATGCATGAATAAATGATATTAAAGAACATTATTGGATAAAAAGTGAATCAAGGGCACAACTTGCCTGGCACTTGAGATTCCAGTTACCAACTTGCTATTCAGATGACACGTGTCCTCGCGCTAGTCGTAGCAATACAAACATGATATAGACAAGATTAACATTACACCAAACCTAAGTACAAATTGAATAATAATAATTTACGTGTTGCTACGAGATCGCAAAATCGAGGACTACTAAGATCGGAGTTACAATTAAGGAGTTATGATTTTATAGAAGATCTGCGTGATTAAAATATTAAACTATATTATAAATTGGTTAGTATAAATCATATGAGAGAATATCTTATAAATAATTAACTCACTTTGATCTAAGTTATAAATGGGTCATAGATCATATTTGAATAGATTATAATGATAAGCAGATTAACAAGACTAACCAATCATAAGTTAAATAAAAACCTAATTATAAAAGAATGAGACATGGTATAATAAGTGCTGTTATTGCGTAGTAAATATTTAAATGAAGCTAACGCAACTGGAACGGGTCAAATCGGAATGAAAACGAAGGAGTTATGAATATCCAAGGGTTTTATGTATTTGATATAGGATTAATTAGGAAATAAATTTTAAAGTGACTTTCATGCCAAATCAGTGGCACTATTTGATAAAAAATAATATTATAAAATTATAGAAATTGGAATGGGTCAATTTGGACCTAATATGAATTTTCTATGAATTAAACCAGTTCTAACAATTATTTTTACATTATAAATTATTTTCTAAATGGTTTTATAAATGTTATTCACTGACTGGACTGCGCACTAATTTCAGAGAAGCACAGGGGCCTCGGAGTAATAGTTTCTAAGACACAGAGCACCAGCAGCAGGACTGCGAGTTGTTTATCAGTAAGCCTAGGGACTCTAGCGATTTTTGCCAGACCGAAGGGGGTACGGGTGAGCTAGAGGCATCCGATCAGATTTCAATGTCCCAGATTAGAACCTATCTATACCGAACCGGTACCAAATTTCAGCCATTGGATCAGAATCAGACGGATATGATTTGATATAACCCAGCGCTATCTAAGTTCCGATCCAGACCGTCCATCGCAAAGGCAACGGCCGCGAGCTCGTCTTCTTCCCCTCGGTGACCCAGCCTGGCGGCGCTATATAGAGCCTCGGCGGAGGGCGTGCCGGTGACCCCCACTGGCAATTTCGCGCGCTAAACTCCGATTACCCAGGTGCTAAACGAATAGAGGGACTGCAAAATGCAAAGGAAGGGTACACACCGCTGATCATTCAGCAGAGCAGCACGACGACGTTGGGGTACGCGGATCGGCAACACTACGAAGTTCGGCGACAAATCCTGGCTATGATCAGCCAGATTCCGACAGGATCAAGCGTCGCGCTCCTCCCCACAAATCACCGAAGTCTTCCCCCACGATCGCGCACGAGATTACCGTATATCCCGCGGTCTCTCTCTCTCTTCGATTCCTCTGTCTCAGCTCGACGCAGATGCGTACGGCGGTGGCTACGACATCTCTACTCGATGGCGAGGCGGCTGTCGAGCTCAAGTTTTATAGCCGCAAATACGTGGGTGAAACGGCTGAGGCGTATATCACGGCTTCTGTTGTAACAGACAACAAGATCAAAGGGTTTACCGTTCTACACGCGGACTCTACATCGGCTGCTGAGGCTTCACAGTACATGCAGGTATGGTTCTGGAACCCAAACACTGGCCAGGACGTTGGAGTCGCCTGCGTAGCTAACGCCCTGCTGATGCAAGCGTCTAGCTCATTAAAAAAAATTAAAAAAAATGTGGAAGGGCTTGTGGGTTTAGGGTTTAGCTAGGAATATGGGTTGACAGGCCAACATGCAAAGGTGAGGTCGTAGGCTTCCTTTTTCTGTTTTCTGATTTGTTTTAATCCTTTTCTATTTTCGGTTTAGCTTTCAAAATAAAATTCTATTGCAAATTTAGTTTGGATCATCAAATTAATCTAAATGCGCATACAAAACTCCAGCGTAGAATTACTTTTAATTGTTTTTACTCATTTAGATAAATGGTTTCATGATAAATCCCTTTTCTCGTTTTCTAATCTAATGTCTTCATTTAAAATTAGAGGTATATTTTATGTTGTCCATAATATGCATTACTACAAAGTCATTGGCAAGAGGTCTACTTCTCATTACCTATTTGTTGGTCACTTAATTTAACTTAATATTATTGTTTAAACATGAAGAGGGAGATTTCTATTAGATTTTCAAGGGTCTTTGAAAATTCTCCCAAAACTAGTATATGTTCTTATTTCTTTATTTTATTATTTTATGATATATGTGTTTTTTTCTCCTACCAATTTTAGGTCTTACAAATCCTACCCCCCTTAATAAGAATCTCGTCCTCGAGATTTGTAAGAAAAAAGATGTAAAAAGCCTTATTTATAGTTTACTTTTAGTTTCTAATTAGTTTAAGAATAAGAAGTTTCTTGTTAGTTAGAAAGTGATTAGGAAAGCATGGGTGTCTATATGTATAGCCATTTTATTATGTAGGATAAAAGATAAGAAGGTTAGGGTAAGAATAGCGTGGGGTAAGACAGTTTCTGGTGAGAAGAACTCAGTGTTGGATGGTAGTGAATCTAAAGATCAAGTTTGACTTCTCTCTTTTCATGACGAGGTTGATCTTGTCTATTTCTGGTCTTGGTCTCGTTGAGTCAGGGTCAGCGTATATCATCGGAGTTGGGGAATAAGATTAATATAGAATCTGTCAAGGTGAGATAGATACGGAATACTAGATACATTTTAATGGAGGTAATCTAGATTGTCTAGTTATTTTATAAATACTATCCTTTATGCCTAGCTATATATGCAGATGTTATTGTGGACATTGATCCACAACCCATCACACTCAATCAAAGATCCAAATCAGACAAGTATCATGAGAACAAGCACTCAAGCATATAGATACTAAAAAAATAGTTTTGTTTTTGTTCCTAAGAGTAGGTCTCCTATTCTTAAAAGTCACTTTAAGCACATGATTTCAAAGTGTGAAATCCAAGTTTGTCTTTAGAAGGAAAAAGGTAAGAGTAATCAGAGTCAAGCGGAAATAGATGAGAAAAGATTAAGAAAAGTTTAGAAAGAATCAGAGTGGCAAAGGTAAGTAGAAAATGGTTGTCCAGTTCTATCTAGGTTTCGTCCTACAGTCAACATTCCTCTGATACTGAAAGTGCATTCATCCCTTTTGTGAGTTTTGGTGATTTGGATAACAACACATTTAAAGGTCTAACGAGTTTGCTAAGTGTTGAACAGGAAATTCAGTATGATGAACATACTTGAATAGTGTATAATGATCAGTGAACAAAGGTTCAACACGAGGTTAAATAACCAATGAGACAATGCAAATGGATATAATATGATCTCTATATTGGTTTGAATATATGGACAAGACCTGAGAAATCACTACATACATATGACCAGAATAGAGGACAAAGTGATTTAGAGGATTGGTAAAGCCAAAGAGAATAAGATACGAGGAATCGTGAATTGGCTTGACCATATTACTGTCAGTCCATATATGCTTCTATGAGAATCAAACTAGAGCTTGATTGATCTTGACAATTATATCTAGAAGACATTCAAGCAAGGTTCACAATATTGAAGAAATGATTCTCTCAATGGATGCTCAATTTGATGTGACTCAAGAATGGCTTGATAGGGTGAAGATAGCAAGGAAAGGGCTTCGAGGAACTAAGCGAAGGTGAAGGTCAAGCGACGGCTTGTAGACCGAGGTACCATGGCTAAGGTGAAGAAGAGAGTACTTGCACTAAGTCGATGAACTAATCAGCTATGAAGAGTTATAACATGTTGATGCATCAGTAAGGTGACTTGAAGCCATGATTTGAACTCATATAAGGTGATATGGTACAAGTCACTGGGTTTGATTTGAGTTTGCTTCAAAAGGTGAGACAAAGATGTTTGTGATCCTTATGAAGCAATGCCATGGAGAAATCACACATGAGACACCAATGACTCAAGGAGTTTACTTCATTATATTTTATTTAACTTGAGTATAGGAATCGTCGTACTATAAAGGGGGATCCAAAAAGAAGGTTGGTGTTTGCCAAAGCTCAAACCTCTCTATTCAAAAGCTATTTTTGAAAAGCAAAAATCTCTTTAATGTTCTATGGTTGACCGTGGTTAGGGTTGAGAAACCTAGAGTGTTCTTGCTGAAAAGCAGCTGAACTTCTTCAACTGCAGCTGAGCTTTCCAGCTGAACTTGACTTCAGCTGAGTTGAGCTTCTTCAGCTGCAGCTGAGCTTTTCAGCTGAGCTGAACTTCAGCTGAGTTGAGCTTTCTCAACTTCAGCTGAACTCAACTTCAGCTGTGAACCTCTTTGACCATACACCAGCTGAACTTGCCTCCGGGCAGTTGAGCTGGGGTTTTCTCTCCTAAACTCACTGGTCAAGACCGGTTGAACTGGTCCTGAGGGGCAGTTCAGCTGGTCTCTGACCCCTCTGACCTCTGATCTGCAGTCTGCCAGTCAGACTGGCAAACAGGTCGCCAGGAGCTGTCAGGGGCGGTTCAACCGCCCCCTGGGCGGTTCAACCGGTTTTGGTCAACTTTGACCAGTCTGCGGTCAGTCTGCGCGTCAGTCTGCCAGTCAGATTGGTAGACAGGCTGCCAGGCCTGCCAGGGGCGGTTCAACCGGTCTCAGGCAGAAAAATCTGCCCAACGGCTAGTTTTGAGCTCCACCTATATATACTACCTCCTACCTCTCTCCCCACAGCAGTGAGCACGATTTGAACTCCATTTCTAACCCAAGAAACACCTCCCTCTCTCTCTCACACATCTCTTGCCTCTCCCATTTCAAATCTTTGGAGAGAAATCTTTGAGTGAGCTTGAGAGCTGCGGTTTTGTGCTTCATCTCTAAATCTCTCTTGCTCTTCTTCTTCATTCGAGCTTTGGTACTACATCGAGTTCTTTGTGGATTCATTACTCTTGGAGCTTCTAGCTCCTAGACGACTAGGTGTCTCTTGTGACTCTCCAAATCTTGTGGAAGACCACAAGAAAGTTTGTATTACCTGCTCGTTTGAGCAAAGATTATTGTGTGGGCTTGACCTTTGTGGTCGGCAAAGGGAGGATTAGGGTTGAAAGAGACCCGACTCTTTGTGGGCGCCTCAACGAGGAAGTAGGGCACCTTTTGTGGTGTGACCGAACCTCGGGATAAATCTTGTGTCTCTTGTGTTCTTGCTCATTGTGTTTGTTCATGTTCTTCGTTCTCTCACCATTCCGTGGAAGATTGTTTATATCTTTTTGGTGTGTAGATTTTGAGAAGTGCCCTTCTCAGATCTACTACTTTGAACCCTGTGGATCATTTAGAACATCTCATTTCCAAAGTTAACTGGGTGAATTTCGAGATCAATTCAGTTTTACCCAGTTTGCTTCTAGTTTTTGTTGAAAAAGTTTTAACTTGCCTATTCACCCCCCTCTAGGCAACTTTCAATTGGTATCGGAGCCTAATCCTCGTTCTAACGCTTAACCGCGTGAGGAAAGATCATGTCGGGGGGACTAAGAAACGAAAGTGCTTCTAAGCTTGAAAAAGTTGAGATTGTCTTGACTTCATCTTTTGGTGCAGATGTTGATCCTAGGGCAATAGATCTTGCCATGAGAATCGCCGAAAGGATGTTCCTCAAAATGAAGGAAGATGAGGCGAAGAAAAGTATTGAAGAAGAAGAAAATGATCGATGGAGACCAAACGACGAATCCACCTCTTCACAAGGTTCGTCTTTCAAATCCACTTCTCATATGTGCTTTGTTGCTAATGAGAGTGACAGTGAAAGCGAAAGTGAGGATGAGGAGGAGCATGAAAGTGATAGTGAAGATGAGGATGATCTTCAAAAATTCTTCGCTCAACTAAGCAAGAAGAACCGGATGAGCTTGCTCAAACTCATGAAAAGAGCGGAAGAACAAAAGGAAATGCTTCATAAGCAAGAAGATATCCTCATCGAAAAAATCAAAGACTTGGAGAAGTTGACCAAAGAGCATGAGAAGCTAAAGTGCTCTCATGATGATTTGGTCCAAAGGTATGAAGACATTTCAATTGAGCAAATTAAAGCTATTAATCATTCATCATATATTGCTCAATTAGAAAATAAAAATGTTATGCTCAAGAACACGGTAGAAAAGCTAAACATTGAAAATCTAGCTTTGCAAGAAAAACATGATATGCTTGTATGCTCTCATAATAAATTTATGGATTCACATATCATGTTAGAAATGGCTCATGAGGTTGTGTTAACTAATTTGAAATCATACCAACCTCACATGTGCACATGTGTTGAAATTGAAACTATATCACCATGTGCTAACAATTGTTGTTATCAAGCAAGCCAATCTTCCATTGAGCTAGAAATTTCAGGAATTAGTGATATTTCTATCACACAAGAAAATAAAGAGCTCAAGGAAGAAGTTGGAAGGCTAAGAATGAGCTTAACACTTTTGAAGGGAAAGTGTCATGCTCAACCTTCTCACGATAACCGTGATAATATGGTGAAAAAGCTTGAGAAGGGGACAACCGTAGCATGCACAAAACCCCTTCAAAAGAATACCAAGCTTTTCAAGAAGGGCATGAGCAAAATCCATGGCAAGAAAATTAATGATCATACTATTTGCTCTAACAATGTGCCTATGTGCTTCAACAAAGAAAGATCAAAGAGAAGCGATAGAAGGTGCTATGGATGCAAGGAGAAGGGTCATGAAATTGGTTCATGCCCCCACATGAAGAACCAAGACCTTGCACAATCAAGAAAGATGATCATCAAGAAAGATGAAAGCAAAAGGCAAATGCATTGCAAGGACAAGCACCGCATTTGCTACAATTGCCGTAAAAAAGGTCATCTATTCAAGGTTTGTCCAAATGGTAAAACTCCTAAGCCTAACTTGTCAATACATTCAAATATGCTTAGGAGACCCAAATTTGACTCTTGTGCTAGAAAGGTGATGAGTTCACCACATTCTAGGACCAAGGCTGTTTGGGTGCCTAAGTCCTTATTGGCTAACCTTGATGGACCCATCATGAGATGGGTACCAAAATGTACTTAATAAGTTTTGCAGGTACCCAGAGATGATATGAAGCTTTGGGGTGCCTGAGCGGTTTAACTCAATTCTTACCTCAAGCTAACAATCTTACATTGTCTATCCTTTAAGATTGACCCAAAGATGAATTGAGTTGTTATATCACTAACTTCATATTCATCTCTAGCAAGAACTTGTGTTGTAGGGAATAAGGATTAATCTTTGTGGGAATCAAGCAAAAGGCCTACAACCAAGTGATATCCAAAGGATGGTAACAATTAATTCTTAAGTGCACATTGCTTTTAATTGGTATATTCCTTTGTGTCTTTTGTATCCACATAGGAAAAATGAAGCACTTGAAAATGAACTTAAAAGATTTTACCTTGCTTTGGAAAGGATATAATTATATGGTAGATTGCAAGTTCATATTTTTATATTGTGACAATCTACATGCTTTAAATTGATTGTATGTATCTTGTGGCATATTTCAAGTTAATCATCATATTATTGCCATGACCTAGAAATAAAGAGGATTATCCCATGTTCTTAAATGAATAGAGTGCTAAGTAAGAAATTCAAATTCTTAAAGCACTTATCAAAAGGGGAATTCTCTATATGACTAAAGTTGAGACTAATGTTCTTATCTGAGTGATTTATGTAGTTTCACAACATGAGAATGTGTTTCTAAAATAGAGTGTGTCATTCAATCTATGCGTACATTTTAAAATTTGAAATGAGGTTTATTGTGGAAAATTATTTTAAAATTTTCATTCCAAGCTCAACTGGTCTGACCAGCTGAACTTTCTAGCTCAGCTGGGGAGACCAGCTGAACTTCTGAGTTGAACTTCAGTTCGGCTGGTATTCACCAGGAAACCCCCTGGCTGAAACCGGTTGAACCGGTGTCCAGGACCGGTTGAACCGGTCTGGCACAGTTTGACCGGCCAGTCTGACCATTTTTTCAGACTGCGTCAGCCTTTTTTTCAGATGCCTTTTTCAGTCTGCGATGGCACCTTTTTCAGGCGTCAGATCAACTTTTGTAGCACCTTTTTCATTCAACTTTTGCAGCACTTTTTCAGTCACTTTTGCAGTACTTTTCAGCTTTATTTTTGCAGACATTTACTGTTTCATTTGGTATGTGACCAATAATAGTTCCTTTCAAGTGGCATTCTTTCAATTGGTAATAATCTATTTTATGAAAAAAAATGTCAATATGAAAGTTTAATTCTTTTTGGATTAAATTTGTAAATTGGTGCATATTATTAATTCACTCATCCATGTGCATTAATTTAAAAGGAATTTAATTTATGCCTTTATGTCTCATAAATGATGATTTGTTTGTCATTCATATATAGATATCATCATTCATTAAATACTTCCTTGTACTACCAATACCTCTTTTCAAAGTGTTTTATCGACTAGTTTTAAAAGGAAAAGAGAAAACAAAGAAGGAAGTCTCCACAAATGATGAAAAGAAGAATACTAAGGTGACACCACCACAGATAGTAAGATCTGTCAAATTGGTATAACAAAAGGTACATTCTATGTGGTGGTAAGTATTCTTAGGCATAAGTTAATTCATTGCAAATTTGTCATGCTTTGACCATGATATGTAATTTACTCCTCATAAGACTCTTAACTGAATTAAAAGTGGATGTGGCAAGTCATTCAAATACTTGATGCACATATCTAGTGAGAGAACATTATATATCTTGTGTCATAGAGAATAAGTTTCACTTGAGTAAGCTATACTAAGACAATCCAAAATGGTAAATCTATATCTCATTCATATGGATTGTAATCTTTGTTTTCTAAATAGCTACTCTTGATGCAGTTTAAAATTCCCTTATCGTTAATTCTAAAAGTGCATAAGAATCTTTTTGTTGATATTCATCACACACATATGCACTAACATGGATATGTTCTTAAACTGTAAAAGGTACAATTAGTGATCAATACTCTCTAAATTTTTGGAAACTTACAAATTGTTATCTTAGAAATCTACTTCAATCGGTATCCATATGCTTCACATTGAATTGGATCACCAAGTTGTAAATTCCATGCATAACTTGTCTTTATGATATGAATGCTTGTGCGACTAACCTTGATAAGCTAGGTGCACCCAAAGTCAAGGTAGGTTCATCATCAAGAAGGCAACACAACGATGTATTAATAAAAGGAGAAAAGGCTCCTATTCTTAACTCTAGTTTTTATCTATGTGATTAAATATTGACTTGAAACCATGTAAGATGGTTGTCAAGTATATGTGGGTGCCTACACAAAGAGAAAGGCCACAATAAGGATTGTGTGGGTACTCAAGGCTCTTCCTACTAATGTCAAAGGACCCAATTCAAATTGGGTACCAAGATATGCATCTTAAACTTGTTTTGCAGGATCACGCCTTCAATGATCAAGTTGGGTGCTCGATAATGAATGTATAAATCATATTTGGAGATAGTAGCAAGGGTGGTAACAACTGAATCTCAAGTGCATATTATTTTCAAATCTTATCTTTTTTGTGACTTATGTAGCCACTAAGGAAAAAGAAGCACTTAAGGATATACATCAGTTGTTGATTATGAAATAAAGGTCTAATTGGAAGATGAATGAATATTATCATATGGTGAACAATCCAAAATTATGTGACGTATTCTCTATCTAGTTAATTTGGATTTGATTCTTCTTTATTAGACACTCACCATAATATGGATTAAGTCAGCCCTTTAGACTTCATTGAACAACCATGCATATTATCCATGTCATTCAAAATATATTGTGCATGAGGGCTCAAGGGAAATTTAGTCCATATTATGATGTTTCTCTATTTTAGCAACTCGCTTGCCTCCCACATATAAAGGGTTGCTAAATAAGAAACTAGTGCTTGTGCTACTAATGTCATCTCTTATGTTGAGTTTATCCATAGAAAATCTATGTTAAGAGATGGTGCTTGTTTTACATTGGATAAATCACAAGCTTAAAGGATACTATTGAACTAAAGTAAGATGAAGTTGATAAGAGGCCAAGGTATGAAAACTTCCTCTCCTTCAGTTGTTTTAGTATTCTATCCTTAGTGGGATGTACCATAGTATAGGTTAAATTCCTTGCAATATAAAATGTTCAATGGTGCATAAAACTTTGACATCAACTATATGTATGCACTAATTTAAAGGAATTTAGTCTATCCTTTTGGGTTTCAATAATGATGATTCATTTGCCATCCACATATAAGGATCATCATTTGTGAAACCCTCTCTTGTGTTTTTAATGATCTCTTTTCTAAGTGTTTCAACAAGGTCCTTCCAAGTGCTTTCAAGATGGATTCAAAATCTACAAATATAAGAGTCTTGGTTCTTTCAATCATTGAGTTTCAATGGGTCTCATATTAAGCATGATCGAACCAAGCAAAGATGAATGAAGTTCAAGATCGCTTGGTTGGATGAAATCATAAAGAGAAAAGAAATCACAGTGAATCAAGAAGGGAGTTATATTTTTTTGTCAACCAAATAATGAAGATGTAGTGACATATTTATATGATATCCTTCATTATGAGGTTGAGGTTCATATTAGCATGCTTTACCCTCCAAGATTTCAATTGATATACTTTTAGTTCTTAAACTTTTAATTGGTTTAATTTTCATCATCTATGTAAAGCATGTTATGTTAAACCAAGATATAGTGCAAACATCTCCTTTAACCTCGTATTGTTAATGTGCATAAGTGTACTTTGTGTACTCTTGCATGCACAAATTGAGGAAGAGTTTAGCCTATATCTTGTGAGGCTAATGGTTTCTTCAAGTTCATGTTTTGTAGTCTCACACCTTGGAGAACATCAAATGAGGATGAGTGGTTCCAAGGAAATGATCAAATATTTACCACATGTCACCCCATGGGTTAGTTCTATTGGGGAACGATATGTGTTCTCTAGCATAAATTCAATTGTTTCAAATATATTATGCCTTGACCAAGATATATGATGAACTCCTCTAAGAATCTTAATTGAATCAAGTGCATGTTACAAGTAATTCAAGTACTTGATGCATACATTTAGCGGGAGCTCATTCTATATCTTGTGTCCTTAAAGACTAACATTTTCTTTTAGTGAATTTGTGTAGTTCTTTGAAGAGAATGAGTTTCTCTTGATCGTTTAAAGAGGATAAGTTTCTCTTTGAAATGTCAAGCCTATCAAAAGCTAAGATAGAAATTCATGATTATAATGAAGACCATATGGCATGGAACAAAGGTGTGTCACTCCATGAACTATTGTATTACATTTGTGTATCTAGACTCTTACAAGTTAGTGTATGCATGTATATTAGTATACCGTTTGATTATGAGTAATTCCTTAAATTGGTGCAATTTCATATTTTCATACTTTATTTGTACCAAGGTTCAAATTGTAGAACTTAATCCACTAGCCTCATAAGCCCAAGTGCATAAGGTAAAACAAGTATTCATCACTTGTATGCACACATTTAGGGGGAGAATGGTCTATAATTTGAATCTTTGAGACTAACTTCATTTTCAAGTCTATTATGTGTGTAGTCTCAAATTAGAAAGAAATCTTCAAGCAAAGACAATCACTTCCACTGCAAATTTTGATGGGTATCAAAGATTCTTTGCTCCAATAAATGTATCTTCTATACATTTCATAAGATAATGAGTTTCTCTTGTATATGCTACTCCAACGTCATCTAAAATTGGTAAATATGTATCACATCTTTTTGGATTACAAATATCTGAAGTAGCATAGCTTATAGATTCTCCTGTCTAGAACTTAATTGATTAAATAGTGCACATGTTTCTTATGTTGCAAGATTATGTTCAATTGATACTCCTTTTATGCCAATGGTACTTTAAGTTGCAAATAAGTACTCTCAACAGATATCAACTGAATTCATATATATGTGTGCCCTAAAAACTTGAGGAGAACTTAGTGTAATATGCTATTAGTGATCTGCTTATCTATCAAATTGTATCAATTGGTGTTTTTTTAATTGATATTTTTCATACATGATCACTAGTTGTATAATCCATACTTATGCAATTTTCATGCTGCCTCTTGTTATGATAAGAAAATGCTAGGTGACATCTAGACTCCAGGTATCAAGATTTATCTTTCAATTAGTATGACAATATTCATTTGATATCTTGGACCTATGTCACAATTATGCCGACAAGAGATTGCAAAATGAACTCTAAATACAACACAAGTCTAGAAACCCCTTGAAAAGGTAAAACGCAAAGGTACATCACTTGTGACACTTATCCATTACCTTTGTGCCATCTAAGGATCCCTTTCATGATAGTGTGTTCACATCTCGCTTAATCATAATTTCTATCCTTTATATTCTTTGTATCCTTTTTGGAGATTTATGACAAAGGGGGAGAAATTGTGCATTAAAGCTTACCTTTAGTCTTATGTAACTAAGTGTTAGAAGACTTTTAAAAAGGGGAGAAATAATTAACAAAAAAGGGAAGTCATAAGAAAAACATAAGATGAAGAAAGTTGATAAGTGCATTCCATGTCATGAGCATCACGTTTATTTTATGACACACTGCACCCTATGAATAGTATGATATAAGTTGTCTATACTTTGACCTAAATATGTGCTTTTGGCATTTGAGTACAAAAGTGTTATTTTCTAAAATGCACATATTTAGGGGGAGGAAACTATATTATAGGATTTAAAATCTTATTTATCAAATCTTATGTAAGCTTTAAATGTGTTGTCATCAATCACCAAAAAGGGGGAGATTGAAAGTGCATTCATCCCTTTTGTGAGTTTTGGTGATTTGGATAACAACACATTTAAAGGTCTAACGAGTTTGCTAAGTGTTGAACAGGAAATTCAGTATGATGAACATACTTGAATAGTGTATAATGATCAGTGAACAAAGGTTCAACACGAGGTTAAATAACCAATGAGACAATGAAAATGGATATAATATGATCTCTATATTGGTTTGAATATATGGACAAGACCTGAGAAATCACTACATACATATGACCAGAATAGAGGACAAAGTGATTTAGAGGATTGGTAAAGCCAAAGAGAATAAGATATGAGGAATCGTGAATTGGCTTGACCATATTACTGTCAGTCCATATATGCTTCTATGAGAATCAAACTAGAGCTTGATTGATCTTGACAATTATATCTAGAAGACATTCAAGCAAGGTTCACAATATTGAAGAAATGATTCTCTCAATGGATGCTCAATTTGATGTGACTCAAGAATGGCTTGATAGGGTGAAGATAGCAAGGAAAGGGCTTAGAGGAACTAAGCGAAGGTGAAGGTCAAGCGACGGCTTGTAGACCAAGGTACCATGGCTAAGGTGAAGAAGAGAGTACTTGCACTAAGTCGATGAACTAATCAGCTATGAAGAGTTATAACATGTTGATGCATCAGTAAGGTGACTTGAAGCCATGATTTGAACTCATATAAGGTGATATGGTACAAGTCACTGGGTTTGATTTGAGTTTGCTTCAAAAGGTGAGACAAAGATGTTTGTGATCCTTATGAAGCAATGCCATGGAGAAATCACACATGAGACACCAATGACTCAAGGAGTTTACTTCATTATATTTTATTTAACTTGAGTATAGGAATCGTCGTACTATAAAGGGGGATCCAAAAAGAAGGTTGGTGTTTGCCAAAGCTCAAACCTCTCTATTCAAAAGCTATTTTTGAAAAGCAAAAATCTCTTTAATGTTCTATGGTTGACCGTGGTTAGGGTTGAGAAACCTAGAGTGTTCTTGCTGAAAAGCAACTGAACTTCTTCAACTACAGCTGAGCTTTCCAGCTGAACTTGACTTCAGCTGAGTTGAGCTTCTTCAGCTGCAGCTGAGCTTTTCAGCTGAGCTGAACTTCAGCTGAGTTGAGCTTTCTCAACTTCAGCTGAACTCAACTTCAGCTGTGAACCTCTTTGACCATACACCAGCTGAACTTGCCTCCGGGCAGTTGAGCTGGGGTTTTCTCTCCTAAACTCACTGGTCAAGACCGGTTGAACTGGTCCTGAGGGGCAGTTCAGCTGGTCTCTGACCTCTCTGACCTCTGATCTGCAGTCTGCCAGTCAGACTGGCAAACAGGTCGCCAGGAGCTGTCAGGGGCGGTTCAACCGCCCCCCTGGGCGGTTCAACCGGTTTTGGTCAACTTTGACCAGTCTGCGGTCAGTCTGCGCGTCAGTCTGCCAGTCAGACTGGTAGATAGGCTGCCAGGCCTGCTAGGGGCGGTTCAACCGCCCTAGGGGGCGGTTCAACCGGTCTCAGGCAGAAAAATCTGCCCAACGGCTAGTTTTGAGCTCCACCTATATATACTACCTCCTACCTCTCTCCCCACAGCAGTGAGCACGATTTGAACTCCATTTCTAACCCAAGAAACACCTCCCTCTCTCTCACACATCTCTTGCCTCTCCCATTTCAAATCTTTGGAGAGAAATCTTTGAGTGAGCTTGAGAGCTGCGGTTTTGTGCTTCATCTCTAAATCTCTCTTGCTCTTCTTCTTCATTCGAGCTTTGGTACTACATCGAGTTCTTTGTGGATTCATTACTCTTGGAGCTTCTAGCTCCTAGACGACTAGGTGTCTCTTGTGAGTCTCCAAATCTTGTGGAAGACCACAAGAAAGTTTGTATTACCCGCTCGTTTGAGCAAAGATTATTGTGTGGGCTTGACCTTTGTGGTCGGCAAAGGGAGGATTAGGGTTGAAAGAGACCCGACTCTTTGTGGGCGCCTCAACGAGGAAGTAGGGCACCTTTTGTGGTGTGACCGAACCTCAGGATAAATCTTGTGTCTCTTGTGTTCTTGCTCATTGTGTTTGTTCATGTTCTTCGTTCTCTCACCATTCAGTGGAAGATTGTTTATATCTTTTTGGTGTGTGGATTTTGAGAAGTGCCCTTCTCAGATCTACTACTTTGAACCCTGTGGATCATTTAGAACATCTCATTTCCAAAGTTAACTGGGTGAATTTCGAGATCAATTCAGTTTTACCCAGTTTGCTTCTAGTTTTTGTTGAAAAAGTTTTAACTTGCCTATTCACCCCCCCTCTAGGCAACTTTCAGATACCACTTCTGTCACACCCGAATTTCGGGGTACCGAGATCCAGGCGCGAACATAATCACCAGGTGTGCTGGGACCAGGTCTCACACATATGATGAATTATGGCACAGGATCGAATGTCACATCTTTACTATATAACAGGAGTTCTATACAAAATAAATAAATAAATACATTATAAGGAGACAACGGTCCAGCAACCCAAAGTTGACTGGGAGACGACAACCTAGATCTCTCACGAACTCATCGCAGCATCCTCCATGCGCCTCATCCTGCGGTACCTGTTCTTGACCTGTGGGGGGGGTGTGAGACAGCAAGAGTGAGCTCACATACGTTCATCGCTCAACAAGTTGTGGGGAATAATGTGCATGAACTCGCCAAAGGTGGGAGCTCACGTGAAGTGTAAGGCTTACCAAAGAGGATGGTTAGAGCTGAGCATTGCTTTTAAAGTTGGTCAAAATTTTATTAGCAGTTACTAAGTATAAGTAAATACCAACCCAATTAAGTAGTAGAACAAAAGTAACATCATCACCTGCGATGCAATGCATATGACAAATTGAATTTAGTTCCATAAATTAATCATCAGAGAGTCCTGAGCTGCTCATGACCGTGAGCTCGGCTAGTATACTAGTTTTACACTCTGCAGAGGTGGTACCCTTTACCCACAAGTCGTGTATCCCATGTCGCCAGGGTTTGCAAGGCCCTTAGACACTACCGAGGTGAATGGCTAGGGATCCACTACGAGGCCTTTACAAAGTTCCACTAGCTTCAGAAAACCCGCTACAGTTTATAGGAAGCTCCAATGCAGGGTTCTTGCCTGACCGCCATCGCAGCAAAATCAACCAAGGACCTCCCTACACTGACCACTCCCCTACTGCCCTTGCCCCTTTCGGGTAAGGTAGTCCTCCACTAGCTTTCCTAATTAATCAGCCAAGGGCGTCCATAAACCCTTGTGGTGGCACGTGTTTCTCAAGTTAAGCTCTATGTTCCAATTAACATTAATGATCTTGACATGAACATAAATAGAATAACAAAATAACTGGAACATAGATATGATAAATAATTATCCCAAATCCATGTAAAGCAATAGCAAACTACCCAAGTGATTCAGGGGTAAACAAGGTAATGAGATAAACAATCTAGGGTAACCTATTGGGTCCCATCAAAATTAACCTATGCATGAATAAATGATATTAAAGAACATTATTGGGTAAAAAGTGAATCAAGGGCACAACTTGCCTGGCACTTGAGATTCCAGTTACCAACTTGCTATTCAGATGACAGTGTCCTCGCGCTAGTCGTAGCAATACAAACATGGTATAGACAAGATTAACATTACACCAAACCTAAGTACAAACTGAATAATAATAATTTACGTGTTGCTACGAGATCGCAAAACCGAGGACTACTAAGATCGGAGTTACAATTAAGGAGTTATGATTTTATAGAAGATCTGCGTGATTAAAATATTAAACTATATTATAAATTGGTTAGTATAAATCATATGAGAGAATATCTTATAAATAATTAACTCACTTTGATCTAAGTTATAAATGGGTCATAGATCATATTTGAATAGATTATAATGATAAGCAGATTAACAAGACTAACCAATCATAAGTTAAATAAAAACCTAATTATAAAAGAATGAGACATGGTATAATAAGTGCTGTTATTGCGTAGTAAATATTTAAATGAAGCTAACGCAACTGGAACGGGTCAAATCGGAATGAAAACGAAGGAGTTATAAATATCCAAGGGTTTTATGTATTTGATATAGGATTAATTAGGAAATAAATTTTAAAGTGGCTTTCATGCCAAATCAGTGGCACTATTTGATAAAAAATAATATTATAAAATTATAGAAATTGGAATGGGTCAATTTGGACCTAATATGAATTTTCTATGAATTAAACCAGTTCTAACAATTATTTTTACATTATAAATTATTTTCTAAATGGTTTTATAAATGTTATTCACTGACTGGACTGCGCACTAATTTCAGAGAAGCACAGGGGCCTCGGAGTAATAGTTTCTAAGACACAGAGCACCAGCAGCAGGACTGCGAGTTGTTTATCAGTAAGCCTAGGGACTCTAGCGATTTTTGCCAGACCGAAGGGGGTACGGGTGAGCTAGAGGCATCCGATCAGATTTCAGTGTCCCAGATTAGAACCTATCTATACCGAACCGGTACCAAATTTCGGCCACTGGATCAGAATCAGACGGATATGATTTGATATAACCCAGCGCTATCTAAGTTCCGATCCAGACCGTCCATCGCGAAGGCAACGACCGCGAGCTCGTCTTCTTCCCCTCGGTGACCCAGCCTGGCGGCGCTGTATAGAGCCTCGGCGGAGGGCGTACCGGTGACCCCCACTGGCAATTTCGCGCGCTAAACTCCGATTACCCAGGTGCTAAACGAATAGAGGGACTGCAAAATGCAAAGGAAGGGTACACACCGCTGATCATTCAGCAGAGCAGCACGACGACGTTGGGGTACGCGGATCGGCAACACTGCGAAGTCCGGCGACAAATCCTGGCTATGATCAGCCAGATTCCGACAGGATCAAGCGTCGCGCTCCTCCCCACAAATCACCGGAGTCTTCCCCCACGATCGCGCACGAGATTACCGTATATCCCGCGGTCTCTCTCTCTTCGATTCCTCTGTCTCAGCTCGACGCAGATGCGTACGGCGGTGGCTACGACATCTCTACTCGATGGCGAGGCGGCTGTCGAGCTCAAGTTTTATAGCCGCAAATACGTGGGTGAAACGGCTGAGGCGTATATCACGACTTCTGTTGTAACAGACAACAAGATCAAAGGGTTTACCGTTCTACACGCGGACTCTACATCGGCTGCTGAGGCTTCACGGTACATGCAGGTATGGTTCTGGAACCCGAACACTGGCCAGGACGTTGGAGTCGCCTGCGTAGCTAACGCCCTGCTGATGCAAGCGTCTAGCTCATTAAAAAAAATTAAAAAAATGTGGAAGGGCTTGTGGGCTACGCGGGAGCTAGCTAGGAATATGGGTTGACAGGCCAACATGCAAAGGTAAGGTCGTAGGGTTCCTTTTTCTGTTTTCTGATTTGTTTTAATCCTTTTCTGTTTTCGGTTTAGCTTTCAAAATAAAATTCTATTGCAAATTTAGTTTGGATCATCAAATTAATCTAAATGCGCATACAAAACTCCAGCATGACGTAGAATTACTTTTAATTGTTTTTACTCATTTAGATAAATGGTTTCATGATAAATCCCTTTTCTCATTTTCTAATCTAATGTCTTCATTTAAAATTAGAGGTATAATTTATGTTGTCCATAATATGCATTACTACAAAGTCATTGGCAAGAGGTCTACTTCTCATTACCTATTTGTTGGTCACTTAATTTAACTTAATATTATTGTTTAAACATGAGGAGGGAGATTTCTATTAGATTTTCAAGGGTCTTTGAAAATTCTCCCAAAACTAGTATATGTTCTTATTTCTTTATTTTATTATTTTATGATATATGTGTTTTTTCTCCAACCAATTTTAGGTCTTACAAATCCTACCCCCTTAATAAGAATCTCGTCCTCGAGATTTGTAAGAAAAGAGATGTAAAAAGCCTTATTTATAGTTTACTTTTAGTTTCTAATTAGTTTAAGAATAAGAAGTTTCTTGTTAGTTAGAAAATGATTAGGAAAGCATGAGTGTCTATACGTATAGCCATTTTATTATGTAGGATAAAAGATAAGAAGGTTAGGGTAAGAATAGCGTGGGGTAAGACAGTTTCTGGTGAGAAGAACTCAGTGTTGGATGGTAGTGAATCTAAAGATCAAGTTTGACTTCTCTCTTTTCATGACGAGGTTGATCTTGTCTATTTCTGGTCTTGGTCTCGTTGAGTCAGGGTCAGCGTATATCATCGGAGTTGGGGAATAAGATTAATATAGAATCTGTCAAGGTGAGATAGATACGGAATACTAGATACATTTTAATGGAGGTAATCTAGATTGTCTAGTTATTTTATAAATACTATCCTTTATGCCTAGCTATATATGCAGATGTTATTGTGGACATTGATCCACAACCCATCACACTCAATCAAAGATCCAAATCAGACAAGTATCATGAGAACAAGCACTCAAGCATATAGATACTAAAAAAATAGTTTTGTTTTTGTTCCTAAGAGTAGGTCTCCTATTCTTAAAAGTCACTTTAAGCACATGATTTCAAAGTGTGAAATCCAAGTTTGTCTTTAGAAGGAAAAAGGTAAGAGTAATCAGAGTCAAGCGGAAATAGATGAGAAAAGATTAAGAAAAGTTTAGAAAGAATCAGAGTGGCAAAGGTAAGTAGAAAATGGTTGTCCAGTTCTATCTAGGTTTCGTCCTACAGTCAACATTCCTCTGATACCACTTCTGTCACACCCGGATTTTGGGGTACCGAGACCCAGGCGCGAACATAATCACCAGGTGTGCTGGGACCAAGTCTCACACATATGATGAATTATGGCACAGGATCGAATGTCACATCTTTACTATATAACAGGAGTTCTATACAAAATAAATAAATAAATACATTATAAGGAGACAACGGTCCAGCAACCCAAAGTTGACTGGGAGACGACGACCTAGATCTCTCACGAACTCATCGCAGCATCCTCCATGCGCCTCATCCTGCGGTACCTGTTCTTGACCTGTGGGGGGGTGTGAGACATGAAGGGCATGAATGTAATTTTGCACATGTTGCGTCGTGTGCCTATAAATAGATGAACAGTACCCCCCGTACTGTTCACGCTGACTTGTACTCGTTTGCGCGTCACGCTTGTACTTTTATCTTCTATCAAGCCGAGGGTACATTTGTAATTCAATATAGTTTCTGTCTTTCCATGATAATATAATGAGAATGAATTAATAGTGGTATATGATTGTTTATGTTGTTTTCCATATTTCATATACTTTTTCTTTTATTAACATATACTGTGATGATAAATGTATGTCTTTCATAACCTTCGTCTGAAGATCATTATATCCTAAGGGAAATAATGCTTCGAAGGACGAAGGGCATTAACATTTAACATTTTTGTGTTGCCTTGTTCTTAATTCATAGAATTTGAGAACAAGTCCCCAACACTACCATTTAACAAAATCTGTCTTTTTTATTTCTTTACATACAAACTGATTTTTCGATTCATTTTTTGTTGGTTGGTAGTTAATAACATAACCTAGTCTAGAAAAAATTATTATGAGTTTTCATAATTGTTTTGAAATATTAAATATTAGATATTATAGTTACTTTAACGATATAAAACTTCATTTGAGGTTAGCGTTAGAACAAGTATTGGTATAATCAGAGTGTAGAAAAAAGTTCATCTTGCCATGAGTTGCTCAATCAATAATTTTGGGAGCCAACTCAAAATAATAAGCAAGAGAACTTAGAGAGAGTGACATTTGTTGTGCAATCGTGGGGTTTGGTGCACTCATGCACTCAGATCATCTCAGTCATAGCACTGTAATCCAACGTCAGCTCCCCAATTTACAAATCAAACCCTCCATGTCTTCCCTCGGATTCTCTACGATTTTACAAAAAATCCCTCATATGAACTAATCCACCGCAAATACATCCAGCAGACCCCTTCATGGTTTGATGTCCAGACTACGACGCCGCTGCTGATACGTGTGACTAATCGTTGCTCGTCGATCCTCCCCATGAAACCTCGATGCTAGGGATGGCAGTGGGTACGGATATGGGTAAATAACCACGGTTATTTACCCATTGGGTACGAATATAGTAGAATTTCATATCTGCGGGTACGAGTATGGATACTATACGGTATCCACGGGTAATAATTTCGCGGGTATGGATATCTGCTATCCATATCCGTCACCCGATGGACATATGACATATGGACCCAAACACCTAGTGGGTGTATCCCAGGTCCCAGCGGCCAGCCTCTTTGGGGCTTGTTCACGGGCTCACGGAGTTTCGATCAGCCACAACCAGCAAGGCTGCAAGGCCAGCAGTCCAGCACCAGGTCAGCAGGTCCCAAGCGGCCCAGGTCCAAGCGAACAACCTCTGCCTCTCGGTCTCTCTCTCTCACTCTCTCTTGTCTCTCAGTTTCTAACCCTAGCCGCCAAGCTCCCAAGTCCCAACTCCCAATTGCCCGTCTGCAGTCGGGCATCCAGAGCACTCCAGCCGTGCAGGGTTGTAGGCCATCTGGCATCCGCCAGCCACCAGGCCTACAGGGACACAGGGCGCTGAGCCACCGAGCAGTGAGCACCCAGCAGGCCGAGCAGTCGAGCCGCCAAGCAGCGAGCACCCACTGCCATCCCTAGCGCCGAGACGCCGAGCAGCAAGCCCCCAGCAGGCCGGCCGAGCGGTGCGCCGAGCTGAGCGGAGAATCACGCGTCGCCCACACGGCTGTCTTCTCTCGTATTCTCTGGTAAATTAAAATGGCTTGGATAAATTTGTGTTTCGATTTAGAGTTTTGGTACTAAAAATATTATTTGATGTTGTTGGAACGTTAATTTGTGATAATTTTTTTGTTAGAATGATGCTGGAATGTTGCTGTAATTTTAGTGGGTGTGCGGGTAACGAATATCCATTGGATCATGGATACCCAACGGGTACGGGTATGAATATAGATCCGTACCCACGAGCGTAAATGGGTATGGGTATGGATTAGGTTTTACCTCGCGAGTATGGATATGCGGAACATATATCCGCCTTCTACCCGCCCGATTGCCATCCCTACTCGATGCTACTCCTCCCCGGTGAGTCCCCATCACTCGGCGGTCTCCTAGGTTGAGGAGCCCTCTACTTGAGACGACCTCACGTTGTTGTCTCCCTAGATGAGGGCCCCTCTGAAAGTTCCCTTTGTCCGAGAACATGATCCAGATGTCATCTAGAGGGGGTGAATAGGCGAATAAAAGTTAACACTTAAAAACTGGAAATTCTTACTCTACTCGAAGACTGGATCGCAGTGGAATGAAAGACCCTTCGAGTATGTTGCAGCGGAGTTAAAGTTCATGTCTTAAAATACTCTGCACTTGAAAGACAACTTGTACCACAGATAAGTATTGAAGTGCAAGTATAAAAAGCAAATAAGACAGAGAAACAACACACATCGCAGAGCAGAGCACATAGACATAGGGATTTATCCTGAGGTTCGGCCAAGCCTGAAATGCTTGCCTAGTCCTCGTTGGAGTTAGCCACACCTTGGCTTGGAGTCTATTTTAACTCCTTCCTCCGTTTGCTCAGATTTGTCAGTGCGACAGTTTGAGCCTTCCACTATGTTGATATCAGTTACAACGATGTTGTGGCTACTTACAATCTTCTCGACAGCACTCCGGTAGAGTAACAATGCGCTCAAGATTTTGCTCTAGCTCTCAGTAGCACTTCCCCTCTCTCTAAAGGCTTATAACTTCGCCTCTACACAAATTAAAGAGATACACAATAGAGGGAGAGAAAGAATTGATCGAAATGGTGTATGGACTTGTTGGCTACTCTTGTGCTCTTATTGGAGGCGCCTAGGGGGTCCATTTTATATTCCCAAGGGGCCTAGGAGCCGTCGGAGCTTCATTTGGAAGCTCCCAGCCTTCCCTGTCTACGGGTCCACCAGACAGTGCACAATAACGAATCTGATTGGCAGTGTCCTTCTCTGAAAGGGCTAGTTGTTGGTGCACCGAACAAGTTACTATTCATTATCATGCGTGCACTGTACATGACTATTCACTGTCATGTGCACCGGGCAGGTTACTATTCACTGTCGTGTGCAGCGGACAGTTACTATTCACTGTCCTATGCGCCGGATAGTTACTATTCACTATCCTGTGCACAAGCCAACGACACACTAAGTGCTTTTTACTCCATTCTTTCTCCTTTTGACTTCAACTTTTGGGATGGTTTTCCTGAGACTTAAACAAACACATTTAGAGTATAATCCAATTGACTTAGTTCTAAAAACTTTCCTCTTTCCCGTTCTTCTCCAAACTTTTCTATTTCTCGTCAAACAGATCTCAGAATGGCACTTTCTCTACAGAAAGAGTTAGAGAGCAAACCAAAGCACCAAACTTATAGTAAGAGGTGTATGCAACATAGTTTAACGCTCGGACCTTACATACTTCATTAGTTATAGGTCACGTTCTTAAGTCATGATCCTCGATGCACCATATATCTTCTCAACTCGATCAACCTTGACTTTTCAAGTCTTCCTTCACCCCTGGCTTTAGGTTCCTCGGCCTCTTTGACCTTCCCCCGTGCACTCGGTACCTCGAAGCTCTTCTTGCCTCCATCCTTGGCTTGATTAGTTATCTCCGAGTTACGCACAACGAGTCTCACTTAAGCAATGTGATGAGGACATCACTTCTATACATACAATGAATGGACCGATAACACGACCGCGTGCACGACAGCTAAATCTCCAGGTACATTCTACCCTAGTCAATTGTGTTTCAGAGCTTACGCTTGGGGCCATGGATGTTTTGAGGATTAGGAACCTTGGAGAGGACCATCAAGGACTTGGGAAAGGCCTAGGTGTTGAGGAGGAGCAGCAAGGGCGTCCACAACAGGAAGGAGATCAAGTTCGAGTCAGCTGTGACTCCATCTCGGGTTCCAGGACCAGTCTGCACTAAAATGGACGCCCAAGATGCATCTTGACTCCGATTGTGACGGACTGGATATGGTTGGAAAGATAACGAGATTATCTAACCAACCCAACTGGTTCCACCCTAAAATTCATCCGAAGTCAACGGGAATAGTCGAAACAAGTCAGCATTCAGATTCTGTTTTGGTGCTGCGACACCGTCTGTTGGGCCGTTGGGCCGTGTATCGCATCGGAGCCCATTAGGGGCGAGTCCAGGGGTCACGCACGCCCTAATACTCTATTTATTCAGTAGCCGTCGCCACATTTAGGTTTGGGGTTTTGCTTAGATCAATTCTGTCATCGAACAGTATCGCCGTCATCGGTTTGTGAGACCCCATCCCGTAATCAATACAATTTTGGTTGCGCTTCTTTCCTATTCTTGCTTGTGTTCTTGATTGCGCTTGCAGGGATAAGCCTTCGTGGCGAGGTCATTCGTGTGTTACGGGTGATAACCAACGAAGCCGTGGTGTAGTGATTGCGAGGAACCGTTCGCTCGGAGCCTTGGATTATCAACGTCGAGATCTCCACTCAATCAAGTTACCGTATCTCACGGAAGATCGGGCCGCGTCTACTATCAATTGGTATCAGATTTCCAGGTTGCCCGTGAGGTATAATTCTACCTTTAGATTAGTTTTGTTTCATCCCATAGGCCACAAAAAGCCAAAAAAATTACGATCAGTTTATTCCGACCTAAAACCATCGCCTTAGCCTTTGCACAATTCCGTTTTAGAGTCCGCATTTCTGAGTTCATGTTCTAGTTGAGTTTAGTTGCTAGATTAGATTTGTTTTGGTTCAGTTTGATTGTGTCCATCCTCTTCCATCCTACAAAACCGACCCTATCTACAAAACAGATCATATCTCTACAATCGACTCTATCCACAAAACAGATCCTATCTCTACAATCGACCCTATCCATAAAACAGATCCTATCTCTAAAACCGATCCTATCTCCAAACAGATCCTGTATCTAAACCGACCATATCCACAAAACAAATCATATCTCTAAAACCGGCCCTATCCACAAAATAGATCCTATCTCAACAACCGACCGTATCTACAAAATAGATCCTATCTCTAAAACCGACTCTATCCACAAAACCGAACCCCCCACTCTTCCAACACCTCGCCAGAAACTCTGATTCAGAGTCCAAACTTAAAACGACCATAACTTTCGCCTCGGAACTCGAATCGGGCCCATTTTTTTCAAATCGCACAGAATTAAATTTTGCATCCGATTCTTTCCGGCTTTGCCGGATTTGCTGTTTTTAAAATTCCCAAATTCGGCTGGGAAATAGGACTTTTCATTTTTCAAACATTTATTCCGATTTTAGGGCAAACTTGCAGAAATTCCAGCGGACGCATCATTGCACAAAAAAATCTGAAACTTGGTGTGTTATCTTATTATGTGTTGCTGCAAAATAGAAAAATATAAAAAAAATATTTGAAAAAAAAGAAAATCGCAAAAAAAAAGAAGGGCAGCACATAACCAGAAACGCCAGTGTTCTGTGCACCTCTGTGATTATTTTGCCCCAAGCCTGTTTTCTTGCTGCACCATATACTTGTACCTCCTTTCTTGTGCCTTGGTCCAACTGTTCTATTACATTTTCTAGGCCAGCAACTAGGATGAGTACTTGGAACACTTATTCAGCATTGCTATCTGTTACTGACTTGTGTGCCACATATATATATTTAGTCAGCCTTCCCAGAACTCCAGCTTTCTCTCGAGCAGAACAGGTACTCCTTTGCAATCACACCCACGCTCGTTGGACAGTCACACCGGTCACTGTTTGCCACCTGCAGCGCTGGTAAGAACGTTGTAAGAGCGGGGTAAGACGCTTCATAATTTGTATTCCACCACCACCACCACCACCCTGAGAGATAGTTGTAGGGTTCACATTGTTTGTTGCCTTTTTGTCTCTGTTTTGTGCTAACAATGACAGGACCAATGAATCAAATGGACAAGGACAAGGGGCCTAAGCTTAACGACGATGAGTGTGTCTCTCAGCTGGAATTGAAGGAGATGATGCGCGCGATGACTGAAGCTTTTAAAAATACCAGGACTCTGCGACGACATCCTATGAGCAGCTTGATCGACGAGTTGATAAACTTGTTACACGCATGGACGTACTGGAGGCTCGTCCCCCACCAACAACTCCAGCCCCATCTCACTCTCCTGTGGACGACGACAACGATGACAACGATGTTTATGCACCGCTGCCACAACGCTTTGCACGTAATCGACAAGGTATGAGAGGTAATGGTAGACGTCGTCATCATAATCCTGAACCAGACCATGATCCATTTGCTAAGATTAAGTTTTCTATTCCACCGTTCATGGGTTCTTATGATGCTGAAGCTTACTTGGACTGGGAGATGACAGTAGAACAAAAATTTAATTCCCATCTTGTTCCTGAGCAGCATAGGGTTAGACAAGCCACTAGTGAATTTAGAGATTTTGCTATCATTTGGTGGAATGAACTTGTTAACACATGTGCTGCACCACAAACATGGAATGCGTTAAAAGAGGAGATGCGAGCTCGCTTTGTTCCCCCTTCTTATAGACGTGATCTTCAAAAAAAGTTGCAACACTTAGATCAGGGAGACATGTCAGTACAGGAATACTACCAAGAACTTCAGAAAGGTATGCTACGATGTGGGGTAGTTGAGGATCCGAAGGATCAAATGGTTAGGTTTTATGGGGGATTGAGGCGGGAGATTCAGGATATTGTTGATTATAAAGAATATCATTCTATACAACTCTTGTTCCATCTTTCTATGTTGGCAGAAAAAGAATTGCAGGGTCGTCAACAACGGAGGAGCAGCACTTTCGCTCCACGCCAGCCACCGGCGCCAGCCAAGGCGTCATCATCTTCGGGCGTACGGACGTCCACATCTTCCATTGTACCTTCGGGTGTTGCAGCAAAACCTGCTACGACCACCTCTTCCACATGCCGCTCCTCTGACATCAAGTGCCACCGCTGCCAGGGACTTGGTCATATTCAGCGAGATTGCCCCAGCAAACGGGCATACATTGCTACTGGTGATGGTGGGTATGTTAGTGCTTCTGATGTTGAAGATGAAGATACTGTTGGAGCTAACATTGCAGAGACTTATGATGGTGATGAAGAGGTTCTTGGTACAACAGCGACCGAGACCTATAAGGCCTTGATTGTGCAACGAGCTTTGAGTACCACGGCTAGTGACGACGACAACAGACAACGCCACAACCTTTTCAACATGTTCCTCATCGTCAAGGACTGCCGTGTACATACCATCATTGACGGTGGTAGCTACAACAACTTGGTGAACGTTGAGGTGGTCAAGAAGCTTGGCTTGACCACACGAGAGCATCCCCACTCTTATCACATTCAATGGTTTAACAACAGCGGTAAGTTCAAGGTAACAAAAACAGCAAGGGTGCATTTTTCTATTGGCTCTTACCATGACTTTGCTGATTTCGATGTGGTGACTATGGATGCTTGCTCTCTTTTACTGGGACGACCTTGGGAGTTTGATACTGGTGCTATTCACCATGGTAGATCTAATAAATATACTTTCATGCATAAGGGAAAGAAAATTGTGTTGCTTCCTATGACTCCCACTGAAATTGTCCACTTTGAACATGAGAAAAAGACTAATGCTAAGCAAAAAGGTGTTTTGAACTCTGAAAATCAGCAACCTATTAAGTTAAAAACTTCTACTTTGCTAGCCACTAGATCTGATCTTGATGAGTTACATGCCTCTGTTGGACTTTGCTATGCCTTAGTGTGCAAAAATGCTTTCTATTCCATTGATGATAAGTCTATTACTTTGCCACCGGCTATTGCTAACCCTTTGCAACAGTATATGGATGTGTTTCCCTCTAAGATACCCCCTGGATTACCACCTGAGTTGCCTCCAGATTTTCGGGTTAGTCCCACCTTTAACATTTCAGATTTGAAGCCATATATGGGTGACAAAGATGAGATCGAGTCGAGGACGACTCCAATTCAAGAGGAGGAGGAGGATGAGGACATCACTTCTATACATACAATGAATGGACCGATAACACGATCACGTGCACGACAGCTAAATCTCCAGGTACATTCTACCCTAGTCAATTGTGTTTCAGAGCTTACGCTTGGGGCCATGGATGTTTTGAGGATTAGGAACCTTGGAGAGGACCATCAAGGACTTGGGAAAGGCCTAGGTGTTGAGGAGGAGCAGCAAGGGCGTCCACAACAGGAAGGAGATCAAGTTCGAGTCAGCTGTGACTCCATCTCGGGTTACAGGACCAGTCTGCACTAAAATGGACGCCCAAGATGCATCTTGACTCCGATTGTGACGGACTGGATATGGTTGGAAAGATAACGAGATTATCTAACCAACCCAACTGGTTCCACCCTAAAATTCATCCGGAGTCAACGGGAATAGTCGAAACAAGTCAGCGTTCAGATTCTATTTTGGTGCTGCGACACCGTCTGTTGGGCCGTTGGGCCGTGTATCGCGTCGGAGCCCATTAGGGGCGAGTCCAGGGGCCACGCACGCCCTAATACTCTATTTATTCAGTAGCCGCCGCCACATTTAGGTTTGGGGTTTTGCTTAGATCAATTCTGTCATCGAACAGTATCGCCGTCATCGGTTTGTGAGACCCCATCCCGTAATCAATACAATTTTGGTTGCGTTTCTTTCCTATTCTTGCTTGTGTTCTTGATTGCGCTTGCAGGGATAAGCCTTCGTGGCGAGGTCATTCGTGTGTTACGGGTGATAACCAACGAAGCCGTGGTGTAGTGATTGCGAGGAACCGTTCGCTCGGAGCCTTGGATTATCAACGTCGAGATCTCCACTCAATCAAGTTACCGTATCTCACGGAAGATCGGGCCGCGTCTACTATCATAATGTCCATCTTAATTGTGATGTCCATTATCTATAGATATTCTAGTCTTTGGACCATCACACTCGTTCACTTGTGTTGAACCCTGTAAGCTTTCTGAAAGTCGTCTAGAGGGGGGGTGAATAGGCAAATCTGAAATTTATAAACTTTAAGCACAACTACAAGTCGGGTTAGCGTTAGAAATAAAACGGAGTCTGAAAGAGAGGGCGAAAACAAATCACAAGCAAATGAAGCAGATGACACGGTGATTTGTTTCACTGAGGTTCGGTTCTTGCAAACCTACTCCTGTTGAGGTGGTCACAAAGACCGGGTCTCTTTCAACCCTTTCCCTCTATCAAACGGTCACCTAGACCGAGTGAGCTTTTCTCCTTAATCAACGGGTCACTTAGACCCCTTACAAGGACCACCACAACTTGGTGTCTCTTGCTTGATTACAAGTTGCTTGAGAACAAGAATGGAGGAAGAAGAAAAGCGATCCAAGCGACAAGAACTCAAATGAACACAAAAATCTCTCTCTCACTAGTCACTAAATGTTTGGAGTGATTCCGGACTTGGGAGAGGATTTGATATCTTGTTTGTGTCTTGGAGTGAAGTCTAGAGCTCTTGTATTGAATGCAATGGTTGAAAACTTGGATTCCTTGAAGTGTGATGGTTGGGGGGTATTTATAGCCCCAACCAACAAAATGACCGTTGGGAAGGCTGTCTGTCGATGGGCGCACCGGACAGTCCGATGCACCAGCCACGTCACCCAACCGTTAGGGTTCTAACGGTTTCGACCGTTGGAGCTCTGACTGATTGGGGCACCGGACAGTCCGGTGCCGCACCAGACAGTCACTGTTCACTGTCCGGTGCGCCTTCTGGCGTTGCTCTGACTCTGCGCGCGCTGTCCGCGCACTGTTCACTTTTGCAGACGACTGTTGGCACAGTGGCCGTTGCTCCGCATGGCACATCGGACAGTCTGGTGCTACACCGGACAGTCCGGTAAATTATAGCGGAGTGGCTCTCCAAAAACCCGAAGCTGAGCAGTTCAGAGTTGATCTCCCTGGTGCACCGGACACTGTCCGGTGGCGCACCGGACAGTCCGGTGCGCCGGACCAGGGCAGCCTTCGGTTGGTTTTGCTCCTTTCTTTTTGAACCCTAACTTTAACTTTTTATTGGTTTGTGTTGAACCTTTGGCACCTGTAGAATATGTAATCTAGAGCAAACTAGTTAGTCCAATTATTTGTGTTGGGCAATTCAACCACCAAAATCATTTAGGAAAAGGTTTGACCTATTTCCCTTTCAATCTCCCCCTTTTTGGTGATTGATGCCAACACAAACCAAAGCAAATATATAAGTGCAGAATTGAACTAGTTTGCATAAGGTAAGTGTAAAGGTTGTTTGGAATTAAACCAATTAATACTTTCATAAGATATGCATGGATTGTTTTCTTTCTTTTAATATTTTGGACCACGCTTGCACCACTTGTTTTGTTTTTGCAAATGTTTTTTTGGAAATTCTTTTTCAAAGTCTTTTTGCAAATAGTCAAAGATATATGAATAAGAATTCGAGAAACATTTTTAAGATTTGAGATTTTCTCCCTCTGTTTCAAATGCTTTTCCTTTGACTACACAAAACTCCCCTTAATGAAATTTTCCTCTTAGTGTTCAAGAGGGTTTTATATATTGAAAGAAGATTAAATATTTTAGATACCGGTTTTTGAAAAACTCCTCCTTAAAATATAGATACCAAATGAGATAGAATTTCTTAGAGGAATACTAATTTCAAAGATACCAATTGAAAACAACTTAAGCTTTGTTTCGAAATTTTTTGAAATTGGCGTGGTGGTGCAGTCCTTTTACTTTGGGCTAATACTCTCTCCCCCTTTGGCATTAATCGCCAAAAACGGAGCCTTTAGAGCCCTTTTTACTTTCTCCCCAAAGTTACAAGTAAATATGAGTGAAGATTATACCAAAGTTGGAGAGCGATGCGGAGTGACGGCGAAGGTTAAATGATACCGGTAGAGTGGAGTGGAAGCCTTGTCTTCACCGAAGACTCCATTTCCCTTTCAATCTATGACTTAGCATGAAATATACTTGAAAAACTCATTAGTCATAGCAAATGAAAGAGATATGATCAAAGGTATGTAAATGAAGCGCCCCAATCCTCTAGGACTCAAATGTGATACAATTACTAGTCCCAGGAGGCTAGTAAACACATTTATACATCAGATGATTCTAGATCTGTTTAAACGAGACAAACCTATAAAGGTGGCGATCAACTTTAAGAGTTGGTCCACAACTCGGGACATATCATCAGAGTGGGGCTGAAGCAGCCCGATATACGCAGCGAAGCAAATCAGCGGTCCAATAGCCACAGGCAAGGTTGGGAACAGTTGTAACTCTTACCCGATCTCCTTTTTCTGAAAAACAACAAATAAGCAAGGGTGAGTACAAACGTACTCAGCAGGCCACCTTCACCCGCAGAATGTGGAAATCAAATATAATGCATGGAATATGTGGAGCTCAGGATATTTTGCAGAAACAACAATATTTTATGCAGGGTTGTTTTGTAAAACATTTTGTATTTTTCAAAGCGCATCCTCTCCCAAAGGAGGAGGAAATTTTTCAATATAGAATAAAATCCCCTGGACTAAACCATCCAGGTATCTCAGCTGTTTCCCACTGGTTTTCATTTTCAAAAACAGCTACTGGACTTCCCGTCCACGATAGCTCACGGCTCAACCGCCAGACCTTTTAAAAACCACTTTTCTCAAACGCACCCTTTTTTTGAAAACAAAACACTAATTGTCATACCACACCAGACTCGTCCATTCCTGTGGACACAGACTATTCGAATAGGTTTGAACTCTGCGTAGAGGGGTACACTTTACCCACTAGTCCGGTTTCTGCAATCTCACCGTCGTGAGATCCGAATGCCGAATCTCTTTCTTTCCTCGCACGTCCTTACCTTAACGATTATATCGGAAGGAGTCAGGCCACCGCCATGTCCAAACCGGACAAAACATTCCCCCTCCTTATCCTCCTGGTGCTCCCTAGGCTTCATAACCCTGGGGTTTGGACCATACAAGTTCAGATTGAGTGACTGCCCATGCAGTCTCGAGTGGTTGTACTTATCATGAGTATAGGTAGTGAAGGATGACAAACCGGTCCTTATGTGAGGGGACAATCCTTCTGCTCACACCTAAACCAGCTGAGTCATCACCTTAGACCCTCCCCTAAACCAGGGAGTCCCTAATCATCTCTACTCAAAGGTGATAAGGGTGAAAACCCTTCATCATACACATTTTGAAAAGCATTTTCTTTTGAAAACTCACACCTTTTCTCAAATCATTTGTAACAAATATACCAAGGATTGATTGCGGCAAGCGGCTGGGTGGCCATAATAACTTGTCTCAAAATCATATCATGCATAAAATAACAGGCTGAGGGTTGTGGTTGAAAAATCATAGGTAATTTATGCATCAAAGGGATCCAGTGAGCTTGTCATGCTTATCTGGCGAAGGGGGAAGGGGGGCTCGCGGAACTAGCTTCTAGCTCCACTGCCTGGCGTAGACTTGCAGATCTGCCCTCCATGAGACGACACGAACGCTCCGATAACTATGCAACATGAATAAGAAAACATACAAACCAACAAGTATACCAACAAATATTTAGTATAGTGGTCAGAATGGCGATATATGGATGGGTAGAGTCTTGAGTAGAATCTGTGTCATGTGGTGTTGAGATACTACTAGTGGTGGAGCGGAGGTGCTTACCAGGAGGGTGGACTAGAGGCGAAGCGACACTATGCGTGTAGCCGGCAGAGCGGAGTAACTGAGTGGGTGGGGTGTTTCCCTTGGCTGAGGGTGTTGAGTGTGTGTTGAGAGGGAGAGGGTAGCTGGGTGTATTTATAGCTGGGTGTATGTGGTGTAACACAGTGAAGTTCATCGTTGGTGAGAATAGTGACAAATGAATCGTCTAACTTAGTATGAACATGAGAGTTATAGGCAGAAAATGGGACAAGAGTGTTTTGGGAGTTTTCTGGAACATGAACCATGCTTAAGGGATGACATGGTTGGATAGGGAATAGTTTGATAAGAATTTAGAAACAAGAATTATTGGAATCGGAGATTGGAAGCCTGGTTCGAAGGAATCTCAAAGTTAAGCGTGCTTAACTTGGAGAAACCTGGGATGGGTGACCAGATGGGAAGTTCCCACTGGAAGGAAAATCACAGTCACCGGAGTTCGTATGACTGGAATATGGGTCTGGCTGGTCTTAGGTGGACTGGACAACATGATGGATGAGTAGTTGAAATTTGGGCCGATCGGATGATCGATGAATAGTAACGATAAATAGTAACAATGAATAGTAATGATGAAAAGTTACCATAGATATCATTGATGAATAGTAACGACGAATAGTACTGGTGAATAGTGATGGTGAATAGTCGTATGAACGAACGATAAATAGTGACTATGAACGAATGATGAACGATGAATAGGAACTATGAACGAACGGTCGAACGATCGAATGATCGGACGAACGAACGATCAGAATTTTGGCAGCATAACGACAGGACAAAGATTATCTGGAAGAACGATGAATAGGGACTATGAACGAACGATGAACGATGAATAGGAACTATGAACGAACGGACGAACGAACGATCGGAATTTCGGCAGCATAATGGCAGGACAAAGATTATCTGGAAGAACGATGAATAGGGACTATGAACGAACGATGAACGATGAATAAGAACTATGAATGGACGATGAATGATCTAATGATCGAATGAACGAACGATCGAAATTTTGGCAGCATAACGACAGGAAAAAGATTATTTGGACGAACGAACGGACGAACGATCGAACGATTGGACGAACGGACGAACGAACCATGAACGATCGAACGAACGAACGAACGAACAAACTAAGAACATATGGACGAACGATCGAAGAACGACCGAATGATCCTTGTGCTAGTGTGTGCTTGTGTGGGAGGTGGAGTGGGCGTGTGGGGGGGGGGGGGGTGGAGAGAGTTGCCATGAAATGGCTTGGGGTGGGATGAGAGGAGGCCCTTGCCCATCTATTTATAGCCATGGTGGGGGATTAGGGGGAGGGATGAGAGGATTAGTGGGAGGATGAGAGGATTAGTGGGAGATTAGCATGTATTTGTCTTGTATAAGTGAGATTAGCTTGTAGAGCTCACCGTATGACACCGGAGGCATACATATACGTATGAGCATGAGGAAAGTTATAAGAAAATATTTGTAGGGACTTTAAAAATGATTCTGAAGGTATTTCTCAGGAGGAAAATACTTGGAGATATATCGGTGGAATATCTGGGCAATATTTCTGGAAAGAACTTGAAGGGGAGTTACTGGGGAAATATCTGGGCAGTATTTCTGTAAAGAATTTGAGGGGGAACACTGGAGAAACATTTGTGGGATATTTTGAGGAGGATTTTGGAGAGAATATAGACCACTATAATTTATTTGCTGATATCAACTCGTAAACAAACATTTTTAAATGAAATTTGAAATTCATTTTGAATTTAAAGCGAGTTTGAGAAATTTTTAAGATTTGAATTTTTTGGGATGCTACAACAAAGTATCAATCAAAATTCCGAGAATCAAGAATGTTTAGCTCATTCCTAAGTTTGGTAAAGGTTTTCTCATCTAGTGGTTTGGTAAAGATATCAGCTAATTGTTCTTTGGTGCTAACATAAGTAATCTCGCTATCCCCCCTTTGTTGGTGATCCCTCAAAAGGTGATACCGAATGGCTATGTGCTTAGTGCGGCTGTGCTCAACGGGATTATCCACCATGCGGATTGCACTCTCATTATCACATAGGAGAGGGACTTTGGTTAATTTGTAACCATAGTCCCTAAGGGTTTGCCTCATCCAAAGCAATTGCGTGCAACAATGGCCTGCGGCAATGTACTCGGCTTCGGTGGTAGAAAGAGCTACTGAATTTTGTTTCTTTGAAGCCCATGACACCAGGGATCTTCCCAAGAACTGACAAGTCCCTGATGTGCTCTTTCTATCAATTTTACACTCTGTCCAATCAACATCTGAGTAACCTATTAAATCAAAAGTGAATCCCTTGGGGTACCAAAGACCAAACTTAGGTGTATGAACTAAATATCTCAAGATTCTTTTTACGGCCCTAAGATGAACTTCTTTAGGATCGGCTTGGAATCTTGCACACATGCATACGGAAAGCATAATATCTGATCGAGATGCACATAAATAGAGTAAAGATCCTATCATCGACCGGTATACCTTTTGATCTATGGATTTACCTCCCGTGTCGAGGTCGAGACGCCCATTGGTTCCCATGGGTGTCTTGATGGGCTTGGCATCCTTCATTCCAAACTTGGTGAGTATGTCTTGAATGTACTTCGTTTGGCTGATGAAGGTGCCCTCTTGGAGTTGCTTCACTTGAAATCCTAAGAAATACTTCAACTCCCCCATCATAGACATCTCGAATTTTTAAATCATGATTCTACTAAACTCTTCACAAGTATATTTGTTAGTAGACCCAAATATGATATCATCAACTTAAATTTGGCATACAAACAAATCATTTGCAATTGTTTTAGTAAAGAGAGTAGGATTGGCTTTGCCGACTTTGAAGCCATTAGTGATAAGGAAATTCCTTAGGCATTCATACCATGCTCTTGGGGCTTGCTTGAGCCCATAAAGCGCCTTAGAGAGTTTGTAAACATGATTAGGGTACTCACTATCTTCAAAGCCAGGAGGTTGCTCAACATAGACCTCTTCCTTGATTGGTCCATTGAGGAAGACACTTTTCACGTCCATTTGGTAAAGCTTAAAGCCATGGTAAGTAGCATAGGTAAGTAATATACGAATTGACTCAAGCCTAGCTATGTGTGCATAGGTTTCACCGAAATCCAAACCTTCGACTTGTGAATATCCTTTGGTTACAAGTCGAGCTTTGTTCCTTGTCACCACACCATGCTCATCTTGCTTGTTGTGGAAGACCCACTTGGTTCCTACAACATTTTGATTAGGACGTGGAACTAGATGCCATACCTCATTCCTCGTGAAGTTGTTGAGTTCCTCTTGCATTGCCAACACCCAATCCGAATCTCTTAATGCATCTTACACCCTGTATGGCTCAATAGAAGACACAAAAGAGTAATGTTCACAAAAATGAGCGACACGAGATCGAGTGGTTACCCCTTATGAATATCCCCGAGGATGGAGTTCACGGGGTAATCTCGTTGTATTGCTTGGTGGACTCTTGGGTGTGGCGGTCTTGGACCCTGATCATCTTCCTTGTCTTGATCATTGGCATCTCCCCCTTGATCATTGTCCTCCTCTTGATGTGGCTCTTCTTGATCTTCATTTTCATCATCTTGAGCTTGATCCTCATCTTGAGTTGGTGGAGATGCTTGATGTGAAGATGATGGTTGATCTTGTGCTTGTGGAGGTTCTTCGGATTCCTTAGGACACACATCCCCAATGGACATGTTCCTTAGCGCGACGCATGGAGCCTCTTCATCATCTAGCTCATCAAGATCAACTTGCTCTACTTGAGAGCCATTAGTCTCATCAAACACAACTAGGTGGGTGCCCGTGCGTTGCAACGGGAACATATAATACCACGATAACTTATATACAAATGCGTGCCATATTGTTTTTGAGAAAATGTTTCATAATCTATTTATAATTCTAGCCATACGTGAATTTTGTTATTTTAATCTAGCTATTTCACCATTATATTAAACCATCAGTACCATACAAACTTTATATATAATCGTAGAGTGCATATGCATTGCTATGCGTTGCGATGGAACATAAATTATCACGCCTCCAGAGCCCTTGCGGACTGTGCTCACATCATGTTTTTGGTCATCACGTCCCATATCCCATCGTAGACAATGATGAGGAACTCATCATCTTCCATCAGGGTGGTCAGCGGATCTTTGGTTCAGTGATAGAGGCGATGGCGAGCCTTGTGGTAGTTTCATGTCCCAATCCCCTAAAGCCCGGGTCACAGACAGTACGCTGTTGAGGTAGCCATCTTCATCATTGTCTACGATGGTATGATAAAGCGTCACTGATATAATGAAATCGAAGAAGGCATTACTCAGTTACTGATATAATGAAATCAAAGAAGGCATTACTGATATCCCAGAGAAGAGATCAAGTAAACAAATGCAAAAAAGAGGTAGTGATTAATACCCAGTTACAAAGCAACAATGTTTTTTCAAGGATTCATAGAAGTTATACAAAATTAGAAGGTTTGGCATCTACTTAGTGTACAAATTAGCTAGAAACCTTAACCTGCATGACTCAAGATTATGTTATATCGAACATCAAAACCAAACTACAACGCAAAAAGAGGCACACCCCCAAACTATAAGGATATGTTTGGGAGCAAGAGAATTGAAGAAGATTGAGAGATCTAAAATACTCTTCATATTCAATTTTTGATAGGAAGGGAATTTTAGTCCACTCATCCCCTCCAATTGTCTTGCTCCCAAACAAGCTCAGCAACCATACTTACACATAGTAATCAGGACAATAACGTGATGAGAATAGGTTAAAAGCCCTAATCCTCATCGTCTCCCTTTACATAAAACTCTAGGTCCTGGAGCTCCATACATAACATAGCTCCATTTGCAAACACATATCATGCCACAATCTTCTAGATTTCTGCATGAATATATACTATTAAACACTGCAGATTACACCAGTTGGCAACATATATATGTACAATACCGGGATAACAAACTGGACATGCTACTAAAGCGCAGAACTCCAGTCCTCATGCAGATTTGGCAAACCCAATCATGTTCTCGCCGAAGTCAAAAACAGTGTGGTAGACACCCATAAAAACATCACCAAGTATCCTGAATGTTTACAAGATAGATGTCAGATTGCAAGCTTGATTCTTGCTAGAGAAAGCAAAGACTGTGTAGAGTGTGGATTACTGCCACTTATGTACATATATGTTCAGCGTACCAGAGAGGACCACGAGGAGGCGGTACGTCAAATGCCATAAACCCACTGATGCAGATAGTTTGTCCTGCTTGCTCCAGCTTCACTATGTACTGCAGCACAAAGGCAATCAGTGGATTCAAGAGAAATAGAAGAAGTATATGTTTGCACCAAAGAATATCCAATAAATGAACTGTAACTTTGAAAATGAGATCATGGTTCCCTAGACAATGTTTCACTACTAATTCAAACACTGAAGAAACTGTAAGTAGGGAGTTACCTGCTCTGGTGTTAAGGTGAAAGTCTTATTTGCTATGGTGAATGCAAGATTTGGCATCTTTGAGATCTGATGGCAATCAATAGTTGACTCGCCATTGGGGCTAGGGAGACGCTCACAGAGCTGCAATGCACATTAAAATAAGAAATGTTGTCACATTCTACACAGTTCCCAATCATAGAACTGTCCAAACATAACAAAGTATCCCAACCTGATTAGCTCGCAGAGACGCAATGATCCTGCAGAACCAAAAATAAATCAAGACTTTCATCTAGGGAAAGAACATGTGATGAAACAGTCAGAAAAATAAATCATAGAAAGCTCCCTTCCAAGCTTTAAATTATGGCAAAGCACTCCTAAAATAATTTGTCGTACCATCATCTAGAATCTGAAATGTTGAGAACAGGAAAACGGTAACGTAAAATATACAAGTAATTAGATGCATGGGTTAATGGTAATAGAAGGGGAAGAACAGTTACAGTGGTACATGCAACGTATTTGAGGAAATGCCACCACCCCTCATAGCGGCATAGAAACTACAGGCGAGAGGCAATGACTGATGCCTTCCTAAGGTGCCTCTCACCTGTTGAAGAGGGCTGACTTGCCAACATTGGGGCGGACGAGGAGGAAGACGATGGGGAGAAGCACGACGTCCACCTTGGTGAAGTCGAAGCATGACTGCTTCATGGGGTTCTTCCTGACCCTGACCTTGGGCTTAGGCTTCACGGCAGCCGCTGAATCCTCGGTGGCGGAGATGTCGAAGGACAGGGGCATGGCCTCCCTCGATTCGACCACCACCCGGTGCCTGCGTGCCTGGTCGCAGTTGCCGCCGTTGAAGCCGTGCTCGGAGGAATACCAAGTCCCTATCGCAAAGAACGTGGGAGGAATACCAAGTGCCTGGTACAGGGAATCAGCAACCACGGGAGGGCGGTGCTTTTATGTAGAATGACAACATTAAGGGAAATTGAGCTACACACCTTTCAAATCTTTCATAAAAAGGATTTAACTGAGTTGGTTAGGTGATCTGAGTAGCACTCCTCAGGTTCTGAATTTGACTCTCTGTGAGAGCAAATTTTATGCGGGGGTTAAAAAATCCCTTTGTCTGTCCTATTGCCGAAGCACTGGTCTAAGGTCCTGGCACCAGTCGTGGGTTAAAAAAATTCCCCTTGTCTATCCGACACCATGTGGCTGTCTTACCACTGGTAGGTCGAGTTTTTTTATCTGGTGTGGCACAATTATTTTATTTGCAATTACTAAATTACTATATACAAGAAACAGAAGATCAGCCTAAATTGGAGCGTGGAAGAATAGTTACATGAGTATTTTGATGGTACTTGGATTGGACTTTGTCAGGTGAGTCACTGTAACACCCCTGGTGTTACTATAACTAAAACTTGAGCATGGCATCATGAGCATTGGCATTGCATATGTTTGACACACCTAGAGTGCATTCACTAGGCAAAAATTTCAAACAAGTTGTATTGTTTTAATGTTTTTGCAAATGGAACCCTGGTTAATGGACTTAACCCTAAATAGTGGTTAAAGGGGTAAAACTTAACCCAAGTTAAGAAAACCTAAAGACTTTAGGGTAAAAGTCATAAAATGACCCTAAGAATAAACTTGAATCACTTTTATACCCTTGGGATACCAGAAACCCTAATTAGAACCCTGGAAAACCCTGAAACCAAACCCTAGGGGCTTATGTGCAAATTAGTCCACTTTTGGGCTAAAGTGCAAAAATCAAGTTAAATAAGTATATTAGGTCATTTGGGTCAATCATATGTGAATTTGCAATCCAAAACTTGAGATTTGGACTTAAGTGCAAAAGAGCCATACTTAACCCTTTTTGGTTAAGTCTGCATTTCAGTGTGATTGCCTCAACTTGAAACCCTTGTAACTTTCAAATTATAGGGTTTTTGCCCTAGGTCACCACATCAAAGTTGAAGACAAATCATAGGGGAACAACTTTGTTTAAGGATTCAAGCCATGATCTTATAAGAAATTTGGAGAAAAACCCAATCAAAGTTTGACTGTCAGGCTAGTTCATTCTGAAATTCAGCCTTTCAGTGTAACAGGATCAACTTTGAGTATGAATTCCACCTTGATCCAGTACTCAAATAAGTTTCATCCCTATAGTCGAGTTGTAGCTGGTATGTAGCACTACAACTTTGATGCAGAGCCTTGGATGAGTTGCTAAGGAAAATTTAGAGAAAATGTGACTTGAACTTGCTCTGTCAGTCGCTCTGAAGGGGGTGTTCACCATGGTACAGTGCTCTGTTGAAGATCAGACCGCCAGCGCCCAAAAGATCTCGCCGCCGGTGGCCGTCGCCGTTGATTGCCGGTCGTTACGATTCGTGCGCCGTGGCCATCGGATAAGTTCCGTCCGGTAAAAATCCTCGCCGCCGGTGAGCTGGACTCCACTCCGAGGACCCCCATCGTACTCTCCCCCTTGCCCGGCAGCCGAAGTGGATTACCTCGCCGGTGACCGCCGCTTCCCGGCTGTGCGCCGCGTGTCCAAGCTTTTCCACCGCACCGCCGCGACTTACCCTCGCTCTCCGTGGCTCGTCGGAGTAATTGCCACGACTGTGGACACGAATCCACCGCGCCCGTGGTCTTCTTCTTCCTCTGTCCGCCGCGCGTCCCGTCCGATTCACCGGCCACCGCTTGCGAGCCCTATAAATTGAAGGCCCGGGCAACTGCGCTAGATCATCCTGAAGCCATAGCACCCGCTCCCACCCTCGATTGTTCACCAGTGCCCGCGAATTTCAATTTCTCCCCAAAACAGTTCTCCGCCACCGTGAAAGCACCTCGTCGTGGCCAGCCCTCCCCAGGTCCGATCACGCCCTCTCTAATCTCGTTTTAGCATCCTTAAGCTTCCCTCAAACTCACCAATGCATGCAATTGGATTGAGAATCCTCTGGTCGCCGGGAACACGACCACATAGCCGCTATGCTTACGGCCACCGTGGCCAGAGCTCCGTAGTTGACCACTAGCGCGATTAAGTTAGGGGAAATGGTCAGGCTGACCCCAATTTCATGTCCGCCGCTCGGAGAACCCGGTCATGACCCCGTTCGGCCGGTCTACGCGCTCGCCGGAGCTCCTCCGCGCGCTGCCGACGTCAGGGACCTCACCTGTGGAGAAATAGAACCTCAGGGACCCCGGTGCAATTTGTCAGCGACTGATACAAATAGTAACTGAACTCGTTCACATTTAACCAGAGACCCGAGGTCCTTTCTGCAAAGCCGCCAGCGCGGGCGCGCGCGGGCGCCTTTCTGCCTTAACTGGGCCGCCTGGGCTGGATTCGGCCCAGCGCTGTTCAAGTGTTTTTCTTTTTCTTTTATCCCCAGAGCCAAAACAATTATAGAAAAATGTAGAAAAATGCTAAAATTGTGAAACAAATTTTCCTAGGCTTGTTATTTTCCCTAGAATTTAGTAAAAATAAGTTTGTGATTTTTAGTGAAAGTAAGAAATTTTAGGGTATTTAAAGTGGTTAAAAATGTTGGTTAAGGATTTTTAGAAAACAAATGGTAAGTCCAAAAATGCTCAAAATTTTTATATAAGTTCCTCATAATATTTAGAAGCCTTGGGTAGAGTTTGAATTGATTTGGACCTTGTTTGATCACCAAACCCCAAAACACCCCCCTGCCCTATGAACTCCTTTACCGACTCCGGAAACCCTAAGTTCCCGGAACTCCATGAAGGAAAGTTGTATTCAAGACATAGATAATAAGTTTATATTATCTTTGCATCCTCATGAGCATCCCATGGCATCCATTCTTATACTTATGTATGGTTATGATTAGAACGAGAAGAAGAGATAGAAGTAACTGAAGAGGAGACACCACCACCTTCGGAGTCTCAGACCGGGAATCATTTCTACTTTGATATCTGTGGATCTGAGCCTGATTCACCTGTGAACGAAGGCAAGCCCCGGTGCATGCAACCCCTTTCCTTGTGTTTTTAAATACTTTTTGCACACTTAAGTCTAGTGAAATGTGCATTAGGTTCATAGGAGTTACTTGAAACCCTTTGATGCATTGCTTTCCTTGATATCATACCTTTATAGATACTTCTGTGAAGTATCAAAATATGATTTACAAAAATGCTTAGCCTTGCTTAGATCTTGTGGATAGAGGTTATCCTCAATTTAACCATGGAGAGGATGGCTTCTACCTACAAGAATATTTTCATTTGGAGCAATAGTGGGATCTTACTGCAAAAGTTCCCTGTGATGCTCTTTCATCCTAAGGAACAGACACAATCCTAAGGATGGAAATACTTAAATTGAAACTTGGGTTAGGAACAGGTGATGTTCTACCCAGGTTGGTTAAGGATTAACGCGTATGTAGGCGTGCTGACCGAGGACCCTTTAACTGGTCACATGCCTCGTCATGGGTAAGCCTTGCCTCGGGCAGACTAAGGCCGGAATAAGATAACACGAAATGGGCGTGGAGCGGTGGCGAGAGTAGCGTGTACCCTCCGTAGCAAGAGGCTGGACGGTGGTGTATCTGTGCTCTCGGTTTGCGTGAACCTGATCCGGTCTTAAGAACCCCGGTGGCGGGTTGACATATGCAAGGGTTAAGTGCTACATATGTCGTGTGATTGGAGATCCTCAGCTGAGTATAATCGATTCGGATCGCCGTACCTTCGCGGTTATGAAGACTTGGTCACTTCCCTGCAACCTAAAGTCAGGATGTGAACACGATGGATAAAAATGATGTTGTCTTGATGTGATGTGAAATTAGACTAGATGCAAATAGAGTCTATTAATACTTAACATGGCGTTAAAAGACTGAAAGTAAGGACTCACTTTAGTAAGCTATTTCTGCAAAAGTATAAGTTGATTTTTGCTAAAGCCTCTCCTTAACTCCTATTTATCCAGCATACCCTTGAGAGTCTTTTCCTTAGTCGGGTAAGACTTGCTGAGTATTCCATACTCAGGGTTTATCCCTTTGTTGTTTTTAGGTGAGGAAGCGACAAACTTTTGTTGCTTTTGCTCCAAGGTGGTACCAAGCGAGGAAAAACAAGACTGAAGTGCGGGAGGACTCGGTCCTCCACTTAGGATCTTTTGCTTTTAGCTTGTCGGGAGGAGTTTGTGCCTCCCTTGGTTTGTATAATATTACTACTCTGCACTCACTTTTAGTCTGGTCTGTAATAAAATAACTCAAGCTTGCTTTTGAAATAAATGTAAGTTTATGTAATTCGCTTCCGCATTTCTTTATCTCCGATGTTCTGTAATGTTTGCAAGACGGGTGAGACGTTCCTGGTAAGGTAAGGAAAGATACCGAACTTGTCAAGTGACTTAGGAACATCTACAGGGTGTCTGATGTCCGATGGACAAGGACAACTGTAGGTGGGCCTAATTACTTGGGAGGTTCCATCACAGCTGGTATCGGAGCGTAGCCCTTCTTGGCAGATATTATGAGGCATCTTCAAAAGGATTTTCAAAAGTCTTACCTAGAAATTCTTTTCCCTTCTTACCTAAGTATTCTGAAGAGTCTATTTTAAAGACCAGATAGGAAGAGTGCAATGTATAGAAGGTTGAATCGACTAAGGTTGATTCCGTAATTATACATGCATCATGCTAAGCACTATACTAATAACATTTTCCCCCTTAGAAAAGATGCCGCCACGCACCAGGCTAACGGCACGCAAGTCTACGGGACCAATTGGGGTGCCTCGGCATCAATTGGCTCCCCGACATGAAAGCAGCAGCAGTGGAAGTAACGACCCCATCGGAGACCTTGAAGCTCGTGTGAGTCGACTTCAAGCAGCACTTCAACATAGGACTGATGCTTGGGTCGTCGACGGAGATAGAATCAATGAACTGAGAAGGGACATCCGACACTTGCAGGATCAACTCGCTGATCGAGACTTAGCACTTGACTGGGCCGTACAGTCTCGTTTGCTAATGTGTGCTAAGGAAGCAAGGGCTCAGGCCCGAATTAAAGAACTTAGCTCGACTGTTGATAACCTGCAGGTTTACTGCAATACGTTGCACGAGGAAGTCCATATACTATACTCACAACTACACCCAAGTGAGCCTGCACAACCTGCTGAGGCGGAAGCTGGACCATCTCACGTTGCGGGACGTGCGCTGGGTGGGGAGTTAGACCTTTTTGAGCCCCCTCCTTCCTTGAGGTTGGTTGATGTCTGGACTCCCACACCTGATGATGAAGCCGCCAAGAGTAATGATAAGCAGGAATAATGGTGTAATAGAGGTAGAGTAGTGTATTGTAGGGTATTGTAGGGTGTACTGTTGTATAATAGGTTGAACTTTTGTATAATGGGTATTGTATCCTGTTATGTAATATCGAGTCTGTATCATTACTTTTTATAGTAATGTAAAATGGAAGGTTTTCTCTGGCACATTATGTTTACTTCAAATGTTTTTGCCACAGATGCCGACCAGGACTCGAGGACAGGATGCAGCAGGAACTTCTGGGGGACGGGATGTTACCCCAAACCCACCTCCAGTTCCTCCCACGTTAGCCGAGGCGATAGCCGCCTTGGTGAATGCCACCGCAGACAATGCCCGCTTCCTTAGGGAAATGGCGGGTCAGCAGCAATTCCAGCAGCAGGCTGGAAGGGGTTTTCAGCAAGGTCCCCGTGAGACCACCTATCTGGACTTCTCTGAAACCTGTCCACCCCTATTCGTCAAGGCAGAGGATCCCCTAGAAACTGATGAGTGGATTCGGGTTATCGAGCAAAAGTTTGGTCTTCTCCGTTGCTCAGAGACGCAGAAGCCGTTGTTTGCAGCACAACAACTCCGTGGTCCTGCCAGTACCTGGTGGGGAAATTTCATGGCTATTCAACCTGTCAACCATCAAGTCACCTGGGATGAGTTTAAAGCAGCCTTCCGTGAACACTACATTCCCGAAGGAGTGCTGCATATGAAACAAGAGGAATTTATGAAATTACAACAAGGTGGAGATACCGTCACTCAATATCTCAACAAATTTAATCACCTGTCGCAGTATGCCATCGACCAGGTGAATACGGATTTTAAAAAGAAGAACTGTTTTATGCGGGGACTGAATGATCGGCTACAAAGGAAAATGGCCACATGCATAGATCTCACGTATGGAAAGGCTGTCAGCACAGCCTTATCTGTTGAAGCAAAGCACACAAATTCTGGGAAGAATAAGGGATTCGGTGGTGAGAGGCCTAATCAGGGCCAGGCGAAGAAACCACGGTTTGTGATCCGACCTTCAAGCCAAAATCGCCCTTTTCTCGTCCACCTTCATTTCCCTTCAAACAGCCAATCATTATCCGCCCCAACAATGCCCCCACTACCCCCAAAACAGCCGGGTGCCCCAGGCACTCGATTCCCTGCCTTGCCTAGTTCTTCAACTGGGTGTTTTAATTGCGGCAAGTCGGGACACTTCATCAAAGACTGCCCATATCCTAGGCAAAATCAATCTAATGCTTCGCAAGGATCTGGGAAATCAGCTCAGCCTAAAGGAAATGCTATGGGGAAGAATATGAAGAAAACGGGGCGTGTGTATTACACTCAAGTGGCTACTACACCGGAAGGAGAGCCGGTGATGATGGGTACGTTTCCCGTGGCCAGTCACCCAGCAATTATTCTTTTTGATTCTGGTGCTTCACATACATTCATTAGCAAGAAGTTTGTGGAACAACATCATATTGCATACCATGAATCAAAGGAGGGATTTAAAATTCATTCACCTGGGGGACACATTTATACTAGAGAAGTGGCCTATGGAGTGCCAGTAACAATGGCCGGGCGGAACTTTCCTGCTAACATGATTGTTCTGAAGGGCCAGGATATAGATGTAATCTTGGGTATGAATTGGTTAACCCAACACAAGGCAATTCTCAACACTGAACTCAGAACCGTCAGGTTGAGCTATAACCAAGAAGAGATTCTTTTGACTCTCCCCGCAACCAATCCAGCCAAAGCTTCTGGTAGAGTCTATGAAGCCATTGTACCGGAGATCAAGAACATTCCGGTAGTATGTGAGTTTCCAGATGTATTTCCGGAAGATTTGCCTGGACTGCCCCCTGAAAGAGATGTAGAATTCGTAATTGAGCTAAAGCCCGGTACGGCTCCCATCTCCCGAAGATCGTACCGCATGCCCCCTAATGAGTTGGTGGAACTGAAGATTCAATTACAAGATCTACTGAATAAGGGATCCATCCGGCCAAGCTCGTCCCCGTGGGGTTGTCCCGCTATTTTTGTTAAGAAGAAGGATCAAACCTTGAGAATGTGCGTGGATTATCGACCCCTGAATGAGGTCACTATCAAGAATAAGTACCCTCTTCCCAGGATCGACATCTTATTTGATCAACTGACTGGGGCGAGGGTATTTTCCAAAATTGATCTCAGGTCGGGCTATCATCAAATCCGTATTCGACCCGAGGATATACCGAAAACCGCGTTTACTACGCGGTATGGATTGTTTGAATACTTGGTAATGTCTTTCGGGCTTACAAATGCTCCTGCCCATTTCACCTACTTGATGAACTCGGTGTTCATGCCCGAATTGGACAAATTCGTGGTAGTCTTCATCGACGATATCTTGATATATTCTAAGAATGAAGAGGACCATGCTCAGCATTTACGAATTGTATTGACGCGCCTCAGGGAACACCAGCTATATGCCAAGTTCAGCAAGTGCGCGTTCTGGCTGGAAGAAATTCAATTTTTGGGGCACGTGTTATCGGCTAAAGGAATTGCGGTAGATCCTAGCAAGGTCAAAGATATTCTGGAGTGGAAACCCCCAACAACTATTCACCAAGTCCGGAGTTTTCTTGGACTAGCTGGGTATTATCGCAGATTCATACCAGATTTTTCTAAGCTTGTGAAGCCAATCACAAGTTTGTTGAAGAATGGCATTAAGTTCAATTGGTCTTCTAAGTGTAATGAAGCCTTTGAGCAACTGAAGACACTATTGACCACTGCTCCGGTATTGGCTCAACCGGACATCACTAAACCTTTTGATGTATATTGTGATGCTTCTGGCAGTGGGCTCGGCTGTGTACTGATGCAAGAGGGCCGAGTGATTGCGTATGCTTCAAGGCAGTTGCGCCGACATGAGGAGCACTATCCAACTCATGATCTGGAGCTAGCTGCTGTGGTTCATGCCCTAAAGATTTGGTGTCACTATCTGCTGGGAAATATCTATCACATATATACAGATCATAAAAGTTTGAAGTACATTTTCACCCAGTCAGAGTTAAATATGAGGCAAAGACGATGGCTTGAGCTCATCAAAGACTATGAACTGGAGATCCATTATCACCCAGGCAAGGCCAATGTGGTGGCAGATGCATTGAGTCGTAAGACTTCCTGCCACTGTCTTATGGCGAAGACCTCCGAGAACACTTTGTGTCAGGAAATGGAAAAGCTAAACCTGGGAATAATCCAACAAGGGACTCTAAATCAGTTAAAGCTTGAGTCAATCATTTTGCAAAGAATAATTGATGCTCAAACGGATAATCTGGGTATGAAGCACATTCGAGAGAAGATAAAGGCTGGAATAGCCAAGTGTTTCAAGGAAGACGATCAAGGTGTGATATGGTTCAAAAACCGCATAGTAGTGCCAAAGAACGAAGAGCTCCGCCAGCAAATTCTGGATGAAGCACATCTTAGTCGTTATTCTATTCATCCCGGAAGCACTAAGATGTATCAAGATTTAAAGCAACATTATTGGTGGACGAAGATGAAAATTGAAATTGCACGCTATGTGGCTAGATGTGACACTTGCAGACGTGTCAAGGCCATACACATGAAAACTGCTGGTCCATTACAATCCTTGCCAATCCCAACATGGAAATGGGAAGACATCAGTATGGACTTTATTGTGGGACTGCCCAGGACAATAAAAGGGTATGATTCTATTTGGGTTATCGTTGATCGACTCACAAAGATTGCCCACTTCTTACCCATCAGAGCCAAATACACAGTAGCCACTTATGCAGCATTATATATCAGCCGTATTCTCAGTCTGCATGGTGTTCCGAAGACCATTGTGTCGGATCGTGGACCTCAATTTGTAGCCAAGTTCTGGGAAGCACTTCACAACTCCTTGGGTACTAAATTACTCCACAGTTCGGCTTATCATCCTCAAACCAGTGGGCAGACTGAGAGGGTGAACCAAATACTTGAAGATATGCTGTGGGCGTGTGTCCTGGACTTCTCACCAAAATGGGATGAATGTTTGCCCCTAGCGGAGTTTTCATACAATAACAGTTATCAAGAAAGTATCAAGATGGCACCTTTTGAAGCTTTATATGGACGACGGTGTCGAACTCCGCTAAATTGGTCTGAACCTGGAGAAAGATACTTCTTTAGGCCTGATATGGTGAAAGAGGTCGAAGAAAAGGTTCAGAAAATTATTTATAATATGAAGAAAGCTCAGGCTCGACAAAAGAGTTATGCAGACCGACGAAGACAACCCTTATGTTTTCTGGTAGACGATTATGTCTACTTAAAGGTTTCACCAATGAAGGGTGTATCGCGTTTCGAGGTTAAAGGGAAACTTGCACCCAGGTACATTGGTCCATTCCTGGTACTTGAGCAATGTGGACCAGTGGCATACCGACTTCAGCTCCCCGAAACATTGTCTGCTGTGCATAATGTGTTCCACGTGTCACAACTGAAGAAGTGTCTTCGGGTTCCTGATCGAACCATTGAAGTGACTGATGTTGTCCTGGAACCAGATTTAACATACTCGGAACATCCTATTCGAGTTCTGGATTAAAAGGACAGGGTTACCCGGAGAAAGACTCTTAAGTTCTACAAGATACAGTGGAACCAGCATTCGGAAGATGAGGCTACATGGGAAACCCAAGACTTTTTAGATAAGAATTTCCCAGGCTTTCTAGCCTCATGTAAATTGTAAAGCCTGTATAGCTGTTGTAATAAAGAAGTAACCCCCACATCACCCCTGCCTTGTACCAAAATTAAGGAAATAAAAATGTGATGTGTTTCCTTTACCATTACCTACCCTAGGATTTTAATCTCGGGACGAGATTCTTTTATGGGGGGAAGGATGTAACACCCCTGGTGTTACTATAACTAAAACTTGAGCATGGCATCATGAGCATTGGCATTGCATATGTTTGACACACCTAGAGTGCATTCACTAGGCAAAAATTTCAAACAAGTTGTATTGTTTTAATGTTTTTGCAAATGGAACCCTGGTTAATGGACTTAACCCTAAATAGTGGTTAAAGGGGTAAAACTTAACCCAAGTTAAGAAAACCTAAATACTTTAGGGTAAAAGTCATAAAATGACCCTAAGAATAAACTTGAATCACTTTTATACCCTTGGGATACCAGAAACCCTAATTAGAACCCTGGAAAACCCTGAAACCAAACCCTAGGGGCTTATGTGCAAATTAGTCCACTTTTGGGCTAAAGTGCAAAAATCAAGTTAAATAAGTATATTAGGTCATTTGGGTCAATCATATGTGAATTTGCAATCCAAAACTTGAGATTTGGACTTAAGTGCAAAAGAGCCATACTTAACCCTTTTTGGTTAAGTCTGCATTTCAGTGTGATTGCCTCAACTTGAAACCCTTGTAACTTTCAAATTATAGGGTTTTTGCCCTAGGTCACCACATCAAAGTTGAAGACAAATCATAGGGGAACAACTTTGTTTAAGGATTCAAGCCATGATCTTATAAGAAATTTGGAGAAAAACCCAATCAAAGTTTGACTGTCAGGCTAGTTCATTCTGAAATTCAGCCTTTCAGTGTAACAGGATCAACTTTGAGTATGAATTCCACCTTGATCCAGTACTCAAATAAGTTTCATCCCTATAGTCGAGTTGTAGCTGGTATGTAGCACTACAACTTTGATGCAGAGCCTTGGATGAGTTGCTAAGGAAAATTTAGAGAAAATGTGACTTGAACTTGCTCTGTCAGTCGCTCTGAAGGGGGTGTTCACCATGGTACAGTGCTCTGTTGAAGATCAGACCGCCAGCGCCCAAAAGATCTCGCCGCCGGTGGCCGTCGCCGTTGATTGCCAGTCGTTACGATTCGTGCACCGTGGCCATCGGATAAGTTCCGTCCGGTAAAAATCCTCGCCGCCGGTGAGCTGGACTCCACTCCGAGGACCCCCATCGTACTCTCCCCCTTGCCCGGCAGCCGAAGTGGATTACCTCGCCGGTGACCGCCGCTTCCCGGCTGTGCGCCGCGTGTCCAAGCTTTTCCACCGCACCGCCGTGACTTACCCTCGCTCTCCGTGGCTCGCCGGAGTAATTGCCACGACTGTGGACACGAATCCACCGCGCCCGTGGTCTTCTTCTTCCTCTGGCCGCCGCGCGTCCGGTCCGATTCACCGGCCACCGCTTGCGAGCCCTATAAATTGAAGGCCCGGGCAACTGCGCTAGATCATCCTGAAGCCATAGCACCCGCTCCCACCCTCGATTGTTCACCAGTGCCCGCGAATTTCAATTTCTCCCCAAAACAGTTCTCCGCCGCCGTGAAAGCACCTCGTCGTGGCCAGCCCTCCCCAGGTCCGATCACGCCCTCTCTAATCTCGTTTTAGCATCCTTAAGCTTCCCTCAAACTCACCAATGCATGCAATTGGATTGAGAATCCTCTGGTCGCCGGGAACACGACCACATAGCCGCTATGCTTACGGCCACCGTGGCCAGAGCTCCGTAGTTGACCACTAGCGCGATTAAGTTAGGGGAAATGGTCAGGCTGACCCCAATTTCATGTCCGCCGCTCGGAGAACCCGGTCATGACCCCGCTCGGCCGGTCTACGCGCTCGCCGGAGCTCCTCCGCGCGCTGCCGACGTCAGGGACCTCACCTGTGGAGAAATAGAACCTCAGGGACCCCGGTGCAATTTGTCAGCGACTGATACAAATAGTAACTGAACTCGTTCACATTTAACCAGAGACCCGAGGTCCTTTCTGCAAAGCTGCCAGCGCGGGCGCGCGCGGGCGCCTTTCTGCCTTAACTGGGCCGCCTGGGCTGGATTCGGCCCAGCGCTGTTCAAGTGTTTTTCTTTTTCTTTTATCCCCAGAGCCAAAACAATTATAGAAAAATGTAGAAAAATGCTAAAATTGTGAAACAAATTTTACTAGGCTTGTTATTTTCCCTAGAATTTAGTAAAAATAAGTTTGTGATTTTTAGTGAAAGTAAGAAATTTTAGGGTATTTAAAGTGGTTAAAAATGTTGGTTAAGGATTTTTAGAAAACAAATGGTAAGTCCAAAAATGCTCAAAATTTTTATATAAGTTCCTCATAATATTTAGAAGCCTTGGGTAGAGTTTGAATTGATTTGGACCTTGTTTGATCACCAAACCCCAAAACACCCCCCTGCCCTATGAACTCCTTTACCGACTCCGGAAACCCTAAGTTCCCGGAACTCCGTGAAGGAAAGTTGTATTCAAGACATAGATAATAAGTTTATATTATCTTTGCATCCTCATGAGCATCCCATGGCATCCATTCTTATACTTATGTATGGTTATGATTAGAACGAGAAGAAGAGATAGAAGTAACTGAAGAGGAGACACCACCACCTTCGGAGTCTCAGACCGGGAATCATTTCTACTTTGATATCTGTGGATCTGAGCCTGATTCACCTGTGAACGAAGGCAAGCCCCGGTGCATGCAACCCCTTTCCTTGTGTTTTTAAATACTTTTTGCACACTTAAGTCTAGTGAAATGTGCATTAGGTTCATAGGAGTTACTTGAAACCCTTTGATGCATTGCTTTCCTTGATATCCATACCTTTATAGATACTTCTGTGAAGTATCAAAATATGATTTACAAAAATGCTTAGCCTTGCTTAGATCTTGTGGATAGAGGTTATCCTCAATTTAACCATGGAGAGGATGGCTTCTACCTACAAGAATATTTTCATTTGGAGCAATAGTGGGATCTTACTGCAAAAGTTCCCTGTGATGCTCTTTCATCCTAAGGAACAGACACAATCCTAAGGATGGAAATACTTAAATTGAAACTTGGGTTAGGAACAGGTGATGTTCTACCCAGGTTGGTTAAGGATTAACGCGTATGTAGGCGTGCTGACCGAGGACCCTTTAACTGGTCACATGCCTCGTCATGGGTAAGCCTTGCCTCGGGCAGACTAAGGCCGGAATAAGATAACACGAAATGGGCGTGGAGCGGTGGCGAGAGTAGCGTGTACCCTCCGTAGCAAGAGGCTGGACGGTGGTGTATCTGTGCTCTCGGTTTGCGTGAACCTGATCCGGTCTTAAGAACCCCGGTGGCGGGTTGACATATGCAAGGGTTAAGTGCTACATATGTCGTGTGATTGGAGATCCTCAGCTGAGTATAATCGATTCGGATCGCCGTACCTTCGCGGTTATGAAGACTTGGTCACTTCCCTGCAACCTAAAGTCAGGATGTGAACACGATGGATAAAAATGATGTTGTCTTGATGTGATGTGAAATTAGACTAGATGCAAATAGAGTCTATTAATACTTAACATGGCGTTAAAAGACTGAAAGTAAGGACTCACTTTAGTAAGCTATTTCTGCAAAAGTATAAGTTGATTTTTGCTAAAGCCTCTCCTTAACTCCTATTTATCCAGCATACCCTTGAGAGTCTTTTCCTTAGTCGGGTAAGACTTGTTGAGTATTCCATACTCAGGGTTTATCCCTTTGTTGTTTTTAGGTGAGGAAGCGACAAACTTTTGTTGCTTTTGCTCCAAGGTGGTACCAAGCGAGGAAAAACAAGACTGAAGTGCGGGAGGACTCGGTCCTCCACTTAGGATCTTTTGCTTTTAGCTTGTCGGGAGGAGTTTGTGCCTCCCTTGGTTTGTATAATATTACTACTCTGCACTCACTTTTAGTCTGGTCTGTAATAAAATAACTCAAGCTTGCTTTTGAAATAAATGTAAGTTTATGTAATTCGCTTCCGCATTTCTTTATCTCCGATGTTCTGTAATGTCTGCAAGACGGGTGAGACGTTCCTGGTAAGGTAAGGAAAGATACCGAACTTGTCAAGTGACTTAGGAACATCTACAGGGTGTCTGATGTCCGATGGACAAGGACAACTGTAGGTGGGCCTAATTACTTGGGAGGTTCCGTCACAGTCACCATCGCCTGCCACCATGAATGAAAAGGTATCAAAACTATCACCAAACACGAAGTAATTCCAAAAGCTTTGGAGCTAAACACAACACATTAGATAAGTTCAACATTCTGTACAGCACCATACATATGATGGAGCCACTACCATCACCACCTGAGTTGTGCAGCCTCACCCAATCATCCACTATTTCCTTCCATTTCCTTCAAAACCAAAGACAAAGACAAATCCACAATCAGATTATCGGAAGACAGTTATGTCCTATCGATCCAATGGAGCAGTCAGCTGATTCATAACCTAACGAGCAGCTTCACCAGTTGCCGGACCTCGTTGGATGGGTGCTTACGCAGGCCATTCACATGGTGGCCGATGTCCATGTCCTGCAAAGACAGAATCACAAAATTTAGTTAATTCTAAATAATTGACAAAATTATACAAAACAAACTATCTAGATAAGGAAGTGATTGATGCTATGTCAGCGATGCTCGTACCAGCCTGCAAGACGGACAGATGGCACTCTGTCGAACACCTGGTGGGCGTAGGTGAGGTGTTGAGGAAGATGAGTACGACGCAGGAGTCAAGCCCCAGCGCCCATGCTAGGAATGGCAGTGACGAGCTTGCCAGGGGCAGGATGGAGATCAGAGAAGGTCGAACCTTCTCGACGGGGAACGTGAAGGGTACGACGTCGACGACGGCGAGGCGGACAATCGAGGGCCACGAGAGCTAGCCATGGACGCAAGCAACTTTCTACGCTAGGGCCTAAGCCTGTCGTAGACCTCCCCGCCATCTGCATCGTCCGCCTAGCCCCCAAGCTCTCTGGCACGGCGACCTCGAGACGTCAAATTCGAGATGGTGGTGATGGTGTCTGGGTCTGCGGCTGCTGCTGCTAGTGATGCGCGGACGACGCGGGCGCGGTACTGGGAGGTCTGCCATCCACGGCGCGGTACTGGGTGGCGGATCCACGGCGCGAATCTCTGGCTTGGGGCAAGGATGGTGGGAAGGACAGGATGGAAGGGCAAAATCTCTGGCTATCCACCATCTGTAGAGCTTGGGACCACGCGGAAGGGCGAGATCTCTGACGATAGAAGGGAGAGATGCATTGCTCGGGTAGAGTGGATCTGCGTGGTGGCCGGGTCGAGGATCGCGCCCTTCCATGGAGGAGTGGACTGCGCGTACCTTCCATGGAGAGCCGGGTTTGCCGAGGTCGGGCCGCGGGGGCCGACGAGATTGCTGGGGTGAGGGCGAGCTTGCCGCGACGTCCTCGGTGGTCCAAGAACGGGTGGGTAGGAGGAGGGAGAGCCTAGAGCGCACTTGCCTTGGTGATGACGGTGTCGGAGTCACCGAGGGAGACGGCACATGCGCTGTCGTGGTAGCTTCCGGTGATCCTGAAGTCGCAGGCGGCAGGCCTGCTCGGCGTCGTTGCTGGCGATGAAGACGCTGACCTTGGTGGGCCCCCGCAGCTGGATCACGGACGGCTTCACGGCGCTGAAGTATGTTGTCCCACCGGCGGGAGCTGTCGCCCTGGAGCCGGGTTTGCCGAGGCAAGGCGGCGGCGGCGCTTGCTGTTGGAGAGGAGGTTGTGGACGGGTTGAGAACTTGAGATAATGGCGACGACGAGATTTGTGGGGGCGGGGGAGGCGAGATTCGCGGAGACAGGGGCAGGCGAGATTCGTGGGGCAGGCGAGGCATCGCGGCTGTTGATGCGATCCAAGATTTCGGGCGGGGCGGAGGGGCGTGGAGGCACGACAGAACCACAATTGTGCACGCCTACGATACTAACATAAGTAGTAGTAGAGATGTCACAAGAAACTTCAACTAGTCCAGTGGACTTGTTAAAGACTCTATATGACCTTGTGTTTGAGTCATAACCAAGTAAAAAGCCTTCTACAGCCTTAGGAGCAAATTTAGATTTTCTACCTCTTTTAACAAGAATAAAACATTTTCTACCAAAGACTCTAAAATATGAAACATTGGACTTTTTACCGGTGAGGAGTTCATAGGATGTCTTCTTGAGGATTCGGTGAAGGTAGAGACGGTTGATGGCGTAGCAAGCGGTGTTGATTGCTTCCACCCAAAACTGGTCCAGAGTCTTGTACTCATCAAGCATGGTCCTTGCCATGTCAAGTAGAGTTCTATTCTTCCTCTCCACTACACCATTTTGTTGTGGTGTGTAGGGAGAAGATAACTCATGCTTGATGCCCCCGTCCTCAAGAAAGCCTTCAATTTGAGAGTTCTTGAACTCCATCCCGTTGTCGCTTCTAATCTTTTTGATCCTTAAGTCGAACTCATTTTGAGCCCATCTCAAGAATCCCTTTAAGGTCTCTTGGGTTTGAGATTTATCCTGCAAAAAGAACACCCAAGTGAAGCGAGAATAATCATCCACAATAACTAGACAATACTTACTCCCGTCGATGCTTATGTAAGCTATCGGGCAGAATAGATCCATGTGCAGTAGCTCAAGTGGCCTGTCGGTCGTCATGATGTTCTTGTGTGGATGATGGGCACCAACTTGCTTTCCTGCTTGACATGCGCTACAAACCCTGTCTTTCTCAAAATGAACATTTGTTAGCCCCAAAATGTGTTCTCCCTTTAGAAGCTTGTGAAGATTCTTCATCCCAACGTGGGCTAGTCGGCGATGCCAGAGCCAACCCATATTAGTCTTAGCAATTAAGCAAGTATCGAGTTCAGCTCTATTAAAATCAACTAAGTATAGCTGACCCTCTAATACTCCCTTAAATGCTACTGAATCGTCACTTCTTCTAAAGACAGTAACACCTATATCTGTAAAAAGACAGTTATAACCCATTTTGCATAATTGAGAAACAGAAAGCAAATTGTAATCTAAAGAATCTACAAGAAAAACATTGAAAATAGAATGGTCAGGAGATATAGCAATTTTACCAAGTCCTTTGTCCAATAGAGTTCGATTCTTCCTCTCCACTACACCATTTTGTTGAGGGGTGTAGGGAGAAGAGAACTCATGCTTGATGCCCTCCTCCTCAAGGAAGCCTTCGATTTGAGAGTTCTTGAACTCCGTCCCGTTGTCGCTTCTAATTTTCTTGATCCTTAAGCCGAACTCATTTTGAGCCCGTCTCAAGAATCCCTTTAAGGTCTCTTGGGTTTGAGATTTTTCCTGCAAAAAGAATACCCAAGTGAAGCGAGAATAATCATCCACTATTACAAGACAATACTTACTCCCGCCGATGCTTATGTAAGCAATCGGGCCGAATAGATCCATGTGTAGGTGCTCCAGTGGCCTGTCAGTCGTCATGATGTTCTTGTGTGGATGATGGGCACCAACTTGCTTTCCTGCTTGGCATGCGCTACAAACCCTGTCTTTCTCAAAATGAACATTGGTTAGTCCTAAAATGTGCTCTCCCTTTAGAAGCTTATGAAGATTCTTCATCCCAACATGGGCTAGTCGGCGATGCCAGAGCCAACCCATGTTAGTCTTAGCAATTAAGCAAGTGTCGAGTTCAGCTTTATCAAAATCTACCAAGTATAGCTGACCCTCTAACACTCCCTTAAATGCTATTGAATCATCACTTCTTCTAAAGACAGTAACACCTATATCCGTAAAAAGACAGTTATAACCCATTTTGCATAATTGAGAAACAGAAAGCAAATTGTAATCTAAAGAATCTACAAGAAAAACATTGAAAATAGAATGGTCAGGAGATATAGCAATTTTACCAAGTCCTTTGACCAAACCTTGATTTCTGTCCCCGAATGCAATAGCTCTTTGGGGGTCTTCGTTTTTCTCATAGGAGGAGAACATCCTTTTCTCCCCAGTCATGTGGTTTGTGCACCCGCTATCAATGATCCAACTTGAGCCCCTGGATGCATAAACCTACAAAACAAGTTTAGGCCTTGTTCTTAGGTACCCAAACGGTCTTGGGTCCTTTGACATTAGAAACAAGCACCTTGGGTACCCAATCACAAGTCTTTGACCCCTTGTGTTTGCCCCCAACATATTTGGCAACTACTTTGCCTGATTTGTTAGTGAGCACATAAGAAGCATCAAAAGTTTTAAATGAAACATTAGGTTCATTTTATGCAATAGGAGATTTATTTTTAGGCAATTTAACATGGGTTGACTGCCTAGAGCTAGAAGACTCATTTTTATACATAAAAGCCTGATGTGAAACATTATGAGGTTTCCTAGCATGAATTCTCCTAATTTTGTGCTCGGGATAACCAGCAGGATATAAAATATAGCCCTCGTTATCCTGAGCCATGGGAGGCTTACCCTTAACAAAATTAGACAATCTTTTAGGGGCATTAAGCTTAACATTGTCTCCGTGTTGGAAGCCAATGGCATCCTTAATGCCAGGGCGTCTCCCATTATAAAGCATACTTCTAGCAAATTTAAATTTTTCATTTTCTATCTCATGCTCATTAATCTTGCTATTTAGTTGTGCTATGTGATCATTTTGTTGTTTAATTAAGGCAAGGTGATCATGGATAGCATCAACATTAATGTCTCTACATCTAGTACAAATGGAAACATGATCAAGAGTAGATGTAGAGGGTTTGCATGCATTTAATTCATCAATCTTAGCATGTAAAATATCATTCTCATTTCTAAGATTGGAAATAGAAACATTACAAACATTTAAATCTTTATCCTTAGATATTAATTTATCATTTTCAATCCTAAGGCTAGAAAGTGATTCATTCAACTTGTCAATCTTAGCAGTCAAACTAGTATTTTTTATTTTTAAGGTTGACAAGAGAATCATCACAAACATTTAATTTCTCAACCTTAGTAATTAATTTGGCATTTTCAATTATAAGGTTAGAGATAGTGTCATAGCAAATGCTAAGCTCACTAGTCAATTTTTCACATTTTTCTATCTCCTGAGCATACACATTTTTTACCTTAACATGCTTCTTATTTTACTTAATAAGGAAGCCCTCTTGGCTATCCAAAAGTTCATCCTTCTCATGAATAGCACTAATTAATTCATTCAATTTTTTCCTTTTGTTGCATGTTTAGGTTGGCAAAAAGTGTGAGCAAGTCATCCTCATCATCACTAGATGTTGCATATTTAGTGGAAGCTTTAGATTTTACCTTCTTCTTTTTTCTATCCTTTGCCATGAAGCACTTGTGGCCGACGTTGGGGAAGAGAAGGCCTTTGGTGACGACGATGTTGGCGGCGTCCTCGTTGGACGAAGAGTCGGTGTAGCTCTCATCGGAGTCCCATTCCCGACACACATGGGCATCACCGCCCATCTTCTTGTAGTACTTCTTCTTTTCCTTCCTTCTCCCCTTCTTGTCGTCGCCCCTGTCACTATCACTTGACATAGGACATTTTGCAATAAATGACCGGGCTTACCACACTTGTAGCAAACTTTCTTGGAGCGGGGCTTGTAATCCTTCCCCCTTCTTTGCTTGAGGATTTGGCGGAAGCTCTTGATGATGAGCGCCATTTCCTCGTTGTCGAGCTTGGAGGCGTCGATGGGGAGCCTACTTGATGTAGACTCTTCTTTCTTCTCCTCCGTCGCTTTGAATGCGACGGGTTGCACCTCGGGTGTGGAGGTGGCGCCTCGCTCAATGATTTGTTTGGAGCCTTTGATCATCAATTCAAAGCTCACAAACTTTCCTATAACCTCCTCGGGAGACATTAGCTTGTATCTAGGATCACCACGAATTAATTGAACTTGTGTAGGATTAAGAAAAACGAGTGATCTTAGAATAACCTTGACCATTTCATGGTCATCCCATTTTGTGCTCCCGAGGTTGCGCACTTGATTCACCAAGGTTTTGAGCCGGTTGTACATGGCTTGTGACTCCTCCCATTGGTTGAGCATGAATCGACCGAGCTCCCCCTCGATCGTTTCCCGCTTGGTGATCTTGGTCACCTCATCTCCTTCATGCGCGGTCTTGAGCATGTCACAAATCTCTTTGGCACTCTTCAACCCTTGCACCTTATTATACTCCTCTCGACTTAGAGAGGCGAGGAGTATAGTAGTGGCTTGGGAGTTGAAGTGCCGGATTTGGTGGACCTCCTCCAAATCCTAATCCTTATCCCCTTCCTTCGGTACCTGCGCTCCATACTCAACAATATCCCATATGCTTTTGTGGAGTGAGGTTAGGTGATGCCTCATTTTATCACTCCACATAGAATAATCTTCACCGTAAAAAATCGGTGGTTTGCCTAATGGGACGGAAAGTAATGGAGTGCGTTTGGAAATGCGAGGATAGTGGAGGGGCATCTTACTATACTTCTTGCGCTCATGGCGCTTAGAAGTGGCAGATGCTAATTTGGAGCCGGAGGTGGAAGGTGACGAAGAGTCGATCTCATAGTAGACCACTTTCTTCATCTTCTTCTTCTTGTCACCTTTCCGTTGTGTCTTGATGGAGGATGAGGATTCCTCCTTGTGCTTGTGGTCGGACTCCCTTGAGTAGGTTCTCCCCGAGCTTGCGGACTTGTCGCCACCGGTCCCAATCTCCCTCTTGGCGGATGCTCCCGACATCACTTCGAGTGGTTAGACTCTAATGAAGTACTAGGCTCTGATACCAATTGAAATTCACCTAGAGGGGGGGTGAATAGGCAAATCTGAAATTTATAAACTTTAAGCACAACTACAAGCCGGGTTAGCGTTAGAAATAAAACCGAGTCTAAAAGAGAGGGCGAAAACAAATCACAAGCAAATGAAGCAGATGACACGGTGATTTGTTTTACTGAGGTTCGGTTCTTGCAAACCTACTCCCCGTTGAGGTGGTCACAAAGACCAGGTCTCTTTCAACCCTTTCCCTCTCTCAAACGGTCACCTAGACCGAGTGAGCTTTTCTCCTTAATCAACGGGTTACTTAGACCCCTTACAAGGACCACCACATCCATTTTGTGGGTTTTGGTGATTTGGATAAGAACACTTTTAAAGGTCTAACAAGTTTGCTAAGTGTTGAATAGAAAATTCAGTATGATGAACATACTTGAATAGTGTATAATGATCAGTGAACAAAGGTTCAACACAAGGTTAAATAACCAATGAGATAATGCAAATGGATATAATATGGTCTTTATATTGGTTTGAATAAATGAACAAGACCTGAGAAATCACTATGCATAAATATGATCAGAATAGAGGTTGAAGTGTGAGAGTCGCCTAGAGGGGGGTGGATAGGCGGAAATTGAAATTTACAACTTTAAACACACTACAAGCCGGGGTTAGCGTTAGAACAAATGTCAAGTCCAGGAGAGAGGGGAAAAACAAATCAACCAAGAAGTAAAGCGGATGAACATGGTGATTTGTTTTACCTAGGTTTAGTTCTAAAGAACCTAGTCCCCGTTGAGGTGGTCACAAAGACCGGGTCTCTTCCAACCCTTTCCCTCTCTCAAACGGTCACCTAGACCGAGTGAGATTTCTCCTCAATCAATCTGGGTCACTTAGACCCTCACAAGGACCACCACACACTTGGTGTCTCTTGCTTTGATTACACGTGTCTTGAGAACAAGAATGAGGAAGAAGAAAGCCAACCAAGCAACAAGAGCAACAAATAAACACAAGAACGATCCTCTCACAAGTCCTAAAGACTAGAATTGAATTGGGGACTTTGATCGGATCGAAGGCTTTGATTTGTGTCTTGGAGTGTTGTGTTTTGCTCTTGTATTGAATGGAGTGTGATGAATGCTTGGATGGTTGGAGTGGAGGTGGTTGGGGGGGGTATTTATAGCCCTCAACCACCAATTCAACCGTTGGGGCACGCTGCTGTCGATGGGCGCACCGGACAGTCCGGTGCGCCACCGGACAGTGTCCGATGCGCCAGCCACGTCACCCAACCGTTAGGGTTCTGACGGTTTTGACCGTTGGAGCTTTATCTTCTGGTGGCACCGGACAGTCCGGTGCCGCACCGGACATGCACTGTTCACTGATCGGTGCGTCTTCTGGCGGCTGCTCTGACTTCTGCGCGAACTGTCCGCGCACTGTAGCTTGCACTCGACCGTTGCAGTCGACCGTTGCGCTGGCTAGCCGTTGCCCCGCTGGTGCACCGGACAGTCTGGTGAATTATAGCGGAGCGGCGCTGCTAAAACCCGAAGGTGGCGAGTTCGTATCTGTACGGCCTTGGTGCACCGGACACTGTCCGGTGGCACACCCGACAGTCTGGTGTGCCAGACCAGGGTTCTCTTCGGTATCTTTTGCTCCTTTCTTTTGAACCCTGACTTGATCTTTTATTGGTTTGTGTTGAACCTTCATGCACTTGTAGAATATATAATCTAGAGCAAACTAGTTAGTCCAATTATTTGTGTTGGGCTTTCAACCACCAAAATTATTTATAGGAAAAGGTTAAACCCTATTTCCCTTTTAAAGTGATTAAGAGGTTTGGTCAAGCCAAAGTGAATAAGATATGAGGAATCGTGAATTGGCTTGACTATATTACTATTAGTCCATATATGCTTCTATGAGAATCAAACTAGAGCTTGATTGACCTTTGCATTTATATCCAGAAGACATTTAAGCAGAGTTCACAATATTAAAGAAAATGATTCTCTTAATGGATGCTCAATATGATGTGACTCAAGAATGATTGGATAGGGTGAAGATAGCAAGGAAAGGGTTTCAATAGACTAAGCGAAGGTGAAGGCCAAGCGATGGCTTGTGGACCGAGGTACCAATGGCTAAGGTGAAGAAGAGAGTATTTGCACTAAGTCGATGAACTAATCAGCTATGAAGAGTTATATTGTATTGATGCATCAGTAAGGTGACTTGAAGCCATGATTTGAACTCGTATTTGGTGAAATGGTTCAAGTCACAGGCTTGATTTGTGTTTGCTTCAAAAGGTGAGACAAAGATGTTTGTGATCCTTATGAAGCAACACCATGGAGAAATCACATAGGAGACACCAATGACTCAAGGAGTTTACTTAATTATATTTTATTTAACTTGAGTATAGGAATCATCGTACTATCAAGGGGTCCAAAAAAGGTTGGTGTTTGCCAAATCTCAAGCCTCAAAATTCAAAAGCTATTTCGAAAACCAAAATCCCTTGGACACTCTGTGTATGACTGTTGTTAGGATTGAGAAACAGAGAGTGTTTCTATTGAAAAGCAATTGAGCTTTTTCAGCTGAGTTGAACTTCTTCAGCCGAGTTGAGCTTTTTCAGCTCAATTGAACTTCTTCGGCTGATTTGAGCTTTTTTCAGCTGAGTTGAACTTCTTCAGCTGAGTTAAGCTTTTTCAGCTGAGTTGAACTTCTTCAGCTGAGTAGAGCTTCTTCAGCTGAGTTGAGCTTCTTCAGCTGAGTTGAGTTTTTTTAGCTGAGTTGAGCTTTTACAGTTGAGTTGACCTTCTTCAGTTGAGTTGACTTTTTCAGCTGAGTTGAACTTTCTGAGCTGAGTTGGGCTTTTTTAGCTAAGTTGAACTTAACTTCAATTGGGGTCCAGGACAAGTTCAACCGGGGACCAGGCAGGTTCAACCGGTGTCCAGGACAAGTTCAACCGGTGTTAGGGTCATCTGACCGGTCTGACCTCCTAACTGGCAGACTGACTATCAGTCTGACCACTAGACGGATGAACTGGCCCTAGGGGCGGTTCAACCGGTGTCAGGTCATGTTTATTAGTCTGACCTACAGTCTGCCAGACTGTCAGCATGCCCAGGCGGTTGAAACGGTCCTAGGGGCGGTTCAACCGGTCCTCCACAGCAAAATCAGCCCAACGGCTAGTTTTGAAGCCCCACTTATATATACTCACTCCTACCTCTCTCCCCAGACAAGAACATGACTTGAACTCCATTTCTAACCTGAGAAACACCTCCCACCCTCTCTCTCACACCTATTGCCTCCCACATTTCAAATATTTGGAGAGAAATCTTTGAGTAAGATTGAGAGCTGATGTTTTTGTGCTTCATCTCCAAATCCTTCTTGTTCTTCTTGATTCGAGTTTTGGTACTACATCGAGTTCTTTGTGGATTCATTACTCTTGAAGCTTCTAGCTCCTAGACGACTAGGTGTCTCTTGTGAGTCTCCAAATATTGTGGAAGACCACAAGAAAGTTTGTATTATCCGCTTATTTGAGCAAAAAATAGTGTGGGGGCTTGACATTTATGGTCGGCGAAGGGAGGATTAGGGTTGAAAGAGACTCGACTCTTTGTGGGTGCCTCAACGAGGAAGTAGGGCACCTTTTCTAGTGTGACCGAACCTCAGGATAAATCTTATGTCTCTTGTGTTCTTGTTCATTGTGTTTGTTCGTGTTCTTCGTTCTCTCACTATTCCGTGGAAGAATTATTCATATATTTTTGGTGTGTGGATTTTGAGAAGTGCCCTTTTTAGATCTACTACTTTGAACCTTGTGGATCATCTAGGACATCTCATTAACAAAGATAATTGGGTGAATTTCGAGATCAATTCAATTTTATATCTCATTCTTTAGTTGAGCTCATGCAAACCGGTTGAACCGATTTTGACACCGGTTGAACCGATTTTACCCAGTTCGTTTCTAGTTTTTGTTGGAAAAAATTCTGCTTGCCTATTCACCCCTCCCCCTCTAGGCAACTTTCAATCCTTTTTGAAGCGTTTTCTGAGTACCTGAATTTGTAACTTAGCAAACTAGTCCATAAGGTTGTGATAGTCATCAAGCACCAAAATCAATTAGAGAAAATGGTTAAGGTCATTTCCCTTTCAAAAACCACCAACTAAAACTGCTTATGGAGTTATTTAACTAGTTTTATAAACTTGAGATGGTGAAACAATCAGTTTTGAGGCAAGAGAGTGAAGTAAACCACCATATAAACATCAGAGGGTTATATAGACTTATTCTTATACAGAAATAAAGACAAATTTTGCTAAGGGTGTATTAAACGAGCTCAAACATTAGGGAGTTGTATAGACATCATATATACGTGAAAAGAGTAATTTAGACTTTTCCCAATATAAAAACTGTACCAACACACGACATCTAACTAGTCTCTACTATATTAAAATACCAGTTTCGTCCACAGTGTCTTATGTAAGGTAAATGGAAATTGACACATGTATTTTCTCCTTTCTAGTGCATGATAGGTTCGAGTAGATGCCAGTGCAAGGAATCCTGATTATATTCAAGCAGCATTGGCTGAAACTAGAAGAGTTCTAAATGAGTTTGTCTTGGAATCTCTGAAAGAAGATCAATACTTTGAGGTAGGTACTGCTAAATAATTTTGTGTATACTTGTTTCCTCGCTTCTCACTGCTGGTCCTTGTTGTGTTTGATCTAGCCTTTCCCAACTTGCTATTGCTTTGGGCTAAAAGGGTTCATTGTTGTAATTACTATGTTCTTCACTTTCTACTTTTGTCAAGTATTATGAAAGCAACCTCTTTAAATGTTTCATTTTCAACCTTTTCAAGGTTAAGGAGCCTTTCTATGTCATGTCACTTTTGAAGAGCCCCATGGGTTGATGGTTGGTTTTATGGTCTTCATGATGCCCAAGATGACGGAGAACATAGGAATGTTTGACCTCTTTTACATCACATGGATACAAGCTTCTGGTTGGCATGTTTCACTAAAAGCCTGCAATTAACAGATGACAACTTCTAATAGTAGTGTTGCATTAATTGAATTGTATCTATTGAGCTTTGTGCAACAATTGTCAGTTTCATTTCCCTAAAATAAGCAGGGCATCAAGTTATTAGTTTAAATTGTTGTTGAAAGGGAAATAGGGTCAAATCTTTTCCTATGTTGGGATGAAGAATCTTCATAAGCTTCTAAAGGGAGAGCACATTTTGGGACTAACAAATGTTCATTTTGAGAAAGACAGGGTTTGTAGCGCATGTCAAGCAGGGAAGCAAGTTGATGCTCACCATCCACACAAGAACATCATGACGACCGACATGCCGCTTGAGCTACTCCACGTGGATATGTTCGGCCCGATCGCTTACATAAGCATCGGCGGGAGTAAGTATTGTCTTGTAACTGTGGATGATTATTCTCGCTTCACTTGGGTGTTCTTTTTGCAGGAAAAATCACAAACCCAAGAAACCTTAAAGGGATTCTTGAGACGGGCTCAAAATGAGTTCGACTTAAGGATTAAAAAGATTAGAAGCGACAATGGGACGGAGTTCAAGAACTCTCAAATAGAAGGCTTTCTTGAGGAGGAGGGCATCAAACATGAGTTCTCTTCTCCCTACACACCTCAACAATTGGTGTAGTGGAGAGGAAGAATAGAACTCTACTTGACATGGCGAGGACCATGCTTGATGAGTACAAGACTTCAGACCGATTTTGGGTGGAAGCAATCAACACCGCTTGCTACGCCATCAACCGACTCTACCTTCACCTAATCCTCAAGAAGACATCCTATGAACTCCTCACCGGTAAAAATCCCAATGTTTCATATTTTAGAGTCTTTGGTAGCAAATGTTTTATTCTTGTTAAAAGAGGTAGAAAATCTAAATTTGCTCCTAAGGCTGTAGAAGGTTTTTTACTTGGTTATGACTCAAACACAAAGACATATAGAGTCTTTAACAAGTCCACTGGACTAGTTGAAGTCTCTTGTGACATTGTGTTTGATGAGACTAACGGCTCTCAAGTAGAGCAAGTTGATCTTGATGAGCTAGATGATGAAGAGGCTCCATGCGTCACGCTAAGGAACATGTCCATTGGTGATGTGTGTCCTAAGGAATCCGAAGAGTCTCCACAAGCACAAGGTCAACTGTCATCTTCCATGCAAGCATCTCCACCAACCCAAGATGAGGATCAAGCTCAAGATGATGAAAATGAAGATCAAGAAGAGTCACCTCAAGAGGAGGACAACGATCAAGGGGGAGATGAAGTTGATCAAGACAAGGAAGATGATCAGGGTCCAAGACCGCCTCACCCAAGAGTCCACCAAGCGATACAAAGAGATCACCTCGTGAACTCCATCCTCGGTGATATTCATAAGGGGATAACCACTCGATCTCGTGTCGCTCATTTTTGTGAACATTACTCTTTTGTGTCTTCTATTGAGCCATATAGGGTAGATGATGCACTAAGAGACTCGGATTGGGTGTTGGCAATGCAAGAGGAACTCAACAACTTCACGAGGAATGAGGTATGGCATCTTGTTCCACGTCCTAACCAAAATGTTATAGGAACCAAGTGGGTCTTCCGCAACAAGCAAGATGAGCATGGTGTGGTGACAAGGAACAAAGCCCGCCTTGTGGCCAAGGGATATTCACAAGTCGAAGGTTTGGATTTCGGTGAAACCTATGCACCCGTAGCTAGGCTTGAGTCAATTCGTATATTACTTGCCTATACTACTTACCATGGCTTTAAGCTTTACCAAATGGACGTGAAAAGTGCCTTCCTCAATGGACCAATCAAGGAAGAGGTCTATGTTGAGCAACCTCCCGACTTTGAAGATAGTGAGTACCCTAATCATGTATATAAACTCTCTAAGGCGCTTTATGGGCTCAAGCAAGCCCCAAGAGCATGGTATGAATGCCTAAGAGATTTTCTTATCACTAATGGCTTTAAGGTCGGAAAAGACGATCCTACTCTCTTTACTAAAACTATTGCAAATGATTTGTTTGTATGCCAAATTTACGTTGATGATATCATATTTGGGTCTACTAACAAATCTACTTGTGAAGAGTTTAGTAGGATAATGATTCAAAAATTCGAGATGTCAATGATGGGGGAGTTGAAGTATTTCTTAGGATTTCAAGTGAAGCAACTCCAAGAGGGCACCTTCATCAGCCAAACTAAGTACATTCAAGACATACTCACCAAGTTTGGAATGAAGGATGCCAAGCCCATCAAGACACCCATGGGAACCAATGGGCATCTCGACCTCGACACGGGAGGTAAATCCGTAGATCAAAAGGTATACCGGTCGATGATAGGATCCTTACTCTACTTATGTGCATCTCGACCGGATATTATGCTTTCCGTATGCAAGATTTCAAGCCGATCCTGAGGAAGTCCACCTTAGGGTCGTGAAAAGAATCTTGAGATATTTAGTTCATACACCTAAGTTTAGTCTTTGGTACCCTAAGGGATCCACTTTTGATTTAATAGGTTATTCAGATGTTGATTGGACAGGGTGCAAAATTGATAGAAAGAGCACATCAGGGACTTGTCAGTTCTTGGGAAGATCCCTGGTGTCTTGGGCTTCAAAGAAACAAAATTCAGTAGCTCTTTCTACCGCCGAAGCCGAGTACATTGTCGCAGGCCACTGTTGCGCGCAATTGCTTTGGATGAGGCAAACCCTTAGGGACTATGGTTACAAATTAACCAAAGTCCCTCTCCTATGTGATAATGAGAGTGCAATCCGCATGGCAGATAATCCCGTTGAGCACAGCCGCACTAAGCACATAGCCATTCGATATCACTTTTTGAGGGATCACCAACAAAGGGGGATATCGAGATTGCTTATGTTAGCACCAAAGAACAATTAGCCGATATCTTCACCAAACCACTAGATGAGAAAACTTTTACCAAACTTAGGAATGAGCTAAACATTCTTGATTCTCGGAATTTTAATTGATACTTTGCACACATAGCTTATTTATGTACATTTGATCATATCTCTTTCATTTGCTATGACTAATGTGTGTTCAAGTGCATTTCATGCTAAGTCATAGATTGAAAGGGAAATGGAGTCTTCGACGAAGACAAGGCTTCCACTCCACTCTACCGGTATTATTTATCCTTCGCCGTCACTCCGCACCGCTCTCCACCTTGGTATAATCTTCACTCTTATTACTAGTACCAATGGGGAGAAAGTAAGAGGGCTCTAAAAACTCCGTTTTTGGCGATTAATGCCAAAGGGGGAGAGAGTATTAGCCCAAAGCAAAAGGACTGCACCACCACACCAATTTTCAAAAAATTTCAAACCAAGTTTAAATTGTTAAATGTTTTTCAATTGGTATCTTTGAAATTAATATTCCTCTAAGAAATTCTATCTCAATTGGTATTTATATTTTAAGGAGGAGTTTCTTAAAAATTAGTATCTAAAATATTTGATCTTCTTTCAATTTGTAAAACCCTCTTGAACACTAAGAGGAGAATTTCATTAAGGGGGAGTTCTGTTTAGTCAAAGGAAAAGCATTTGAAACAGGGGAGAAAATTTCAAATCTTAAAAATGCTTCTCGAAATCTTATTCATATACCTTTGACTATTTGCAAAAAGATTTTGAAAAATAATTTCCAAAAACATTTGCAAAAACAAAACAAGTGGTGCAAGCGTGGTCCAAAATATTAAAAGAAAGAAAGCAATCCATGCATATCTTATGAAAGTATTAATTGGTTTAATTCCAAGCAACCTTTGCACTTACCTTATGCAAACTAGTTCAATTATGCACTTATATATTTGCTTTGGTTTGTGTTGGCATCAATCACCAAAAAGGGGGAGATTGAAAGGGAAATAGGGTCAAACCTTTTCCTAAATGATTTTGGTGGTTGAATTGCCCAACACAAATAATTGGACTAACTAGTTTGCTCTAGATTACAAGTTCTACAGGTGCCAAAGGTTTAACACAAACCAATAAAAAGGTCCAAGATAGGGTTCAAAAGAAAGGAGCAAAAGAAACCGAAGAGAACCCTGGTCTGGCGCACCGGACTATCCGGTGTGCCACCGGACAGTGTCCGGTGTACCAGGGTGGATCAACTCGAACTCGCCACCTTCGGGTTTTTGGAAAAGCCCCTCCGCTATAATTCACCGGACTGTCCGGTGTGCCAACGGAGCAACGGCTATAGCGCAACGGTCGACTCCAATGGAAACCTGAAAAGCGGTACAATGTGCGGACAGTTCGCGCAGAAGCAAGAGCAGCACCAGAAGGCGCACCGGACAGTGAACAGGTACCTGTCCGGTGCACCACCGGACTGTCCGGTGGCCCAGGCTGTCAGAGCTCCAACGGTCGAACCCTAACGGTTGGGTGACGTGGTTGGCGCACCAGACTGTTCGGTGCGCCCATCGACAGTAGCCCAACCCCAACGGTTGGTTTGGTGGTTGGGGCTATAAATACCCCCAACCACCACCACTTCAAGGCATCCAAGTTTTCAGCCATTGCATTCAATACAAGAGCTCTAGACTTCACTCCAAGACACAAACAAGAGATCAAATCCTCTCCCAAGTCCAAGATCACTCCAAACAATTAGTAACTAGTGAGAGAGAGATATTTGTGTTCATTTGAGTTCTTGTCGCTTGGATCGCTTTTCTTCTTCCCCATTCTTATTCTCAACACCTTTGTAATCAAAGCAAGAGACACCAAGTTGTGGTGGTCCTTGTGGGGTCTAAGTGACCCAATTGATTGAGGAGAAAAGCTCACTCGGTCTAGGTGACCATTTGAGAGAGGGAAAGGGTTGAAAGAGACCCGGTCTTTGTGACCACCTCAACGGGGAGTAGGTTTGCAAGAACCGAACCTCGGTAAAACAAATCACCGTGTCATCCACTTTCATTTGCTTGTGATTTGTTTTCGCCCTCTCTAACGGACTCGATTTTATTTCTAACGCTAACCCGGTTGATGACACAGTTTTATTTTCTTCTTTTATTTCATCACTAGCCTTTATAACTATATCATACTTGGCATTTAAAGATTCATTTTCATTTTTCAACCTATCACATTTAGCTTTTGACTTTCTAATGATTTGAGTATATTCTTTAAGCAAGTCAGCTAACTCATCATATGAAGGTGAAGCAAATTCTTCATCACTATCACTATCACTATCATCATCAATATTAATATCATTTTGTACCTTTCGTTCACCCCTAGCCATGAGGCATAGGTGAGCAGTGGATGATGGCGATGGTGGTGGTGAAGAGAAGTCCCCGGCGATGGCCGCAACTTTTTCATCATTCTCTTCTTCACTTGAAGAAGACCCACTTGATGATTCGATGTCGGTGAGCCAGTCGCCAACAATATAGGCCTTTCCATTCTTCTTCTTGTGGAATCTCTTTTGCTTCCCATCCTTCCTCTTGAAGAATTTCTTTTCCTTCTTTTCATCATCGCTGTCATCTTCCTTCTTGCCCTTGAACTTGTTCTTCTTGGGCTTGTTGCATTGATGAGCAAGATGACCAAGCTCACCACAGTTGTAGCAGTCCATCTCAGAAATGGGCTTTCTTTTGTTGGAAAAGAACTTCTTCTTTCTTGAATCAAATTTGATGCCTTCTCTATTTAGCTTCTTCAACATCTTGGTGGTCTTCCTTACCATCAAGGCAATGTTTGCATCAAGGTCGTCATCACTTGAGGATTCTTCCTCAACTTGTATTTTTGCTTTTCCTTTTCTTTCATGATTTGCTTTGAGAGCCAAATCCTTTCTTTTGGAAGATGATTCTTCTTTGTCGTTGATGTGCATGTACATTTCATGGGCATTGATCTTTCCCAAAATTTGTGTAGGTGTGGTAACTGAAAGATCCATTTGATGTAGCACAGTGACAATGTGTCCATATTTGTCTATTGGGAGGACACTGAGAATCTTCCTCACAACATCCGGTTGTGAGATTTGAGTAAGCCCCAATCCATTGACTTCCTCTACAAGAATATTAAGTCGTGAGTACATAGCATTTGCATTTTCATTAGTAAGCATTTCAAAGGAATTTAACTTTCGCATGGCTATGTGATATCTTTCCTCACGTTCACTTCTAGTTCCTTCATGTAGAGCACAAATGTCCATCCACAAATCATGAGCATTTTTATGATTCCTTACTCTATTGAACACATCTTTGCAAAGGCCTCTAAAAAGGGTGTTTTTGGCCTTAGCATTCCACTTCTCATAATTGAACTCATCACCTACAAGATTTGTGGGATCTCTAGGTTCGGGGAACCCTTGTGTGGCGGCTTTATAGACACCAATGTCTATAGCCTCTAAGTATGCTTCCATACGAATTTTCCAATAAGGAAAATCGTCACCATCAAAAACGGGAGGAGGTCCATCCCCACCGGACATCGTAACTCTAGCGGTTAAGCTAATCTATGAGCAACAAGGCTCTGATACCAATTGAAAGGATCACAATGCCCAAGAGGGGGGTGAATTGGGCTTTTCTAAAAATCAACACTAATTAAAACCTAAGCAAGAGCTAAACAGGAGCCCAACTTCACCCCAACAACTAGCACTAAGAATATAAAACTAGCAATGTAACAAAGCTAAGATAATACTTCAAATACTTGCTAAACAAATACACAATGTAAAGTGCTTGAATTAAGTGCGGAATATAAAGCAAAGTTTAGAAGACTCCTCCAATTTTTCCCGAGGTATCGAAGAGTCGGCACTCTCCACTAGTCCTCGTTGGAGCACCCGCGCAAGGGTATCGCTCCCCCTTGGTCCTCGCAAGAACCAAGTGCTCACTACGAGATGATCCTTTGCCACTCCGGCGCGGTGGATCCCTCGAGACCGCTTACAAACTTGAGTCGGGTCACCAACAAGATCTTCACGGTGATCACCAAGCTCCCAACGCCACCAAGCCGTCTAGGTGATGCCGATCACCAAGAGTAACAAGTCGTAGACTTTCGCTTGACCAAGAGAAGCCTAATGCAAGTGGTGTGTGCTCTAGGTGGCTCTCACTAGCGCTAATGAGGAACAAGCGCGGATTATGATTCTCTAATCTCCTCACTAGGCTTTTGGTGCTTGCAATGCTCTACCAAGGTGCTGGAATAAATGTGGAGTGCAAGACATTGAATATGGTGGGTGGAGGGGGTATAAATAGCCCTCACCCACCAACTAGCCGTTACAGGCAACTTACTGCGCGATGGCGCACCGGACAGTCCGGTGCGCCACCGGTGCGCCAACGGTGCGCCACCGGTGCGCCAACGGATACTTCCAACGGCTAGTTCTGACAGAGAGCCGTTGGACTCATGGCGCACCGGACAGTGAACAGTCCACTGTCCGGTGCACACCGGACAGTCCGGTGCGGTGTCCGGTGTGCCACTAAAATTCATCTCTGAACGCTGCGCTCTCGGGTTTCTGCGAAGGGAAAAACACTGCCGTGGACCAGCCTGGCCCCACCTGGCAGAGGGTGCACCGGACAGTCCGGTGCACACCGGACAGTCCGGTGCCCCAAAGCCAGAAACTCTAAGTCTTGTTTTTCAGCTGATTTTCAAATCGGTTTTCGCTCTAACTTGTGTGTGAGTTCTAGAGTGACACCTAGCACTGTATATGAGTGTGATTGTGCACCAACACTACACTAGAACTCTCTTGGTCAAACTACTCATCGACAACCCCTCTTTATAGTACGGCTAAAAGAGAATAAAAGACCTAACTAAATCGCGAGTGTCCACATCTCCTTGACACTCGGACTCCGTAGACCTTCACCTTTTGTTCCGTCGTTTTAGCCGTCGCTTCGAGTTCTTATTTCTTGGATTGTTTTCACCGTTGTAGTACTTCTACCTGTCATGCGACCTAACTTACCATTTGTCTCTGCAAAACACACGTTAGTCACATATAATATTACGTTGTCATTAATCACTAAAACCAACCAGGGGCCTAGATGCTTTCAATCTCCCCCTTTTTGGTGATTGATGACAACCCTACAAGTTGTGAGAGAGTAGTTTGTTTTGAAGATTCTGTCAATAGAAAGAATGGTTAGTTATACTCAGTAATCTTTGACAGAAGGAATGTGTACCATAATAATAAGAGTGAGCGCATACACATCATAAGATTCTTGTTCATATAAAAGAGAGAGTAAATTAATGAAACAAGAGCTAGAAGACTGGTGATATGATATAAGGTGAAAACATAATACAACCAGTCAATCATACGCAACGAGAGTATATGACGAGATTGTGAGCCAAAAAACATCAAGCTAGTACAGAGAGTAGCAAGCACATACATTACATCAAAATGACTCTGACTCTCTACTAACTCTCTAACTCCCCCTAGCTCTCACAACTCATATCTCTCCCCCTTTGGCGTCAAACACCAAAAGGGACCTGAACCTAAACATCTGAAGCAGGAGGAGGCGGCGGGGGCGCATCCGGTCGAGGTCGAGGTAGCAGAGCGAACGCCGGCGGAGGGTCAGAGTCAGTCTCGGATCCATGATCTGCGGTAGAAGCTGGAGCTGGTACTGACTCGGACGGAGGCCGCGCTGCAGGAGCTACCGGAACAGAAGCGGTCACAGATACTGCCACAGCGGTAGTGGTAACAGCAGATGCTGGTGGCACTGGCGGCTGCGGACAGATAGAGCTGAGAGCCGGAGAGGTGAACGCCAAAGTGACCGGCCGGAGCGGAGAGGTACCAGCAGGGGGTCCAGACAAGATCGAAGGCACCACTGGAGCGTGAAGCGGAGGAGGCGGAGCAGACTGAACCGGAGGTGCTGAGATACCAGAATGCTGAAGCATGAGGGCCATGAATGCCCTATTCTCTGCCCTATCCTGAATAAGCTGCTGCTGAAGTGCATCCTGCCTGTCCTGCATGTTCTGAAACATTGAGAGCATCCTCTCGGATATACGGGCCTGCTCGGCTGCCAGGTGAGCCTGCTGCTGAGAGAGAGTCTGGAGAATCGAAGCAAGAGCAGGGTCCATAGCCTGAGGAGTAGCAGGGGCAGCACTAGAGCTCCCAGCCTCATGATCATGTGAGCGTGGAGGCATAGGAGGCGGAGGTGGAGGAGGAACCCCAAAATCATCATCATCATCATCATCATCATCAGCTGCTGTACCCTGAGTGTCAAACTGTCGTAGAGCTGCATCCTCGGCCTGAGAGTCAAACACAGAAGCAGAAGCTGGCACTGGAATCTCAGGAGCAGGGCGGTAAGATCCAAACACAAGGCGTGAGGCCTCAAGGGTGCTCTGAAAACGAGGTGGTTGAATCAGCTGCGCAAAGATGTGGCACAAGTAGTGAGCATAAGGTAGCTGCCGACGAGCACGAATCCCATCCAGAACAGTGTCCTCGATCTCACAGATCAGGAAGTCCACAACATCAAACTGTGAGTGGGATACCAGGGCACCAAGGAGCCAAAGCTGAATATGAGTGGTAGCCTCCCTGTATCCCATCCTCGGCAGGAGTGTCCGTCTGATGAGCTCATATAAGTACTTCGCTGCTGTAGTAAAGTCTGCTGGAGAACGTCGCGACCCATCTGAGAAAGGCGGGCGGAACAGAGCCGCGACGTGAGTTGTCCCTGGAGCAACACCGCCGTGAGGGCGACGAGGAGGATCTGAAGTGCCGTAGCAGAGGCTGTGAAGGCGAGTCGTCGACTCAGGGAATCCAAATAGTTGTCGGATCTGACTGGCAGTGATCGTGACATCCTCGCGCTCAAAGCGGAACCTCATCCAATGATGATCCGGGTCAATCCAAACGGAGGCGTAGAAGACGCGGACCCACTCCTCAACATATCTGCCGCTGATAGTCAGAAGGGTCAGGAGGCCAGGCAGATAGGTGAGATGCGCCTCAGACTCAGCACCGGCTGCAAGCAGAAAAGCTGGAAGATCCAAGAGGCGGTGCACTCGCAGCGCTATCTGAGCAGACATCTGAGCCCTGAAGAATGACTCCTGAATCCGTGTGCTGAAAAGAACACCTGCTGCTGGGTCTCTCTGAGCTGGCAGCCAAGACTCCACGGGTACGTACCTGAACCGACGTACCCGTGCTGCAGTAGCACGCTGAAGATCAAACAGACGAGGATCCGAAACCAGAGGACGAACCTCAGTCTCATCACGCTCCCGGAAGCGAGGTGGAGGGACAGGAGGAGCTGAAGCGGGAGCGGGAGCAGGGGTAGCAGTGGAAGCTGACGTAGTGCTGGTAGTGGGTATGGCTGTGGAGGTGGATGGAGCAATAGGAGTGACGGGAGCAGGCAGGGTGGGTGGCGGAGTGGAAGCGGAGGTGTGAATGGAGGAGCGAGGCCGGGAGGTGAGACGACGAGCACGAAATGCAATCTGATCAGATGGAACATGCGGCTGATCTCCAAGTGCGGCCTGCGCAGCGGCTGCTGCAGCTGCTGCCGCTGCACGAGCCTCTCTGTCCGAACGCCGCTTCTTGCGGCCTTCCTGCTGCTCCAAATAGACAGTCTTGCCCTTCACCTGCCTGAAGGGGCGACGAGGGTCCTCGTCATCGCCACCCCCTGACGCCGACGCATTCTTCATGCGCGGCATCCTGAACTAAAGTCTGCAAATGAGATAGAGAGACTAAGCACAGAGCAAAAGTGACCGATAGATTTTAGCAAAGAAAGAGATGTCTACCTGGAAGGCTCACACGAGAGGTGACGATCCAGGCAGGACGAGAGACAGCACACGGTCAAGCAAGGTCACTGAAATGACAGAAGAGGTGAGCACGTATTAGTCACATAGTCATAAGCATATGAAATGTGAATAAATACATACACAGAGAGATATGGCACGAGACGGGACGATCAAGAAGTCAAATGACGTGAAAACGACGTTTGACAGACAAATAGTGACATAGGATGATTGGAATTCGAATTGAGGCACGAAATGATATGGGATTGAGCCGATACTTCACGAATAGGTTTATATAGGTCAATATGAGTGAAGTGTGTGCTTGGTTTGAATTTAGGCGAAGAAATAGGGATTTGGGCACTCGGCTCGGAAACGATCGCGCAAAACGGGAATTTTGGTAAAATTTAAGCCTGGGATCTCGGATTGGCGTGAAATTTGGCAAGGAGGTTACTGGAAGTGTTGTGAAGGTGCCTGAAAAATTTGGGTTCAATTGGAGCAAGTTTGGCTGGTTTGGGCATTTCACCGAACACGTGAAGGGCGAGGAATTAGGGTTTTAGGGAAAAGCGTATTTGGGGTGGAAAAACCCTCCCGAAGGAGCCAAAGACCTGCAGGGATATGTAATAGGGACCAAGGAACACATTTCACCAATTGGATGCATGGGATTTCACAGAAATTTGAAATTGGTACACAGGGGTGGTGCACAGCCTCACTGTCAGAGAAAAGAGAGATAGAGATGACAGAGGGAGAGAAGCTGACCGAGAGAGAGGGAGAGGACGAGCCCAAGCCGCAGGAGATCACCGGAGCACGGCCGGAGATGGTGGCCGCCGGTGGAGATCGCCGGTGGGGGGGAAATCGCCAGAGACAGAGAGACGCGGGCGGCTGGGAAATAAAACAGTGCCTCTGGCTCGGTCGGGCTGGAGGCCTTTTTTTAAAACACGATATGGGCGCACCAGACAGTCTACAGTGCCTGTCCGGTGCACACCGGACAGCGCACAGGGAAAAAGGATTTTTGCGCGCGGCTGCCGGTGCACCGGACATTGCACAGTGCAGTGTCCGGTGCACACCGGACTGTCCGGTGAGCCCAGACAGAGGGGAGTTTGGAAAATTTTGAATTTTTCTATCTAACTCCCAACCAAACCAAATCCCAACTTATAATCACACAAAATAACACTTGTTGGGACAGGTATTGGTACCCTCATATACTTTTTAAAATATTTTGCCATAGGCTAGATAATTTTAGAGAAAATAGGCAAATGGTGAAATTTGCATTTTGGTTTGCACTCGGGGTTTTCAAGAGTGATTTGAGTTTTGAATACTCCCCCTAAGTGCAGTACCTCATGCATATTTCAAGAACCAATAATTGCATGAAAAGTAAGAATTTAAGTGCTAAAAGCTTAAAAATTAAGACTTGTCAGGTTTGACCCGAGTTAAGCTTTTTCACTCGCTTTGTTGGCGGTTATCTCAACTAGGTTAGACAAGTCCTAGATGCAATACAAAGAATTTAAACATGCAATGCAAGCTTGACAAAACCATTTGACATTTCACATAAAATTTCTGAGATCAAGAATATTTAGTTCATTCCTCAACATGCAAAAGCGGGTCTTATCAAGTGGCTTAGTGAAAATATCCGCTAATTGATCTTCCGACCTCACTCCTTCTAAAATGATATCTCCTTTAGCAACATGATCTCTAAGGAAGTGATGACGGATATCAATGTGCTTGGTGCGAGAGTGTTGTACAGGATTATTAGCAATTTTAACAGCACTCTCATTATCACACAACAAAGGTACTTTTTCTAGAACTACGCCATAGTCTAGAAGAGTTTGTTTCATATATAAAATCTGTGTGCAACAAGCACCTGCGGCAATGTATTCCGCTTCGGTAGTTGACAAGGCAACACTATTTTGCTTTTTGGATGTCCATGAAACTAGTGATCTACCAAGCAGATGGCATCCCCCAGAAGTACTTTTCCTATCAATTTTGCAACCGGCATAATCCGAATCGGAATAGCCAATTAAATCAAAAGTAGCTCCTTTGGGATACCATAGACCAACGCTTGTGGTGTGCTTGAGATACCTAAGAATTCTCTTAACAGCGCGAAGATGAGCTTTCTTAGGATTAGATTGAAATCTAGCACACATGCAGACACTAAACATAATATCGGGCCTAGATGCGGTAAGGTATAATAAACTACCAATCATAGAACGGTAGAGAGTTTGATTAACCGGGTTACCTCCCTCATCTAAGTCGAGATGTCCATTTGTAGGCATGGGGGTCTTGATTGGTTTGCACTTCTCCATGTTGAATCTTTTCAACAAGTCTTTGGTATACTTCTCTTGTGAGAGAAAGTTACCATCTTTCATTTGCTTGACTTGAAAGCCGAGGAAGTATGTTAGCTCACCAATCATTGACATCTCGAACTCCTTCGACATCAACTCACCAAATTCCTTGCAATGATAGTCATTTGTCGAGCCAAAGATTATATCATCAACATATACTTGACAAATGAAAATATCACCGTTATGTTTCTTTGTGAAGAGAGTTGTGTCGACGGTCCCGATTTTGAAGCCCTTTTCGATGAGGAAGTCGCGAAGACGCTCATACCAAGCCCTTGGAGCTTGCTTTAGCCCATATAGCGCCTTGGACAACCTGTAAGCATGGTTAGGATATCTAGGGTCTTCAAATCCAGGCGGTTGCTCAACATATACAAGTTCATTTATGAAGCCATTTAAAAATGCACTTTTTACATCCATTTGATAAAGTTTTATATCATAACATGATGCATATGCAAGTAGGATACGGATGGCTTCCAGTCGAGCAACCGGGGCAAAGGTCTCTCCAAAATCTAAGCCTTCAACTTGAGAGAATCCCTTTGCGACAAGTCTTGCCTTGTTTCTTACAATCACACCTTGATCATCTTGTTTGTTTCTGAACACCCACTTTGTTCCAATGATTCTTGCATCTTGTGGGGGCTTCTCCAGGGTCCAAACTTCGTTACGGGTGAAGTTGTTAAGTTCTTCATGCATGGCATTCACCCAGTCCGGATCCTGTAGCGCCTCATCTATACAAGTAGGCTCAACACAAGAAACAAAAGAGTGATATTCAATAAAATTAGCATGTCTATGTGATCGAGTAATAACCCCTTGTGAAGGACTCCCGATGATTTGGTTTTGAGGATGAGCTTGAAGTAGTGATGAGTTTCTCCTGTCAACCACTTGGGAAGAAGATCCTGGAGCATCAACATCTTCGGCTTGTACCCTTGCTTGTTCATGAGAGACAAATGTATCTTCATTTGCATTCCTCTCATCTTTTTCATCATCTTGTGGTACATTTGATGAAGAAGGCCTGTCAATGATTTGCACCTCTTCTTCATCTTCTTTTGGTTTGATAGCTCCAATAGGCATGTTCTTCATTGCTTCCCTAAGTGGCTCATCACCTACATCATCAAGATTTTCAAGTGCTCCTTGGGAGCCATTAGTCTCATCAAATTCCACATCATATGTTTCTTCTACCACGCCAGTGGCATGATTGAATACTCGATATGCTTTGGACTTTAATGAATAACCCAAAAGAAAACCAATATCACAACGTCTTTGAAACTTCCCTAGGTGATGGCGTTTCTTGTAGATGTAGCATTTGCACCCAAATACCCGGAAGAAAGAGACGTCTGGCTTTTTCCCATTTAGCAGTTCATAAGGAGTCTTCGCAAGTAGCCGGTGAGGAAATAGCCTGTTTGATGCATAACAAGCAGTGTTGACAGCTTCGGCCCAAAACCTCTCCGGTGTGTTATACTCATCAATCATTGTTCTTGCAAGGGTGATCAAGGTCCTATTTTTCCTTTCAACAACTCCATTTTGTTGAGGTGTATATGTGGCAGATACTTCATGCTTGATCCCAATTTCATCACAGTACTCATGAATGTTGGTGTTGTCAAATTCTTTGCCATTGTCACTTCTAATCTTCTTAATCTTGCAATCAAATTCATTTTGTGCTTTCTTGGCAAACTTCTTGAATATAGATGCAACTTCAGATTTGTCATGGAGAAAGAACACCCAAGTGTATCTTAAGAAGTCATCAACAATCACTAGACAGTAGAGGTTGCCACCGGCACTGACATAATTTGTAGGTCCAAATAAATCCATGTGAAGTAGTTCCAGTGGCCTTGATGTTGACATGAAAGCTTTAGTAGGATGTGTATTAGCAACTTGCTTTCCAGCTTGACATGCACTGCATGGCTTGTCTTTTTCAAACACCACATCCTTTAAACCTCTAACCATATCTTTCTTTAATACCTTCTTGAGTGTGCTCATCCCAACATGTGCAAGCCTCCTATGCCAAAGCCATCCAAGAGAAGCTTTGGTGAAGAGGCAAGTTCTTAAGTCTGCATCTTCTGAAGTGAAATCCACTAAGTAGAGGTTGTTGTATCTGAATCCCTTGAATACCATTGATTCATCATCCATTTTTGTTACAATAACCTCTGATGGAGTGAATAAGCATTGAAGTCCAAGATCACAGAGTTGTCCCACTGATAATAAATTGAAGCTCAAAGGTGCAACTAAGAGAACATTTGATATTAATAAATCATTTGAGATTGCCACCTTGCCAAGTCCTTGCACTTTTCCTTTTGAGTTGTCTCCAAATGTGATTTTATCTTGACCATCAACATTCTCATCTAGTGAGGTGAACATCCGTGGGTTGCCTGTCATATGTTGTGTGCATCCACTGTCAATGACCCAATGGCTCCCACCGGTCTTGTAGTTCACCTACATTCACAGACAATTCAAGCTTGAGTTTTGAGGGCCCTATATTGCATAGGACCAGTGACTCTCTCAATTAAGGACTTTGCCACCCAGATTTGTCTAGGTCTACTCTTATTTGGTGGACCTAGGAATGTAACCTTAATCTTTCCATTTGCAACCTTTCTTAGAACATAGTGAGCATTGAAAGCAAATGGTCGTGAGTGCTTAGGCAAGGGAGTTGGTGGTTTAGCTTTGCAGTTGTGGGCAAAATGACCTTCATTTCCACACTCAAAGCATTTGATAGGCTTGTGAGTCTGCTTTGGCTTGTATTGAGTGATAGCTTTCTTTTGCACAAAAGCATTGTATCCAATACCACTCTTGTTATTTTTCATAACAGTGTTCATAAGCAGCTCATTTTGGAGGTATTGACCCTTGTTGAACTTTTGCACACTTGTTGCAAGATGTTCATTTTCACTTTTTAGTTTCTTGACCTCATTCTTAAGCCTTTGATTATCCACTGCCAACTCATTGTTGAAATCATTGTTCTCAATAGCAACTTTTCCTCTAGTAGTTGCATCAGTCAAGTAATTCTTCAATTTTTGGTTGTCTAAAGTCAGGACTTCAACTTTTTCAGTCAATTCAGCATGTAGACTAGTTTGCTCTTCTTGAATCAAATCATCACATGAGGTTGCTACATCAAGCTTAACAACAGGGTTAAAAGCCTCATGTGTTTTGCAAGATAAAAGTTCATTTTCAACAAGAAGATTGTCATGATCAAATTTAATTTGAGTATAGTCTTCCTTGATCTTTACTAGTCTATTTTGCAACTCCCTATTAGCTTCATTTAATTTGTCATATTTTTCCTTAGCATCTTTTAGGGAGTTTGTGAGCTCATTTACGGTTGATGACACAGTTTTATTTTCTTCTTTTATTTCATCACTAGCCTTTATAACTATATCATACTTGGCATTTAAAGATTCATTTTCATTTTTCAACCTATCACATTTAGCTTTTGACTTTCTAATGATTTGAGTATATTCTTTAAGCAAGTCAGCTAACTCATCATATGAAGGTGAAGCAAATTCTTCATCACTATCACTATCACTATCATCATCAATATTAATATCATTTTGTACCTTTCGTTCACCCCTAGCCATGAGGCATAGGTGAGCAGTGGATGATGGCGATGGTGGTGGTGAAGAGAAGTCCCCGGCGATGGCCGCAACTTTTTCATCATTCTCTTCTTCACTTGAAGAAGACCCACTTGATGATTCGATGTCGGTGAGCCAGTCGCCAACAATATAGGCCTTTCCATTCTTCTTCTTGTGGAATCTCTTTTGCTTCCCATCCTTCCTCTTGAAGAATTTCTTTTCCTTCTTTTCATCATCGCTGTCATCTTCCTTCTTGCCCTTGAACTTGTTCTTCTTGGGCTTGTTGCATTGATGAGCAAGATGACCAAGCTCACCACAGTTGTAGCAGTCCATCTCAGAAATGGGCTTTCTTTTGTTGGAAAAGAACTTCTTCTTTCTTGAATCAAATTTGATGCCTTCTCTATTTAGCTTCTTCAACATCTTGGTGGTCTTCCTTACCATCAAGGCAATGTTTGCATCAAGGTCGTCATCACTTGAGGATTCTTCCTCAACTTGTATTTTTGCTTTTCCTTTTCTTTCATGATTTGCTTTGAGAGCCAAATCCTTTCTTTTGGAAGATGATTCTTCTTTGTCGTTGATGTGCATGTACATTTCATGGGCATTGATCTTTCCCAAAATTTGTGTAGGTGTGGTAACTGAAAGATCCATTTGATGTAGCACAGTGACAATGTGTCCATATTTGTCTATTGGGAGGACACTGAGAATCTTCCTCACAACATCCGGTTGTGAGATTTGAGTAAGCCCCAATCCATTGACTTCCTCTACAAGAATATTAAGTCATGAGTACATAGCATTTGCATTTTCATTAGTAAGCATTTCAAAGGAATTTAACTTTCGCATGGCTATGTGATATCTTTCCTCACGTTCACTTCTAGTTCCTTCATGTAGAGCACAAATGTCCATCCACAAATCATGAGCATTTTTATGATTCCTTACTCTATTGAACACATCTTTGCAAAGGCCTCTAAAAAGGGTGTTTTTGGCCTTAGCATTCCACTTCTCATAATTGAACTCATCACCTACAAGATTTGTGGGATCTCTAGGTTCGGGGAACCCTTGTGTGGCGGATTTATAGACACCAATGTCTATAGCCTCTAAGTATGCTTCCATACGAATTTTCCAATAAGGAAAATCGTCACCATCAAAAACGGGAGGAGGTCCATCCCCACCGGACATCGTAACTCTAGCGGTTAAGCTAATCTATGAGCAACAAGGCTCTGATACCAATTGAAAGGATCACGATGCCCAAGAGGGGGGTGAATTGGGCTTTTCTAAAAATCAACACTAATTAAAACCTAAGCAAGAGCTAAACAGGAGCCCAACTTCACCCCAACAACTAGCACTAAGAATATAAAACTAGCAATGTAACAAAGCTAAGATAATACTTCAAATACTTGCTAAACAAATACACAATGTAAAGTGCTTGAATTAAGTGCGGAATATAAAGCAAAGTTTAGAAGACTCCTCCAATTTTTCCCGAGGTATCGAAGAGTCGGCACTCTCCACTAGTCCTCGTTGGAGCACCCGCGCAAGGGTATCGCTCCCCCTTGGTCCTCGCAAGAACCAAGTGCTCACTACGAGATGATCCTTTGCCACTCCGGCGCGGTGGATCCCTCGAGACCGCTTACAAACTTGAGTCGGGTCACCAACAAGATCTTCACGGTGATCACCAAGCTCCCAACGCCACCAAGCCGTCTAGGTGATGCCGATCACCAAGAGTAACAAGTCGTAGACTTTCGCTTGACCAAGAGAAGCCTAATGCAAGTGGTGTGTGCTCTAGGTGGCTCTCACTAGCGCTAATGAGGAACAAGCGCGGATTATGATTCTCTAATCTCCTCACTAGGCTTTTGGTGCTTGCAATGCTCTACCAAGGTGCTGGAATAAATGTGGAGTGCAAGACATTGAATATGGTGGGTGGAGGGGGTATAAATAGCCCTCACCCACCAACTAGCCGTTACAGGCAACTTACTGCGCAATGGCGCACCGGACAGTCCGGTGCGCCACCGGTGCGCCACCAGTGCGCCAACGGATACTTCCAACGGCTAGTTCTGACAGAGAGCCGTTGGACTCATGGCGCACCGGACAGTGAACAGTCCACTGTCCGGTGCACACCGGACAGTCCGGTGCGGTGTCCGGTGTGCCACTAAAATTCATCTCTGAACGCTGCGCTCTCGGGTTTCTGCGAAGGGAAAAACACTACCGTGGACCAGCCTGGCCCCACCTGGCAGAGGGTGCACCGGACAGTCCGGTGCCCCAAAGCCAGAAACTCTAAGTCTTGTTTTTCAGCTGATTTTCAAATCGGTTTTCGCTCTAACTTGTGTGTGAGTTCTAGAGTGACACCTAGCACTGTATATGAGTGTGATTGTGCACCAACACTACACTAGAACTCTCTTGGTCAAACTACTCATCGATAACCCCTCTTTATAGTACGGCTAAAAGAGAATAAAAGACCTAACTAAATCGCGAGTGTCCACATCTCCTTGACACTCGGACTCCGTAGACCTTCACCTTTTGTTCCGTCGTTTTAGCCGTCGCTTCGAGTTCTTATTTCTTGGATTGTTTTCACCGTTGTAGTACTTCTACCTGTCATGCGACCTAACTTACCATTTGTCTCTGCAAAACACACGTTAGTCACATATAATATTATGTTGTCATTAATCACTAAAACCAACCAGGGGCCTAGATGCTTTCAGATGGTTCTAAGAAAGCCTATAAATAGATGAAAGCTCCTTAGTACAATAAGAAAGAAAAATAGCGCTATTGGTTAGAAGGGGCGAGTTTTGTTGTCTATGTGTTGGTTAGAGTTCGATTCCTATAAAGTGTCCCTTTTTGGCCATTTTTATCGGCGATGGTAGCAAAACCATGAGAATGGAAAAGAGAGTGAATGAGAATGGCAGTGGAGAGAGGAAGAGGAATGGGATCAGCAGTGGGCGCACGAGAGAGGACGATGAATGAGAACGACAATGGGCGCGAGAGAGAAGACGAGGAATGGGAACGGCAGTGGGCACGAGAGAGAGGACGGGGAATGGAAATAAAAAGGGAGAACGTGGAATGACTGAACAGGTGGAATGATAGAACTAGGAATGATAGACGGTTACTCTTGTAGCATTAATAAGTAGTAGAGATGTAATCGAGCAACAGCAAATCCAAGATTTTGGGATTGTGGAGCATGTTGATGATGAGGACAAATCTAATCTATGGCAGTAGCTCCATGGATCCCAGTGAACACCTGGCGCCATCCCATGTCCACGACGGCAAGGGGCGGCAGCACACTGCACACCCAGACCAAGTGGAGAGATCAATCTTTTCACCGACGGATACGAAGCGTTATTTTTATCGGCATATGATGGCAGTGTCCTTTCACTAGACAGAATGAATCGAAATGCCAGAGCTCCTGTTGCGTCGACTATAGGTACAACAACAAATCACGAATCACCCACAAAAAAAACTGCACACATATTACACAAACAGGAAAAAAGGCACCACCACGCTAGGTGCCCTTCTTCCATGGCTGGATGACTGCGACGACAATGACCACGACTATCACCAGCAGTATGATGATGGCGTAGCACATCCACTTCCTCGAATTCCTCTGCAGTTTCTTCGCGTTCTGGAGCGCGCTCACACCTTGCTGTATGTGGTTGGTGGCGTTCGAGACCTTGAAACAGAGGATGGGATGATTCCATCAAGCTTGCTATTACAAAACAAAGAAAAAAAACGATGCTTATCCTATACACAACAGGTTCAATGCAGAAGTAGAGAATGCTTACATGGGTCTCGATGTTGTTGATCATGTCTCCTTGCGCCTCAACAAGAACTGCCATGTCCATGAATATCTAAAACACACAAAAAACAAGGGAATGGTATAAAGAGGCATGTATCTGAGACTCAACAAGGAAATGCTCCCATAGACGACCAACTTGCTGAAAGGTACATGTGTTTTTTTTGTGTGTATTCTTTAAGTGTTCCAAATTAATCCCAGCAGCCAGCTCCAACAGTTGACCGCCCACCCCATCCCAGACCACACATAATCACATGAGCTGGAGACACAGCAACTACACCAATTAGTCTTATTTATTTAGATTACCCAGACCACACATAATCACATGAGCTGGAGACGCAGCAACTACACCAATTAGTGTTATTTATTTAGATTCTTCTGTTGGAAATTAGACGGCATACTGAGGGGAAATGTGTTCATTGAATGGCCATAGTTTTTGTAACATACTATATGATTACATAGAAGATCTTATACCAAAAAGAAGAAGAGAAAATAAGAAGGCATCACCTGTTGCAACTCCAGAAGCTTCCTCTCTAGATCCCTTACAGCATCATGTCGCTCCTGTATTTCAGCAACAGTGTCTAGTATCTGCAAATGTCAAAAAGGTAACGTATTTATAACAAATCAATGTTGTAAACAGACATAGCTAGACCTGATGCCTGAAACCAATATACCTCATGACTAGTAATGACCTATGTAACTATGGTAGACCACATACCTGGCCTCTTCCCTGATGTTGGATAGCATCTTTGAATATTTGCTCACTTTTTCCGGTCTCTATCAAGTCATCAATTGTCTGCAGGGTTAGACGCAACCACATGAGAAATTGTGAAGTCGACCATAAATCAAAGTTCACTGGAAAACACCAGCACAATGACATGTACAAACATAACCACAGGTGAAAAATATGGTGGTTCACAGGTGCAATACTCACCTCTTCATCAGGACGATTACCAGTTACAGTAAAAACCCTTCTTTCAACAACCTCCCGATACTCTTGCCTGATTGCTTCTCTCAAGGTCTGCACCAGATAATATAATAGGATAACTTACATGATAAAAACAATATATTTAATTTTCTCCACAGATTTGTTGGCAATCGGCAGGTATTCCATTATTTACATAACTTGAAGCCCTTCTACAATCATACTATCAGCTAACTACTACTGAGATTCGAGCCTGCAGCTGGCCATATGTTTATATATTTTTTAGTTGAGTAAAACATGCAATCATCAATGAAGCCCTGCTTATAATGAGTCAGGCTTGCAGAATTCTTATGATTGGATGTCTCTTAAGCATGGAAAAGTAGAACTCTTCCTTTCTGCTACTTTAGAAACCATATTCAAATCTTCCTAGGAACAATTAAATTTGTACAAGTTTGTGTTATAAGATCATCCTATGTGAATAGGATCTTATAATATCACAAAACAGCATAAGCATCGCATGCATGGAAAAACAGGAATTTTCCGCTAAAGGAACACAGTACCTGAAAGTCATCCATCCGCTCCTTCAATTTCTTTTTCACTGCTCTGTGAAAATTGGAAAACATATTGATTAAAAAATTCATGAAAGCAAGCAGCATAACTAAAGGCTCTGAGAAGAAATGCAAATTTACCCAGTAGTTTGCTCTCTTGATCGGTCCACGGCAGAACCTTTTCCACATCCAGGTTTTTGCCTATTTGATAAGTTCTGTACCATAATGGTAGCGAACAATTCAAGGTTAATTGTTGATAGCAGCGCACAAGTCAGCTCGATTTAAACAATTATAGATACCTATTTCATAAGTTCTCAGGAATTGTTGTTTGGTTGCATTGCAGTGAATTTAGCAATGTTTCAGAACAATGACACATAACAAAGTAAGGTAATACAGCTCTCAATTTCATCTAGTATTACTATCTGAAGTATGATTGGCCAAGTTATGACGCATTTATATGATTTCAACAGTAAGCATGGACCAATTTGATTTGTATAGATATTGCTAGGACAAATACTGATAACTATCAGGGTCAAGCAAGAGCATACGTCTTTTTCCAATTCATCAACTTTTGTCTTCGCCTGACGAGCAATTTTCCCCACTTCATCAATATCTTTCTCCATCCGCTGCTTAATTGCTGTGAAAAAAGAATTATTGCGTCTAACGTTAAGCATAGAGGTATTTCCAAAAGAGTGCATATATATTTCAGACGAAGGTTAAATCTTCTAGAATAAACAACTACTGACCTTTCATGGAACTTGCTTTTGTAACTGCTTTGGATTCCTCATTTGCAGTCTACAAACAAAAGTTAGCTTTCTGATTTTAATGCACATGCCAAACATAGATTAATAAGGAAAATGGTAATCAAAAACAAAATTCCGCTGTGAATACTGAAATCCAGGTCGCCGTCATAAAATAAGGAAAATAACAAAGAACCAATGGCGCAATGAATATACCTGTAGCTTATTCAATAGATTTGTCAGCTTTGCAATTAAACTCTCAATTGTATCGACCTGTTATATCGCAAAGCATTATGTCATTAACCAGAAGGGAAACTGTTGGAGTTGGACGAACGGTATTAATGTAATCCATTCGATGCAAACAGCACCTTCTTCAAGAAATCTTTTAAGTTGTCTGAAGCATCAGCTTGATGCATTCCCATTTCAATGTCTGCATCTCTTGAGGAGTCCCGCCGGGGGAGCTCAAAGGAATCCTGTGAAATAGGAATGCACACATAATGTGTCACACATGTACTGCAATGCAATCGTAGAGGAATGTTAAATTATGTAATTTATATATTTATATGCCCAATATGAAAAGTCGCGCTCTACGTGTACCAACTTAAAACAACAGAATTTTGACACACATAGGAAATATTAGCATTCCATTCCCAGTAGGTAAGATAGAACTCCAGCTTTAATCTTTCACATCCTTTCCATTGCAAGAGTGTATTTCACAAAGACTAACAATGCGCCATGAAAAAAAGTTCTAGCCAAGTGGATGTGGAAACAGCAAGCTTTAAAACACATCAAACTCCAGTGAATGCAAAGGCTACAGACTACAACCCGAACGGCAGCACTTAGGGGGTCTTTGAATGCACTATAACTAATAGTTAGTTGACTAAAAATTGTTAATGGAATTAGCTAGCTAACAAATAGCTATCTAACTATTAATTAATTTATCAAAAATAGCTAATAGCTGAACTATTAGCTAGGCTGTTTGGATGTCTCAAATCTCAACTAATTTTAGCCACTAACTAAGCTCTGGTGCATTCAAACATGCCTTCAAATACAGCGACTAGTGATCATTGCCACTGTTTGCTCTCCACCGGCAATTAATGTAGTTGTGCATTGAGATAGATGGTTGCAGCAGGACAGGGAGGGGAGGGAGAGAGAGAACATCTCCACCCCGACACAACCCAAGGAGGCAGAAAACAAGCAGCCAGAGGCTGAGCTACGCCCATTTTGCTTCCGACGCAATCCAGCTGCTCCCGAACCAAACCCACGCAGATCTAAGGCGACCACCCGTTCAAGCGGCCACCCTACCGCACGTAGCCGAGAAACCCGGGGCCCGGTTCCTTCCAGCGCCCGCTCCGCATTCCGCCGAAGCGCGGCTCACGCAATCCCTTCCCCCGCCGATCGCCCCACCGCCGCTACCTCCGATCACGCGAACCAAGCCCTGGCTAGTCCCGCGGCGGCCGTGGGGGAGGAGCGGGCAGCGCCGGCCTGCCTGCCCGTCCCAGATCTCGAGCTCGCGCGCCGGATCCCGGCGAGCGGCCGAGTCTTCCTGCAGGAGGGGAGAGGGTGTAGGGAGGGAGAGAGGCGCTTACCGTGAGGAGGTTGTTCATGGCTGGCGGCGACTCAGCGAGGAGAGAGAGAGACAGGGACAGGCGAGCGGAGGCCGGGAGACGGAAGGTGTGGCCGTTGCGCCGCGGCGGAGAGGATGCTTTTAAAGCTGAGACCTGAGAGAGAGAGAGAGAGGTGGAGTAGGCAGAGGGGGTTAACGCCGCGGGTGCTGAGGCTGGCAAGCGGGCCACACCCGGGCACTCAGCGAGGCAAAGGGGAACAGGTATCCAGCCACTGGAGAAGACCAGCGGTGCAAGCGGGGACGGGCTTCACTGCGTCATGTAGCCGTAGCAGATTGTCAACTCCTCTTCCTGTGCGTCATGTAGCCGTAGCAGATTTTCAACTCCTCTTCCTGGCTGGCTGCTGGCTGCTCTCTGGTGTGCGCTGGAACACCGCTCCAGGTCAGGTCGACTGCCACTACCAACGGAGACAAAACAAACAAACAAACAAACAGCTGCGACGTAGGGCCCACGCGCTCGAGTCTGCGGCCTGCGGGTGGCGCGCGGGGCCCACCTGTCCGTCTCCTCGCGACGCAGGTAGCCCACGGATGACGCAACGAACGGGAGGAGGCAGCTTGCTGGAGCCTGGAGGTGGCCACGGGCCACGGCGGCGGCACGGCCGGTGGCGGTTGGTGCGGTGGGGCCCCGCCGGGGCGAGCTGGAGGACAGCGCGCAAGTATGTATAATTTTCCTGCATACTAATCCAAAACAAGCATCCAATCATATTATTGTCTTTTGTCGTATAATAAATAACCTAATCATAGTGGCATCCCATATTCGGGCGCTGCGTTTACTAGTCTTAGATGCACAACAATATACTATTTTTTTAAAAAAAATGCACAACAATATATGCTACTATTGTTTGCAATTGTTTTCCCACCACAAATCTCCCAGAAAACATCTCGACGGTGGTAAAAAGCCACATAGGCTGAAAGGCCTTGAGAATTATTGGTGTTCGACGAAGCCCAGTGTGCGGAACGCGCCCATGAGCCCACTCGGCTACCGCCAGAAAAGCCATTTCAGATAAAGCCCACGGCCCGCCGAAACTCCGACCCGCCCGGCCGACACGGCAGGTCGCTCGCCACGCGGCGCTCCACCGTCGGCAAACGTCCCCCACCGACGCACGTCACCTTCCGCCGGCCTTCTCCTCCTTTCCCACCCGCCTCTTCTCCATCTCCACTCCGGTCTTTACTGTAGTATAAAGGAAGGGTAGGCTGGCTGGATGTCCTCCCATCCACTGCGGCACGCGTCCCGCCTCTGGTTTGCTTGCCTCCCAGATCTTGCCAACTAATTGGAGGCAGCCGAGCTGATCTCCCATCCCGCAACGCGCCGTCTCGACGGCGGATCGTTTTCTTCTGCTTCTACTGCGTGATCTTTGGGCAAGAAGATAAGACACGTCCAAGCGTCGCCACAGTCAAGGTGAGAAGAAAAGCTCCCCCTCTCCTGCAGTCCTGTTACTCCAGTTGGTTCGCCGCAGTGCAGTGTTTGTCTTTGCTCGGTAACGTGCGTGCTCCATTCATCCATGGCGCAGCAAACCCATTCGGTATCGGTAGTGACCGAATTTTGTAACTGCGTCATGCAGGGCGGCTTGGTTGCAGTCAAGATGGGGAAGGACAGAGAATCTGCCAAGCTGAAGGAGGAGAAGGGGTCCAAGGATGAGATCCATATGAAGGTCAAGAGCAAGGGCGAGCCGTCCGGCGAGGAAGACGGCAAGGAGGAGGTCGAGGTAGAGATTGAGGCCAAGTTTGTTGAGAAGGAAGAGGTCACAGGCTCGGGTGACGGTGCGGGAGGAAAGGGTACCAAGAAGAAGGATACAAAGGAGAAAGACAAGAAAAAGAAGGAAGGTGGTGACGATTCAGGGAAGGCAGAGGAAGACAATAAGGGTAAAGCGAAGGATTCGGAGGGCAAGGGCCAAGTGAAGAAGGAAAAGAAGGATGGTGCTGGGGACGACGGAGGCGAGGAGAAGGGCAAAGAAAAGAAAGATAAGAAGGACAAGGGTGAGAAGAATGACAAGGAGAAGAAAGAGAAGAAGAAAGACAAGGGCGCCAAGGAGAAGACGACCGATCCCGTGAAGCTCAGAGCAAAGCTGGAGAAGGTGGACACCAAACTGCAAGACCTACATGCCAAGAGAGAAGATATCCTGAGGCAGCTGAAAGAGCTGGATCTGGAAGGAGGCGGCAAGGGGAAGGCCAACGAAGAGAAGCCTGCGCATGTACAGACTCTGGAACAGGGTGGAGAGAGCGTGGTCAAGGAACAGAGTCATGTCGCCGCAGCCTGATCCGGTTACACATGCACATGCATCACACACACTGTAAATGAAGGAACATACATCAGCTGAGTTGTGAAAAATGGTACGCGTGCAGTGTCAGGATCTCCGTCTCTCACTATCCAGTGAGAAGAACGGAACATATAGGTATAGCTGCTGAGTGGAGTGCGTCCTTCTCCTGATACGTGATACTGTAATACTTGGCTGGCTTTTGTGAATAAAAGGTGTGTGCCTGCTATTGTCATATGAACATAGTCTCTGCAAGTATGTTCAGTGTTCTTATGGTCGCTCCCCAACCGCCATGATAGCAGGGAGACAAACTGATGGTGAGCTTACAAATTAACCACGCACGTGCTGATATTCAAAAGCGTGTATGCACAAATGTAACCACATTCGTCGTGTCTATATATACGGACATACTCTCTAAACACGTGTGTGCACACACAAGCTCCTTTTGTTAGTACACAAGCATACGCATTGGGAACGTGTATGCACATGGATACTCAAGTAAAATTTGCCTTTTAAGCAAACAAAAAAACACGGGTTTTGAAATGTGTCTACTACCGTATTGGAACAATTAGATGAACAGAGAATACAAATCGAAACTAGATTGGAAACCATGGATCGAGAACGACAGCTCAAGACAGCGGTTCAAGGATCTTTTCATTGCCATGTGTGCACAAATTCCTCATGCAGAAGACAAAGCTGCTTGTCCGGAGCAACATCGTCTTAAAACAAGCAACAGACTGCCACTACCCCTAGAGGAGCTGAGCCTGCTCTGCGTGCGTCATGGCCAACCAGCAGCACCTGAACCAAAAAAAAACTAAAACAGCACCTGAACCAAGAAACTGGAGGAGTTGGGCCTCAAACAGCCTGAAAAGGAATGAAACGGTGGAGGTCAAAACAACCATCGCAGCTGTATTTTGAACAGCGAATGCAAGAAATGGATTTCTTAGGATACTTCAGCGTTGCCATTTGTTGCAACAGACCAGTGATGCAGCTGACACGTGTTACAGTAACCCAAACAATTACACATAGGTAAGCAAGCGATAACAAAATTAGCAAACAAATTCTCACAAATAGCTGACAGCTGAAGTATCACCTCGGGTTAGTCTGGTGTTCTTTATCTACATCTTGATGCTGAAGTAGTCGGAATCAAAATGATGCAGCCTTACATAACCATCTTCACCGCCACTTGAAAAACTAATAAGATCAGAGAAAAAACATGGACATAATTAGAAAAAAACAAACTTTATACTAGATAAACTACTTCAGAACCTAAGAGAAAAAGGTTTCTACAAAGCATTGCTGATAGGGAACAATGTTAGCTCTCATGAATAATATTATTTTTTTTCAACAGCGGCAATCAGAATAGCGTATATAACCAGAGTACCTGGTTGAAATCATTGAGCTATCAGTCCCAAAGATGCATACAATAATAAAAAAACATTTTAAAAGGCCAGATTAACGGTCGAGCTAATGTAGGCAGACTGTAGCTCTCATAGTAGAAATGTTCATCAGACTGAGGTCAGCATAGCGTATATTGCCAATGTAATTGGCTACAATCACTGAGCTACATATAAGATATAAGTGTAGAATGGCTGAAGAGGAGACATTCAGCCACATACAAGGTAAAAATAAACAGCTTCAGAAATCAATAAAAACCAGATATGTCGTAAACATATGTAAAAGATGAATAATGTTTAAACAGACAAAAGCTTGTCAATATAGAGGTCTAAAATACTTAAGCAGATTAAGTTAAAGAAAAGTGAGATAAAATGGCAAATCAAGACTGGTTTGCCCCCCACAAATAAGCTAGAAAGAGTTTTTTTAGAGAGTAAATTTGTAAAAGTAAAACCAATGAAAATCTAATGAAAATTACACATAGCAACACAAATCTTTCTCTCAGAAATGCTGATGACATCCTTGTGTGGATCAGAATAGCGTATATTACCATGACTTAGCATGGCTGAATCATTGAGCATATACAATAAAAAGCACGAAATATGGGCATAACCTTTAGACAATGTTAAGTGGCCAAATGTTGATACAATGAAACTAACAATAATGACTACAAAAAAAACCACAGTCAAATAAAAAAAATTATTACCTCCGCCCATCAGGATTAAATGCCAAAGCATTAATTGGCCCAAAATGTCCTTTAACACCACCAATTTCCTCTTGCAAAATCTAAAAGAGAGCAAGTTTTAATCAGAACAGTTCAAAAATTGTAAGTATACCAAGTTAGCAAGGAAGTAACACAAAAGGAGTAATGCCTTGATAATTTATTAACTGAAAAAGAAATTACCTTGTGATAGAATTTAGCCTCGAATTTACCAGCACGGCGATCTGTCATAGTCACATTCATTGCATCCTGACCACCTCCTAGAACCACCTACAAACAGAAAATGGGACACATGATGGCACCATTGGGCTCAGCATCATATGTAGGCCATAACCGCAATGCATTTATCTAAAATATCGAACATGATGAATAGTGTTCCAGTGTTAATAAAAAAACACAGCAGCTAACACAACACATAAGCCACAGGCTAACAGCTTATAAATGTGATGTAATACTTTTCTCCTACTGTACACAGCAAAATATGCAATTGCTGATAGCACAGTTAAATATACAAAATCATGACCTATGATTACATAAAAATGCACGAAATCAGACAAAGAGACACTTGCCCACTTCACAATACCAACAGCCAGCTATATAACCATCCACTATATGAACTATGAAACCCAACTATCAAGCAAATTAGGTCGGCAGTTCACAGCCTGGGGATTAGAAAAGACATGTATAAGTAAGTTTGTGAAGAGGAACATACAGTATCATGAGTGGGAGAGATGTCAACAGCATTAACAGGTCTCTCTGTGACATACGTCTTGATCAGGGTTAGCGTTCTTGTATCCCATAGCTATGCATAAAAAACTGAATGTCATGGATGCCATAAATATCTTTACGACAGAACTTTGAAGAAATTCCAACCTTTGCAGATTTATCCAAGGAGCCAGTGATAAAATGCGACCAGTCCAAGGATTTTGACAACGATGAAATGGTCTTCTGATGTCCAGATTCTTTATCAGACTCTTTCAGCAGCTGTCCAGTCTACATACAATTCAAAGAACATCCCATGAGTAATGTGGAAAAAGTCTCCGTTATGGAGAAACAATTAAAAAAATACAGTGCAAAAAGAAAAGACAAAAAAAGAGCAAACATGGGTATATAAAAGCACAGCAGATTTCATTTTGAATCCCACACCCCCATTCGGTTTCCTTATTCCCCGCTTGTGGGTAAAAGGTGCATTAAATAATCATGCCTTGACTAGAGTAACACTGGAAGTAGTAATCAGAAAGGATGTGAAGTTCTGCAGATACTAGTACTACGAGCATGTTAATTGGTTACTGCCTTAGATCACTAAGTTGTTAGAAGTAAAGTGAAATCTGGCATTATAAGGCTATCTCCAGTAGATCCCCTATTACATCCCCTATCTCATCCCCTATTCGAACTTCTCTATGCAAACAGTGTCAAACAATGTCATGTACAGTTATGTGTCCCCCATTTTACACAATCTACTGGAGACAGTCTAAACTTCTAAGAATAGAACTAAACATATTAACAAACTGCTATCGTGGATGATCGGAAGGGGGGGGGAAACATTGCATATTATTTAGTAAGGGCAAATTGTATCCCCATCAGATGCCCATAGCCCCACATACCAACAAGCAATTGATGGGCCATCCTTAGGGCTAGATAACCAAATTATAGCGGCTATCAGTACAATATGTAGGCACATAAAAGCAGCTCCAATAAATATGTATAATTATACTACCTAAATTCTAAATTTAGCAAGTCCTCAAGTGATACAGGAAGCAAAAAAACGCATCTTCTCCAACATTTCTCTATATATTACTTTCTGAATATGTTAAATCTTGGCATGTCACCTGTTTGAGTGGAGGCACCCAATTTTTTTCCTTTTGTTTTCATCTCCCTTCCGCAACTCAATCTAAAAATTGTGACCTAGTTAGCGACGACATATTCAACCTGGTGAGTTGTGTTGGTCTTTTGATTTGCTGCCACAATTGTTTATTTGTTTATTCCTGACCTGTGCATGTGCGGCTGTTGCATTGTCAATTGTTTAGTCTCTAGCTGACTAGCTGCCGCAATTGTGCATCACCGTCGGCCGGCGCACGAGCTCTGTTAATCTATCTTTGCTGCAGATTTGTTTAACCGGCGGTGAATGGTTTTGGTAGCGGCGGGGACATGGTTTCCCTACCGTCGCGACTCAGGAGTGGGGAAAAGGTGCCAAAATAATAGTAATAAATGTCACCAGTTTTTTTTCGAGAATTGGTAAATGGTTGCCAAATGTAGAGAGTAAATAGGGTTAGATGAAAAGTAACTACATTTCGAAAGTTCATTTAGAGAGCTGTTGGAGAAGGGTCTTTAGGTTAACTAACTAAATTAATGATTTATGCAGTCTTTTATTGTGTGATTGGTTGCAATGATGGGACGAGACGGAATGGAACGATCAGATAAGGTTGTTTGGTTTAGAGTCATGGATTGAGACAGGACCATCACAGTGTTGTCCCCAGCTATATGTCAAAATTGGACGGATGATAAGGGACGACGGGAACGTGGCTGTCCCAGCTGTCCCGCAATCAAAGACATCATTAGAGAACTACTGGAGTTACTCTATCAGCATGATATCCTGACCTCTGAGTCCCAGATGCGAATGGTGGCATCCTCCCCGGCAGTGATAATGGTCCTGTTCAGCGGGCCCCAAACGGCCCTGTTGATCCTTCCCTTGATGCCGGTGATGACGAGTGCAGACTCCTCCGTCTCTGCATACACACAGGATCGGATCTCAAGGTCAAGGGTGTCATTGGAACAAAACAACAGAGTAGGCATAAACGAAAAGTTGCTGAGAAGGCACAGCACTAACGGTCGTCGATGTCCTCGGCGATGCGCTTGACCTGAACGGTGGGAACGTGGTCCATGAAGTTGTCGGTGGTGACGACGGCGAGCGCGTCCCCGATGGCGAACTCGACGGACCTGGCGGGCGCGTCGAAACGAAAGCTGAAGAGCTCCTTCCCCGTGCTGACCTCCCATAGCTTTGCGGTCTGGTCGGCGGATCCGGTAATGAGGCGCGCCGAGTCGCGGGAGACGTCGCAGGTCCAGACGGCGCCGTTGTGGCCGCGGTAGGTGCCGAGGCGATCGCCGTTGTCGGCGTACCAGACCGTGGGGGTGTGGTCCTTAGCGCAGGAGAACAGGAGGTCCCCGTCGCGGTTGTAGCGCAGGAACGTCAGCGGGCGCTCGTGGCCCTTCATCAGGATCGGCCTCATCGTGGCGCTCTAGTGGTGGCGGTGTTCACCTCCGCCGGAAAAGGGAGAAGGAGCTGGGGCGGTGCTAGTAACCAGCGAAGGCCTCGGCAGTCGGCACCAGGCGTCGGCGTTAGAGCGAGCGAGAGCGCGGCGGCTGGCACCAGGCGTTAGGGTTACTTCGCAGTACGTATGTCCTTTTGGTTGCAGGTAGGCCTTTAACGGACCTTCTCGTTCCAGCCTGCCACTAGAAATCTTGCGCGCGCACTGACTTGGCCCATTAAACGAGACGAGGGGTCAGTGAGACCGTGGGGGAGGCCGGATTTTGTTTAACTCTTTTTTTAAAAAAAACACTAGTCTAGTCGGTTGTCATGTGTTACGACGGCTTACAACAATATTCATGTAAACTGTCCACCAAAAAAACAATATTTTTTATTAATTGTCTCCGCTCTCCGTATAATATTTTCTTGATTTGGCTAACTAATGTTATTATTTACTTCATCTAATATGTCTTGATACAACACGACCAATAAAGTAAGCGATTAGAAGATAGTTCACAACGGCTGACTGAACGAACATAGATTATAAAATGACATAATTCCACCATACATAGACCAAATAAGCGAAAGTTTGTGAGCTCAAATTTCTAAAATAAGTCACATAAACTCAAACTTATAAAAAGATAGATCAAAATATGGAGTGATTGCTAAAGTCAGGTATTAATAAAAATTAGATGTGCTCCATATAAATTATGCTACTTCGTAGCAATTACTAATATTTAAAAACAACAAATACCCTTTTATTTTATTGTTAGTTTGACAAATCATTGTTGCTTTATCCATTCCAGTAACCTCAAACATCATGGAGTTCATTCCGCCAATGTGGTCTCAAAAATGACATGATGCTTACAAGAGCCAAGAACGTCGTGCCGTGCTTGGGCTGTAGCCTCGACCCGTAGCGCTATTCTGGTCCGACACGATTATATTTTTTTATTTTACAAAAAACATATATACATATATAATTTATATTCAATATTAAAAACATCTGATCATGACGTTCTACTGGTTAGACAGATTTACCTGGTAGTGTTTGGTTGAGGAGCCAAGTAGAACGGAGCCGTTCCATTCCTGATTCTAGGAACGGAGCCGCTCTGTTCTGTGTTTGGTAATCTGGAACGGAGCGGCTCTGTTTTTTGTTTGGTTGCAGAGTGAACGGAACGGAGCGTGACTGTGAGAGCGGGATGGGAACTGAGCAGCTTCGTCCGGTTGATTTTTTGGAGCGGAATGGTTCCGGATCTGAAGAGAATATTCCCTAATTGTAGTCATTCCGTTCTAGTTACTTTGTAACCAAACAGCAACAAAACTGAAACAGAACGGCTCCGTTCTACTTGGCTCTTCAACCAAACACTACCCTAGTGTCTCCTGCCCTTCTTCCATCAGGGCATAGGTTTGAACCCCACCTAATGCACTATATCGTTCTTAACGTTTTACGCTAAATTAATTAAATGGGCCGACGGGCTAACGGTCTGGCCCGGCACAGTCAGCATGTCAGCATGACGTGCCTGAGCCAGAGTTGTGGCCCGCGGGCGCTTGGCCCGTGTCGGACCGCCGTTTGGCCATCTATAGTCGTGCAGCAGATTAATTTGAAATAGCTGTGAGGGGTTATTTGTAAAAAGATGACGGGAGACGACCAGTTGGAACGGGTGCTTTAAGTGTACTACAGATATTAACATTTATACCACCGCCGGACGTCTAAATCATGAAAATAATTGCATTTTTTTGTTCTCTGGTGCCTGAATTTTTCGTTTTTTGTGTTTGATTTAAAAGAAAGAGCAGTTTTAGTACAAAGCCGGCCCAATCTATATTAAATACCAAAAACCATAAAATTTGTTTTTTATTATAAGTATCAAAAGTTATTTTATTTGTGGAAGTTGTATTTGGATAAGGAAGTTCTTAAAGAGGGAAATACATATGGACATTTTCAAAGAGAGAGAATGCCATCCTATATTAGTATATGGTTTTAGAAGCGAGAGGGTGTTGTTTATGGAGCTAGGGGGCTTAAGTCCATTGTTGAGGCGAAGGCGAACACGCTACCCTTCGCTCTACGACTTCGTCTTCTCATCACGTTGACGAAGGCAACATCCACAAAACACGCCAGAACAAGCCGAGGGCGCCACCCGGACGGAGACCAGTGCGACCCCCTTCGCTCTGGTGTCGCAAGACGAAGGCCCCGCCGATGTCTATGGGCCTCCCGCGCCCCATCCGCCGGGGAAGGCCCATGTATGATTCGGCCCATAGTGATGGGCCCCGTGAGGACAAGTGCGATAAGGGTCGTGTCTGTAATAGGGTTTACCTTAATGACTATATGTAACCTCACCTTGTGGGAAAATCTAGGGATAAACCGGGTACTCGAGGGTCTAAACATCTTTGACAGGGACAGGCGGCCCCTCGAGTACCTATAAATACCCCCGTACAGTGCCCACATACAGGAAATGAACAAAGCTTTTGGCATTCCGTGCTAAACTTTGCAAACACACTTTCCACCCCCATGTTGGATCAACTTACCCAGGCAGACAGAATCCCAACATTTGGCGCCCACCGTTCGTGCTACGAAAAACAACCCGCGATGGCCCCCAAGCGACCTAATTCGAAGGATGCCCCATCCATTGACGACGCGGCGAAGGCAGCGCTACTGGCGGAAAAGAAAGGCAAGGCCCACGCGAACAACACCCCTCAAAAGGCCTTCGAAGATGACGCTGTCAACAACAAAAGACAGCGCCAAGACCATCCCACCCCCGAGGGCACTGTACGCACCTGCAACTCCGAAGGCGCACCACAAGCACCACCGCCAGGCTTCGCTCCACCAGAGGGCGAAGACACCATAGAGGACGGAGAAGTCATCGGCATCTCAGCCGAAGACCAGCTAAAGCTGCGGGCTCTGCGCATCAAAACCAACCACCTCCAGAAGCAGAAAGAAATTCTCGAAGCGTGCAAGGTGCAAGGTGCAAGTATTACATTCAATGGATCCTAAAATGCAGAAATTCTCTTATACTTTTAGGCAACCAAGACCAGCAATCTGGGTTTCTCATCATGGACTTTGTCCGTCGAAAAATTAAGCTCTTTAACTTCAATAGAGATGAAGAGAATGCTCAAACAAAAACGTCGATCTCAACCAACTAGCGATTGTATATGGTCAATTTTGCAGTTCAGCACGCCAGAATGGTCCTGTTCAAGTTGAGCACCCTTTGCCAGGAAACTCAAGCAAAGACTGCACGTCGTCTTGCTACTTCTCTGCACAAACTGCCCCATTGCTTCTTGTAGCTTCTGATCAATTGTACAACAAACCTTAGAGCAACTAAGAGTGCATATCGAACTTGCTTGGTTTCAGTTCAAAGGATCCACAACAGTAAAAGTGCTATAGCTCTATCACCAGTGAACCTGTCCACCCTGCGTTCTCGATCTTTCTGGTGCTTCGGAGTTGATATGTACGAATAAAGTGCTCTAATGCTTTGCCAGTATGGAGTTAAGATAAGATCACTAAGTGGGGTCATCTGTGTGGAGTTGTTTTTTCTCTCTCAGATTTCCAAGGTGCACGATTTGTCAAAAAGATGGAGTAATCAGCTATGTGAGAAGTGAAGTAGCTGACGCATGTTGTTGAAGTGGTCTGATGCGTTTAATCCCTACGTGTTCCTGAACATTAGCCTTGAACAGTGATAATGCGACGATAGGGCCAACGAGTCACCATGCAAGCCAAGGTGTGTTAGATGATATAAGATGAGAAGCAGAGAGCTCGGGAGCTCGAAAAAGAGACCGCAATTATGCAAGTCAGCTCGATTTAAACAATTATAGATACCTATTTCATAAGTTCTCAGAAATTTTTGTTTGGTTGCATCGCAGTGAATTTAGCAATGTTTCAGAACAATGACACATAACAAAGTAAGGTAATACGGCTCTCAATTTCATCTAATATTATTATCTGAAGTATGATTGGCCAAGTTATGACGCATTTATATGATTTCAACCGTTAATCAGGCGAAGATAAAAGTTGATGAATTGGAAAAAGACGTATGCTCTTGCTTGTCCCTGATAGTTATCAGTATTCGTCCTAGCAATATCTATATAAATCAAATTGGTCCATGCTTACTGTTGAAATCATATAAATGCGTCATAACTTGGCCAATCATACTTCAGATAATAATATTAGATGAAATTGAGAGCCGTATTACCTTACTTTGTTATGTGTCATTGTTCTGAAACATTGCTAAATTCACTGCGATGCAACCAAACAAAAATTTCTGAGAACTTATGAAATAGGTATCTATAATTGTTTAAATCGAGCTGACTTGCATAATTGCGATCTCTTGTTCGAGCTCCCGAGCTCTCTGCTTCTCATCTTATATCATCTAACGCACCTTGGCTTGCATGGTGACTCGTTGGCCCTATCGTCGCATTATCACTGTTCAAGGCTAATGTTCAGGAACACGTAGGGATTAAACGCATCAGACCACTTCAACGGCATGTGTCAGCTACTTCACTTCACACATAGCTGATTACTCCATCTTTTTGACAAATCGTGCACCTTGGAAATCTGAGAGAGAAAAAACAACTCCACACAGATGACACCACTCTTGTGAGAAGTCCGCTACAAGCCACGGGAAGGATCCATCAAGGGAGTCCACCAACAACAAGAAGGATGGATCCCCTTCACGCATTCGATCGCACAAGAGTGGCGAGAAGAATAAGAAAATAAAGAAAGTGGTCTACTACGAGACCGACTCTTCCTCACCCTCTACATCCGGATCCGACACCGCGTCCGTCACTTCTAAGCGCCAAGAAGAGTAAGATTCCCCTACGCAACCCTTGCATTTCCAAACGTACTCTATTACTTTCCGTCCCATTAGGCAAACCACCTATGTTTGATGGTGAAGATTATAATATGTAGAGTGATAAAATGAGGCATCATCTAACCTCACTCCACACTAGCATTTGGGATGTTGTTGAGATTGGAGTACAGGTACCATCACCGGGGGATGAAGACTATGATTCGGACGAGGTCGCCCAAATCCAACACTTCAACTCCCAAGCCACCACTATACTCCTCGCCTCTCTAAGCCGAGAGGAGTATAAAAAGGTGCAAGGATTAAAGAGCGCCAAGGAAATTTGGGACGTGCTCAAGACCGCGCACGAAGGAGATGAGGTGACCAAAATCACCAAGCGGGAGACGATCGAGGGGGAGCTCGGTCGCTTCCGGCTTCACCAAGGGGAGGAGCCACAAGACATGTACAACCGCTTGAAGACCTTGGTGAACCAAGTGCGCAACCTCGGGAGCACCAAATGAGATGACCATGAGATGGTCAAGGTTATTCTAAGATCCCTCGTTTTCCTTAACCCTATGCAAGTTTAATTCATTCGAGGTGATACTAGATACACGCTAATGTCTACCGAGAAAGTAATAGGCAAATTTGTGAGCTTTGAGTTGATGATCAAAGGTTCAAAGAAAATCATCGAGCAAGACGGCCCCTCCACGCACGAAGCACAACCGGTCGCATTCAAGGCAACGGAGGAGAAGAAGGAGGAGTCTATCTCAAGTAGACTACCCATCGACGCCTCCATGCTCGACAACGAGGAAATGGCGCTCATCATCAAGAGTGAAAGGGAATTAGGCTTACACCTTTTTCCTAATTGATTTTGGTGGTTGAATTGCCCAACACAAATAATTGGACTAACTAGTTTGCTCTAGTCTATAAGTTCTACAGGTACCAAAGGTTCACAATAAACCAATAAAAAGATCGGACACTGTCGTTGGTTTATCTTTTGCTCTCTGTTTGAACCCTTTCTTGGTCTTTTTATTGGTTTATTGTGAACCTGTCCGGTGCGCCATACGACAGCAGTCTTCCAACGACCATTTTTGGTGGTTGGGGCTATAAATACCCCAACCACCCCACATTCAATGGCATCCAAGTTTCCAACCTTCAACACATTACAAGAGCTATAGCATTCAATTCTAGACACTCCAAAGAGATCAAATCATCTCCCAAGTCCGGAATCACTCCAAATCAAATAGTGACTAGAGAGAGCGACATTTGTGTTCATTTGAGCTCTTGCGTTTGGATCGCTTCTTTTCTTTCTCATTCTTGTGATAAACTCAATAGTAACCGAGGTAAGAGACACCAATTGTGTGGTGGTCCTTGTGGGGACTTTGCGTCCCGTTTGATTGAGAAGAGAAGCTCACTCGGTCTAAGTGACCGTTTGAGAGAGGGAAAAGGTTGAAAAAGACCCGGCCTTTGTGACAACCTCAACGGGGAGTAGGTTTGCGAGAACCGAACCTCGGTAAAATAAATCATCGTGACTCACCTTTTATTTGCCCGCGATTTGTTTTTCACCCTCTCTCTCGGACTTGTTTTTTATTTCTAACGCTAACTCGGCTTGTAGTTATGCTTAAGTTTATAAATTTCAGATTCGCCCTATTCACCCCCTCTAGGCGACTTTCAAAGAGCTTTCGCCAAATCCTCAAGCAAAGGAGGGGGAAGGATTACAAGCCCCGCTCTAAGAAAGTTTGCTACAAGTGTGGTAAGCCCGGTCATTTTATTGTAAAATGTCCATTATTTAGTGATAGTGACAGGGGCGACGAAAAGAAGGGAAAGGGGAGAGAAAAGAAGAGGTACCACAAGAGGGGTGGCGATGCCCATGTGTGCCGCGAATGGGACTCCGACGAGAGCTCCACCGACTCCTCCTCCGACGAGGACGCCGCCAACATCGTCGTCACCAAAGGACTCTTCTTCCCCAACGTCGGCCACAAGTGCCTCATGGCAAAAGACGACAAAAGAAAGAAGGTAAAATCAAGATCCTCCACTAAATATGCATCCTCTAGTGATGAAGATCATATTAGTGATGAGGAAGATATTTTGTATATTCTTTTTGCCAACCTTAACATGCAACAAAAGGAGAAATTAAATGAAGTAATTAGTGCTATTCATGAAAAGGATGAACTCTTGTACTCCTAAGAGGACTTTCTAATTAAAGAAAACAAGAAGCATGTTAAGGTAAAGAATGTTTATGCTCTAAAGTATAATGTGAAAAATTATCTAATGAGCTAAGCACTTGTAATGATATTATTGCCAACCGTAGAAATAAAAATGCTAAATTAATTGCTAAGGTTGATTCTAATGTTAGTGATGTTTTAATTCCCAATCTTATAGATGATAATGTTAGTTTACTTGCTAAGATTAAATAATTAAATATCTCTCTTGCTAGCCTTAGAAATGATAATGAAAAATTAATTGCTAAGGCTAAAGATTTAAATGTTTACAATGTTACAATTTCCAATCTTAGAAGTGAAAATGACATTTTACATACTACTCTCTTTACTAAAACACTTTCAAATGATTTGTTCGTATGCCAAATTTATGTTGATGATATCATATTTAGGTCTACTAATGAATCTATATGTGAAGAATTTAGTAGGATCATGACACAAAAATTCGAAATGTATATGATGGGGGAGTTGAAGTATTTTCTAGGATTTCAAGTGAAGCAACTCCAATAGGGCACCTTCATTAGCCAAACGAAGTACATTCAAGATATACTCACGAAGTACTTTCAAATGATTGATATATTGCACACATAGCTTATTTATATACCTTTGATCATATCTATTTTATTTTCTATGACTAATGTGGTTGTTAAGTGTATTTCATGCTAAGTCATATATTGAAAGGGAATTTAAGTCTTCAGCGAAGACTAGGCTTCCACTCCACTCCATCGAATTATTCATCCTTCGTCGTCGCTACGCACCACTCTCCAATTTGGTATAATCTTCACTCATATGTTATTTACCATAAGAGGAGAAAGTATTAGCCCAAAGCAAAAATGCCGCACCACCACCAAATTCAAAAATTTAGTCTTTCAATGTGTATTTAAAGAAAAGTATTAGCCCAAAGCAAAAAGACCGCACCGCCACCAAATTCAAAATTTTAGTCTTTCAATGTGTATTTAAAGAAGATCTTCAAAAGAGTTTCAATTTGGTATCTTATTTTTGATAGAATTTCAAATTGGTATAGCCTCTTCAAAATTAATATCTAAACTCTCTTGAACACTAAGAGGAGGATTTTATTGAGAGGGAGTTTTGTTTAGTCAAAGGAAAATCATTTGAAACAGGGGGAGAAAATTTCAAATCTTGAAAATGCTTCACAAAATCTTATTCATTTACCTTTGACTATTTACAAAAAGACTTTGAAAAGAATTTACAAAAGAATATAAAGAAAGCATCCATGCATATCTTATGAGAATATAGATTGGTTTCATTTCAAGTAACCTTTACACTTACATTATGCAACCTAGTTCAATTATGCATTTAGATATTTGCTTTGGTTTGTGTTGGCATCGATCACCAAAAAGGGGGAGATTGAAAGGGAAATAGGCACCACCGGTTTGTGTTGACAGTGAATGTCCGGTGCACCACCGGACTGGCTCAGATGACAGAAGCTCCAACGGTCAGAATCCAACGACCGGGTGACGTGGCTGGCGCACAGGACAGTGTTGTCCGGTGCGCCATGCGACAACAGCCTCTTTTGGTGGTTGGGGCTATAAATACCCCCAACCACCCATCATTCTCGGCATCCAAGTTTTCAGCTTTCAAACCTCATACAAGAGTTATAGCATTCAATACAAGACACAAACAAGAGATCAAATCCTCTCCCAAGTCCAAAGACCATTCCAATCAAATAGTGACTAGTGAGAGAGACAATTGTGTTCTTTTGAGCTCTTGCGCTTGGATTGCTTTTCTTCTTCATTTTTTCTTGTGATCAACTCAATTGTAATCAAGGCAAGAGACACCAATTGTGTGGTGGTCCTTGTGGGGACTTAGTGTCCCGTTTGATTGAGAAGAGAAGCACATTCGGTCTAGGTGACCGTTTGAGAGAGAGAAAGGGTTGAAAGAGACCCGGTCTTTGTGACCACCTCAACGGGGAGTAGGTTTGCAAGAACCGAACCTCGGTAAAACAAATCACCGTGTCATCCGCCTTATTTGCTCGTGATTTGTTTTCGCCCTCTTTTTCGGACTCGTTTATATTTCTAACGCTAACCACGGCTTGTAGTTGTGCTTAAACTTTGTAAATTTCAGATTCGCCCTATTCACCCCCCTCTAGACGACTTTCACTTTTGTTGAGACAATTTGGACTGCATACTCTGTCCCCTCAACCAGAAAATGACAGTTTCCTAGACTGGTGGAGGACAATAAGTGAAATGGCAGTTGGACAAATGAAGATGGGGATTAACTCCCTTGTTTTGCTTGGTGCATGGATCTTATGAAAGCACTGTAATCAGTGTGTCTTCGAGGGCGGCAGTCCGAGTGTTGCTGCTATTCTGGAGCAGGTTGGAGAAGAGCGAAGGTTGTGGGAGACGGCAGGGGCTTATTTTCCTAGCAGCTAACCTTCCTCACGGCTAATTTCTGTTCAAGGGTTTGTTGTTTTTTATCTGTTTTTCTGCTGTTTTTTAGGAGTTTTAAACCTTAGTGTTATGGTTTGTAAGGGTTACGACCCGACTTTTTTCTTCTTATCGTAATAAGGCAGTTTTTGATGGCGTCAGGCCTTCCATTCATGGAATAAAATCATTTTTTCTGGATGAGTTTGAGTGTTAGAGGATTGCCGGTGCTCGACATCTTGAGGCTTTTGGCCTGCTGGCACTTGTGCTGCTGTCCTTTTGCGTGCTGCTCTTGTGTTTGGTCAGGTTTTGGTGGTCTTGTGTTTAGCCTTTTGTGGCATTGTACTTTGGTCCATTTTGGACTGTTTCTTCTCTTAATTTAATGATGCGTAGCTCTCCTACGTGTTCACGAAAAAAAATGATATGCAGCTCTCCTGCATATTCGAGAAAAAAATCTTGATTTTCTTCGGTTTTGCTTCTTTGAAGATATGGTGTTCAAGTGCCCTCCGTTGCAAAAACTGATGCGCTATAGGATAATTATATCAACCTATATGAGTTCATCTCTGCTGCAATCTGAGGGCATTGCTCAGGGCCATTTCACGCACATTTTCTTGGATGACGCTGCACAAGCCTCTGAACCAGAGGCGATGATTCCCTTGTCAGGGTTGTGCAGATGGGACACTGTGGTTGTGTTGGCAGGAGATCCGATGCAATTAGGCCCGGTTATTCACTGTAGACAAGTAGATAAGGATGGTTTAGGCCGATCCTTTATGCAAAGGCTGCTCTTTGAATTCGAGCAGTATGAAACAAGAAATCTTAACTATGTGACAAAGTTTGTGAAGAATTATTGGTGCCATCCAGCAATCCTACATATACCATCAGAGCTTTTCTACGGGGGTGAACTGATAGCCTGTAGTGAAGATGAAGTGTCCTCAGTTTACGAGTGCGTTGGCCTTCCTAACAAGTCTTTCCCTGTTCTTTTCATTGGGATTCAAGGATGTGATGAGTGGGAACGCAACGTTCCATCATGGTTCAATAGGATTGAAGTAAGTAAAGTAGTAAGTATCATCAGGAGTCTGACTAGAGTTGGTGATGTTCGTGAAACTGATATAGGGGTCATTACTCCATACTCTCAGCAAGTCACCATGATAAAGAAAGCTCTAGAGTATTTTGAAATGCCTGACTTTAAAGTTGGAAGTGTAGAACAGTTCCAAGGTCGAGGGAAGTAATAATAATCTCTACGGTCTGGTCCACTATAAAGCATAACGAGTTTGACAAATTCTTTAATCTGGGATTCTTGAGCAACTATAAGAGGTTCAATGCTGCAATCACTCGTGCAAAATCATTGCTCGTCATTGTTGGAAATCCACATGTTATCACTAAGGTAGCAACACTATATTGTTATATCTTTCTCAAACATGTACTGTTTTGATCAAATTAACACTTTTAATTCCAGGATTGGCACTGGGATAGGCTTCTGAGGTACTATGTTGACAATGGTTCTTACCAAGGATGCCCACTTCCTCCATCAAAGTCTTTTTCTCACTCAGAGGAGTCCATATCCTCTGGTTATGGTGGAACAGATTACAATGGCCCTGGTAGAATAATTGAGGACCTGTGAGAACTAGTTTCCAGGTGCCTGACCCATAGCGGTTGTCGGAGCGGAAATTCTCCGGCCGGGTGGCGGAACGCACCCGCTCTAAATCCTAAGATAAGGAGGGGGCCTAAGCGTTTTGTCTGTTGCTAGATGGTCGATGAACACAAGAATACGCAAGGGTTTAGAGTGGTTCGAGCCGTCGGAGCGTAATACCCTACTCCACTTTGTGATGTATTAAGGTTGAGAGCTTGTATGAACTTGTGAGTCTGAGAGTCTAAGTGAGTGTGTGTGAATCTGCCTTGTAACGTTGCGTGCCTACCCTTTTATAGCTCAAAGGGGGCACGTACAAGGGTGCTGAGCCCCGAAATGTGGGCCCAGGAACATAACGGATGTAATACTTGGAGCAACTAATGCTAGTCGCCAGTGCAATCTCCTTGCGCCCTGATATCCACGGTCTGCGTAGCATTGGCGTGCAGCGGAAGCTTTCCTGGCAACGTACGAGTGATGATGAGCATAGTGCACGCCGCAGTACGGGTGTACTGCCTGCCAACGGAATGGACAGGCACGCCGCCTGCGGGACGACCTGGTCGCCGCCAGCCAGCGGAGTGGACAGGGCACATTAAATGCCGAGGTGGCACATCCCTGCCAGTGGAATGGACAGGGCTCATTAAATGTTGAGGCGACACATCGCCTGTCAGCGGGATGGACAGGCGGCGGCCTTATCCGCAATAAATGCAGGGGCCATGTAACCCGGAGGCCTTACGTCTTTTTCCGTCCGCTGGCTTACGTCACGTGTGGTAGACCACGTGGCAGCATCCGGTCTTCGCCTGGGCGGGGAGCAGTGGCGCTTGCGGACAGGTCCGCACCAGACTGGGTCCGGACACGTGTCGTCATCGGACCCCCGCCTGGGTCCTGTCCAAGGCCCGTGCATGTTCTGTCCTGGGACCTTGCTGTGAGCGGCTCGGACCTCACACAGAGGGGTCCGAGTTCCATCCGAGGGGTCCGAATTGCTCACGTGGAGGTCCCTGACCATACCCGGAGGTCCGGGTTGCGCATACAAGGGTCCGGCACTGTCCCAGCGGGTCCGGACCCACTGATGATGCCTTGGAGTATATCACCTCTTCTGGACACGTGGCGGCTTCGGACCCACCCGTGTGGAGGAGTTGGGCGCTGTTGTGGGCCCTGAGTAGCCGCCCGCGTTTGGGGCGAGCCGTGGCTTGGTCCCACACACAGCGCTTCTGCCACGCGACTAAGGGATAGCCGCGTGGGTTCTTCGCCTTTGTACAGTAGCAGGGGGTACCCTAGTTTCAGGGTACCGACAGTGGCCCCCGAGCCCACCTCAGGGGAGGATACAAGCCTGCAGGTGGGGCCAAAGCCTGAATAGTGATTGACGCGCCGCTTCCGGGTACTTGCTGACGTAGTCGCTGCCAACCCGCCTTCGGTCACGTCGTCTGCTATGTCTGTCCCTGCGGCTGACGGATGCGTGGCCCCCATGCTTGATGGTTTCGCCGGGCCACGCGTGAGGCGCCTCGATCCCTATGCCTTTTTAAAAATTCACCTTTTTGTCTTCTGCGGCGGCACTGAGGAAGCGCAGTACTTGTCGCGAGCGGCGGTTCGACTTCTCTGCACTCAGGAACCGGCGCCCAAGGAGGATGACTCGTGGGCCCAGGCCTTCACGTCAGACACTCGGGAACCAGCACGCTAGAGGTTGTGTCGTTGTTTTCGGTGGAGATGAAGAGGCGCACTACCGCGGGCGGCGGTTTGCCCCTCGTGTGGCGGTTCACCTTCTTCGCTCTCGGAGACTAGCATACCAGCTGTATGACTTGTGGGACCGGGCCCTCGTGTCATAGGCTGGGTTGCTCTGGTGCGCATCTGGGGGGGATTTTCCGTGGCGTTTCGGGGCGCGAGCAGGAGAACCTACCTTGAAAAGGGATTCACCCCGCGAGCAACAGTTACGCTTTCGCTCTTCTCCCACTCGCTGTGCCCTTTCGCCTCCGAGCTCTCTGCGCCCCTTTGCCGCCGTAGTTGTCATGGCCTTGTTAGTTCATCCTGAGCGTTTCCAGACTGAGTGGGCGCTCGACACGGTGCGCCGCCTGATTGGATGGAGCGCGCCAGTGTTCGGCTGAAGGATCCGCGCCGGCGACATCCCCCTCGACGGTCACGCCGCCGGGGAGTTCGTGCTCTTCGTCTCCTGCGTGTTGGCGCTGCCGATCTCGCCTTTCTTCTTGTTGTTGCTGGGGGAGCACGGCTTCCACCATCAGCACCTCACGCCCTACTCATCCTCCAGGTGGCCATCTTTGTCCACCTCTGCGAGATGTTCGTGGGGGGGTGGCGTTCTTCCACCAGTGCTCAGTTTCAAAGATGTTGTGCAACAACCTTGCGGAGGTGGCAAGCGAGCTGAGCTGTGGCTCCATCTTCCGCAAGAACTTGATCACCTCCTGCAGCGACCTCGTCAGGTCCTCCCTGAACTTCACCAGCACCTCGTGGTACGCCTCCATGAACTGGTCCAGCTCTGGCTCCGTTTCAGCGGCCAGGTCGTCGGGCGTCGCGTGCTGCCGTGCCACCACCTCTTTAGCTTTAATGGCCTCGACGTCGCCTCCAATGATGAGGGCTCCTTCACGTTGACGCACGCGTCGAGGAGGTCGTCGCCGATGGCAAGCTGCGGCACCGGGTGGCCGACATTGAAGACTCCGCCCGAGAGGCCGTGCAAGATGTCGTGGAGACGGTGGTCACGCGCTTCCAGCGTGACCCTGCTGATGTCGAGCAGTTCATACCTGTAGAAATGGAGCTAGGGCAACTTTTGAGTACTATTTGTTTTTTGTAGGATACTTTTGAGTACTATTTATCGAGCAGTATTAGCACTTATTTGTATACCATTTGTCCCTGTTGTGTGTGGTGTTATCGACTCCTCCCTGGTACCTAGCCCCCCTGGGATGTAGGCTCGACGTGTCGAGGGTGGTTACCAGCATACCTAAAAGAGTTGGCAACGACCCCCAGGAGGTAGCCTCGACTGGGACCTAGACCTGTACACAGCTTCGGCTAGGGAGCGTTAGTAGCACACACGTAGGACCCATCATCTGATATTAGCCATCCTTTGATACATGCACAGGGCCTACAGGATTTAGTCTGGGAAGCCAAGTTGTGTGTTCGGACCCCCTGGACCGCGGTCCTAAATACTAGGACACCCGTCGCAGAGTGGTGGAGCGTGCAGGCTTAGGGTACAGGACCAGGCTAAGAGGCTACACGGCTCCGGACCACCCCAGGAGACAAGTGTCCATTCTCTAGAACCGGACCCTAGGCTACCGGACCCACAGGACTATAGCTCCAAATACTAGGGTACTCGTCACAGATTGGTGGAGCATGCAGGCTTAGGGTACAGAACCAAGCTAAGCGGCTACACAGCTCCGGACCACCCCATGGAACGAGCTCCCGTTCTTTAGAACCGGCCCCCAGGCTGTCGGACCCCCTGCCTTCGTAGAGGGGTCCAAAACTGCAAGCCTGGCTACTCAATTCGAATGTCTTCATGCCAGTAGGGATGGGAACCGTATGGGTGGGTCAGATAAAAAATAATATCCGGAAACTGCAGGATAAAACCATGGAGCATGAGGATAAAACTATCATAGAAGCACATCTGAGGGGGTAAATTTTTTCTCTATAACCCGACGTTCATGGGTACAAACCAATAGGCCGGGCTTATGAGGGCGGACCTCACCGGGCTGGCGTACACATATGCACAACCTAGTTACAAAAGAAGTAAACCTTAACCCCTCAGACTTGTTCCTATGGGCAGAACATACGGAGATGCTCTATGTTCCAGGGATCGGGAAGAGATTCTCCTTCTGTTGTGGCAAGACGGATACCCCCGGGTCGGCATACTTCTGTCACCTTAAAGGGTCCTTCCCAGCTGGGGGAGAGTTTGCGGAGCCCTTCTCGGTTCGGTACTCGCCTTAGGACCAGGTCCCCGACCCGGAGCTCCTTACCATGCACGAACCATTGGTGATAGCGCCTGAGCGCCTGGTTGTACCATGCACTTCGGATCGTCGCTTGCCATCTGCGTTCGTCGATGAAGTCCATGTCCTCGCGCTGTAGCCGCTCCTGCATAGACTCATCAAAAGACTGGACCCGTGGGGAGTCCAGAAGGGTTTACGGGGGAAGACAGACTTTGGCCCCATAGACAAGGGAGTACGGGGTCCCCCAGTGGCCCGTCTAGCTGTCGTCACCGGAGTCGGAGTCTCTGGTGAAAACATCCTTCAGGACCCGAGGTCCCGTTCAGCCGTGACCACCTCGCCGTCGTCGACCCTGTCTTTGCCAGGCCAGCGAGGTGGGGAGCCATCCTTGGAAGATTGCTCATGCCGCTAGCTGACGCGCTTCGCGAGCTCGATGATCTCGCGACACTCCACGGCGTTGTGGTGACTGTTGGGGTGCACAGGGCATGAGCCGCCGTTACCCCTCTGCGGCCGTGGGCGCTTGTTGCGCTCGCTCTGGCCCCTAGTCGCAGCTGCGACGACCAGAGCGGCAGACAGCGGCTTCTCGTGGTCGCGGTTCTTCTTTTTCTTTTTACCGTCCTGGGAGACGGCACCCGAGCCACCCGTCTGGGCAACCCTGGTCTGTGGTGACGAGTGCCATGCATGGCCCTCGGCGGCTCTGGCGCACTTGTCGGCCAGAGCGAAAAGTGTGGTGACAGTTTCCACGTCGTGCGTGGCTAACTTCTCCAACATCTTTTCATCACGTACTCCCTGGCAGAAAGCAGTGATGATGGAAGCATCGGTGATACGAGGTATAGTGCCCCGTACCTTGGTGAAGCGGGAGATGAAGGCCCAGAGAGTTTCCCCGGGTTCCTGCCTCACTGCGTGGAGGTGAGCCTCCACGCCATGTTGTTGATAAGCGCTGGCGAAGTTCGCTGTGAACCGCACAAAGCTCTTCCCAGGAGTAGACCGATCTTGGGGTAAGGTTCATGAGCCAAGTGGACACCCGCCTGAACCCGGGCGCCCACCGGGGTTTGCTGTGCTATCGCAGCGAAGTCTTGATCGAGGTTACGACCCTCGACGTTAGGCGGCGCTCACGCGCCCTCTCTAGAGCGACTCGAGCGTCTTTGCGACCCTCGAAGTTTTGTCGGCGTTCCCGCGCCCTCTCCAGAGATATTCGGGCATCCTCCCCTGCACGCCTGTGGTTGAGCTCTGCCCGGAGGTCGTCGGTCGGTGCGCCCCTCATCGAGGGTGAGCGCACAGACGCCGTCGCCTCGCGCTGGCGCCGGGATGACCAAGGGCTAGACCTGGTCGAGGCGGAATGTGCCATGCCAAGCAGTCAGTCGACGTCGTCACGCCACTGCTTCATGGCCCCCGATGAGGCCGTGGAGCTTGGAGGGTGGCGCAGCAACTCCCTGTCCGCAGACAACGCCCTCGGAGTAGCCCTCGACGGAGTCCGAGATGTCTGTGCAGTTGTATGCTGCTGTGCAGCGTGCACAGCAGCAGTGCCCGGCGCTGGGCGGTTGGAAACCCGTGGCGCGTAAGAAGTAGCTTCCTCCTCCACCAGGAAATCCTTCAAAGTCTCGGCGCGGTGCTCCACGATTTGCACCATCATGCTGAGCAAGAAAACAGGCAAAAACCTAATGCCAAGCCCCTTACCTGGCGCGCCAAATGTTGGAGAGGAAATTCTCCGGCCGGGTGGCGGAACGCACCCGCCCTAAATCCTAAGATGAGGAGGGGGCCTAAGCGTTTTGCCTGTTGCTAGATGGTCGATAAACACAGGAACACACAAGGGTTTAGAGTGGTTCGGGCCACCGAAGCGTAATACCCTACTCTACTTTGTGCTGTATTGAGCTTGAGAGTTTGTATAAACTTGTGAGTCTAAGAGTCTAAGTGAGTGTGTGTGTGAATCTGCCTTGTAACGTTGTGTGCCTCCCATTTTATAGCTCAAGGGGGCACGTACAAGGGTGCTGAGCCCCGAAATATGGGCCCAGGAACATAACAGATGTAATACTTGGAGCAACTAATGTTAGTCGCCAGTGCAATCTCCTTGCGCCCTGATATCCACGGTCTGCGTAGCATTGGCGTGCAGCGGAAGCTTTCCTGGAACCGTACGAGTGATGATGAGCATAGTGCACGCCAGGAAACAGCGAGGTGCTGGCTTTTTTATCAGCACCCTGGCATTCGATCTCGATGAATTACATCTCACGATCTAGAAACAAAGAGGACATATCTAGTGCACATGGTGCACATATTAAATCATCACTATTCATCTTAGATCTAATGTCTCTGGTTAATCATTGCAATTTATAAATAACACCTTCCACCACTACACCCCACCACGTCGGAGGGTGTCTTTCGCAAAATATATCAAACAACTAGAGACCTTAGATCTAAGATGAGTGATGATAATTTAATATGTGCACCATGTGCACTAAACTTCCATGTGCATTTGATATGTTCTCTGGAAACAAAGGCTCTAGGGCTATCATTCATTGCTGTAAAAAATTAGAAAAGAGAACAAAAATAAAGAAAAGGAAGTAAAAAGACACTTAATCATATTTTAAAGAAGCGATCAACTTATAAGTACTATTTTAGAGAAGTAAGATTTGCAGATACTAAAAGAGAGAAGCATGTTTAAATGAATAGTATAATAGCAAAAAAAAACTATGGCATATGGCTCCATTGTCTAGACTTTTCTATTTCATTTTTAATAGGTTATCTATTTACAGATTCATACTGCTTCGCATTTCAATTGAAGTAGACTGACGGGCTTACTATTCTAAGATCTTGTGGATTTAGTTGAGTTTTCTTCAGCAATCGGTTACCTCGCCGTCCAGGCCCAGGCCCAAGCGCTGCCCGTCGCCAATCTGCAGCAGCACCACCGTCCCTGGTACGCTCTCCAGCAGGGTGGGTACGACCCGCCACCGGAGCCGTACTTGGCTTCCTACCCGGCCACCGTGCCGCCGGAGCCGTACTTGGCTTCCTACCCTGCCACCGTGAGGGGCGCGCACCCACACAACGGCCTCGATGGCGCCTACGACAGCGGATGGTTCAGGTACTGAGCGAATGGCGGGGACGTCGTGGAGACGTTGTGTAGTGTGTCAGTGGTGGTGTCCGCACGTGTAGTACTGTAGTGATCTGGGATTAGCAGGAGCTAAGCAAGTATTGGTTACTTGTGTGTTGGATGAGGATGTGTTTCTGTTAAAAAAGGGTTTTGATGTCTTAACTTAAATTCAGCTTCATCTTTAAAATATAATATACCTGAGCGTATTTGCACAAACAATATATGACAGCAGATCGACAGGTTTTTAGACTGCACTGGTGGCCGGCACTGAATCGATTGAATTCTCCAATTGTCGCTGTAAAAACTAGCTAGCTCTAAGCATGCATGCATATGCCTTGTTAATTTGGAACTAACTAGTTGCAAACTGACTCATATAAATGCCCTCACATGTAGTGTAACTTAAAAGCTATTCAGGGGCTTTTGATTTGTTGTATATACATATACTTGCATCGTACTGAAATGTATATGTATATACAACAAATCAAAAGCCACTAGCTAGCTTTTAAGTTACACTGCATGTCAAGGCATTTACATGAGTTAGTTTGTAACTAGTTAGTTCCAAATTAACAAGGCATATGCATGCATGCTTGGAGCTAGCTAGTTTTTACAGCGACAATTGGAGAATTCAATCGATTCAGTGTCGGCCACCAGTGCAGTCTAAAAACCTATCGATCTGCTACCATATATTGTTTGTGCAAACACGAGCAGGTATATTATATTTTAAAGATGAAATTGAATTTAAGTTAAGGCATCAAGACCCTTTTTTAACAGAAACACATCCTCGTCCAACACACAAGTAACCAATACTTGCTTAGCTCCTGCTAATCCTAGATCACTACAGTACTACACGTGCGGACACCACCACTGACACACTACACAACGTCTCCACGACGTCCCCGCCATTCGCTTAGTACCTGAACCATCCGCTGTCGTAGGCGCCATCGAGGCCGTTGTGTGGGTGCGCGCCCCTCACGGTGGCGGGGTAGGTAGCCAAGTACGGCTCCGGCGACGCGGTGGGCGGGTAGGAAGCCAAGTACGGCTCCGGTGGCGGGTCGTACCCACCCTGCTGGAGAGCGTACTAGGGACGGCGGTGCTGCTGCAGACCGGCAACGGGCAGCGCTTGGGCCTGGGCCTGGACGGCGAGGCAACTGATTGCTGAAGAAAACTTAACTAAATCCACAAGATCTTAGAATAGTAAGGTCGCCGGTCTACTTTAATTGAAATGCGAAGCAGTATGAATCTGTAAACAGATAACCTATCAACAATGAACTAGAAAAGTCTAGACAATTGAGCCATATGTCATAGTTTTTTTGCTATTATAGTATTCATTTAAACATGATTTTTTATTTTAGTATCTACAAATCATACTTCTCTAAAATAGTACTTATAAGTTGATCTCTTCTTTAAAATATGATTAAGTATCTTTTTACTTCCTTTTCTTTATTTTTGTTCTCTTTTCTAATTTTTTACAACAGTGAATGATAGCCCTAGAGCCTTTGTTTCCAGAGAACATATCAAATACACATGGAAGTTTAGTGCACATGGTGCACATATTAAATTATCATCACTCATCTTAGATCTAAGGTCTCTAGTTGTTTGATGTATTTTGCGAAGGACACCCTCCGACGTGGTGGGGTGTAGTGGTGGAAGGTGTTATTTATAAATTGCAATGATCAAGTAGAGACGTTAGATCTAAGATGGATAGTGATGATTTAATGTGTGCACCATGTGCACTAAGCTTCCATGTGCACTAGATATGTCCTCTTTGTTTCTAGATCGTGAGATGTAATTCACCGAGATCGAATGCCAGGGTGCTGATAAAAAAGCCAGCACCTCGCTGTTTTGTTCCAGTGCGCAAAGGACTGCTAGATGGGTGCCGGAGGAGAGGAGCATTGGAACGGGGAACGGGAAACAGAAAATAGAGGGAGGACTGCTGGTCGGTGGTGGCGAAGAGGAGGGCAACCTAGTTGTGGACAGCCAGGGATAGGAAAGCTGGTCGCCAACGACTTCAAGTATGTATCCTCCCTGGAGGAAGAAGACCTTCTATCTGGTTCAGTTTGGGTAGTTCAGGAATACCTGAACCCAAATCCAAAATTTCGGGTACCCGAATTTTTGGGTATTGTAAAACTCGTTGTAATTTCGAGTATCGATTCTTAAAACCCGAAATTTTAAATACCCGAATTACCCGACCCGAAATTTTCGGGTAACCTGAACGACCACCCCTAGTAATAGCTTATATAAACAAAGGAATAGACACATGAAATGCTAATTTGAACTACAAATTAATGCCAGGGGTTTGGTCAAAGGTTTGGGTATTGTACATATTAGCGTTGGGAATACACCAATGACACCAATGGTAGACACCCTGGCATTAATTTGAACTTATGAATCAACGGGGATCACCACACACTTACATGAATTCTAGACAAACTAGTTAGTCCACATGTTTGTGTTGGTCATCAACCACCAAAATTAATTATAGGAAATGGTTAACCCAATTTCCCTTTCAATCTCCCGCTTTTTGGTGATTGGTGCCAACACAAACCAAAGCAAATGTAAAGTGCAGAAATGTAACTAGTTTGCAATTGAGATGACTTGTGCATAGGTTACTTAGAATTGAACCAATTGAAAGTATCACTAAGAATGAGTAAGAGTGAATGGATTGACTTTGTTTTATTTAATATCTCGGACCACATTTGCACCACTACTTTTGTTTTTGCAAATCTTCTGGAAATCTTTTTAGGCTTGTTGTGGACTGTTATGGGAGCTTTTGACTGAACTGAACTGATTGTACAAAGTGTGAAGGAGCCAGTGTTGTTCCACATTAGTGTGTTATTTTCAGCGCGTGTTCAAGTTTTTGGGCTGGCTTGATATGCCCACTTCAGCGCGTCTTGAAGGATTCAGATTTCTAGAACTATGACTTGGAGTTGTTCTGTCTTTTGGCTGGGGAGGAGCTGGTCCATTTTGGCAGAACCCAGATTTTACCAACCCAAGACCTATGATTTACCTGGCTAGAACATGCTATTTTACCAAGAGCACAGATTTTACCAACCCTAGACCTATGATTTATCTGGCTAGAACCTTCGATTTTACCGTCAAGAACTTATGATTTTACCATCAAGATCCTCGATTTTACCCAGTGTTCGGCTAGGCGGCGGCTAGGCGGCGGCTAGGCGCTAATCGGCAGCCCACCGCGTAGCCTAGGGCGTTGTGCGCTGTTTAGGCGGGCGCATCGCCTAGGTGTAGCTGGGAGCGAGGGAGGGAAGGGAGCTCACGGCGGTGCACGTCGATGTAGGCGTCGACCTCGGGCTCGGTGGGCGGCCGTCCGTCGGGGAAGGACTCTAGCCAGGCTCGCGCGGAGATCTCCCATGGGTGCGGCGGCCGCGTCGAGTTGGAGGAAGGCGGCGCGGCGGGGGGTAACGGTTGCGGAGGGGTCGGGGTCGGGGGCGTGGCCGGGGCGGTCCCACCGGGGCAGGGGGCTTGGGGGTGGAACGGCGCAGGGACGGGGAAGGGCAGCGGCGCGTCCGGCGGGAGAGCGCGCAGCGGGAGGATGGCCTGGGGCTCCGGGAGGAGAGCGCGCAGCGGGAGGACGGAGTGATAGAAAATGACATTTTGTTAAGAAAACATTGGTAATCGGCAGCTTTACAAAAGATGGCTACAAGGATATTATCTTTGACATCAAGCTCTTCTGGTTGTGAAAGAAATTGGAGTGAGTTTGAAGGGGTTAGTACCTATCTATTAATCATTTCAGCAGTACTATGATTAAATTTCAGAACTGAAAATGCTTTTGTTTCTAATTTATATAGTAGTTATATACGTATATATAGTTATATACATAATATATATATATATATATATAATTTATGGCTATATTGCCAAAACGCCTAGAAAAGCGCCTAAGACCGAGTACTCCCGACTAGGCGCTAGGCAATGGGTCACCGCCTAGATTCCGCCTAGCGCCTAGCTGAACCTTGATTTTACCAACCTTCAACATTGTGGCGGTGGAGAGCAGAGCTTGTCTGTTTTGGCGGGCAAAGCTGGTCCGTTTTGGCCCATTTTGGCTGGCACAGAATTGATCCGTTTTGGCACGGAGCCCAGATTTTACCACTAGGAATTTTAGATTATTCCTGGACGGGACCTTCGATTTTACCAACTATAGACCTATTATTTACCTGACTAGAAACTGCGATTTAACCATCCCGAGCCAACGATTTTCCATCCTAACCTACAATTTTACCGGACGATTTTACCTCGTAGAAGCTTAAAGTTTTACCACATGGAACATAAGAGTTTACCATCAAGAACTTATGATATTACCACCTATAACCTAGGCTTTTACCAAACTTCAACATGGCGGCGTTGGAGAGCAGTGCTGGTCCGTTTTGGCTGGCACAAAGTTGGTCTGTTTTGGCTGGTGAGGGATTCTCTGGTACTTACTCCACCACAAGTTGAATGCATCAGCTGATACACTACCTCCGGGTATCATCTGAGTAAAAATGGTTTACATGGTAAGCATGATCAAAATAAGATAGCTCATTGTGTCCTTTTGTTTAGGTAAACATGCATGACTGGGTTAAAATCTGGTGGTAAAATCTGTGCTCTTGGTAAAATTGCAGGTTGTAGCCTCGTAAATCATAGGTCCATGGTTGGTAAAATCCTGACTGGTAAAATCTATGCTCTTGGTAAAATCTAGCCTCGTAAATCATAAGTTCATGGTGGTAAAATCTTATGTTCCACTATGAGGTAAAATCGTTGGTTCGGTGATGGTAAAATCTCAGGGTTGGTAAAATACGGAGTGGTAAAAATATTTTACATAAAACTGCAGGTTGTACCTCAACGTACTGCCATGTACCAGAGTTAGTGTACTCCACATATAGCCCAGTATGGTATTTTGATAGGGTTTGCATGATTCATGACCTCAAAAAGTTTAAACTATCCTATGTGTATTGATATGAAGGTATAGAATATAAGTACAGGTCGGTAGAGGATATTTTAAGCTCTTTGAGTCCATGAATCATGCAAAACCTATCAAAATACAAATACCTTACTGGGCTGTATATGGGGTATACTAACTCTTGTACAGGGTGGTACGTTGATGTAAAACCTATTTAAGAAGACTGGTGGAGAGGCACACTAATTTGTGGTACGATTTGACATAAGAGTTGAATTGTTTTACATTTCATATACGGAAGTTGGATGTTGTGGTACGTTGTTCTGTGTTACTCGGCGAACACAATCTGCAATGGCTGCTGCAACGCAACGCAAGATGCTCCAATGGTGGTCTCAGAAATAGTCAAACATACTGGACCAATGGTGTACCTACATTGCAGACCAGCCGTTGCGTTTGCGCAGTTACGCAGAGCTGCGTACCACAGCATCCAACTTTCGTATATGAAATTTAGTGAGCATATATGCATTAAAATGCAAAAAAAAATAAAATTCAACTCTTACCTAATACAATACCACAAATTAGTGTGTCTCTCCACTAGTCTTCTTAAATAGTTTGTACCTCAACGTACCACCCTGTACCCGAGTTATTGTAGACCACATATAATCTAGTCAGGTTTTACCATAAACCCTAAACCCTGGACCTATGATTTACCTGGCTAGAACCTGCGATTTTACCATCCCGGAAACACAGTTTTACCATCAAGAAATTATGGTTTTACCACCTCGATCCTTGATTTTACTGACCTTCAATATTGCTGGTTCGTTTTGGCCCATTTTGGCTGGCACAGAGTTGGTCCATTTTGGCACAGAGCCTAGATTTTACCACTTCACTTTAGCCAAACGGGACATTTGCTGAGTACGTTGATGTGTAATCACCCTTGCTTTACAAACCACCCCCACCACAAGTTGTCCCCACTGTACAAACCACCCCCACCCCAGGTTGTCCTCACTGTACTCAGTGCTAAGGAGGAGATGCTGGCAACATGGAGGACTTTGAGAAGTTTCAGGACTACGACGAGTTCTAATTTTTCTTAGTGGCAAACCCGTAGTCAGCTGCCTGTGTAGGCCTTATCTGCTAGGTTTCGTATTTCCGCACTTTGATGATATTAATGACTATGCTATGTATTAGACTTTATGGATGTCTTGGACATTTTATTGTAATAGAAGTACCTTTCAGCTATTTACTTTGAGCAATGTGTGGTGATGTCCAATTATGTAATCGTTGTGTACGTGAGTTTCTGATCCTGACACGTACATGGTTCGCATTCGGTTTGATTTCCAAAACCGGGTGTGAAACAAGTCATCACCATAGGGTTTGCCGGAGGTGGACGCCGGGAAATTGGCTGAACGTCCAGGGTTCATGGAATTCGGTAAACTACGCGCAATGGTGCAAGACAAAGGTCGGTTGCCACTGCCACCGCCCCAACCTCCTCGATCGTCGTGTTGCCGCCGCCGTCCCCCGCGTCCCTGCCGCCTCCCGCTACAGCTACTCAGAGCAGCGGGTTCCACCCTACTGCCTCATACATCGTGGACCAGAATCCTTATATGTGTCCAGTGTGTATCATTGATGAGGAATTAGCATCTTGTTACATTTAAGCTTGCTGCCTCATCAATAACCAAGATGTCGAATTTCTGATTTTGCAACCAACTTGACCTATAGGGAGTGCAAAATACAAGTCTTGCATATTTTGTTCTTGATGCATCCAAAGTAACACGATCGCTCTCAAATAGTTTTGACAATTTTTCAGTATCAGCTTTCTGCCTCATGCGTTCCAGATTCCCAAACAGAACTATGGCAGAGTTTTGGCTCATGCGTTCCAGATTCCCAAACAGAATTATGCCTCATGCGTTCCAGACTGCGCAGAGTTTTGGCTGCTCAGCCAAGTCTTTTCCAAATTGGGCTTTTCCTGTTTCTAGCACTTAGACACAATACATTAGCCTCCAAAACAATGTACTAAGTCTTAGAAACATACCTTTACTCTTGTCTTGCACTTTGTCCATCAATTGGCATAGATTAACACTTAAGCACTTGTGTTGGCACACAATCACCAAAATACTTAGAAATGACCCAGGGGCACATTTCCCTTTCAATCTCCCCTTTTTGGTGATTTATGCCAACACAACATAAAGCCACTAAAAGAAGTGCAATTTTGATCAAGAAATGATTTCGATTCAAATTTGGCATATTTGGATCATTCTTTGCCACCACTTGGTTTGTTTTTGCAAATCAAACTCAATTTCCTATCTCTAAGTCAAATTCACTTGCAGAGACATAAAGAGAGGTATTCCAAGAGAAATTGATCAAAGATTCAAAAGCTCCCCCTTTTTCCCATAATCAAACATTCTCCCCACAAGAGACAAACTTTTTGCACTAAGAGACAACAAGAGTATTTTGACAAACCAAAACTCTCTACTCTACTATTTTCAAAATTCTCAAGTGGTAGTTGATCCATTTCTTGCTTTGGCCTTATTTTCTCCCCCTTTGGCATCAAGCACCAAAACGAGATCAATCTTGGCCCCTTAAACCCCATTGCCTCACCAAAATCTTCAAATAAGAGTACAAGGGCAATAAGGATATTGAGATGAACTTGGAGTAAGTTACCCTCTCATCGGAGTGCAGTGAAGTCTTGCATGGTCCAAGTCCACCTTTTCCCTTTCAATCCACCTTTGAGACTAAATCAAGCAAACTCAAGCACACGGTTAGTCTCAAAGGGTCAAGTTGTAGCACATCTCCCCCTAAATATGTGCATCACTCACACATGGTCTTTTGAGGTCCAGGGAGTGTTTGTACAACTTGAGCGCCATAAATAAACAACAAAATGCATCAGGAACATGATCAAAGGCATGAACACATGTATGCTATAAATCAATCCAAGTTCCACGAATCTAAGACATTTAGCTCACTACGCAGCCTGCAAAAGGTCTTCTCATCTAAAGGCTTGGTAAAGATATCGGCTAGCTGGTTCTCGGTGCTAATATAAAACACTTCGATATCTCTCTTTTGCTGGTGGTCTCTCAAAAAGTGATGCCGGATGTCTATGTGCTTTGTGCGGCTGGTATAGGTGTACATTTGGGCCGGGCCTGATGGGCCGGCCCGAAGCACGGTAAAAAAAGCACGGCCCAGGCACGGCACGGCACGAAATATTTTAGTGCCGGGCCGGCACGGCCCGATATATCGGGCCGGGTTTGGGCCGAGGTCACGGCCCATGGGCGGGCACGAGCACGGCCCGTTTAAGGCAGGCACGAAAAGGCCCATATAGAGGCACGAAAAGGCCCATATATTTATTAAAATCACACTTCATTCCACACTTTTTTGTACTTGATAAAGAACACAAAGCTATAGATAATGTTAGTTAGATGTTTTTTGTAGCTTTGAATTAGAGTATGTGATGTAATTTTATTTTTGTTATGAACATTAGATAATAAACTGAACTTACGAACTTTATTTAGAGTTGATTATACTCTTTTTCTTTCTAACAAAATGATTTATAAACGAGGTAGTCATTGCATAGCTCTAGTAACTTAATACAAATATTAAGTTTGCTTTTGGTCAAATTTATTTGTCTTATCTTTTATTTGTTTTATTAAATTTGTTTTGAATTTCAGGCTCTGATGTGAATTTCGGGCCCTGATGTGAATTTCGGGCCAAAAACTGCATTTCGGGCCAAAAATTGAATTTCGGGCCCTAATGTGAATTTCGGGCTTTTATAATTTCGGGCCGCCCGAAATGAGCCCGGCACGTTTAACCAATTACGGGCCGGGCCGTGGGCCGAGGGCTAGGCCCATGGGCCGGCCCGGCACGACCCGAAATTCAAACGGGCCGGGCCGGCCCGAAATTCAAACAATACGGGCCTTTTCGGGCTTGGGCCGGGCCGGGCGGCCCGAATGTACACCTATAGCGGCTGGGTTCAACAGGATTATCCGCCATGCGGATAGCACTCTCATTATCACATAGGAGTGGGACTTTGCTCAGATTGTAGCCAAAGTCCCTGAGGGTTTGCTTCATCCAAAGTAGTTGCGCGCAACACTGTCCTGCGGCAATGTACTCGGCCTCAGCGGTGGATAGAGCAACGGAAGTTTGTTTCTTAGAACTCCACGACACCAGGGACCTTCCTAAGAATTGGCACGTCTCCGATGTACTCTTCCTATCGACCTTACATCCAGCATAATCGGAGTCTGAATATCCAGTTAAGTCAAAGGTAGACCCCTTTGGATACCAGATCCCGAAGCAAGGCGTAGCGACTAAATATCTAAGAATTCGCTTCACGGCCACTAAGTGACACTCCCTTGGATCGGATTGAAACCTAGCACACATGCATACACTAAGCATAATATCCGGTCTACTAGCACATAAATAAAGCAAAGAACCTATCATGGACCGGTATGCTTTTTGATCAATGGACTTACCTCCTTTGTTGAGGTCGACGTGTCCGTCAGTTCCAATCGGAGTCTTTGTGGGCTTGGCGTCCTTCATCCCAAACCGCTTTAGCAAGTCTTGCGTGTACTTCGTTTGGGAGATGAAGGTGCCGTCCTTGAGTTGCTTCACTTGGAACCCAAGGAAGTAGTTCAACTCGCCCATCATCGACATTTCAAACTTTTGAGTCATCACCCTGCTTAACTCTTCACAAAACTTTTGATTAGTAGAACCAAATATTATGTCATCGACATAAATTTGGCACACAAATAAGTCACCATCACAAGTCTTAGTGAATAAAGTTGGATCGGCTTTCCCAACCTTGAAAGCATTAACAATTAAAAAGTCTCTAAGGCATTCATACCATGCTCTTGGGGCTTGCTTAAGTCCATAGAGCGCCTTAAAGAGCTTACATACGTGGTCGGGGTACCGTTCATCATCGAAGCCAGGGAGTTGTTCCACGTACACCTCCTCCTTGATTGGCCTGTTGAGGAAAGCGCTCTTCACATCCATTTGGAACAACCTGAAAGAATGGTGAGCGGCATATGCTAGCAAAATACGAATGGACTCTAGCCTAGCCATAGGAGCAAAAGTCTCCTCAAAGTCCAAACCCGCGACTTGGGCATAACCTTTTGCCACAAGTCGAGCCTTGTTCCTTGTCACCACCCCGTGCTCGTCTTGTTTGTTGCGGAACACCCACTTGGTTCCCACAACATTTTGTTTGGGACGAGGCACCAATGTCCAAACTTCATTTCTCTTGAAATTGTTGAGCTCTTCTTGCATGGCCAACACCCAGTCCGGATCTAGCAAGGCCTCTTCTACCCTGAAAGGCTCAATAGAAGAGACAAAGGAGTAATGCTCACAAAAATTAACTAATCTAGAACGAGTAGTTACTCCCTTGCTAATGTCACCCAAAATTTGGTCGACGGGATGATTCCTTTGAATCATTGCTCGAACTTGATGAAAAGGAATTAGGCTTACACCTATTTCCTAATTGAAATTGGTGGTGGTGCGGTCCTTTTGCTTTGGGCTCATTCTTTCTCCCCCTTTGGCATGAATCGCCAAAAACGGAATCATTAGAGCCCTTTTGAATTACTTTCTTCCCCTTTGGTTATAAATAAATGAGTGAGAATTATACCAAAGACGAAGTCCTTTTGCTTTGGACTCATGTTCTCTCCCCCCAAGGAGAGATGCGCGGATCAACGACGAAGGATGAGTTACGGAGTGGAAGCCTTTGTCTTCGCCGAAGACTCTAATTTCCTTTCAATATACCTATGACTTGGTTTGAAATAGACTTGAAAACACATTAGTCATAGCATATGAAAGAGACATGATCAAAGGTATATAGAAGAGCTATGTGTGCAAATCAACAAAAGCCAGATTGGCCCAGTGCATTCTTAGACAAATCTCAGCTCACAATGTGTGAGGGGGAGATTGTTGGGAATAGTCCCACATTGTGTGGTGATGGTGAGATAGCATGGTTTATATGGTTGAGGGTGCAACCCCTATAAGGCTAGCTTTTTGGGGGGAGTGTTGGCCCAAGAGACCTAAAACCCGCTGCTATACGTGTGGGCGCGTGTGTCGCGGCCCGACAACCTGGCTGGGCGCGCCGTGTGTGTGGGCGGCCCCAATGGACACGCCATGTGTCGGCGGTCTGGTTCCAACAATTGGTATCAGAGCTCGGTGCTTCATTAGAGCCTAACCGCTTGAAGTGATGTCGGGAGATCACGCCAAGAAGGAAATGGAAACCGGCGAAAAGCCCACTACAAGCCACGGGAGCACTTCATCGGAAGAGTCCCGCACCAAGAGAAAGGAGGAGAAGAAAGGCTCCTCCAAAGGGAAGGAGAAGAAATCTTCTTCACACAACAAAGAGAAGAAGAAATCCTCTTCTCACAAGCCACATCGGAGTGGGGACAAGAAAAAGAGGATGAGGAAAGTGGTCTACTATGAGACCGATTCTTCATCAACATCCACCTCCGGCTCCGACGCGGCGTCCGTCACTTCTAAGCGCCAAGAGCGCAAGAAGTATAGTAAGATTCCCCTACGCTACCCTCGCATTTCTAAACATACACCTTTGCTTTCCGTCCCATTAGGCAAACCACCAACATTTGATGGTGAAGATTACGCTAGGTGGAGTGATTTAATGCGATTTCATCTAACCTCACTCCACAAAAGTATATGGGATGTTGTTGAGTTTGGTGCACAGGTACCATCCGTAGGGGATAAAGACTATGATGAGGATGAGGTGGCCCAAATCGAGCACTTCAACTCCCAAGCCACAACCATACTCCTTGCCTCTCTAAGTAGAGAGTAATATAACAAGGTGCAAGGGTTGAAGAGTGCGAAGGAGATTTGGGACTTACTCAAGACCGCGCACGAGGGTGATGAACTCACCAAGATCACCAAGCGGGAAACGATCGAGGGGGAGCTCGATCGCTTCCGTCTTCGCCAAGGGGAGGAGCCACAAGATATGTACAACCGGCTCAAAACCTTGGTGAACCAAGTGCGCAACCTCGGGAGCAAAAAGTGGGATGACCACGAGGTGGTTAAGGTTATTCTAAGATCTCTTATTTTCCTTAACCCTACTCAAGTACAATTAATTCGTGGTAATCCAAGATATACACTAATGACTCCCGAGGAAGTAATCGGGAATTTTGTGAGTTTTGAATTTATGATTAAGGGCTCACGAAAGATCAACGAGCTTGACGGCCCCTCCACGTCCGAAGCTCAACTAGTTGCATTCAAGGCGACGGAGGAGAAGAAGGAGGAGTCTACACCAAGTAGACAACCAATTGACGCCTCCAAGCTCGACAATGAGGAAATGGCGCTTGTCATCAAAAGCTTTCGCCAAATCCTCAAGCAAAGGAGGGGGAAGGATTACAAGCCCCGCTCCAAGAAGGTTTGCTACAAGTGTGGTAAGCCCGGTCACTTTATAGCTAAATGTCCTATTTCTAGTGACAGTGACAGGGGTGACGACAAGAAGGGGAGAAGAAAGTAGAAGAAGAGATACTACAAGAAGAAGGGCGGCGATGCCCATGTTTGTCGGGAATGGGATTCCGACGAAAGCTCTAGCGACTCCTCCGACGACGAGGACGCCGCCAACATCGCTGTCACCAAGGGACTTCTCTTCTCCAACGTCGGCCACAAGTGCCTCATGGCAAAGGACGACAAAAAGAAGAAGGTTAAATCTAAATCCTCCACTAGATATGAGTCCTCTAGTGATGAAAATGCTAGTGATGAGGAAGATAACCTACGCACTCTTTTTGCCAACTTAAACATGCAACAAAAAGAGAAATTAAATGAATTGATTAGTGCCATCCATGAGAAGGATGATCTCTTGGACTCCCAAGAGGACTTCCTAATCAAGGAAAACAAAAAGCATGTTAAAGTTAAAAATGCTTATGCTCTAGAAGTTGAGAAATGTGAAAAATTATCTAGTGAGCTAAGCACTTGCCATGAGACTATAGACAACCTTAGAAATGAGAATGCTAATTTGTTAGCTAGGGTTGATTCTATTGCTTGTAATGTTTCAATTCCCAATCTTAGAAATAATAATGATGATTTACTCGCTAAGATTGAAGAATTAAACATATCTCTTGTTAGCCTTAGGAAGGAAAATGAAAAATTGATTGCTAAGGCTAAAGATTTTGATGTTTGCAATATTACAATTTCCGATCTTAGAGATAAGAATGATATATTGCGTGCTAAGATTGTTGAACTTAATTCTTGCAAACCCTCTACATCTACTGTTGAGCACACTTCTATTTGTACTAGATGTAGAGATGTTGATATTAATGCTATTCATGATCACATGTCTTTAATTAAACAACAAAATGATCATATAGCAAAACTAGATGCTAAAATTGCCGAGCATAACTTAGAAAACGAAAAATTTAAATTTACTAGAAGTATGCTCTACAATGGGAGATGCCCTGGCATCAAGGATGGCATTGGCGTCCAACAGGGAGGCAATGTCAAACTTAGTGCCCCTCCTAAGAAATTGTCCAACTTTGTTAAGGGCAAGGCTCCCATGCCTCAGGATAACGAGGGTTACATTTTATACCCTGCCGGTTATCCCAATGACAAAATTAGGAGAATTCATTCTAGGAAGTCTCACTCTGGCTCTAACCATGCTTTTATGTATAAGGGTGAGACATCTAGCTCTAGGCAACCAACCCGTGCTAAGTTGCCTAAGAAGAAGACTCCTAGTGCATCAAATGAACATAGTTTTTCATTTAAAAGATGCATCTTATGTTTTAACGAACAAATCCGACAAGGTAGTTGCCAAGTTTGTTGGGGGCAAACACAAGGGCTCCAAGACTTGTGTTTGGGTACCCAAAGTTCTTGTTTCTAATGCCAAAGGACCTAAAACCGTTTGGGTACCTAAAGTCAAGAACTAAACTTGTTTTGTAGGTTTATGCATCCGGGGGCTCAAGTTGGATCATCGATAGCGGGTGCACAAACCACATGACTGGGGAGAAGAAAATGTTCTCCTCCTACGAGAAAAACCAAGATCCCCAACGAGCGATCACATTCGGGGATGGAAACCAAGGTTTGGTCAAAGGATTGGGTAAAATTGCTATATCTCCTGACCATTCTATTTCCAATGTTTTTCTTGTAGATTCATTAGATTACAATTTGCTTTCTGTATCTCAATTATGCAAAATGGGTTACAACTGTCTTTTCACTGATGTAGGTGTCACTGTCTTTAGAAGAAGTGATGATTCAATAGCATTTAAGGGAGTGTTAGAGGGTCAGCTATACTTGGTAGATTTTGATAGAGCTGAACTCGACACTTGCTTAATTGCTAAGACTAACATGGGTTGGCTCTGGCACCGCCGACTAGCTCATGTTGGGATGAAGAATCTTCATAAGCTTCTAAAGGGAGAGCACATTTTAGGACTAACCAATGTTCATTTTGAGAAAGACAGGATTTGTAGCGCATGCCAAGCAGGAAAGCAAGTTGGTGCCCATCATCCACACAAGAACATTATGACGACCGACAGGCCACTGGAGCTCCTACACATGGACCTATTCGGCCCGATTGCTTACATAAGCATCGGCAGGAGTAAGTATTGTCTTGTAATAGTGGATGATTATTCTTGCTTCACTTGGCTATTCTTTTTGCAGGAAATATCTCAAACCCAAGAGACCTTAAAGGGATTCTTGAGACGGGCTCAAAATGAGTTTGGCTTAAGGATCAAGAAAATCAGAAGCGATAACGGGACGGAGTTCAAGAACTCTCAAATTGAAGGCTTCCTTGAGGAGGAGGGCATCAAGCATGAGTTCTCTTCTCCCTACACGCCACAACAAAATGGTGTAGTGGAGAGGAAGAATAGAACTCTATTGGACATGGCAAGAACCATGCTTGATGAGTACAAGACTTCGAATCAGTTTTGGGCCGAGGCGGTCAACACCGCCTGCTACGCCATCAACCGGTTATATCTACACCGAATCCTCAAGAAGACATCTTATGAACTCCTAACCGGTAAAAAGCCAAACATTTCATATTTTAGAGTCTTTGGTAGCAAATGCTTTATACTTGTTAAAAGAGGTAGAAAATCTAAATTTGCTCCTAAGATTGTAGAAGGCTTTTTACTAGGATATGATTCAAACACAAGGGCATATAGAGTCTTTAACAAGTCCTCCAGACAAGTTGAAGTTTCTTGTAACGTTGTGTTTGATGAAACTAACGGCTCTCAAGTAGAGCAAGTTGATCTTGATGAGATAGGTGAAGAAGAGGCTTCGTGCATCGCGTTAAGGAACATGTCCATTGGTGATGTGTGTCCTAAGGAATCCGAAGAGCCTCCAAATGCACAAGATCAACCATCCTCCTCCACGCAAGCATCTCCACCGACTCAAAATGAGGATGAAGCTCAAGTTGATAAAGTAGAAGATCAAGCAAATGAGCCACCTCAAGATGACGACAATGATCAAGGGGAGATGCAAATGATCAAGACAAGGAGGATGAAGAACAAAGGCCGTCACACCTAAGAGTCCACCAAGCAATCCAACGAGATCACCCCGTCGACACCATCCTCGGCGACATTCATAAGGGGGTAACTACTAGATCTCGTGTTGCACATTTTTGTGAGCATTACTCTTTTGTTTCCTCTATTGAGCCACACAGGATAGAGGAAGCACTTCAAGATTCGGATTGGGTGGTGGCGATGCAAGAGGAGCTCAACAACTTCACTAGGAATGAGGTATGGCATTTAGTTCCACGTCCTAATCAAAATGTTGTAGGAACCAAATGGGTCTTCCGCAACAAGCAAGATGAGCATGGTGTGGTGACAAGGAACAAAGCTCGACTTGTGGCCAAGGGATACTCTCAAGTCGAAGGTTTGGATTTCGGTGAAACCTATGCACCCGTAGCTAGGCTTGAGTCAATTCGTATTTTATTGGCCTATGCTACTTACCATGGCTTCAAGCTTTATCAAATGGACGTGAAGAGTGCATTCCTCAATGGACCAATCAAGGAAGAGGTCTATGTTGAGCAACCTCCCGGCTTTGAAGATAGTGAGTACCCTAACCATGTGTATAAACTCTCTAAGGCGCTTTATGGGCTCAAGCAAGCCCCAAGAGCATGGTATGAATGCCTTAGGGATTTTCTTATCACTAATGGCTTCAAAGTTGGAAAGGCCGATCCTACACTCTTTACCAAAACACTTGAGAATGATTTGTTTGTATGCCAAATTTATGTTGATGATATTATATTTGGGTCTACTAACCTATCTACATGTGAAGAGTTTAGTAGGATTATGACACAAATTCGAGATGTCAATGATGGGGGAGTTGAAGTATTTCTTAGGATTTCAAGTAAAGCAACTCCAAGAGGGCACCTTCCTTAGCCAAACAAAGTATACTCAAGATATTCTAAGCAAATTTGAAATGAAGGATGCCAAACCCATCAAGACACCCATGGGAACCAATGGGCATCTCGATCTCGACGAGGGAGGTAAGTCCGTCGATCAAAAGGTATACCGGTCGATGATAGGTTCTTTGCTATATTTATGTGCATCTCGACCGGATATTATGCTTTCCGTATGCATGTGTGCAAGATTCTAAGCCGACCCTAAGGAAGCTCACCTTACAGCCGTAAAATGAATCTTGAGATATTTGATTTATACTCCTAAGTTCGGGCTTTGGTATCCTAGGGGATCCACATTTGATTTAATTGGTTATTCGGATGCCGATTGGGCGGGGTGTAAAATCAATAGAAAGAGCACATCGGGGACTTGCCAGTTCTTGGGAAGATCCTTGGTGTCTTGGGCTTCAAAGAAGCAAAACTCCGTTGCTCTTTCTACCGCCGAAGCCGAGTACATTGCCGCAGGCCATTGTTGCGCGCAACTACTTTGATGAGGCAAACCCTTAGGGACTATGGTTACAAATTAACCAAAGTTCCTCTTCTATGTGATAATGAGAGTGCAATCCGCATGGCGGATAATCCCGTTGAGCATAGCCGCACTAAACACATAGCCATTCGGTATCACTTTCTAAGGGATCACCAACAAAAGGGTGATATCGAGATTTCTTATATTAACACTAAAGATCAATTAGCCGATATCTTTACCAAGCCACTTGATGAACAAACTTTTAACAAACTTAGGCATGAGCTAAATATTCTTGATTCTAGGAACTTCTTTTGTTGATTTGCACACATAGCTCTTCTATATACCTTTGATCATGTCTCTTTCATATGCTATGACTAATGTGTTTTCAAGTCTATTTCAAACCAAGTCATAGGTATATTGAAAGGAAATTGGAGTCTTCGGCGAAGACAAAGGCTTCCACTCCGTAACTCATCCTTCGCCGTTGATCCGCGCATCTCTCCTTGGGGGAGAGAACATGAGTCCAAAGCAAAAGGACTTCGTCTTTGGTATAATTCTCACTCATTTATTTATAACCAAAGGGGAAGAAAGTAATTCAAAAGGGCTCTAATGATTCCGTTTTTGGCGATTCATGCCAAATGGGGAGAAAGAATGAGCCCAAAGCAAAAGGACCGCACCACCACCAATTTCAAAAATTTTAGTTTTTCAAAGAGTATTTTCGAATTGATATCTTACTTGTGATATAATTTCAAATTGGTATACCGTCTTCAAAATTAATATCAAAACCCTCTTGAACACTAAGAGGAGGATTTCATTAAGGGGGAGTTTTGTTTAGTCAAAGGAAAAACATTTGAAACAGGGGGAGAAAATTTCAAATCTTGAAAATGCTTTGCAAAATCTTATTCATTTACCTTTGACTATTTGCAAAAGAACTTTGAAAAGGATTTACAAAAGAATTTGCAAAAACAAAACATGTGGTGCAAGCGTGGTCCAAAATGTTAAAAATGAAGAAACAATCCATGCATATCTTGTAAGTATTTATATTGGCTCCATTCCAAGCAACCTTTGCACTTACATTATGCAAACTAGTTCGATTATGCATTTCTATACTTGTTTTGGTTTGTGTTGGCATCAATCACCAAAAAGGGGGAGATTGAAAGGGAATTAGGCTTACACCTATTTCCTAATTGATTTTGGTGGTTGAATTGCCCAACACAAATAATTGGACTAACTAGTTTGCTCTAGTGTATAAGTTATACAGGTGCCAAAGGTTCACACTTAGCCAATAAAAAGACCAAGTATTGGGTTCAACAAAAGAGCAAAGGGACAACCGAAGGCACCTCTGGTCTGGCGCACCGGACTGTCCGGTGTACACCGGACAGTGTCCGGTGCACCACCGGACTCCAACTCAAACTCGCCACCTTCGGGAAAATCCAGAGGCGACTCCACTATAATTCACCGAACTGTCCGGTGTACACCAGACAGTGTCCGGTGCTCCAAGGAAGAGGGGCCTCAGGAACTCGCCAGCTTCGGGAATTCGCAACGGCTAGTCCGCTATAATTCACCGGACATGTCTGGTGTACATTGGACTGTCCGGTGTGACATCGAAGCAACGGCTACTTCGCGCCAACGGTCACCTGCAACAGCAATTAATGCGTGCCAGGGCGCACAGAAGTTAGGCACGCGCGTAGTGGCGCATCGGACACTCTACAGTACATGTCCGGTGCGCCACCGGACATACAGGCGGGCCCAGAAGACAGTGCTCCAACGATCGAATCCCAACGGCTTTGGTGACGTGGCTGGCGCACCGGACATGTCCGGTGTGCACCGGACTGTTCGGTGCACCATACGACAGACAGCCCCACCAAACGGCTAGTTTGGTGGTTGGGGCTATAAATACCCCCAACCACCCACCATTCATTGCATCCAAGTTTTCACACTTCCAACCACTTACAAGAGCTAGGCATTCAATTCTAGACACACTCAAGATATCAAATCCTCTCCCAAATTCCACACAAAGCTTTAGTGACTAGAGAGAGAGATTTGCTTGTGTTCTTTCGAGCTCTTGCGCTTGGATTGCTTTCTTCCTTCTTGATTCTTCATTGTGATCATCTCACTTGTAATTGAGGCAAGAGACACCAATTTTGTGGTGATCCTTGTAGGAACTTTGTGTTCCAAGTGATTGAGAAGAGAAAGCTCACTCGGTCCGAGGGACCGTTTGAGAGAGGGAAAGGGTTGAAAGAGACCCGGTCTTTGTGACCACCTCAACGGGGGGTAGGTTTGCAAGAACCGAACCTCGGTAAAACAAATCCTCGTGTCACACCTCTTATTTGCTTGCGATTTGTTTTGCACCCTCTCTCACGGACTCAATTATATTTCTAACGCTAACCCGACTTGTAGTTTGTGATTATTTTGAGAATTTCAGTTTCGCCCTATTCACCCCCCTCTAGGCGACTTTCACTTGAGTTGGAGGGGCCTTGGGTGCTTTTTCCTCTTCCACTTGGACATCCTGTGCTCCCCCTTGATCACATGCCTCCTCTTGATGAACATGTTCATCGTCTTGAGTTGGGGGATGCTCCATTGTTGAGGAAGAAGGTTGATCTTGCTCCTTGAGTTCCTGCGGTCGCACGTCTCCAATCGCCATGGTGCGTATTGCGTTCGTTGGAACGTCTTCTTCATCTACATCATCAAGATCAACAACTTGCTCTCTTGGAGAGCCATTAGTCTCATCAAATACAACGTCGCTAGAGACTTCAACCAAACCCGATGATTTGTTGAAGACTCTATACGCCTTTGTATTTGAGTCATAACCTAACAAAAACCCTTCTACCGCTTTGGGAGCAAATTTGGAATTCCTACCCTTCTTCACTAGAATGTAGCATTTACTTCCAAAAACTCGGAAATATGAAACATTGGCTTTGTTACCGGTTAGAAGCTCATACGAAGTCTTCTTGAGGAGGCGATGAAGGTACACCCGGTTTATGGCGTGACAAGCCGTGTTTACGGCTTCCGACCAAAATCGCTCGGGCGTCTTGAATTCTCCAAGCATTGTCCTCGCTATGTCTATAAGCGTTCTGTTCTTCCTCTCTACCACACCATTTTGTTGTGGTGTGTAGGGAGCAGAGAACTCGTGCTTGATTCCTTCCTCCTCAAGGTACTCCTCCACTTGAAGGTTCTTGAACTCGGACCCGTTGTCGCTCCTTATCTTCTTCACCTTGAGCTCAAACTCATTTTGAGCTCTCCTTAGGAAGCGCTTGAGGGTCCCTTGGGTTTCAGATTTATCCTGCAAAAAGAATACCCAAGTGAAGCGGGAAAAATCGTCAACTATAACAAGACCATACTTACTTCCTCCTATGCTTAGGTAGGCAACGGGTCCGAAGAGGTCCATATGCAATAGCTCCAGTGGTCTTGACGTAGTCATCACGTTCTTGATGTGATGAGCACTTCCCACTTGTTTACCTGCTTGACAAGCTGCACAAGGACTATCTTTTTCGAAATGCACATTTGTTAGACCTAACACATGTTCTCCCTTTAGAAGTTTGTGAAGGTTCTTCATCCCAACATGTGCTAACCGGCGATGCCACAGCCAGCCCATGCTAGTCTTAGCAATTAAGCATGCATCTAGACCAGCCTCCTCTTTTGCAAAATCAACTAAATAAAGTTTGCCGTCTAATACACCCTTAAACGCTAATGAACCATCACTCCTTCTAAAGACAGACACATCTACATTTGTGAATAAGCAGTTATATCCCATATTACAAAGCTGACTCACAGACAACAAGTTATATCCAAGCGACTCAACTAAAAACACATTGGAAATGGAGTGCTCGAATGAAATAGTTATTTTTCCTAACCCTTTCACCTTGCCTTGATTCCCGTCACCGAATATGATTGAGTCTTGGGAATCTTTGTTCTTGACATAGGAGGTGAACATCTTCTTCTCCCCCGTCATGTGGTTTGTGCATCCGCTGTCGATAATCCAGCTTGATCCCCCGGATGCATAAACCTGCAAGGCAAATTTAGGCTTGGGTTTTAGGTACCCAACTCTTGTTGGGTCCTACAAGGTTAGTGACAATATCCTTAGGGACCCAAATGCAAGTTTTATCTCCCTTGCATTTTGCCCCTAATTTCCTAGCAATCACCTTTCTATCCTTTCTACAAATTGCAAAGGAAGCATTGCAAGTACGATAAATTGTAGAAGGTTCATTAATTTTCCTAGGAACATGAGCAACATTTCTCCTAGGCATATGATGAATGACATTTCTCCTAGGCATATCTCTAGTATGCACATAGGAAGAACTTGAAGCAAACATTGCATCATAAGCATTACAACTCCTATCATGATGAACATTTCTAGAAAATTTCCTATCATAAATAAATGCATGATTCTTTTGAGCACTATTAGCCATAGGGGCCTTCCCTTTCTCCTTGGTGGAGATGGGAGCCTTATGGCTTGTTAAGTTCTTGGCTTCCTTCTTAAAGCCAAGCCCATCCTTAATTGAGGGATGTCTACCAATAGTGTAGGCATCCCTTGCAAATTTTAGTTTGTCAAATTCACTCTTGCTAGTCTTAAGTTGGGCATTGAGACTAGCCACTTCATCATTTAACTTTGCAATAGAAACTAGGTGTTCACTACAAGCATCACAATTAAAATCTTTACACCTATTGCAAATCACAACTTGTTCTACACAAGAGTTAGATTTATTTGCTACTTCTAGTTTTGCATTCAAATCATCATTAACACTTTTTAAACTAGAAATTGTCTCATGGCAAGTAGATAGTTCACAAGAAAGCATTTCATTCCTTTTAACTTCTAAAGCAAGAGATTTTTGTGCCTCTACAAATTTATCATGTTCTTCATACAAAAGATCCTCTTGCTTTTCTAACAATCTATTCTTATCATTCAAAGCATCAATCAATTCATTAATCTTATCAATTTTAGTTCTATCTAAGCCCTTGAACAAACTAGAGTAATCTATTTCATCATCGCTAGATTCATCATCACTAGAAGAAGCATAAGTAGACTTTAAAGTACATACCTTCTTCTCCTTCGCCATGAGGCATGTGTGACGCTCGTTGGGGAAGAGGGATGATTTGTTGAAGGCGGTGGCGGCGAGTCCTTCGTTGTCGGAGTCGGACGAGGAGCAATCTGAATCCCACTCCTTTCCAAGATCTCTCATTATCGGGACAATTAGCGATAAAATGACCAATCTTACCACATTTGAAGCAGGAGTGCTTCCCCTTCGTCTTGTTCTTGTTGGGATGCTCCTTGCGGCCCTTTAGCGCCGTCTTGAAGCGCTTGATGATGAGGGCCATCTCTTCCTCATTTAGCCCCGCCGCCTCAACTTGCGCCACCTTGCTAGGTAGCGCCTCCTTGCTACTCGTTGCCTTGAGAGCAATGGCTTGAGGCTCATGGATTGGGCCATTCAATGCATCATCGACGTATCTTGCCTCCTTGATCATCATCCGCCCGCTTACAAACTTCCCAAGTACTTCTTCGGGCAACATCTTTGTGTACCTGGGATTCTCACGAATATTGTTTACAAGATGTGGATCAAGGACAGTAAAAGACCTTAGCATCAGGCGGACGACGTCGTGGTCCGTCCATCGTGTGCTTCCATAGCTCCTTATTTTGTTGATGAGGGTCTTGAGCCGGTTGTACATTTGGGTTGGCTCCTCTCCCCTGATCATTGCGAATCTCCCAAGTTTGCCCTCCACCAACTCCATCTTGGTGAGCATGGTGACGTCATTTCCCTCATGTGATATCTTGAGGGTGTCCCAGATCTGCTTGGCATTGTCCAAGCCGCTCACCTTATTGTATTCTTTCCTGCACAGAGATGTTAAAAGGACAGTAGTAGCTTGTGCATTTTTATGGATTTGTTCATTGATGAACATGGGACTATCTGTACTATCAAAGTGCATTCCATTTTCTACTATCTCCCATATACTTGGATGGAGAGAGAACAAGTGGCTACGCATTTTGTGACTCCAAAATCCGTAGTCATCTCCATCAAAGTGAGGGGGTTTACCGAGGGGAATGGAAAGCAAATGAGTATTGGAACTTTGCGGAATGCGAGAATAATCAAAGGAAAAATTTGAATTAATCGTCTTCTTTTTCTCGTAGTCGTTGTCGTCGTCCTTTTGGGAAGAAGAGGACTCGTCGCTGTCGTCGTAGTAGACGATCTCCTTGATGCGCCTCGTTTTCTTCTTCTTCCCGTCTTTTCTTTTGTGACTTGCGCCCGAGTCAGTAGGCTTGTCATCCTTTGGATCATTGACGAAGGACTCCTTCTCCTTATCATTGACCACCAACCCCTTGCCCTTAGGATCCATCTCTTCGGGCGATTAGTCCCACACGTGAAGAGAACGACTCTGATACCAATTGAGAGCACCTAGAGGGGGGGTGAATAGGTGATCCTGTAAAACTTGAAACTTAATGCCACAAAACTTAATTAGATATTAGCACAATAAAGCCAAGTGGCTAGAGAGGAGTTCTTGCAAAACACAATAACCATAAGAAGATCAACACAGATAGGCACAATGGTTTATCCCGTGGTTCGGCCAAGTCCAACACTTGCCTACTCCACGTTGTGGCGTCCCAACGGACGAGGGTTGCACTCAACCCCTCTCAAGTGGTCCAAAGACCCACTTGAATACCACGGTGTTTTGCTTTGTTTACTATATCCCGCTTGCGAGGAATCTCCACAACTTGGAGCCTCTCGCCCTTACAATTTGATGTTCACAAAGAAGCACAGAAGTAAGGATGGGATGATCAACGCACACAAGACACAAAATCAGAGCAACAACACGCACACAAGTCACAACACGAGCTCTCAACACAACTCAAAGAGTTTTCTACTCAAATGGAGCTCTAGTTGCTATCACAAAGAATCGAATGCGCGGAATCGGAGTCTTGGTGCTTAGGAATGCTTAGAGAATGTTTGGTATTCTCCTCCATGCGCCTAGGGGTCCCTTTTATAGCCCCAAGGCAGCTAGGAGCCGTTGAGAGCATTCCAGGAAGGCAAGTCTTGCCTTCAGTCACCTGGCTCACCGGATAGTCCAGTGCGGATTTCTTTCCTTCTGTGGCGCAGCCGACCGTTGAAGATCCAGAGCCGTTGGCGCACCGGACACTGTCCGGTGCACACCGGACACTGTCCGGTGCACACCGGACTGTCCGGTGCCCCCTTCTGACCGTTGGCTCGGCCTCGCGTCGCGCGTGGATTACGTGGTCGACCGTTGGCCCGGCTGACCGTTGGCTCACCGGACAGTCCGGTGCACCACCGGACAGTCCGGTGATTTATAGCCGTACGCCGTTGATCGCTTCCCGAGAGCGACGACTTCGCCTGTGAATGGCTCACCGGACAGTCCGGTGCACCACCGGACAGTCCGGTGATTTATAGCCGTACACCGCCGTCGAAGTCCCGAGAGCAGCCATTTCACCAGAGCCAGCCCAGCGCACCGGACAGTCCGGTGCACCCAGACTGCGCAGAGTTTTGGCTGCTCAGCCAAGTCTTTTCCAAATTGGTCTTTTCCTGTTTCTAGCACTTAGACACAATACATTAGCCTCCAAAACAATGTACTAAGTCTTAGAAACATACCTTTACTCTTGTCTTGCACTTTGTCCATCAATTGGCATAGATTAACACTTAAGCACTTGTGTTGGCACACAATCACCAAAATACTTAGAAATGGCCTAGGGGCACATTTCCCTTTCAGGATGGCATTGGCTTCCAACAAGGAAACAATGTCAAGCTTAATGCCCCTCCTAAAAGATTGTCCAACTTTGTTAAGGGCAAAGCTCCCATGACTCAGGATAACGAGGGTTACATTTTATACCGTGTCGGTTATCCCGAGCATAAAATTAGGAGAATTCATGCAAAGAAGACTCATTCGGTTTCTCACCATGCTTTTATTTATAAGAATGAGGCTTCTAGCTTTAGGCGTTCTACACATGTTAAAATGCCTAAGAAGAAAACTCCCATTGCATCAAATGAACCTAATGTATCATTTAAAACTTTTGATGCTTCCTATGTGCTAACTAGCAAATCAGGCAAAGTAGTTGCCAAATATGTTGGGGGCAAACACAAGGGGTCAAGGACTTGTGTTTGGGTACCCAAGGTGCTTGTTTCTAATGTCAAAGGACCCAAGACCGTTTGGGTACCTAAGAACAAGGCCTAAACTTGTTTTGTAGGTTTATGCATCCGGGGGATCAAGTTGGATAATCGACAACGCGTGCACAAACCACATGACAGGGGAGAAAAGGATATTCTCCTCCTACGAGAAAAATCATGATCCCCAAAGAGCTATCACATTCGGGGATGGAAATCAAGGTTTGGTCAAAGGACTGGGTAAAATTGCTATATCTCTTGAACATTCTATTTCCTATGTTTTTCTTGTAGACTCTTTAGATTACAATTTGCTTCCTGTTTCTCAATTATGTAAAATGGGCTACAACTGTCTTTTTACAGATTTAGGTGTTATTGTCTTTAGAAGGAGTGATGATTCAGTAGCATTTAAGGGAGTGTTAGAGGGTCAGCTATACCTAGTTGATTTTAATAGAGCTGAACTCGACACTTGCTTAATTGCTATGACTAACATGGGTTGGCTCTAGCACCGCCGACTAGCCCATGTTGGGATGAAGAATCTTCATAAGCTTCTAAAGGGAGAGCACATTTTGGGACTAACCACTGTTCATTTTGAGAAAGATAGGGTTTGTAGCGCATGTCAAGCAGGGAAGCAAGTTGGTATTCATCATCCACACAAGAACATCATGACGATCGACAGGCCGCTTGAGCTACTCCACATGGATCTATTCGGCCCGATAGCTTACATAAGCATCAGCGGGAGTAAGTTTTGTCTTATAATTATGGATGATTATTCTCGCTTCACTTGGGTGTTCTTTTTGCAGGATAAATCTCAAACCCAAGAGACCTTAAAGGGATTCTTGAGACAGGCTCAAAATGAGTTCGACTTAAGGATCAAAAAGATTAGAAGCGTCAACGGAACGGAGTTCAAGAACTCACGAATAGAAGGCTTTCTTGAGGATGAGGGCATCAAGCATGAGTTCTCTTCTCCCTACACGCCACAACAAAATTGTGTAGTGGAGAGGAAGAATAGAACTCTACTGGACATGGCGAGGACCATGCTTGATGAATACAAGACTTCGGACCGGTTTTGGGCGGAAGCAATCAACACCGCTTGCTACGCCATCAACCGTCTCTACCTTCACTGAATCCTCAAGAAGACATCATATGAACTCCTAACCGGTTAAAAGCCCAATGTTTCATATTTTAGAGTCTTTGGTAGTGAAAGTCGCCTAGAGGGGGTGAATAGGGCAAATCTGAAATTTACAAACTTAAGCACAACTACAAGTCGGGTTAGCGCTAGAAATATGAACGAGTCTGAGAGAGAGGGCGAAAAACAAATCGTGAGCAAATAAAGAGCGAGACACGATGATTTGTTTTACCGAGGTTCGGTTCTTGCAAACCTACTCCTCGTTGAGGTGGTCACAAAGACCGGGTCTCTTTCAATCCTTTCCCTCTCTCAAACGGTCACTTAGACCGAGTGAGCTTCTCTTCTCAATCAAACGGGACACTAAGTCCCCACAAGGACCACCACACAATTGGTGTCTCTTGCCTCAGCTACAATTGAGTTGATCACAAGAAAGAATGAGAAAGAAAAGAAGCAATCCAAGCGCAAGAGCTCAAATGAACACAAGTCACTCTCTCACTAGTCACTATTTGATTGGGAATGATCTTTGGACTTGGAGAGGATTTGATCTCTTTGGTGTGTCTTGTATTGAATGCTATAGCTCTTATAAGGTGTGGGAAGTCAGAAAACTTGGAGGCAATGAATGGTGGGTGGTTGGGGGTATTTATAGCCCCAACCACCAAACTAACCGTTTGGTGAAGGCTGTTGTCGCATGGCGCACCGGACAGTCCGGTGCGCCTGCCACATCACCGAGCCGTTGGATTATGACCGTTGGAGCTTCTGTCTTCTGGGCCACCGGACAGTCCGGTGGTGCACCGGACAGGTCCTGTAGACTATCTGATGCGCCTTCTGGCGCGTGCCTGACTTCTGCGTGCACTGTAGCGCATTTAATGCGGTTGTAGGCGACCGTTGGCGCTGAAGTAGCCGTTGCTCTGCTGGCACACCGGACAGTCCGGTGCGCCACCGGACAGTCCGGTGAATTATAGCGGAGCGGCTCGCAGAATTCCTGAAGGTGAGCAGTTCGGAGTTGGAGTCCCTGGTGCACCGGACACTGTCTGGTGGCACACCGGACAGTCCGGTGCGCCAGACTAGGGGACACTTCAGCTGACTTTAGCTCTCTATATTTGAATCCTTTCTCGGTCTTTTTATTGGTTTGTTGTGAACCTTTGGCACCTGTAGAACTCATAATCTAGAGCAAACTAGTTAATCCAATTATTTGTGTTGGGCAATTCAACCACCAAAATCAATTTAGGAAAAGGTGTAAGCCTATTTCCCTTTCAATCTCCCCCCTTTTTGGTGATTGATGCCAACACAAACCAAAGCAAATATAGAAGTGCATAATTGAACTAGTTTGCATAATGTAAGTGCAAAGGTTACTTAGAATTGAACCAATATATTTTCATGAGATATGCATGGATTGGTTTCTTCGTTTTTAACATTTTGGACCACACTTGCAACACATGTTTTGTTTTTGCAAATTCTTTTGTAAATTCTTTTCAAAGTCCTTTTGCAAATAGTCAAAGGTAAATGAGTGGGATTTTGAGAAGCATTTTCAAGATTTCAAATTTTCTCCCCCTGTTTCAAATGCTTTTCCTTTGACTAAACAAAACTCCCCCTCAATAAAATCCTCCTCTTAGTGTTTAAGAGGGTTTTAGATATTAGTTTTGAAAGGGTTGTACCAATTTGAAGTTTTATCAAAAATAAGATACCAAATTGAAAACTCTTTTCTTGACTCAAAATTTTGAAATTGGTGGTGGTGCGGTCCTTTTGCTTTGGGCTAATACTTTCTCCCCCTTTGGCATGAATCGCCAAAAACGGATACTTGAGTGAAATATAAGCCCTTTATGACTTTCTCTCCCTATGGTAAATAACTAAGGAGTGAAGATTATACCAAAGTTGGAGAGTATTGCGGAGCAACGACGAAGGGTGAGTAATTGAGTGGAGTGGAGTGGAAGCCTTTTGTCTTCGCCGAAGACTCCAATTCCCTTTCAATCTATGACTTTAGCATGAAATGTACTTGAAAACATATTAGTCATAGCACATGAAAGAGATATGATCAAAGGTATATTAATGAGCTATGTGTGCAAAACATCAATAGAAATTCCTAAAATCAAGAATATTTAGCTCATGCCTAAGTTTGGTAAATGTTTGTTCATCTAATGGCTTGGTAAAGATATCGGCTAATTGTTCTTTGGTGTTAATATATGAAATTTTGATATCCCCCTTTTGTTGGTGATCCCTTAAGAAATGAAACCGAATGGCTATGTGTTTAGTGCGGCTATGCTCAACGGGATTATCCGCCATGCGGATTGCACTCTCATTATCACATAGAAGAGGAACTTTGGTTAATTTGTAACCATAGTCCCTAAGGGTTTGCCTCATCCAAAGCAATTGCACGCAACAATGGCCTGTGGCAATATACTCGGCTTCGGCGATAGAAAGAGCTACGGAATTTTGCTTCTTTGAAGCCCAAGACACCAGGGATCTTCCCAAGAACTGACAAGTCCCTGATGTGCTCTTTCTATTAATTTTACACCCTGCCCAATCGGCATCCGAATAACCAATTAAATCGAATGTGGATCCCCTGGGGTACCAAAGGCCAAACTTAGGAGTATAAACTAAATATCTCAATATTTGTTTTACGGCCCTAAGGTGAGCTTCCTTAGGATCGGCTTAGAATCTTGCTCACATGCATACATAAAGCATAATGTCCGGTCGAGATGCACATAGATAAAGTAAAGAACCTATCATCGACCGGTATACCTTTTGATCTATGGATTTACCTCCCGTGTCGAGGTCGAGATGCCCATTGGTTCCCATGGGTGTCTTGATGGGCTTGGCATCCTTCATCCCAAACTTATTGAGTATATCTTGAATGTACTTCGTTTGGCTAATGAAGGTGCCCTCTTGGAGTTGCTTGACTTGAAATCCTAAGAAATACTTCAACTCCCCCATCATAGACATCTCGAATTTTTGTGTCATGATCCTACTAAATTCCTCACATGTAGATTCGTTAGTAGACCCAAATATAATATCATCAACATAAATTTGGCATACAAACAAATCATTTGCAAGTGTTTTAGTAAATAAAGTAGGATCGGCTTTTCCGACTTTGAAGCCATTAGTGATAAGAAAATCTCTTAGGCATTCATACCATGCTCTTGGGGCTTGCTTGAGCCCATAAAGCGCCTTAGAGAGTTTGTAGACATGGTTAGGGTACTCACTATCTTCAAAGCCAGGAGGTTGCTCAACATAGACCTCTTCCTTGATTGGTCCATTGAGGAAGGCACTCTTCACGTCCATTTGATAAAGCTTGAAGCCATGGTAAGTAACATAGGCAAGTAATATACGAATTGATTCTAGCCTAGCTACGGGTGCATAGGTTTCACCGAAATCCAAACCTTCGACTTGTGAATATCCCTTGGCCACAAGTCGGGCTTTGTTCCTTGTCACCACACCATGCTCATCTTGCTTGTTGCGGAAAACCAACTTGGTTCCTACAACATTTTGGTTAGGACGTGGAACTAAATGCCATACCTCATTCCTAGTGAAGTTGTTGAGCTACTCTTGCATCGCCACCACCCAATCTGAATTATGTAGTGCTTCCTCTACCTTGTGTGGCTCAATAGAGGAAACAAAAGAGTAATGTTCACAAAAATGAGCAACACGAGATCGAGTGGTTACCCCCTTTTGAATATCGCCAAGGATGATGTTCACAGGGTGATCTCGTTGTATTGCTTGGTGGACTCTTGGGTGTGGCGGTCTTGGATCTTGTTCATCTTCCTTGTCTTGATCATGGGCATCTCCCCCTTGATCATTGCTCTCCTCTTGAGGTGGCTCATCCTCTTGATCTTCCCTTTCATCATCTTGAGCCTCATCCTCATCTTGAGTTGGTGAAGATGCTTGCATGGAGGAAGATGGTTGATCTTGTGCTTGTGGAGGCTCTTCGGATTCCTTAGGACACACGTCCCCAATGGACATGTTCCTTAGCGCGACGCACGGAGCCTCTTCATCATCTAGCTCATCAAGATTAACTTGCTCTACTTGAGAGCCGTTAGTCTCATCAAACACTATGTCACAAGAAACTTCAACTAGTCTAGTGGACTTGTTAAAGACTCTATATGCCCTTGTGTTTGAATCATATCCTAGTAAAAAGCCTTCTACAGCCTTAGGAGCAAATTTGGATTTTCTACCTCTTTTAACAAGAATAAAGCATTTGCTACCAAAGACTCTAAAATATGAAACATTGGGCTTTTTACCGGTTAGGAGTTCGTATGATGTCTTCTTGAGGATTCGGTGTAGATACAATCGGTTGATGGTGTAGCACGCGGTGTTGACCACCTCCGCCCAAAACCGATCTGAAGTCTTGTACTCATCAAGCATGGTCCTTGCCATGTCCAATAGAGTTCGATTCTTCCTCTCCACTACACCATTTTGTTGTGGCGTGTAGGGAGAAGAGAACTCATGCTTGATGCCCTCCTCCTCAAGGAAGCCTTCGATTTGTGAGTTCTTGAACTCCGTCCCGTTATCGCTTCTAATCTTTTTGGTCCTTAAGCCGAACTCATTTTGAGCCCGTCTCAAGAATCCCTTTAAGGTCTCTTGGGTATGAGATTTTTCCTGCAAAAAGAACACCCAAGTGAAGCGAGAATAATCATCCACAATAACTAGGCAATACTTACTCCCGCCGATGCTTATGTAAGCTATCAGGCCAAATAGGTCCATGTGTAGGAGCTCGAGTGGCCTGTCAGTCGTCATGATGTTCTTGTGTGGATGATGAACACCAACTTGCTTCCCTGCCTGACATGCGCTACAAACCCTGTCTTTCTCAAAATGAACATTTGATAGTCCCAAAATGTGTTCTCCCTTTAGAAGCTTGTGAAGATTCTTCATTCCAACATGTGCTAGTCGGCGATGCCAGAGCCAGCCCATGTTAGTCTTAGCAATTAAGCAAGTGTCGAGTTTAGCTCTATCAAAATCTACTAGGTATAGCTGACCCTGTAACACTCCCTTAAATGCTACTGAATCATCACTTCTTCTAAAGACGGTAACACCTATATCCGTAAAAAGACAGTTGTAACCCATTTTACATAATTGCGAAACTGAAAGCAAGTTATAATCTAAAGAATCTACAAGAAAAACATTGGAAATAGAGTGGTCAGGTGATAAAGCAATTTTACCCAAGCCTTTGACCAACCCTTGATTTCCATCCCCAAATGTGATAGCTCGTTGGGGATCTTGGTTTTTCTCGTAGGAGGAGAACATCTTCTTCTCCCCTGTCATATGGTTTGTGCACCCGCTGTCGATGATCCAACTTGAGCCCCCGGATGCATAAACCTACAAAACAAATTTAGTTCTTGATTTTAGGTACCCAAATGGTTTTGGGTCCTTTGACATTAGATACAAGAACTTTGGGTACCCAAACACAAGTCTTTGACCCCTTGTGTTTGCCCCCAACATACTTGGCAACTACTTTGCCGGATTTGTTAGTCAAAACATAAGATGCATCAAAAGTCTTAAATGAAATGCTAGGTTCATTTGATGCAATAGGAGTTTTCTTTTTAGGCAATTTAGCACGGGTTGATTGCCTAGAACTAGATGCCTCACTCTTATACATAAAAGCATGATTAGAGTTAGAGTGAGACTTCCTAGAGTGAATTCTCCTAATTTTGTGCTCGGGATAACCGGCAGGGTATAAAATGTAACCCTCGTTATCCTGAGGCATGGGAGTCTTGCCCTTAACAAAGTTAGACAATCTTTTAGGAGGGACATTAAGTTTGACATTGTCTCCCTTTTGGAAGCCAATGCCATCCTTGATGCCAGGGCGTCTCCCACTATAAAGCATACTACGAGCAAATTTAAATTTTTCATTATCTAGCTCATGCTCGGCAATTTTAGCATCTAATTTTGCTATATGATCATTTTGTTGTTTAATCAAGGCCATGTGATAATGAATAGCATCAATGTTAACATCTCTACATCTAGTGCAAATTGTAACATGCTCAACGGTATATATGGAGGGTTTGCAAGATTTTAGTTCAACAATCTTAGCATGTAAAATGTCATTTTCACTTCTAAGATTGGAAATGGAAGCATTGCAAACATCTAAGTCTTTAGCCTTAGCAATCAATTTTTCATTTTCAATCCTAAGGCTAGCAAGAGAAGCATTCAATTTTTCAATCTTAGCAAGTAAACTAGCATTATCATCTCTAAGATTGGAAATTGAATCATCACATACATTTGAGTCAACCTTAGCAATTAATCTAGCATTCTCATTTCTAAGGTTGTCAATGACATCATGGCAAGTGCTTAGCTCACTAGATAATTTTTCACATTTTCTACTTCTAGAGCATAAGCATTTTTAACCTTAACATGCTTCTTGTTTTCCTTAATTAGGAAGTCCTCTTGGGTGTCCAAGAGTTCATCCTTCTCATGAATAGCACTAATTAATTCATTCGGCTTTTCCTTTTGTTGCATGTTTAGGTTGGCAAAAAGGGTGAGCAAATTATCCTCCTCATCACTAGAATTATCCTCATCACTAGAGGTGGCATATTTAGTGGAGGGTTTTGATTTTACCTTCTTCCTTTTGTCATCCTTTGCCATGAGGCACTTGTGGCCGACGTTGGGGAAGAGGAGCCCTTTGGTGACGGCGATGTTGGCGGCATCCTCGTCGGAGGAGGAGTCGGTGGAGCTCTCGTCGGAGTTCCACTCGCGGCACACATGGCCATCGCCGCCCTTCTTCTTGTAGTACATCTTCTTTTCTCTCCTCTTGCCCTTCTTGTCGTCGCCTCTGTCACTGTCACTTGATAATGGACATTTTGCAATAAAGGGACTGGGCTTACTGAAAGGGAAATAGGCTCAAACCTTTTCCTAAATGATTTTGGTGGTTGAATTGCCTAACACAAATAATTGGACTAACTAGTTTGCTCTAGATTATATGCTCTACAGGTGCCAAAGGTTCATCTACAACTATTCTAATTCGACTGTCCGGAATACCGTAGATTATTCCGGACAGGAGAAGCTTTTTGGAAAAACAGGCCAAGCGCGGACCGTCCGGGCCCTTGCGGCGGACCGTCCGCGACACGAGGATGTCACTCGGCCAGAACCAATGCAAAAATCCAAGTCTGTGCTGCGGACCGTCCGATGGAAGAGCAAGCACCGTCTGAGACCACACGCGGACCGTCCGGGCCCTTGCGGCGGACCGTCCGCGACACCGAGTTGACTTCGACCAGGAACTACAAATCAGGGACAGTCCGACTAAACCGCGGACCGTCCAGCTACAACGTGCGGACCGTCCGGCTATAATTCGCGGACAGTCCGCATGTGAAGACCTGGTTCAGCCCGAAGGTGACAAGTTGAGCAAAAGGAATTATAGAGCTGGCGCGGACCGTCCGGGACCAAGGGCGGACCGTCCGCGTGGTGTCACCAAGGCAGATAGCCGTTGATCTAGCCGTTGATCTGTCAGAAGTATCCGTTGAAGATGTCAGAATCGACCGTTGGAGGGTCGCGGACCGTCCGGGCCCTAGCCGCGGACCGTCCGCCAGTGCAATTCCTGGCAGATGCGCCCCAACGGCTATATGGATAGTTGAGGGCTATAAATACCACTCCAACCGTCCACTTCAAGGTGAGGGAGCCCAAGCAACATTCCAAGTCACATAGTTGACATACTCAAGCCCTCCCAACCACCTATATTCATTGATCCATCCTATACACAAGATTTAGTCCACTACAACCAACACAAGTGCCACAAAAGAGAGAGCAAGCAATTGAGAGCTACTCAATTGAGTTTAGCCCTAGCGCCTTGTGAGATTCATTGAGAGATAGTGTGTGCTACATCTTTGTGTTCATTTGCGCGTGGAGTTTTTGACTCCCATTCGAACTTCCTCCAAAGTGTTGGAGGCTTGTAAAAGCTAGCAAGAGACACCAAAGATTGTGGTGGTCCTTGTGGGATCGAGAGTGATCTTTGAGAAGAAGAAGAGCTCGCCGATCCTTGTGTGATCGGGAGAGAGGGAAAGGGTTGAAAAAGACCCGTCCTTAAGTGGACTCCTCAACGGGGACTAGGCCTTCGAGGGCCGAACCTCGGTAAAACAAATCACCCGTGTTCATTGTGCTTTTGCTCGTGATTTGTTTGCTTTCCCTTACTCTAAGTTCTCTTGCACTATTCTTTACTCATATCATTTGGTGTTGCTTCAAGTTAAACTCTCATTTAAGTGAAGCAACGCTCCGCAAGAAAGAACTTGAGTTAGTGCTCTTTTCATCTAAGCTTTCTTGCTTTATTATCATAGACTTATTAGTTGTATTGATTTATCACTTCCGCATTATTTGAAAGCTATACTCTTTACTAGCAAGAACTTAGTTTTTATACTCCGATAATTGTTCATCTTGTTCTAACCACTAATCAAGGGATCTAGTTGGGGGATAAAGTTTTAATTTTCAGGTTCCGCCTATTCACCCCCCCCTCTAGGCGACTTTCAATTGGTATCAGAGCTAGGCACTTCATCTTGAGTCTAACAACTCGAAGTGATGGCTCGTAAAAGATCCCAAAAGAACAAGAAGACATCTTCCAAGGAAAACACGGAGGTAACTCTTGAAATATTACTTTCCGATTGTTCTAATTATGATTCATGGTCTACTAGAGTTATAAATGCCTTTAGAACCGTAGATCCACAATTAGAACAAATTTTAGACAAGAGTATTATCCCTCCCAACTATGATAGGGAAAATGTTTCCGATGAAGACCAAAGATGTATTCGCTTAAACTATCTAGCTTTTGACATCTTGGTTAATTCTCTTAGCAAGGAAGATTATCATGCCCTCATAATGAATCATTATGAACATATTCCCGATGCGCATGATATTTGGACTAGAATTAAAAGCAAGTCTAATAAGTCCAAAAATGATAGTTCATTTTGTGCTTCTACTTCCTTTGGTATTTGTGATACTAACCCTTGCAAGGGAGAAGAAGAAAATGAACGATGGAGACCAAACGATGAATCCACCTCTCCAAAAGGTTTGTCTTCCCATTTCGATTCCCACATGTGTTGTGTAGCTAATGAAAATGATAGCGGAAGCACAAACGAGGATGAGGAGGAAGAAAGAAGCTTTGTGCATCTCTACGCTCGCCTAAGCCAAGAAGATAAGGCGGTCGTGCTCAAACTTCTAGAAAGAGCGAGAGAACAAAGCGAAGCTCGTCAAAGGCTAGAAGATATTCTCTCCATAAAGATGCAACACTTTGACGAGTTGACTAAAGAGCATGAGGAGCTAAAGTGCTCTCATGTTGATTTGGTCCAAAGGTATGAAACTATTTCAATTGAGCAAGATAACGCTTTACATTGTATCGCTCAATTAGTAAATAGGAATACCTTGCTTAAGGACCAAATAGAAAAGCTAAAAGTTGAAAATCTAGTTTTTCAAGATAAATATGATATGCTTCTATGTTCTCATGAAAATCTTATAGATGATCATATCATATTAAACATTGCTCATGAGGTTGTGATAGAAAATTTAAAATCCCAACAACCTCACTCATGCACATGTATTCAAATTGATACTATATTACCATGTGCTAATGCTTGTTGTTCGTCGACAAGCAAATCTTCTTTTGAGCTAGAATCTACAGGAACAAATGATGATTCATATCAAAAGCTCAAAGAAGAAAATGAGAGGCTAAAGAAGAGCTTGACACAACTTAAAGGGAAATGCATTGCCCAACCTTCTCAAGATAACCGTGATCACATGGTGAAGAAGCTTGAGACAGGAACAACCGTGGCATGCACTACATCCCTTGAAGAAAATGTCAAGGATTTGAGGATTGCCATGAGGAGGAAACAAAAGATGGAATTTAACACCTCCTCCAAAAGCCTCAACCACGCCTCCACAAAAGGTAACATCCAAGGTAATGATCAAGCCACACGTCACATTAAAAGGTGTAGTGAATGCTTTAAAGAGGGGCACTTGATTAGGTCATGTCCCTACATCAAAAATGGCTTGATTATTAACAAGGATGATAGACTTTGTTTTAAATGCTCTAAGAAGGGACACTTGCTTAGATCTTGTCCCCATTTAAAACAAAAAGGCATAGGGTTAGAAAAGAAAGTTTTTACTAACTATGTAGCAGGGAACAAGCAAGGAAAGAAGAAAACTTCAAAACTTGAAAAACGCCTATGCTACACATGCCGAAGAAAGGGACATCAATGCAAAGATTGTCCCATTGGTAAAAATCTCACTCCTAACTTGTCATTTGATTCATATATAACTAGGCAACCCAAGATTGCAACTTGTGCTAGAAAGGTAACAAGTTTACCAAGCGCTAGCACAAAGGACACTTGGGTTCCTAGATCTTTGTTTACTAACCTTAACGGACCCATCAAGCGATGGGTACCAAAATGTGCTTGACAAGATTTGTAGGAGAAGGAGATGGTATGAACCTTTGGGGTGCTTGAGGGAGTTAATTCAAGTCTTATCAACTCAAGCTATCAATCTTCAAATGATCTACATATTCAAGATTGACCCAAGGTTACTTCAGTTTATTGCATTCAAAACTCATATCATCTCGGGAAGATATTAATGTTGTAGGAAATAAAGAATCATCATGTGCGGAATATCAAGGCCTACAACATGGAGGAAAGTCAAGGGGTGGTAACATTTATATTCTTAAGTGCAATTATCTTAATTTGTCATGTGTCTTGTGTAGTCACATAAAAATAGAAAGCATTTAAGGATGTTTTAAAATTATGTCATCATTCTTTGAAGAAATTCCTCTCATATGGTAGATTGTGTATTTATCAAATTCTATATTATGACAATCTACATGTCTTTAAATTGTTGCAAGTTCACATGGCATGTCTTTACATTAACTATTCTATTATTGCCATGTTCTAGATATAGAGAGATATTTCATGTTCTTAAAAGAATAAGGTGTCATGTAAGAAATTCAAATACTTAGGACACTTATAAAAGGAAAAATTCTCTCTATAGCTAGAAAAGTGAGACCAATATTTTTATCTAAGTAATTTAAGTAGTCTCACTTGTAGAGAATAAGTTTCTCTATGGAAATGCGTATCTCGTCATGTCTAGGAAATTCTATCCAATAATTCATGTTGTATCTCTTATTGCTTAAGTGGATATGATTCTTTCACATTTATCGCTTTCCAAATCATGATTTAGATTTATTCCTATAATCTCAAAGGATTATTTATGCTTGTTTTATGAGTTAAAATTGAGCATAACATCATCTATGAATAATCTAGTTCATGCTATGGAGTTTCCATGTTTTGTTAATCTAACTTCTCATTCTTTATCAAAATGATTACTAAATGGAAACTAGTGCTTGTGTTGCTAACGTATCTCTTGAGCTTACTTATAAATATGCATAGAAGGGAAAGTACACAAGCCTCATGGGTTGATCTTCACCCAAAAGAAGAAAGGTAAAAGCAAAGGTATGGGAACTCATCTTCTTAAGTTAAGTTTAGTTCCCATCTCAATGAGTATTTAATCTAAATTATCATACTCTACTCTTGAGAGGAATAGATTCTTTATTGGACCGAAATTAACTGAGTATGCATTCAAATATCATTTTCTTAATGCTTATGTCCATTAGAATCTATTTAATGCCTTTGCGATATTTATATACATGTTATCATATTGATTTGCTTCCAAGTGATGATTAACTAACTTCAATATGATAAAGTAAAATCTCCAATGATTATTAAAATGCTTAAAAGGTGCTCACTCATTTTTCTCAAATGAAATGCACTAATGTTAAGGATTTTACTTCATGTCTGTGTGACTTGTGGATGATGAATCTTGTATGCTAATTATCTAAAGTAATCATCCTTCACCATAGACTCCCTTGCGCTATTAACATGTCTCTTGAGTATTTTCAATAAGTTTGGAAGGTAAAAGAGACAAATATAAAGGGAGGACACTCAAATGAAAAAGAAAGAACATCAAGGACAACAACATCTACCTGGACAATAAGGTCTTCACAACAATCAATGATGTGGTTGTAAGCATTCTAAATCCTTTTTCATTATGAGATTACCAGGCTCAAGTTGTTTATTGCTAAATTTATGAGCCTTGATCAAAATGTATAATGCTTCTCCCTTTATGTTCTTAAAAGTGAATGCATCGAAATCAATTCTTTAAATTACTTGATGCATATCTGTGGGGGGAGTCCATTATTATATTTTGATTATGTTGAGACTATTGCCTTGTCTTAGTAATTTCATATAGTCTCTTGCATGAGAATAATGTTTCTCATATAGCATGCTACTGCATTTCAATCCATCTTGGTAAAATAATGTCACCTTTATCAAGGATTGTAGCTTTCAATGTTAAAATAGCATATTTATCGGATTCTCCTATTTATGAGCTTGTTTGAAAATCTAATGCCTATGTTGTTCTTTTGATCGCATCTAGTGTATGATCATTGAATAACTTCAATTATCACTCATGCTTCTTAGTGCTTCATGCAATTACAATTTGATTTCAATTGGTAATTTCAATCAACATCATCTTGATATGCACTAAGTTAAAAGGAGAATTCATGATGTATTTATGCAATTTGTGATCTACTTGGTATATAATAACATGACTTAGAAAAGGATCACTAGTTGTAGAACTCTCTCGTGTGCAAAATATTTTCATACATTGTCTTCAGTATAGGTCTTAAGCGACTAAGACTAAGGACAAAGCACAATGAAGAGAGCATCTCTATGTAAAGGTACAAAAAGGTAAAACTACTCTATCTCATTCATACATGTACCTAAAATCTTCCTACATTACTTGCATATCATTGTATAAAAGGAAGAAAAAGCATGTTCATGCATTAACCCTGCTTCATACCTAGTTTAACTTCTCAAACATTCATTTTTACATCTTTGTTTAAACTGGATGAAGTAATTTTATTGTCAAGGAGCTTAAAGCTTAACCTTGTAACGAGGATAAGCTGCCTTTTGTTCCAAAAGGTGGATGGTCCTTAGGTCTCTTTGAAATCCTTAAGGGTAAATGCTTGAGATATTTATAACATGCTTTCATAAGTGCATAAAATGTCATTAGCATCACACTTATACTATGACACAATGCACTTTACACTCTTTACGATATAGACATGGTCTCATTAACCTAATTATGTGCACTTGGCATTTTAAACCAAAAATTTGTTTTCCTCTCTATGCACATATTTAGGGGGAGCAATCTATATTGTATATAATTGTTTAAGCTTAATTGATATATCATTTTTAATCATGACTCTTTCCTTTGGTACATTTGCATATTTCTTATCTTCATTGTGTGCCAAGGCTAAGACTAATATGTTTTCATGAGCATCTCATGTATTAAGTCTTAGATTGAAAGGGAAATGGAGTATTCGGCAAAGACATCGCTTCCACTCAACTCCATTGGTATTATCCACTCTTTGCCGGTATCCCGCCGTCTCTCCGTATTTGGTATAATCTTCACTCATGTTTTATTTGCCAAAGGGGAGAAAGTAGTTATTTGAGGGCCTACATTTCACTCTGAGTATCCGTTTTTGGCGATTCATGCCAAAGGGGGAGAAAGTATTAGGCCCAAAGCAAAATGACCGCACCACCACCTCCTAATTTCAAATTGGTAAAACTAATGATTTTCAATTGGTGATTTTCAATTGGTAAATTTCAAATTGGTATCTTATTATGTTCAAAAGGGGGAGAAAGTAGTATTTTCAAAATTGATATCTTAAAACCCTCTTGAACACTAAGAGGAGGATTTCATTGAGGGGGAGTTTTGTTTAGTCAAAGGAAAAGCATTTGAAACAGGGGGAGAAAATTTCAAAATCTTGAAAATGCTTCTCAAAATCTTATTTATTTATCCTTTGACTATTTTGCAAAACATTTTGAAAAGAATTTCCAAAAGAGTTTGCAAAAACAAAACAATTGGTGCAAGCATGGTCTAAAACATTAAATGTAAATTGGTCTAATTTCAAAGTAACCTTTGCACTTACCTTATGCAAACTAGTTCAATTCTGCACTTATTTATTTGCTTTGGTTTGTGTTGGCATCAATCACCAAAAAGGGGGAGATTGAAAGGGAAATAGGCTCAAACCTTTTCCTAAATGATTTTGGTGGTTGAATTGCCTAACACAAATAATTGGACTAACTAGTTTGCTCTAGATTATATGCTCTACAGGTGCCAAAGGTTCATCTACAACTATTCTAATTCGACTGTCCGGAATACCGTAGATTATTCCGGACAGGAGAAGCTTTTTGGAAAAACAGGCCAAGCGCGGACCGTCCGGGCCCTTGCGGCGGACCGTCCGCGACACGAGGATGTCACTCGGCCAGAACCAATGCAAAAATCCAAGTCTGTGCTGCGGACCGTCCGATGGAAGAGCAAGCACCGTCTGAGACCACACGCGGACCGTCCGGGCCCTTGCGGCGGACCGTCCGCGACACCGAGTTGACTTCGACCAGGAACTACAAATCAGGGACAGTCCGACTAAACCGCGGACCGTCCAGCTACAACGTGCGGACCGTCCGGCTATAATTCGCGGACAGTCCGCATGTGAAGACCTGGTTCAGCCCGAAGGTGACAAGTTGAGCAAAAGGAATTATAGAGCTGGCGCGGACCGTCCGGGACCAAGGGCGGACCGTCCGCGTGGTGTCACCAAGGCAGATAGCCGTTGATCTAGCCGTTGATCTGTCAGAAGTATCCGTTGAAGATGTCAGAATCGACCGTTGGAGGGTCGCGGACCGTCCGGGCCCTAGCCGCGGACCGTCCGCCAGTGCAATTCCTGGCAGATGCGCCCCAACGGCTATATGGATAGTTGAGGGCTATAAATACCACTCCAACCGTCCACTTCAAGGTGAGGGAGCCCAAGCAACATTCCAAGTCACATAGTTGACATACTCAAGCCCTCCCAACCACCTATATTCATTGATCCATCCTATACACAAGATTTAGTCCACTACAACCAACACAAGTGCCACAAAAGAGAGAGCAAGCAATTGAGAGCTACTCAATTGAGTTTAGCCCTAGCGCCTTGTGAGATTCATTGAGAGATAGTGTGTGCTACATCTTTGTGTTCATTTGCGCGTGGAGTTTTTGACTCCCATTCGAACTTCCTCCAAAGTGTTGGAGGCTTGTAAAAGCTAGCAAGAGACACCAAAGATTGTGGTGGTCCTTGTGGGATCGAGAGTGATCTTTGAGAAGAAGAAGAGCTCGCCGATCCTTGTGTGATCGGGAGAGAGGGAAAGGGTTGAAAAAGACCCGTCCTTAAGTGGACTCCTCAACGGGGACTAGGCCTTCGAGGGCCGAACCTCGGTAAAACAAATCACCCGTGTTCATTGTGCTTTTGCTCGTGATTTGTTTGCTTTCCCTTACTCTAAGTTCTCTTGCACTATTCTTTACTCATATCATTTGGTGTTGCTTCAAGTTAAACTCTCATTTAAGTGAAGCAACGCTCCGCAAGAAAGAACTTGAGTTAGTGCTCTTTTCATCTAAGCTTTCTTGCTTTATTATCATAGACTTATTAGTTGTATTGATTTATCACTTCCGCATTATTTGAAAGCTATACTCTTTACTAGCAAGAACTTAGTTTTTATACTCCGATAATTGTTCATCTTGTTCTAACCACTAATCAAGGGATCTAGTTGGGGGATAAAGTTTTAATTTTCAGGTTCCGCCTATTCACCCCCCCCTCTAGGCGACTTTCACTTACCACACTTGTAGCACACTTTCTTGGAGCAGGACTTGTAGTCCTTCCCCTTTCTTTGCTTGAGGATTTGGTGAAAACTCTTGATGATGAGCGCCATCTCCTCATTGTCGAGCTTGGAGGCGTTAATGGGTAGTCTACTCGAAGTAGACTCTTCCCTCTTCTCCTCCGTCGCCTTGAATGCGACCGGTTGTGCTTCGGGTGTGGAGGAGGCGCCTTGCTTGATGATCTTCTTTGAGCCTTTGATCATCAACTCAAAGCTCACGAATTTACCTATAACTTCCTCAGGAGACATTAACTCATATCTGGGATCACCACGAATTAATTGTACTTGCGTAGGATTAAGAAATACTAGTGATCTTAGAATAACCTTGACCATTTCATGGTCATCCCACTTGGAGCTCCCGAGGTTGCACACTTGATTCACCAAGGTCTTTAGCCGGTTGTACATAGCTTGAGGGTCCTCGCCTTGGTGGAGCATGAACCAACCGAGCTCCCCCTCGATCGTCTCGCGCTTGGTGATCTTGGTCACCTCATCTCCTTCGTGCGCGGTTTTGAGCACGTCCCAAATCTCTTTGGCGCTCTTCAACCCTTGCACCTTATTATAATCCTCTCGACTTAGAGAGGTGAGGAGTATAGTGGTGGCTTGAGAGTTGAAGTGCTCGATTTGGGCCACCTCGTCCTCATCGTAATCTTCATCCCCTACGGATGGTACCTATACACCAAACTCAACAACATCCCATATACTTTTGTGGAGTGAGGTTAGGTGATATCTCATCATATCACTCCACCAAGAATAATCTTCACCGTCAAATGTCAGTGGTTTGCCTAATGGGACGGAAAGTAATGGAGTAAGCTTAGGAATGCGAGGGTAGAGTAGGGGAATCTTACTATACTTCTTGCGCTCTTGGCGCTTAGAAGTGATGGACACGACGTCGGAACCGGATGTAGAGGGCGATGAAGAGTCAGTCTCGTAGTAGACCACTTTCTTCATTTTCTTCTTCTTCTCGGCACTCTTGTGCGATCTAATGTGTGAAGGGGATCCATCCTTCTTGTTGTTGGCAGACTCCCATGATGGAGCCTTCCCGTGGCTTGTAGCGGCCTTCTCACCACCGATCACCATCTTCTTGGCGTGATCTCCCGACATCACTTCGAGCGGTTAAGCTCTAATGAAGCATCTTGCTCCGATACCAATTGGAAGTCGCCTAGAGGGGGTGAATAGGGCGAATCTGAAATTTACAAACTTAAGCACAACTACAAGTTGGGTTAGCGTTAGAAATATGAACGAGTCCGAGAGAGAGGGCGAAAAACAAATCGTGAGCAAATAAAGAGCGAGACACGATAATTTGTTTTACCGAGGTTCAGTTCTTGCAAACCTACTCTCCGTTGAGGTGGTCACAAAGACCGGGTCTCTTTCAACCCTCTCCATCTCTCAAACGGTCACTTAGACCGAGTGAGCTTCTCTTCTCAATCAAACGGGACACTAAGTCCCCGCAATGACCACCACACAATTGGTGTCTCTTGCCTCGGTTACAATTGAGTTGATCACAAGAAAGAATGAGAAAGAAAAGAAGCAATCCAAGTGCAAGAGCTCAAATGAACACAAGTCACTCTCTCACTAGTCACTATTTGATTGGGAATGATCTTTGGACTTGGAGAGGATTTGATCTCTTTGGTGTGTCTTGTATTGAATGCTATAGCTCTTGTAAGGTGTGGGAAGTCAGAAAACTTGGATGCAATGAATGGTGGGTGGTTGGGGGTATTTATAGCCCCAACCACCAAACTAGCCGTTTGGTGAAGGCTGCTGTCGCATGGCGCACCGGACAGTCCGGTGCGCCACCAGACACTATTGGGTGCGCCTGCCACGTCACCCAGCCGTTGGATTCTGACCGTTGGAGCTTCTGTCTTCTGGGCCACCCGACAGTCCGGTGGTGCACCGGACAGGTCCTGTAGACTGTCTGGTGCGCCTTCTGGCGCGTGCCTGACTTCTGCGTGCACTGTAGCGCATTTAATGCGGTTGCAGGCGACTGTTGGCGCTGAAGTAGTCATTGCTCTGCTGGCACACCGGACAGTCCGGTGCGCCACCGGACAATCCAGTGAATTATAACGGAGCGGCTCCAAGAATTCCGTAAGGTGAGCAGTTCGGAGTTGGAGTCACTGGTGCACCGGACAGTCTGGTGGCCCACCGGACAGTCCGTTGCGCCAGACCAGGGGACACTTCGGCTGACTTTAGCTCTCTATATTTGAATCCTTTCTCGGTCTTTTTATTGGTTTGTTGTGAACCTTTGGCACCTGTAGAACTCATAATCTAGAGCAAACTAGTTAGTCCAATTATTTATGTTGGGCAATTCAACCACCAAAATCAATTTAGGAAAAGGTGTAAGCATATTTCCCTTTCAGGTAGCAAATGCTTTATTCTTGTTAAAAGAGGTAGAAAATCTAAATGTGCTCCTAAGGCTGTAGAAGGCTTTTTACTTGGATATGATTCAAACACAAGGGCATATATAGTCTTTAACAAGTCCACTAGACTAGTTGAAGTTTCTTGTGACATTGTGTTTGATGAGACTAACGACTCTCAAGTAGAGCAAGTTGATCTTGATGAGCTAGATGATGAAGAGGCTCCGTGCGTTGCGCTAAGGAACATGTCCATTGGGGATGTGTGTCCTAAGGAATCCGAAGAGCCTCCACACGCACAAGATCAACCATCTTCCTCAATACAAGCATCTCCACCAACACAAGATGAGGATCAAGCTCAAGAGGATGAAAATGAAGATCAAGAAGATGATCCACCTCAAGAGGAGGATAATGATCAAAGGGGAGATGCCAATAATCAAGACAAGGAAGATGATGACTGTTGGGGGCCTTCGGCTTCTGAAGGTCCTCAAAAACATGATTTAACAATGTCTCTGGAGTATAATGTGTAAACAGGTACCTTCGGACTTAGATCAAAACCACAGCGTGAAGATGCACAAAGAATATGAAGGATGGCGCAGAGTCGAAGCTATGCGCAGGGGAGCTTCGGCGTGATAGCAGAAAAAGAAACCGACTTAAAAGGGAAAAGGCTATTTAGACCCCGATGGATTGCTATAGAGTTATTAGCAAATGTAAAGGGCATGGGTGTAATTTTACATGGGTTGCGTCCCGTACCTATAAATAGATGAACAGTGCTCCCGTACTATTCATGCTGACTTAGCATTTGCTTCCGCGTCACGCTTGTACCCCTGCTTTCCTTTGAGCCGAAGGTACATTTATAATTTGTTATTGTTGATACAGTAACGCAAATAAAAATAAGTTGATAATGATGTTTAAAGTGTTTATGTTATTTTTCATATGTTGCATATGAATCCTTCTTCATCATTTATTGTGCTTATGAAGGTTTGTCCTTCATAACCTTCGTCCGGAATTCATTATATCCGAAGGGAGATAATGCTTCGAAGGACGAAGGACTTTAACATTTAACATTTTTTATGTTGCCTTGTTCTTAACTCTTAGCATTTGAGAACAAGTCCCCAACATTGGCGCCCACCTCCGGTGAACTCACTTCCACTTTTTGAGTTTCGAACACCTTCGACAAGCATAGACCTTAGTCATGCCGCCAAAGAAAGCTTCAGCAACAGGGGCTGCCGCTCTGCAGCCGCTGGACCCCAACCAGGAGACCCTGTCTCTTCGGGAGGCCCGAAGCCAGAAGAGGAAGGCCACCAGTCCAACGCCTCAGGAGGACAACTTGGATCAAGAGATCAGAAATATGGAGATGCTCCATCAGCAGGTGCAAAGGAAGAAGGAAAAGATGGCTAGGCTAGCTGATCTGCAAAGGCAGATAGACGAAGCCTCTGAAGAAGTTCGCCATCTTGCTCAAGATGAGCAGAACCGAAGGCCTCAGCACAGAGAGCTTCGTCAAGAGGGCTTTTTTCAACGAGGATGACTGGTATGAGGATTTCCATCATGGAAATTTTGCTTTTGATGATGCTTCTCCTCTGTCAGCAGAACTGCAGGCTACACCTTGGCCTCCGTCCTACAAGCCACCTCAACTCCCCATGTACGACGGACACTCGGATCCGAAGCAGTTTCTGATGAGCTACGAAGCAACGATATCTTCCTATGGTGGCAATACTGCAGTCATGGCGAAGTCTTTCGTCATGGCCGTCAAGAATGTTGCACAAACCTGGTACTCCTCCCTTCGGCCAGGAACAATCACATCGTGGCAGAAGCTGAAGGATATGCTGATCACCAGTTTTCAAGGGTTTCAAACGAAGCCGGTCACCGCTCAAGCTTTATTCCAGTGCACCCAAGATCACGAAGAATGTCTTCAGGCGTATGTCTGAAGGTTCTTACGTCTGAGGGCACAAGCGCCAACAGTGCCTAATGAAATTGTCATTGAGGCCATGATTAAGGGGCTTCGACCGGGACCTTCAGCCTAATACTTTGCCAGGAAGCCCCCTCAGACTCTGGAGAAACTACTTCAGAAGATGGATGAATACATCCGCGCTGACAATGACTTTCGACAGAGAAGGGAGGAAGCTTACAGGTTCTCCGAAATAGCCAGGGGCTTCGGAGGGAGAATTCATCCTAGACATGTCAGATCGATTCATTCCACTCAGAATGATGACAGGGGAAGCCAGCAGCAGAGGCCGCAATATTCCTCCCAGGCTTTGGGGCAGCAGCAGAGCTATCCTCGGCCTCCAGTTCCAAGGGACAGAGGTGCCAGGGGCTTTGGAGGAAGATTTGGGGATCAACCCAGGAAAATTTATTGCCTATTCTGTGGTGATGGCAAGGGCCACACCACCAGGATGTGTCATGTCACCATCCAGAAATAAAAGGAAATAACAGAAGCTGCAGCCCAACAGACCCAGCCGAAGCAAGTTATGCATACTGCTTCGTACCACTCGCCTTATATCCCAGAGTATGTGGGCAACCACCCTGCAGCTTCTGTTGCTTTGGCAAGTCAATCTCAGGCATCTTGGCAACAGCCTCCACCTCCACCACCAATGCAACGAGGCCAGCAGCCAGAAGGGAGTCAACATACTCAACACCAACGAGACTTCAGAGAAGAGTCCGAAGCTCGCACAGTCAATAGTACTGTGCCAGAATCGAAGCACATTTACTAACAAATATCCTACCTAGGCAGCAGTTTTTGCATTCAGTATCATTTTCTTTTTAATAAGGAACAATTATTGAAAGCCTAAGTGTTTTTTGTCGTTTTCAATTTCTTGTAATAGCTTCGCCTTTGCCATAGTACAAATATACTTTCTCCACAGAATAACGGAGTCCAAAAAGTTGCCGAAGCATAAGAACTTATGGTTACAGGAAGAACCTCCAAAATAACAAAAAGTCGTTCCTAAGGGAGCGCAGCGTAAGTTTTCTGCTCAAAAGTCGTTCTGAAGGGAATGCAGAGCTTACAGCGAAAAATAAACGCTGATTCCGCTGAAGTAAAAGGCGAAGAAGCTCCTAAGGGAGGCTTACAGCGAAAAATAAACGCTGATTTCGCTGAAGTAAAAGGCGAAGAAGCTCCTAAGGGAGGCTTACAGTGAAAAATAAACGTCGATCTTCGGCAAATATCATTTTGCATAACATCACATCATCACATCATTTGCATAGCATAACATCATACATCATATTGCATCAATGACGCAAGAAGGGGGTTCAATGTTGATATTCGGAGATTGCTTCGAAGAAACAGTGTCAAGGCACAAAAATAATTATTGAAGAAGCATACCTTCGTCAAACTCTGAAATGAAAAGATCTATTGGTTACTGATTTTACGAAGATTGGATGTTTTTATGAAAATACGGATATTATTTACGAAGCATGAAAAGAAGGGAAGGTGTTTTTTCGCTGAAGGCTCAAAAACGGTATGTATGTAAAGTTTCATGCATCGTAAAGAATTGAACCATAAATAGCTTATATATTACATTCAAAGTTACAAAATATTACACATATTGTTCAACAAATATTACATTCCAAATGTTTTTACAATAACATCTAATCTTCCCTTAGAACTACTTCTGCAGCTTCGTTTAGTAGTTGATCAACAACTTTGTCCATGATAGCTTCGGCCATTTTTCTAATCTCGTCATCCCCCTTTACATTGGGGTCCGCTAATGGCTCGGCGGGCTCTGAGGGAGGAGAAAGTGCGGCTATGTTACAAAGTGTAAACAAGTTCGAAATCAAAAAGTTACAACAAAAAGCCAAAAACTAGTAGTTAATACCTATTCGTCCTTCGAGATCCGCACTTTTCTCAGCGGCCTCTGCTACTTTTCTAGCGTCATGAATACATTTTTCGCTTCTCTGTATAATTTCTTGAGCCATCTCCCGGCCACCATATTCCCAGATGTCGGTGAAAAATTTTCCACCAACCAAACTTGCCTCGGCCGAAGGGTCTTTTATGTCTTCAGAAGATAAGTCGGCTTCGGTTTGTGCCAAGGATTTCACGTGATCACAGCCTTTTTTCTTCAAAATAGTGGCAATCCCCCTAGCCCCCGAGAAGGCATATATGTCTCCGCGGCCATTCAAAACTTCTTCAAAAGCTTCAGCTTCGTGGCCGATCCATCCAATTGGGCCTCGGGGTCGCCCCTTATGAAATTTTCTTCACTTGAGAACGCGCCAACGCTGGCGAAGCTGGTTCTTATTTTCTTAACACATTCTATAGATTTTTCATAACACCTTTTCTTGGATGCACGAAGCTCTTCAACGTTTTTTTCTAAATGATTTGCCCATTGTTCACTAATTTCTCGTTTTGCTTCTTCAACTGTGCATTCTTCTTTAGCTCTGGCTAGCTGTTTCCGAAGATCCTCAATTTCGCGCTTCTGAGCCTCAGCTTGAGCTTTGAAAGTAGTTTCGTCCTATTTTATTTTATTCACCAACGAATGTAATATTTTATCTTTTTCGAGACCTTCGTTCCTTAGTTCAATTACTTCGGAACGAAGGTTGCTCAAGGCTATGGTACACCCTTCGTCTTCGGCATCTTTTTGTGCCCTGAGGGCATTGCTAAGTATAAGGCCCTGCAAAAAATGCGTTAATAAGTTTAAGCAAATGAAAAATTTTGGTTTCAAGGAATAATACAAAGATTACATTTTTTTCACCTTTAAACTATTGTACGCTAAGCTGTCGGCCAGCTCGTTTTTTGACAACACCGAGAGCCCGTCTTCTAATGTTGGGAATCCGAAGCTCTTGCTCATCTCCCGACAAACAGAAATCTCCTTGCTGTCAGGGAGACAATACAAGAAGTCTTCTTCTCCGCCGCCGTTGAATATCAGCGCCCCTTTTGGATATTTCAATTTTTGCGCATAGAATTGAGCTTCTCTTTTTTCTTTTTCGCTCAGATTTTTACCCGAAGCATGACGTAATACATAGTCAGAAGCTTCAGAAGATGCTTCGAGAATAGGTGTGGCGATTTTCTCAGATAAAGTTTCTTCTGCAGATTCTTTTTCCATTTCTTTTTCAATTTCCAAGAATTCCCTCTTAGTAGGCTCTAAAAGCCCAGTTTCAGTTTCCGCTTGACTTTTGGCAGCTTCGGCCTCAGTTTGTGTCTTTGGAACTTCGGCAGCTATCTTCGAAGTAGAGCTTGAAGATTTTATCGTTTCCAGTACATCTAGCACATTAACCATTCTTTTCCTCTTGGGGTTGTTGTAAGGTCTTTTTGTGCCCTCGGCATTGGCACTTCAACTCTTGCTGAAGGACTTAAAATTTTCGATGTCTTTGTCTCTTCAGCCCTCGGTTCTTCTATTTTTTCCATCTCCGGCATTTTGGCCGGCTCTTCAATATTCGACAGGGGAGTCGGCTCCTTGGCTTCGGTGGCCAAAGAGGTCTCACCGACAAACTCAAGCACTGTGGCCGGTTCAATATAGCGTGGCCGGTGCGTAAGAACCTTCATCTTTTTCCTCTTCGGCGCTGGCTCACTAGGAGCGGCTGAAGCAACTTCCTTCACAGAAGCCGTATCTTTCCTTTTTTGACCCCGTGTTGGATAACGGTAGTCAGGATAGACGAACCCAATGGCATTGTTGGAGACTTGTTCTCAAGTGCTAAAAGTTAAGAACAAGGCAACACAGAAAATGTTAATCGTTATAGTCCTTCGTCCTCCGAAGCATTATTTCCCTTAGGATATAATGGTTTACGGACGAAGGTTATGAAGGACGTACCTTCGTAAACTCATTAAACGATGACGAAGGCGATAATGTAAAGGATATAAAAGACAATATGAACGATTATATATTATTATCAGGCATAAACAGAAATATTATTGAATTACAAGTGTACCTTCAATCGAGAGAAGATGACAATACAAGCGTGACGCAAAAAGTGAATGCCAAATCAGCGTGAACAGTACGGGGATACTGTTCACCTATTTATAGGCACGGGACACAGCCCTTACAAAATTACATTCATGCCCTTTACATTTGATAATAATTCTATAGTAGTCTATCGAGGTCTGAATAGCCTTTTCATCTTTAAGTCGGTTCCACTCTTTGCTGTCACGCCGAAGCTTTCCTGCTCGCACCTTCGGCTCTGTATCAACCTTCGTATTATTCCGGTCTACAGCAATGCCGACTTTAGTCAGAGGATACCTGTTCACACATTGTACTCCAGAAATACTGTTAAATCCTGTTTTTGAGGACCTTCGGATGCCGAAGGTCCCCAACAGTAGCCCCTCGCAATATTAATTTGTTTATAATAACGAATTCAGATTGCGATCTGGACGAAGGCTTTACGCCGAAGGTTCGAAAAAACACCTTCCCTTTGCTAGAATAGCAACATTCACTGACAAGCGGGGTCTTTGAATTTTCAACGCACCGAGCGTATAAATACGGCCATACCGCAAACTCATTTAGCACGCTCTCTGGCCAACCACTCCCGCTCACTCAATTTTTAGCTCTTGTGCACTGTGATTTGCTAAGCTTTTAGCTTTGAAGCTTCGGATTTGGAAACAGTTTTTTAGTGTTTCCGAAGATGTCCGAGGATAAGAAGACTGCTGCTGAGACGAAGCTGAGCCTCGACGAAGAGAAAAATTTGGGGTTTCTTATAGCGATGTCAAAGACCAACACGGAAAAGATTACCAAGGAGATTCTGGAAGGTTTGTCCGAAGATACTGGTGACAGCGACAGCTATGATGTGGACAGTGGTGGCGAGGACTCCGAAGATCGTCCATGGCGACCAAGCCATTCAGTTTATGGTAAATCAACTATCAAAGAGAATCATCTTGTCAACATGAGAGGGAGGTATTTCCGGGATTTGTCCATTGTGAGGGCCGACGAAGGGGAAAAAACTTGCCCACACCCTGAAGAAAATGAGGTCGTAGTGTACCGAAGCTTTTTGAAAGCTGGACTGCGATTTCCTTTGAGCAGCTTCGTTGTGGAGGTACTGAAAATATTCGAAGTCTATCTCCATCAACTTACCCCCGAGGCAATTATAAGGCTAAATATCTTCGTATGGGCCGTGAGAAGCCAAGGTCTGAAACCTGACGCAAAAAGCTTCTGCAATATACATGAATTATCATATGAAACAAAACCTTGGGGTAAGGAACAGTATCACAACAATTTTGGCTGCTACAGTTTTGTTTCTCGGTCCGGGTCAAGCTGCCCCGTGCCAACCTTTCGGAAGAGATGGCCCGGAGACTGGATGACAGAATGGTTCTATGTGAAGAATGATCTGACAATACGAGAAGATATCAAGGGTATAATCATGCGCCCTATTTGGCAAAGCTTCGGCCTTCGGAGGCCGAAGGTTGAAATGAATGAAGCTGCCGAAGAATGCCAGAGGGCCTTCGGCGCAGTGTGCTCTTTCATTGGAACAAGAGACTTAGTTCAAGAGCATATTGCCTTCAGGGTATGGCCACTTGCGGAAAAATGGGAAATGCCACAAGAAACCGTAAAAGAAACCGACGAAGGTGGACTTATCAGGTTGAAGTACACTTTTAAATTTGGAGATAAATTCGTTGAGCCAGATGATGACTGGTTGAAAAGTATTGAAAATTTAAGCGATGAACTGCTTGGGGCTTATTCGAAGGCCGAAGATACTGCAATGTCAGCAGCCTTCGGAGGCCGAAAAAAGAAAAGGCTGAATCGGGTATTTGATGCCATCGGGTTTGTCTACCCTGACTATTGCTATCCCGTCCGAAGGCAGAAGAGAAAAAACACAACCTCTGCTAAAGAAGAAGCTGTAGCTGCTCCTAGCGAGCCAGAACCGAAAAGGAAGAAGATAAAGGTTCTTACGTATCGGCCGCGTTATATTGAACCAGCTTCGGTGCCTGAGTTTGCCGGAGAAACTCCTTCGGCCACCGAAGCTGAACAACCAACCGAGCCAACTGTGCTGCCAGAAGTCGCAGAAACGGCCGAAGTGCCAAAAAAGACAAAATTGGAGCAATCAAAGATTTTGTTACCAGAAACGAAAGAGAAGGCCGAAACGCCATCCACAGAAAAAATGGAAAAGGTAAAGGAAGCAACTGAGGGCTCCAAAACATCAGAAGTTTTGAGTCCTGCAGCAATCATTGGGACAGTAAAAAATGAAAAAGTGCCAGCCGTCACTCCGAAAAGAAAGAGAATGGCTAATGTGCTAGATGTACTGGAAACGATCAAGTCTTCAAGCACACCTCCGAAGAAGGCTGCTGTCACTCCTGAAACAACAGTTGAAACTTCTGTTTCTAAAGCTCCAGAGCAAGAGACTGAAGCCGAAGCTGGGCCCTCAGAGCCCGCAAAGATAAAACCCTTGGAAAGTGAGACAGAAAAAATAACAAAGCCAACTTTTGTTGAAGAAACCGGTGTTATTGCCCCCGAAGTATCCTCCAAAGTTCGTGATTATATTGTTCGTCATGCTTCGGGGAAAAAAACTATCAGAAAAAGAAGAACAAGAGGCCCAGCACTATGCCCAAAAACTGAAATATCCAAAGGGGGCATTAATATTCAATGGCAGTGGAGAAGAAGACTTCTTGTATTGTCTCCCCGACAGCAAGGAAATTTCTGTCTGTCGGGAGATGAGCAGGAGCTTCGGATTCCCAACTTTAGAAGACGGACTTTCGGTGCTGTCAAAGAACGATCTGGCTGACAGCCTAGCTTACAACAGCTTAAAGGTGCGACAAATGAAATTCTTGTATTTTTTGTTGAGTTCAAAATTTTTCATTTGTTTAAACCTATTGACACAGACATATTCCTCTTTGCAGGGCCTGATACTCAGCAATGCCCTCAGGGCACAGAAAGATGCTGAGGACGAAGGATGTACTATAGCCCTGAGCAACCTTCGTTCCGAAGTAATTGAACTGAGGAACGAAGGTCTCGAAAAAGATAAAATATTATACTCATTGATAAATAAAATAAAGGAAGACGAAGCTGCTTTTAAAAGTCAAGCTGAAATTCAGAAACGCGAAATTGAAGACCTTCGGAAACAACTGGCCAGAGCCAAGGAAGAACGCATACTTGAAGAAACAAAGCGTAAACTCAGCGATCAATGGGCAGATCACTTAGAAGTGACTGTTGAAGAGCTTCGTTCGTCCAAAAAGAGATGCTACAACAAATCTATAGATTGTGTTAAGAAATTAAAGGCTAGCTTTGCCAAGGTTGGCGCGTTCTCAAGTGAGGAAAACTTTTCGAGAGGCAATCCCGAAGGTGTTATCGAATGGATTGGCCACGAAGCTGAAGCCTTCGAAGAAATTTTAAATAGCCGAGGAGATATATGTGCCTTCTCTGGCGCCAGAGGGATTGCCACCATCTTAGAGAAGAAGGGCTGCGAACATGTAAAAATTTTAGCACAGTCCGAAGCTGCCTTATCCTTTGAAGATTCAAGAGATCCTTCGGCCGAAGCTAGCATAATTGGTGGAAAGTTTTTTACCGATATCTGGGATAATGGTGGCCGAGAAATGGCCGGAGAAATTATTCGAAGAAGTGAAAAGGGTATTCACGATGCTAGAGAAGTAGCTGAGGCTGCTGAAAAGAGCGCAGGGGCCAAAGATCAATTAGGTATTAAATAATAGTTTTTATCGTGTTGTAATCTTAGGCTTTAAAATTTGTTTGCGATTTGTAATAGCAATGCAGCCGTGTCCTGTCCTTCCTCAGATCCTACTGAAGTATCTCCGGGTGCATGGCCTAGGGGTGACGATGAGATTAAAAAGATGGCTGAAGCTATTATGGATGAAGTTGTCGATCGACTGTTGAACGAAGCTGCAGAAGTGGTACTTAGGGAAGACTAAATGCTATTGTAAAAACATTTTAAATGTAACATGTGTAATATCTTGTAATCCTGTATGTAATATGTTTGTTTTATTTTTCTTTATGGTTCAATTCTTTACGATGCATGAAACTTTACATACGTACCGTTTTTGAGTCTGGCGAAAAAACACCTTCCCTTCTTTTCATGCTTCGTGAAGAAGAATTACCATTTATCACAACAATATCCGAAGTATCCTGAAAAGTGTTGAAGCTTCGTAGAAACATTCTTCAAGGCTATACTTCAGAGATCAATATTATTTCTCCTTGTGACTTGGCATGATTTGCCCCTTTTTCAAAGCGTTTTCCCGAAGATTGGTATCATATCTCTTTCTTATGCCACATGCAGTATGATGTATGATGCTTATGTTATGCAAAAAATGATGTGATGATGTTATGCTATGTAAGGTGATATTCCGAAGGTACACGCATATCTGCGCGATAAAACACAATCTTTTTGTGAATCAGCGTTGACTTTTCGCTATAAGCCTCCCTTAGGAGCTTCTTCGCCTTTTACTTCAGCGGAATCAGCGTTGACTTTTCGCTGTAAGCTCTGCATTCCCTTAGGAACGACTTTGGAGCTTCTTCGCCTTTTACTTAGGCGGTATCAGCGTTGACTTTTCGCTGTAAGCTCTGCATTCCTTTTGGAACGACTTTGGAGCAGAAAACTTACACTGCGCTCCCTTCGGAACGACTTTTTGTGACTTCGTCAAACTTACTCTGCGTTCCTTGGAACGACTTTTCGTTGCTTCGAAGAATTTTTTCGATAATTCGAAGGTCCTCTTTGTTATGACAAATCCTTAAACTTCAACAACTGAAGCCTGTGAAGAAAATATATTTTCCTTGTGGGAACTATTTTCATGAAATCTAAACAATGTCCTTTATTACACAAAAAATAAAACTAAATGAAAAAGATTACTATCAAGGTAGGATATTTGTCAATAGATGTGCTTTGATTCTGGCACAGTGCTGTTGACCGTGCGAGCTTCGGACTGTTCTCTGAAGTCCCTTTGATGCGGATCATATTGGCTCCCTTCTGGCTGCTGGCCTTGTTGCAACGGAGGTGGAGGCGGAGGCTGTTGCCAGGAAGCTTGAGGCTGACTCGCCGAAGCAACAGAGACTGCAGGATGGTTGCCCACATATTCTGGGATGTAGGGCGAATGATACGAAGCTGTATGCATGACCTGCTTCGGTTGGGCTTGTTGTGCTGCTGCTTCAGCTATTTCCTTTTGCTTCTGAATAGTAACATGGCACATCCTGGTAGTATGGCCTTTGTTCTCACCGCAGAATAAGCAAAAGATTCTTCTCGGTTGATCGCCAAATCTTCCTCCGAAGCCCCTGGCGCCTCTGCCTCTTGGAGCTGGTGGTCGGAAAGAGCTTTGCTGTTGCCCCGAAGCCTGTGAGGAGTATTGTGGCCTTTGCTGTTGACTCCCTTTATCATCATTTTGAGTAGAATTGTGAATTGACCTGACATGCCTCGGGTAAAACCTTCCTCCGAAGCCCCTGGTCATCTCAGAAAACCTGAAAGCCTCCTCCCTTCTTTGACGAAAATCATTGTCAGCTCGAATGTATTCGTCCATCTTCTGGAGTAGCTTTTCCAGCGTTTGTGGTGGCTTCCTGGCAAAATACTGTGCTGACGGCCCTGGCCGAAGCCCCTTGATCATAGCCTCAATGACGATCTCATTGGGCACTGTTGGCGCCTGTGCCCTCAATCGCAGAAACCTTCGGACATATGCCTGAAGGTACTCTTCATGGTCCTGGGTACACTGGAAGAGAGCCTGAGCAGTGACCGGCTTCGTCTGAAACCCTTGAAAGCTAGTTATCAGCATATCCTTCAATTTCTGCCAAGAAGTGATTGTCCCTGGCCGAAGAGAAGAGTACCAAGTCTGAGCAACGCTTCTGACGGCCATAACAAAGGATTTTGCCATGACTGCCGTATTGCCACCATACGAAGATATAGTTGCTTCATAGCTCATTAGGAATTGCTTAGGGTCTGAGTGACCGTCATATATAGGAAGCTGGGGTGGCTTGTAAGTCTGTGGCCAAGGTGTAGCCTGCAATTCTGTTGAGAGAGGAGAAGCATCATCAAAAGCAAAGTTTCCATGATGGAAATCGTCATACCAGTCATCCTCATTACGGAAGTCTTCCTGGTGAAGCTCTCTGCGTGGAGGCCTTCGGTTTTGATCATCTTGAACAAGATGACGAACCTCTTCGGAAGCTTCATCTATTTGTCTCTGAAGATCAGCTAGACGGGCCATCTTCTCCTTCTTGCGTTGAACCTGCTGCTGAAGGATTTCCAGATTTTGAATTTCCTGATCTAGATCATCCTCCGGAGGTGTTGGACTGGCAGCCTTCCTCTTTTGGCTTCGTGCCTCTCTAAGAGAAAGGACGTCTTGATTGGGGTCCAGCGGCTGCAGCGTGCCAGCCCCTGCTGCTGAAGCCTTCTTCGGCGGCATGACGAAGGTGATGCTTGCCGAAGGTGTTGAAAAGCTCAAGAAATGGAAGTGAGTTCACCGGAGGTGGGCGCCAATGTTGGAGACTTGTTCTCAAGTGCTAAAAGTTAAGAACAAGGCAACACAGAAAATGTTAATCGTTATAGTCCTTCGTCCTCCGAAGCATTATTTCCCTTAGGATATAATGGTTTACGGACGAAGGTTATGAAGGACGTACCTTCGTAAACTCATTAAACGATGACGAAGGCGATAATGTAAAGGATATAAAAGACAATATGAACGATTATATATTATTATCAGGCATAAACAGAAATATTATTGAATTACAAGTGTACCTTCAATCGAGAGAAGATGACAATACAAGCGTGACGCAAAAAGTGAATGCCAAATCAGCGTGAACAGTACGGGGATACTGTTCACCTATTTATAGGCACGGGACACAGCCCTTACAAAATTACATTCATGCCCTTTACATTTGATAATAATTCTATAGTAGTCTATCGAGGTCTGAATAGCCTTTTCATCTTTAAGTCGGTTCCACTCTTTGCTGTCACGCCGAAGCTTTCCTGCTCGCACCTTCGGCTCTGTATCAACCTTCGTATTATTCCGGTCTACAGCAATGCCGACTTTAGTCAGAGGATACCTGTTCACACATTGTACTCCAGAAATACTGTTAAATCCTGTTTTTGAGGACCTTCGGATGCCGAAGGTCCCCAACAGGCATCAAATACTCGGTTGAGTCTTTTCTTCTTCCGGCCTCCGAAGGCCGCGGACAGTGCAGTATCTTCTGCCTTCGAGTATGGTCCAAGCAGTTCATCGCTTGTGGCCTCAATACATTTCAGCCAGTCATCATCTGGCTCGACAAACTTATCTCCATATCTGAAGGTATATTTTAACCTAACTAGTCCACCTTCGTCAGGTTTGCTGATGGTTTCCTTTGGCATTTCCCACTTTTCTACAAGTGGCCATACTCTGAAGGCAATGTGTTCCTAGATCAAATCCCTTGTCCCGATGAAAGAGCAAACTACACCGAAGGCTCACCGGCATTCTTCGGCTGCTTCGTCATTATCCACCTTCGGTTTCCGAAGGCCAAAACGCTGTCAGATGGGGCGCATGATGATATATTTAATATCTTCTCGTGTCTTCAAGTCGTTTTTCACATAGAACCATTCCTTCATCCAGTCCCCAGGCCATCTCTTCTGAAAAGTTGGCACGGGACAACTTGTCCCAGAGCGGGCACCGAAGCTATAACAGCCAAAATTGTTATGATATTGCTCTTTACCCCATGGTTTCGTCTCATATAATAACTCATGCATACTGCAGAAACTTTTTGCATTTGGCTCCAAATCTTGGCTCTTCACGGCCCATACGAAGATTCTCATCCTTATAATTGCTTCGGGAGTAATTTGATGAAGGCAGATTTCAAATATCTTCAAAACTTCTACCACGAAACTGCTCAAAGGAAACCGAAGTCTAGCCTTGAAGAAACTTCGGAATATCACAACTTCATTCTCCTCGGGAGTCGGACAAGTTTTCTCTCCTTCGTCAGCCCTCACAATAGATAAATCCCAAAAATATCTACCCCTCATATTGACAAGATGGCTTTGTTTAATGCTTGATTTTCCAAAAACTGCATGACTTGGTCGCCAAGGTTGATCTTCGGAATCTTCACCACCACTTTCCACATCATAACTGTCATTGTCTTCAGATAAACCCTCTAAAATCTCTCTAGTAATCTTCTCTGTATTTGTCTTTGCTATTGATTCAAGAAAGCCGAGATTCATCTCCTCAGAAAGGCTCAGCTTCGATTCAGCGTCAGCTTTCTTATCTTCAGACATCTTCGAAAATGTTGAGAAAGTGCTCTCGAAACCGAAGCTTAAAAATTTAAAAAGCCAAGCAAGTGTTGGTGCGCAAGGGCTAAAAGTTGGGTGAGCAAGAGCAGATGGCAAGAAAGTGTGCCAAATGAACTCGTGGTGAGCTCTTATTTATACGCCTAGTGCGTTGAAAACTGGAGGGTCCCGCTTGTCAATGACTGTTGCTATTCTAGCAAAGGGAAGGTGTTTTTTCGGACCTTCGGCTTAAGGCCTTCGTCCATGTCGCAATCTGAATTTATCACTCTAACAAATTAATATTGCGAGGGGCTACTGTTGGGGGCCTTCGGCTTCCGAAGGTCCTCAAAAACATGATTTAATAATGTCTCTGGAGTATGATGTGTAAACAGGTACCTTCGGACTTAGATCAAAACCACAGCGTGAAGATGCACAAAGAATATGAAGGATGGCGCAGAGCCGAAGCTATGCGCAGGGGAGCTTCGGCGTGATAGCAGAAAAAGAAACTGACTTAAAAGGGAAAAGGCTATTTAGACCCCGAAGGATTGCTATAGAGTTATTAGCAAATGTAAAGGGCATGAGTGTAATTTTACATGGGCTGCGTCCCGTACCTATAAATAGATGAACAGTGCTCCCGTACTATTCACACTGACTTAGCATTTGCTTCCGCGTCACGCTTGTACCCCTGCTTTCCTTCGAGCCGAAGGTACATTTATAATTTGTTATTGTTGATACAGTAACACAAATAAAAATAAGTTGATAATGATGTTTAAAGTGTTTATGTTATTGTTCATATCTTGCATATGAATCCTTCTTCATCATTTATTGTGCTTATGAAGGTTTGTCCTTCATAACCTTCGTCCGGAATTCATTATATCCGAAGGGAGATAATGCTTCGAAGGACGAAGGACTTTAACATTTAACATTTTTTATGTTGCCTTGTTCTTAACTCTTAGCATTTGAGAACAAGTCCCCAACAATGACAATCCGAGACCGCCACACCCAAGAGTCCATCAAGCAATACAAAGAGATCACCCCGTGAACTCCATCCTCGGTGATATCCATAAGGGGGTAACTACTTGATCTCGTGTTGCTCATTTCTGTGAACACTACTCCTTTGTGTCTTCTATTGAGCCATACAGGGTGGAAGACGCTTTAAGGGATTCAGATTGGGTGTTGGCGATGCAAGAGGAACTCAACAACTTCACAAGGAATGAGATATGGCATTTAGTTCCACGTCCTAACCAAAATGTTGTAGGAACCAAGTGGATCTTCCGCAACAAACAAGATGAGCATGGTGTGGTGACAAGGAACAAAGCCCGACTTGTGGCCAAGGGATATTCACAAGTCAAAGGTTTGGATTTTGGTGAAACATATGCACCCGTAGCTAGGCTTGAGTCAATTCGTACATTACTTGCCTATGCTACTTACCATGGCTTTAAGCTTTACCAAATGGACGTGAAAAGTGCCTTCCTCAATGGACCAATCAAGGAGGAAGTCTATGTTGAGCAACCTCCCGGCTTTGAAGATAGTGAGTACCCTAACCATGTCTATAAACTCTCTAAGGCGCTTTATGGGCTCAAGCAAGCCCCAAGAGCATGTGAAAGTTGCCTAGAGGGGGGGGGGTGAATAGGCAAGTGGAAACTTTTTCAACAAAAACTAGAAACGAACTGGGTAAAACTGGTTCAACCGGTTTGCACGAGCTCACCTAAAGAATGAGATATAAAACTGAATTGATCTCGAAATGCACCCAGTTAACTTTAGAAATGAGATGTTCTAGTTGATCCACAGGGTTCAAAGTAGTAGATCTGAGAAGGGCACTTCTCAAAATCCACACACCAAAAAGATATGAACAAATCTTCCACGGAATGGTGAGAGAACGAAGAACACAAACAAACACAATGAGCAAGAACACAAGAGACACAAGATTTATCCCGGGGTTCGGTCACACCACCAAGGTGCCCTACTTCCTCGTTGAGGCGCCCACAAAGAGCCGGGTCTCTTTCAACCCTAATCCTCCCTTTGCCGACCACAAAGGTCAAGCCCACACAATAATCTTTGCTCAAACGAGCGGGTAATACAAACTTTCTTGTGGTCTTCCACAAGATTTAGAGACTCACAAGAGACACCTAGTCGTCTAGGAGCTAGAAGCTCCAAGAGTAAAGAATCCACAAAGAACTCGATGTAGTACCAAAGCTCGAATCAAGAAGAGCAAGAGAGATTTGGAGATGAAGCACAAAAATCGCATCTCTCAAACTCACTCAAAGATTTCTCTCCAAAGATTTGAAATGGGAGAGGCAAGAGGTGTGTGAGAGAGAGTGGGAGGTGTTTCTCAGGTTAGGAATGGAGTCCAAGTCGTGCTCTACTGTGGGGGAGAGAGGTAGGAGTGAGTATATATAGGAGGGGCTCCAAAACTAGTCGTTTTTGACTTTTCTGCCCAAAAACCGGTTGAACCGGTCCCAAAACTGGTTGAACCGGTTTTTCAAAAAGCTGCGCACAGCTTTTTGGCTCACACAGCAGACTGGCAGAAAAAGGTGAACAATGCAAAAACCGGTTGAGTGTCTGCATGCATTTTGAAAAAACAAGGGACAATCTGAAAACTCGAAGAGATCTAGTGTAAGTGCAATCAACCCTAATTAAGGGTTTTGGTGATTAATGACAAAACAAACTGAGATTCTAACAAGTTTGCTCCTAGCATGTACACAGTAATTCTACAGACAGGAGAAGCACAGATCTTACGAGCATAAAAGTATAAAGGACAGCGGATTTAAAATTCCACATCAAATGGCGTGCTCCAAGTGCTTAGAAACAACGGCGGTGCTAAATTTATAATTCTTGAGTCATAGGAATCGCCGTGCAATTAAGAGGGATCCGCGACGGTTAAGTAAGTTGTGCAATGAGCCAAGTTCAAAATCCTTTGAAAACATCTTGGAGAACATTTTTTCCAGATCATGAATCCCCTTGAGAAAAACAAATTTTACTTCCCACAAAGACTCCACTTTTGTTCTCTTCAAAATACTCAAAATTTGGTTTCAGCCCCCAAAACCGGTTCAACCGGTCCTGAAACCGGTTCAACCGGTTTTGGTACTGTTCACCTGCTACCTCTGCTCTGACTTGTCTGACAGTCAGAGCTGTTAGAAAAGTCGCTGCAGATATTTTTTGAAAACCGATTGAGCCGAAATTTTTTCCTTACTCAGCCGGTTTTGAAACCGGTTGAGTCTCCGGCTGAGTAGCTCAGTGGACCGGGATCCCCCTGGTAGAAACCGGTTCAACCGGTCTGAAAACCGGTTCAACCGGTTTTACTTCTTTTCTCCCAACGGCTGCCAGCTTTTGGGGGATCCTTTATATACCCCCTCACACTCTCTCTCTCATTCACTCCTGCCTCTTCCACGAATTCTTGGCTGACCAACCTTCAAACAAGCGCATTCATTTCACCTTTCACACCCGCAATCGCATCTCCTTCAATCATTTGAAGGACCCTTGGTGTGAGGTGAACTCGATCGAACTCGCTGTCAATTTCATCTCGATTCTCCCATTCTCTTTGTTCTTGAGCTCGTTGCAAACTTAACCTTGTGCGGATTTGTTACTCTTGGAACCTCATGTTCCTTGACGGTTAGAGGTTGCTTGGGAGTCTCCAAATTTGTGGACGACCCCAAGAAGTTTGTATCACCCGCTCTTTGAGCTGATTTGAGAAGAGATTGCCTTGACCTTTGTGGTCGGCTTGTGGAGGATTAGGGTTGGAAAAGACCCGACCCTTTGTGGGTTCCTCAACGAGGAGTAGGACACCTTTGTGGTGGTTGCCGAACCTCGGGTTATATCACGTGTTCTTGTGTGTTCTTGTTAAGCGCTTTAAAATCCATTGGTTGGCTCATATTATTCATTCGAGTAGATTTTGTGTAGAGCAAGTCTTTAGCTATATTCTTCACTACTTCGTATTTGTTTAACAGATTACCTAATTTAAGTTGAGCAGGTTCAAACTTGTTCAGTTGTAATTAAAATCGACTGAACCGGTTTGCACCAGTGCAACTTTAATTTAACCTATCTCGAAGTTTTTAGTGAAAATTTTCAGGTGTAGCCTATTCACCCCCCTCTAGGCTACTTTCAATTGGTATCAGAGCTACGTACCTCGTTTTACGCTTAACCGCGTGAGGAAACAATCATGTCTACACAACGGGACCATGTGGATCCTCTCCTCGAGGAAATCCCCGTCACATCTTCCGGTGAGGAAGTGGACCCCAAGGTCCTCGACCTCGCCATGAAGATTGCCGAGAGAATGTTCCTCAAAATGAAAGAGGAAGATGCTAAGAAAAAGGTCGAAGAAGAAGAATCAAGAAGAAAGGCCGAAGAAGATAAAGGTAAGGGAATATTTGATTACAATGACGATCTAGTGGATCTTTTGGTGTCTAAGGTATTGAGCAAGGTAAGTCTCAACACGAAGGATCATCTACCAAAAGCAAAGGTAACGAATTTAGCAAAGTTCAATTCGATTACTCTAGAAATTATATTCCCATCTTCTCTTCCGCCCCACTTGGAAAGTTACCAACTCTTAGTGAGTTGAACTATGACGAGTGGGCCGACAAGATGAAGTTGCATTTAATCGGTGTGCATCCTAGTCTTTGGGAGATTGTTAATGTAGGTATGTATAAGCCCGCCCAAGGAGAAGAGATGACTCCAGAAATGATGCAAGAGGTTCATCGCAATGCTCAAGCAGTGAGCATAATTAAAGGAAGTCTTTGTCCGAAAGAATACCAGAAAGTTCAAGGAAGAGAAGATGCCCGTGACATTTGGAATATTCTTAAAATGTCACATGAAGGAGATCCCAAAGCTAAGAGACATAGAGTTGAAGCTTTGGAAAGTGAGCTTGCAAGATACGATTGGACAAAGGGTGAGTCGCTTCAATCACTCTTTGATCGGTTGATGGTGTTGGTCAACAAAATAAGAGTACTTGGGAGTGAAGATTGGAGTGACTCCAAGGTCACAAGATTGTTCATGAGAGCTTATAAAGAAAAGGATAAGAGTCCTGCAAGGATGATAAGGGATCATGATGACTATGAGGATATGACGCCTCATCAATTATTTGCAAAAATTCAACAACACGAGTCCAAAGAAGCCCCCATCAAGACAAGAGACTCTCATGCCTTGATCACAAATGAACAAGACAACTCCAAGAAGAACAAAGACCACAAATCAAAGACAGTGGTTGAGACCTCAAGTGATGAAGATAGCTCAAGTGATGAAGACACAGCTATGTTCATCAAAACATTCAAGAAATTTGTAAGGAAGAATGATAAGTTCCAAAGGAAAGGAAAGAAGAGGGCATGCTATGAATGTGGCCAAACCGGTCATTTCATAGCGGATTGTCCTAACAAGAAGGAACAAGAAGCCAAGAAGGAATACAAGAAGGACAAGTTTAAAAAGGCAGGCAAGACCAAGGGATACTTCAAGAAGAAGAAGTATGGTCAAGCCCATATTGGTGAAGAATGGAACTCCGATGAAGAGAGTTCTAGCTCCAAGGAAGAGGAAGTGGTGGCAAATGTGGCCATCCAATCTACATCAAGCGCGCAACTCTTCACCAACCTACAAGACGACTCCTACACTCCAACTTGCCTCATGGCAAAGGGAGATAAGGTAACCTTATTTAGTAATGATTTTCCAAATGATGATGATGATGATCAAATTGCCATGAAAAATAAAATGATTAAAGAATTTGGCTTGAATGGATACAATGTTATCACCAAATTAATGGAGAAGCTAGATAAAAGAAAAGCAACTCTTGATGCTCAAGAAGACTTGCTTATCCTTGAAAAGGAAAGAAACCTAGAGCTTCAAGAGTTGATTCACAATAAAGATGAAATGCTAGATGTCTTGACTAAGGAAGTCTCTTTAGTCAAGATAACTATAGAGAATAAAGATAAAGAAGTAATTAATATGAAAGCCTCTATAGCTAATCTTGCAAATGAAAAGAATGCACTTGAAACAAGCATGTTAAGCTTGAATGTTCAAAATCAAGAACTTCAAGTGCAACTTGAAAATTGCAACAACATCAATGCCTCATCTTTAGTAATTGAATCTAAGTCTAGCTCCTCAAATGATAATTCTTGCAAACATTGTGCCAAATATCATGCTTCTTGTTGTCTAACTAACCATGCAAGGAAGAATAGCCCACAGGTGAAGGTCAAAGGAATTTTGAAAAGATGCTCTAGCAATGATGGGTTAAAGAAAGTTGAACCCAAGTACAAGTCCCTTAAGCCCAACAATGGAAGAAGGGGGCTTGGGTTCAACTCATCCAAGGAAAACCCTAGCACAGTGCATAAGGGGTGGAGATCCCCCAAGTTCATAGAGGGAACCACCCTATATGATGCCTTGGGGAGGTTTCACTCCTCAAATGACAAGTCACCTTAGGTAAAGGTAAACTTGAGTTCCACAAAGAGTAAGATGAAGGAAGTGGGATCCTCAAGTGGACAACAATTTAATGCTCCCATTTCCCACTCTTATTTTTGTGATTATATGTTGACTTGGGATTTAGGGAAATTGGTTGTGAAATATGTGGGTGCCTACACTAAAAGAAAAGTCATGAAAAGAAGTATGTGGGTACCCAAGGCTATAACTAACACTGTAGGACCCAATTCAATTTGGGTACCTAAAAGCATAGCCTAAACTTGTTTTGCAGGTCTACTCCTCTGGTGGGTTAAGTTGGGTGCTTGACAGTGGATGTACAAATCACATGACCGGGGAGGAAGACATGTTTCATTCATTGCAACTAACTCAAGAAGCACAAGAAATTGTGTTTGGAGATAGTGGCAAGAGTAAGGTGATTGGTATTGGTAAAATTCCTATCTCTGACCAACAATCACTTTCAAATGTTTTATTGGTAGATTCTTTAAGCTATAATTTGTTGTCCGTTTCACAACTTTGTGGAATGGGTTATAATTGTTTATTCTCTGATGTGGATGTGAAGATCCTTAGAAGGGAGGACTCCTCAGTTGCCTTTACGGGTCGCTTGAAGGGCAAACTTTATCTTGTTGATTTCACAACAAGTAAAGTAACGCCTGAGACTTGTTTAGTGGCAAAGTCCGACAAGGGTTGGCTATGGCATCGCCGGCTAGCCCATGTCGGTATGAGGAATTTGGCCAAACTTCAAAAGGATAATCACATCATTGGACTAACAAATGTTGTATTTGAGAAAGATAGGGTTTGTGGCGCATGCCAAGCAGGAAAGCAACATGGAGTCCCACATCAATCAAAGAATGTGGTCACAACAAAGAGGCCATTGGAGCTCCTTCACATGGACCTCTTCGGACCTGTGGCTTACATTAGCATTGGTGGTAGTAAGTATGGTTTAGTCATTGTTGATTATTTTTCTCGATTCACCTGGGTTTTCTTTTTGAGTGATAAAGGTGAAACTCAAGGAATATTGAAGAAATTCATGAGAAGAGCTCAAAATGAGTTTGAGCTCAAAATCAAGAAAGTGAGAAGTGATAATGGGACGGAACTCAAGAACACATGTGTCGAAGAATTCTTAGGCGAAGAAGGAATCAAACATGAGTTCTCGGTTCCTTACACTCCACAACAAAATGGTGTTGTGGAAAGAAAGAACCGAACTTTAACTGAAGCAGCTAGAACCATGTTGGATGAGTACAACTATACAAGACACCTGACAACTTTTGGGCAGAGGCGGTCAACACCGCCTATCATGCAATCAACCGTCTCTATCTTCACAAGATCTACAAAAAGACTGCTTATGAGCTTCTCACTGGTAACAAACCTAAAGTTGATTATTTTAGAGTATTTGGTTGTAAGTGTTTTATTCTTAACAAGAAAGTCAAGAGCTCAAAGTTTGCTCCTAGAGTGGACGAGGGCTTCTTGCTTGGTTATGCATCAAATGCACATGGATATCGTGTTTTCAACAATACCACCGGTCTTGTTGAAATAGCGATAGACGTGACATTTGATGAGTCTAATGGCTCGCAAGGGCATGTTTCTAATGACACTGCAGGAAATGAAGAACTACCTGGTGAGGCCATAAAGAAACTTGCAATAGGTGAAGTGAGACCTCAAGAAAAGGATGATGAGGAAGGAACTTTTTGGATGACCAATGAGGTTGTTGATATGGGTGCAAAGGTGGTGAGTGACAAAGTCTCCACCCAAGCAAACCCATCAACCTCAAGTCATCCAAGCCATGAAGAAAATCATCAAAAGATGCCAATAGTGGTAGAAGATGAACACGAAAGTATTGATGGTGAAGTGCCTCTTGATCAAGTGAATGATGAGGAGGAGCAAATACAAAGACAACCATCAGTGCCTCATCCTAGAGTCCATCAAATAATTCAAAGGGATCATCCGGTGGACAACATCCTGGGTAGCATCAAGAGAGGGGTAACAACTCGATCTCGTTTAGCTAATTTTTGTGAATTTTACTCGTTTGTTTCCTCTCTTGAGCCACTTAAGGTTGAAGAAGCATTGGGTGATCCGGATTGGATAATTGCCATGCAAGAGGAGTTGAACAACTTCACCCAGAATGAAGTCTGGTCCTTAGTCCAAAGACCCAAACAAAATGTGATTGGGACTAAATGGGTCTTTAGGAACAAACAAGATGAACATGGCGTGGTTACAAGAAACAAAGCACGGTTGGTTGCCCAAGGCTACACTCAAGTGGAAGGACTTGATTTTGGTGAAACATATGCGCCGGTAGCAAGGTTAGAATCAATTAGAATATTAATTCCCTATGCTACTAACCATGATTTCAAGCTATATCAAATGGATGTCAAGAGCGCATTTCTAAATGGACCACTACAAGAGAGGGTATATGTGGAGCAACCACCGGGTTTTGAAGATCCAAAGAAGCCAAATCATGTTTATCTACTTCACAAGGCACTCTACGGGCTTAAACAAGCCCCTAGAGCTTGGTATGACTGTCTTAAAGATTTTTTAATTAAGAATGGGTTTACAATAGGAAAAGCTGACTCTACATTATTTACTCGCAAAGTTGACAATGAATTATTTGTGTGCCAAATATATGTTGATGACATTATATTTGGTAGTACTAATGAAAAATTTTGTGAAGAGTTTAGCAAAGTAATGACGAACAGGTTTGAGATGTCTATGATGGGCGAGCTTAAATACTTCCTGGGATTTCAAGTCAAACAGCTCAAGGAAGGTACTTTTCTATGCCAATCCAAATATACACAAGATATGCTCAAGAAGTTTGGCATGGAAAAAGCAAAACACGCCAAGACTCCAATGTCATCAAATGGACATCTCGACCTAAATGAGGAAGGTAAACTTGTAGATCAAAAATTATATAGATCAATGATAGGATCACTGCTTTACTTATGTGCATCTAGACCTGATATAATGTTGAGTGTTTGCATGTGTGCACGTTTTCAAGCAAACCCTAAAGATTGCCATCTTGTAGCCGTTAAGAGAATTCTAAGATACTTAGTCCACACCCAAAACCTAGGATTATGGTATCCCAAAGGCTCCCTTTTCGATTTGCTTGGCTACTCTGACTCAGATTATGTCGGTTGCAAAGTAGATCGAAAAAGCACTACTGGGACTTGCCAATTCCTTGGGCGGTCCTTAGTGTCATGGAGTTCCAAGAAACAAAATTGTGTTGCACTTTCCACTGTAGAAGCTGAGTACATAGCAGCTGGGGCATGTTGTGCACAGTTATTATGGATGAAGCAAACCCTTAGAGATTTTGGTTGTGAGTTTAACAAAATTTCACTTTTGTGTGACAATGAGAGGGCCATAAAACTTGCAAACAATCCGGTGCAACACTCTAGAACTAAACATATTGACATTAGACACCATTTCTTGAGAGACCACGAAGCCAAAGGAGATATCGAATTGTTTCATGTGAGCACCGAAAATCAACTAGCCGATATCTTCACAAAACCCCTCGATGAGACTTGGTTTTGTTTTCTTAGGAGTGAGCTAAATATCTTGGATTCTCGAAACGTGTCTTAATAACTAAAATTTTGATCAAATTTGATGGATGTAAATTGATTGTTTGAGCAATATGAAATGAGAAATAACATTTTTATCATTAAAATCACTCATGTCATAGTTGCTAAGTGCTATTATAGCCCTTCTGGGCAATATCTGGAAAGTGGTTGAGTAAACCGGCTGAGTAGGCCACTCAACCGGATTTCCCCTGGTGGAAACCGGTTGAACCGGTATAAAAACCGGTTGAACCGGTTTTGACCTCCTCCGCATCCGCGCCGTCAGACCGCCGCAGTCTGCGCTGTCAGTTTCGCAGTCTGCGCTGTCAGACTGCCAGAAATTTCGCGCAGTCAACACCTTTTTCTGCGCTTTTACTGCGCAGTTTGACCAGAAATCGGTTGAACCGGTTTTTGAACCGGTTTTCTGTGTTCTGACCGACTGACTCCCCCCTTATTTCTCTCCCTCTCTCCTCTTCTCTTCTTCTCAGTTTCACTTTCTAGCCGCCGCCACCCACTCTTCTTCCTCTCTCTCCTTCACACCTTCTCCACTCCAAAAAAAACTCACTTGTGCCCTCTCAACTTTGGAAGATTTGTTGGAGATCCGTTCATTCCGACGTTCTCCATCATCTTCCTCAATCTCGTTGGGATTTGTTGACTAAATCTCTGGATCGAGGTATTGCCCTATTTCATTCCTTTTTACTCGATCCTACGCGTTCTTGATTATCTAATGTATCATTCGTTGGGTACATTTTAGTTTAAGTGCTTGCAACACTTAGATTATCTTCATTTGTCACGAATATTGTTTGAGTTTAGCGATTTGATATTGTTCGCTGTAGTTGAACCGCTCATATGAACGGTTGAAGTGCATGCTCAATATCTTATGTGTCTCTACTCAAACGTGTTTGATCCTTGCTCATCATAGGTTCTATTTTTTTAGAATGGTGCGTCGGAGGAACCCGTCCGTGGTTGAATCTGACTCCTCTGATGACCAAGAAATACATGGAGATACTCCCCCACACTCTCGATCCAAGCGTGGGCGAGGAAGCGGAAATGTCATGCAAGGTGCTGAGGCCTCCGGTTCTCAAAGTGCTCGCGGTCGGACAACCCGGAATCCTTCCGGTCGATCCCGACCCGCGACGAATCCGCAGACGTGGGAGGCTACGAGTGATGATGAAGGCGGGAAGGATGATGAAATTGATCTTCCCTCGGCCCACGCCCCTATGATTCGTGGGTTGGTTCTCCACCGGGCGGAGGCTCGGCGTGCTGGCAATGAGCCAGTAACTGATTTCACTGCCAGTGGAGGTTCTGCTCTCCTTCAGGATCTCCGTTTCCAGAATCCTGCATTGCGCATTCGGATGCCAGGATTGATGGAAACCGCTTTTGGACGCTTCATCACGTGGTTTTTTATAATTCTGTGATCCTCCCCAGGAAGCATCAACCTATCCTGCTTCAACGCTATATCAACTGGGAAGGTTGTGAGGCCATTGGGGACCCAGAGATGACACAGGCATTGAGGGCCTGTGAAAGGAAAAAGATGAAGAGTACCATGACATTCCAATATGATTGGAATGATGAAGTTATTGCCCAATTCTACTCAACTTTGTGGATCAAGCCAGCTGACGAGGATAGTCCATACAACTATCCTTATCTGAACTTCTACATTGAAGGTAGTTGGTATAAGGTGAGCTACCGTAGGTTTGCTCACATTCTTGGTTTTTCTGACAATGATATCTCTGGCGACAAGATCAAGATACATGATTTCCGGCAGCCTACTAGAGATGAAGCCAAAGATCTTCATCTTTCTGAGTCTGGGAAGTATTGGGAGTCTACAAACATGCATAAGTATTATCGATACATCAACTCCCTCTGCAGTATGACCCTCATTCCAAAAGGGGGTAATCAGATGAACATTCTTGGAGAGAGCAAGGTCTTGCTCTCTTTCATGAAACCCAGCAGCTCAGAGAGTATAAATGTCTTTGATATGATTTGGCAGGAAATCATTCATGCCGCCTGCTTTCCATTGAAGGGGTGTCTTCATGCTTCGTTTATCATGAAGATGATTGAGGTTGTGACCCAGTTTAAATTTGACAAAGGTACAAGACATCAGTCATATACCCCTTTCTGGATTGATCCCAACAATCCAGCAGGGCGCCTCAGGAAAGCCCCCTCCAGCTCTCGTGCTCATACATCTGCGGGTCCGTCTGCTGGTCCTGCTGCTGCTGCTGCCAGTGCCTCGCGTCCCTCCCCTGGCCGCGGATCTCCCACGCCACGTGGTCGTGGTCGTGGTCGAGGTCGTGGCCGAGGGATGGGTGCCCGCTTGGCCCACGGGTTTGCGGCATTTTTCTCCATGTGCCGGAACATTGCTGCGGATGTCCATGAGGTGGCTCGACGTCAGCGGGAGACTGACGACAACCTACGTCGTCAAGCTTCCTCTTTGGGTACTCCCTTCGCCCCCCGCTCGCCTGACGTACCTCTCCATCCTCCTCCTCCGGAGATCAACGAGTGGTACCAGCAGGCATACGGGGTGCCTTTTATGACAGCAGACGACGTCGACGAAGAAGAAGAAGCTTATTTTGATGATCGTGAGCAATTTGTCCCGCCTCCATATCACGGGGATCCGGGCCAATCGTCCTCTCACCCTCCGCCCCATGATCCTTCTGGCAGTGCTCCTCCCCCGGATCAGTCTGGGGAGGAACACTTTGCCTCTCACCTGGCGCACCACCTCTTTGCTCCTCATCATCCTCCTCCAACTGGTGATCCTTGGACTGACGTCTCTCTCTCTTTTTGGTTCTTGTTGCCAAAAAGGGGGAGAAGGTTTATTATGGCAGTACCCTTTATGCAGTACCCTTTATTTTTGTAATGAACAATCGGTCTGTAATAACTATTTGGTCTATCGTATGATGCATGCATGGCTCTAAAGCCATAAACATTTTTATGATGTGATGAGATGAGTTCTCATTATTGTAATAGCAGTAGAATTTTTCATATCATATGCTATGCGATAATGAGCTTTAATGTGTAATTTTTACTCTTTCTATCTAATTATGTTTCATTCCTCATTGTTTTGTGTATGGTGTTAATTGTTCTCTCTCTCTAAATATGTTGCAAATTGACATATCAAGTCAATGATAATATCGCAAAACTCATGCACATATTTAGGGGGGGCTACACATACACAAAGGATTTTATCTAGCAAGTACTTGTAACTTTTAATTTTTATTTCTACTCCAGTTTGTTTTGGCATCAATCACCAAAAAGGGGGAGATTGTAAGTGCAATCAACCCTAATTAAGGGTTTTGGTGATTAATGACAAAACAAACTGAGATTCTAACAAGTTTGCTCCTAGCATGTACATAGTAATTCTACAGACAGGAGAAGCACAGATCTTACGAGCATAAAAGTATAAAGCACAGCGGATTTAAAATTCCACATCAAATGGTGTGCTCCAAGTGCTTAGAAACAACAGCGGTGCTAAATTTATAATTCTTGAGTCATAGGAATCGTCGTGCAATTAAGAGGGATCCGCGACGGTTAAGTAAGTTGTGCAATGAGCCAAGTTCAAAATCCTTTGAAAACATCTTGGAGAACATTTTTTCCAGATCATGAATCCCCTTGAGAAAAACAAATTTTACTTCCCACAAAGACTCCACTTTTGTTCTCTTCAAAATACTCAAAATTTGGTTTCAGCCCCCAAAACCGGTTCAACCGGTCCTGAAACCGGTTCAACCGGTTTTGGTACTATTCACCTACCACCTCTGCTCTGACTTGTCTGACAGTCAGAGCTGTTAGAAAAGTCGCTGCAGATATTTTTTGAAAACCGATTGAGCCGAAATTTTTTCCTTACTCAGCCGGTTTTGAAACCGGTTGAGTCTCCGGCTGAGTAGCTCAGTGGACTGGGATCCCCCTGGTAGAAACCGGTTCAACCGGTCTGAAAACCGGTTCAACCGGTTTTTACTTCTTTTCTCCCAACGGCTGCCAGCTTTTGGGGGATCCTTTATATACCCCCTCACACTCTCTCTCATTCACTCCTGCCTCTTCCACGAATTCTTGGCTGACCAACCTTCAAACAAGCGCATTCATTTCACCTTTCACACCCGCAATCGCATCTCCTTCAATCATTTGAAGGACCCTTGGTGTGAGGTGAACTCGATCGAACTCGCTGTCAATTTCATCTCGATTCTCCCATTCTCTTTGTTCTTGAGCTCGTTGCAAACTTAACCTTGTGCGGATTTGTTACTCTTGGAACCTCGTGTTCCTTGACGGTTAGAGGTTGCTTGGGAGTCTCCAAATTTGTGGACGACCCCAAGAAGTTTGTATCACCCGCTCTTTGAGCTGATTTGAGAAGAGATTGTCTTGACCTTTGTGGTCGGCTTGTGGAGGATTAGGGTTGGAAAAGACCCGACCCTTTGTGGGTTCCTCAACGAGGAGTAGGACACCTTTGTGGTGGTTGCCGAACCTCGGGTTATATCGCGTGTTCTTGTGTGTTCTTGTTAAGCGCTTTAAAATCCATTGGTTGGCTCATATTATTCATTCGAGTAGATTTTGTGTAGAGCAAGTCTTTAGCTATATTCTTCACTACTTCGTATTTGTTTAACAGATTACCTAATTTAAGTTGAGCAGGTTCAAACTTGTTCAGTTGTAATTAAAATCAACTGAACCGGTTTGCACCAGTGCAACTTTAATTTAACCTGTTGGGACTATGCTTCGTCGCCGAAGGTCTTGTAGGAAGAAGCGACTTTCGGCTGAAGCTGTTTGTATGGGATGGCCGAAGGTTCCTCTTCATGAAGCTTCGGTATTACAAACCGACTTAAAGATAGAATGACTTTTTAGCCCATAAGGGTCTGAGTCAATGTTGTAAACTTTTATGAGGGGGCATAATTGTAATTCTTCACAAGCTGTGTCCTGTGTCTATAAATAGTGAACAGTATTCCTTTACTGTTCATGGATTCTGGTAATTGCAATCGCATCTTTCGGGAACCAATCTTTGCCAAGGCAGAGGTATAATTGTATTCAATGATTCAATATATTAAGTAAATATAATATGATTCGTTTCATGATTCATTTACCTTTTTATACCCTCTATTTTATGTTATCTTATACAATCTATTAAAATTTAATTACGAAGACTTAACCTTCGTAATTACATTCTCATCAACCTTCGTCCAAGGTTCATTATCCTCAAGGGAATAATGTTTCATGGACGAAGGACGTTAACATTTAACATTTTATGTTGCCTTGTTCCTAATTCATAGCATTTGAGAACAAGTCCCCAACATTGGCGCCCACCTCCGGTGAACTCACTTCCACTTTTTTGAGCTGATGGCTTCGTTCAACGATCAAGCTGGAGCTGCTTCGGACCCGAAGCTGGTGCTCCCGATTACAGGTGGTTCGTGCTCAGAACCAGCCAATAAAAAGCAGAAGAAAGAGGCGCAGAGAAGGGTACAACATGTTGGAGTGCAAGGACCCTTTATCAAGTCAAGGTGGTCCCACATCCCAATCACCTTCTCCCAGGAGGACCTTCAGCTCAAGGATTTTCCTCATAACGATGCTATGGTTATTTCTTGCGTTATCAAAGGGTTTCTGGTCCACAATGTCTTGGTTGATACAGGCAGTGCAACTGATATCATATTTGCTAAGGCCTTCAGACAAATGCAAGAGCCAGAAGATAAGATTCATGATGCTACACATCCTCTCTGTGGCTTCGGAGGAAGACAGATTGTAGCACTGGGCAAGATCACCATGTCAGTGACTTTCGGGTTCATCAACAACACTAGAACTGAGCAAGTTGTGTTTGACATTGTTGACATGGAATACCCTTACAATGCAATTATTGGTCGTGGCACCCTCAATGCTTTCGAAGCAATTCTTCATCCTGCTTATCTTTGCATGAAGATACCTTCGGATCAAGGACCCATCGCTATTCATGGAAGTCAGGAAGCTGCCAGAAGGGCCGAAGGAAACTGGACTGACTCAAAAGCAATCCATAACATAGATGGAGCTGAAGCTTGTCAACAGTACAAATTCATAAGGGAGAAAGCAGCTTCAGCAGATCAGCCGAAGCCCATGCTCTTATGTGAGGACATAGCAGAGCAGAAGGTGTTGTTGGGCTCTCAATTATCCGAAGAACAGGAGAAAACCTTGATAAGATTTTTGTTCAACAACAAAGATGTTTTTGCATGGTCAGCCAATGATCTCTGCGGAGTTAATAGGGATGTTATTGAACACTCGCTCAATGTTGACCCATCCTTCAGACCCAGAAAGCAGAGGCTTCGGAAAATGTCTGATGATAAGGCCGAAGGTGCTCGTAATGAAGTTAAAAGACTCCTCAGTGCAGGAGTTATCAGAGAAGTAAAGTACCCAGAATGGCTAGCTAACACTGTTATGGTAAAAAAGGCCAATGGCAAGTGGCGAATGTGTATCGATTTTACAGATCTCAACAAGGCTTGTCTGAAGGACGAATTCCCATTGCCAAGGATAGACTCTTTAGTTGATGCAGCAGCTTCTTCAGAGCTCATGAGTCTGCTAGACTGTTACTCAGGCTACCACCAAATCTGGATGAAGAAGGAAGATGAGCCGAAGACTAGCTTCATAACCCCAAGTGGCACATATTGCTATCTTCGGATGCCTGAGGGGCTCAAAAACGCTGGAGGAAGTTTCAGCAGAATGACTGCGAAGGTTCTCCAGTCTCAGATAGGCAGAAATGTGCTAACTTATGTTGATGACATCATTGTAAAAAGCACGAAACAGGAAAATCATATTGCTGATTTGCAGGAGACCTTCGCCAGTTTCAGACAAGCTGGCTTAAAGTTGAATCCAGAAAAATGTGTCTTCGGAGTAAAGAAGGGGAAATTTCTTGGATGCTTGGTTTCAACAAAGGGAATTGAAGCCAATCCAAGTAAAATTGAAGCTATACTTCGAATGGAGCCACCAACTACAAAAAAGGGGGCCCAAAGATTAACAGGGAGGTTGGCATCTCTTAATAGATTTATATCCAGATCAGCAGAAAGAAATTTACCATTCTTCGAAGTGCTGAAATCAGCCAAAGTCTTTCAATGGGGACCAAGCCAACAAAAAGCCTTCGAGGAACTGAAGCAATATCTGATAGATTTAACAACATTAACTCCACCAACGCCAGGGGCTCCTTTGTTATTATATGTAGCAGCTTCGCACTCAGCGGTAAGTGCAGCACTGGTCCAGGAGAAGCTTGATGACCAAGTCAAGAAGCAGGTCCCAGTGTATTTTGTATCTGAAGTTCTTAGTATATCAAAGAAAAACTATACAGAATTAGAGAAGGTGTTATATGCTGTTTTGATGGCATCCAGGAAGCTTCGGCATTACTTTCAAGCATACAATATTGTTGTTCCTTCTTCGCAGCCGTTGAAGGATATTATGAGAAATAGAGAAGCTACTGGGCGGATCGGAAAATGGGCTGCAGAGCTCAATGAATTTTGCATTGATTATGTGCATAGATCTTCGATCCAGTCCCAGGCGCTAGCAGACTTCATTGCTGACTGGACGCCGGGGGCTCAGGATGAAGAAACAAATAAAGATGTCGAAGTATGGACAGTGTTTTGCGATGGATCTTGGGGAACCTTCGGGGCAGGAGCAGCTGCTGTGTTGGTTTCGCCATCCAAAGTTAAAACTTGTTATGCGGCAAGACTCGATTTCAGTTGTACAAACAATATTACTGAGTACGAAGCCCTGCTTTTGGGTCTTCGGAAGCTAAAAGCAATGGGAATCAGAAGGGCCATTCTTAAAACTGATTCCCAGGTTGTTTCGGGTCATATCGACAAGAGTTGCAAGGCTAAAGATCCGAAGCTTGAAAAATATCTGGACATGGTTCGAAGAGTCGAAGCTTCCTTCGAAGGATTTTCTGTCAAAAATATCCCTCGAGGACAAAATGAGCATGCTGATTTGCTAGCTAAGTCAGCAGCACAGGGGCTGCCCTTACCTTCGGATGTGTTCTTCGAAACAATAAAAGCACCTTCGGTGGAACTTCTTGAAAGAGCAGTCCTCAATATATCACCTGTTTATAGCGAAGATTGGAGAACTGAGATCATTTCTTACCTTCAGGGTAAATTCCTTTCAGATGACGAAATTTATAACAGGAGGATAGAGGCAAGAGCTCGTCCATATGTCATGATAGAAGGGGAGTTGTACAAGCATGGAGTTTGTGCTCCTGTTACTCAAGTGTTTATCTAGAACCGAGGGCATAGAGTTGATGAAAGAAATACATGCAGGCCTGTGTGGATCTCACATTGGATCTAGGCCGTTACTTGGAAAAGTTTTCCGTCAAGGGTTTTATTGGCCGAAGGCAGCTTCGGATGCAGCGGAATTAGTTCAAAAGTGCGAAGGTTGTCAGAAATGTGCAAGAGATCAAAAACAACCTTCGTCCTTAACACAGCTCATACAACCCATCTGGCCATTGCAAAGGTGGGGCCTTGACTTGTTGGGTCCATTACCACCGGCCCAAGGGAACTTAAGATATGTTGTAGTGGCTGTGGAATATTTTTCCAAATGGATTGAGGCAAAGCCTTTAGCCACAATAACTTCGGCCACCATTCAAAAGTTTTTCTGGCAGAATATTGTTTGTCGTTTCGGGGTACCAAAGGCCATCACTGTGGATAATGGAACACAGTTCGACTCCGAAGCTTTCAGAGATTTCTGTGATCAAATTGGTACGAAGATCCATTTTGCATCAGTCAGGCATCCGGAGTCAAATGGGCTCGTTGAAAGAGCCAATGGCATTATAATGATAGGAATAATGAAGTTAATCTTCAATCAACCCAGGGGAAAGTGGCCAGATCAGTTAACCAAAGTGGTGTGGAGCCACAACACAACAACATCAAGGTCTACAGGCTTTACTCCATTCAAGTTATTATTCGGTGACGAAGCAATAACTCCGGAGGAAGCTAAAACTGGATCAATAAGGGTAGTAGCTTCGGCAGAATCAGGTTCTGAAGATGCTTATTCTGTGGAAAAAGATGCTTTAGAAGGGATCAGGCTTCAAGCTGTGGAGAATATCAATAAATATCAAGCCGAAACAATCAAATGGCGAGATAGAAAGGTTCGGCTAAAGAATATTGAGCCAGGACATTTGGTGCTTCGGAGAGTGGCCAACCCAGACACAGTGGGCAAGTTGCAGTTGAAATGGGAGGGACCTTTCTTAGTAGCATCTTCGTCAAGACCCGGTTCATACAGATTGAAGGATATGGACGGCAACGACATTCCTAGATCTTGGAATGCGGAAGAGCTTCGGCGATATTATGTGTAACTTGATGTAACTTTTTTTGTTTTTTCTTTTTTCATGGCACCCTTTTCCTTTCTAAAGGGGGAGAAAGGTTTTTAATGGGGCCATCATATGTAATTTCCTCTTTTAGTTCTATAAGAGCAAAATCCCCCAAGGAATGTAAATGTAAAAGCTGAGAACGCACCATCGAGTGCCGAAAAGTAAAAAGCGAAGAAGCTCCAAAGTCGTTCCTAAGGGAATGCAGAGCTTACAGCGAAAAGTCAACGCTGATTCCGCCAAAAGTAAAAGGCGAAGAAGCTCCAAAGTCGTTCCTAAGGGAATGCAGAGCTTAAAGCGAAAAGTCAACGCTGATTCCGCCAAAAGTAAAAGGCGAAGAAGCTCCAAAGTCGTTCCTAAGGGAATGCATAGCTGATGTGTGATTGTTTCCAAGGAAATAATGGCTGAGAGTATGGCTTCGGATATGTGTTTGGACATTCATTCGCACATCACATTACATCATGGCATTTGCATTCATAAACATTCATCCAGGCATATGTAGGATAATCATCATCATGGCATAAGTGGTTGCTTCGGCATAAGAGAAGAGCTTCTTCGCGTAAAAAAAGGAGAGCTTCGGAAGAAAGGGAAATGTTGATTTCTATGCTTCGCTGTGTACGAAAAGAAGGGAAGGTGTTTTTTCGCCTTCGGCTCAAAAAAGATAATTTCGTCCACAACAAAGCACTTCACATACATTAATGGAAGGGTAAGAGCATAATACAAGGTATGAACAGAACTCATTAAAGACAAGTTTAGTTACATTTACAAAAGTTATCTCAAAAATTTCCTGAGTCTGTCTACAGTCTACTCCTATTTAATCTTCGAAGGATTTAGCTTCGGCGTCATTCTTTTAATCATCGACTTCGGCTTCGTCATCCTAAATGAATTAAGTTGTTGTAAGTCAAAATCGAGCTTGAAGGAAAAGGTAAGCACAAGGTATGATTTCTTACTGGTTCAAGATGACTTCGAGCTTCGTCTCCAGCCTTTTCTCGCCCGCCTTTTGTCCATATCATTTTTACAAATCTATTGGAAATACTTCGGGCGAGATCAGGAATGTCATCTAGGATTGATGGTGATAAAGTGAAATTGGGCCTATTAACAATCTTTCCATGGTCGCAGCCAGCTTTTAGGAAAGCTGCAGCAGTGCTTTGAGAAGCTACCCAAGCACAAAAGTCACCGTGCCCAGCTATAACTTCGTCGAGCTCGTCAATTTCACCCTCAATATGTTCGAAGGTCTTCGGTAAATCTTCAGCTGAGGGGGTGAATTTCTCACTGCTGGCTCCAACTGAGTGGAAAATTTTTCTTAGTCGTTGAATACATTTGCTGCTAAATTCCAAACATTTTTCTTGAAGGCCTGCCAATAGTTTTTTCAAATCTGAATTTTGTTGAGCTTCGGCTTCAAGTTTTGCATTAAGTTCTTGCTTTTCTTGCTCAAACTGCTCAGACTGGCACATAAGCTTCGTGTTCAGTTCTGTTATTTTAGCTTCGGCTTCCGCCAATAAACCTTCAGTTGCTTGGAGCTCAAAGCTCTTCTTCTCAATAGCAGCTGATTGCTCCTTTATTTTGCTTTCTAAATTTTCAATTATAACTTCGTGTTTCTTGTCTTCAAAATCTTGTTGCATTTTCAAGGCTTTGCTCAACAGCATACTCTGCACGAAAACAACCTTCGTTAGACATGTTCTCACTATTAAAAGCAATAAAAGTTAAGGGAAAAGTAGTTCACCTTGAAATTGGAATAAAATAAACTACCAACGATATGTTGTCGTCGGTAGCGGCTAATGTCCGTTTCTAGCTTCGGAAAACCGATACTCTTTGACAGAGTACCGATAACTTTGGCTCCAGTTTGATCTCGGATACAATCTAATTTTTCATCATCAATACCTCCGAAGAGGAGTGCTCCTGGTTTGTACCCGCAAGATTTGGCATACTCTTTAAGCTCTTCTATTTCAGGTTTTGATAATTTTTCTCCAACTAAATTTTGAAACATGAAGGCCTCGTCCTCTGAAGCTTCGTCAACAATTTCCTTTCCTTTCCCCGGCACTGCGGCCATAGCCTCTTCGGCGGCAGTGGCAGCTTCTTCTGTGGCCATGTCTAGCAGTATTTTGTCGATGTGTTCGATTGTGCTTTCCAGGTTCAAATCTTCAATTGAGGCAGCTTCGGCAGCCGCGACCTCCGAAGGTGTGATTTCAATATTCGTTCTTTCTTCAGCCGCTGGTGTCTTCTGAGCTGAAGCTCTTGGTGGTGTCTTGTCAATGACCTCTGTCACAGTGATGATTCTTTGTCTCTTTGCTTTAGTCGTTTTCTTCGTTTTTTCAGGCTCCTTTTCCTTCTGAAAAAACTTTGTCAGTTGAGGCCCCAATGGACTTAGCTTCGCAGGCAGGGATTCAGTCATTACCTTCAAAATTTCCTCCACGTCAGGGGCAGAGGGTGATGCGGGGGTTTCTTCTTCGTCGGATATTTTTTGCTTCGGAGAAGACGCTTTCCTCTTCTTCGGAATTTTCTTCTTTGATGGTTCTTTCTCATCTTCATTTAAGGCTTCAGTTCCCCTTTTCCTTTTCTGGCCCCGGCACCTTTATTCAGATTTTCATAGTCAGGGTATTCAAAACCCAAGGCGTCCAGCACTCGATTCAGTCTTCGCTTCGGACGAGTGCCGAAGGTCGCAGTCATCAATTGATCTTCTTTTTTGGAGTAGTTGCCAAGTATTTCATTGCACATTACTTCAATTGTATCCAGCCACTCTTGGCAAGGTGTTTTAAAGTATTTCTTAAACTTGAAATAGTAAGGTAAACGCACAAGTTCACCTTCTTTCTTCTCCCCCTTTAGCTTCGGCATTTCCCATTCTTTTAAACTAGGAAAAACCTTGAAAGCCAAAAACTCCTGAACCAGGTCTCTTGTACTGATATGCTCTGCAATAATTCTGAATTCATTCAACGCTTGTTGTGTTGGACCTTCTGGTGTCATGTTGCAACGAGGTCGGGTTTCTCCGAAGATTAGTTCGAGTGGACTTTGCACAAGCTTCTCCTTGTCGTCATCAACCTTAACATAGAACCACTCCGACTTCCAGCCTGCTGCCCATTTGCTCCGGTAGCTGATTACAGGAAACTTTGTGGTTTTCCGATAAGCAAAATTATAGCAACCAAAATTGTCATGCAATCCATCTTTTCTAGCCTTCGTCTGATAGTGCAGTTCGTGAACTCGACAAAAGCTGTCCGCAAACGGCTCCACCGCTTGGCTTCGGAGGGCCCAGATATAAACACTAAGCCTAACAATAGCGTTAGGAGTCAACTGATGAAAATAGATACCAAACCTCTTCAGTACCTCCGCAATAATCCCATGTAGGGGGGATCTTAATCCAGCCTTTAGAAAGCTCTTGAAAATAACAATTTCATCCTTCTCCGGCTTTGGGGTAGTCTCTTCTCCCCCGAAGCGTAATAGCTTCTTCTGATTTTCATTGAAAAAGCCCGACTTTACCATCTTAGAGAGATCAGCCTTCGAAACAGTAGACTTTCCGAAGTCCAAGTGGCTGGGCTTGCTTGGCATGGCAATACGGTAATCGTCTTCGGGATCAGTTTCCTCAATATCTTCTTCTTCTTCTTCGGCAATTGCTTGTTCTGCTTGTTCTGCATCATCACTGGGGATTTTTTCCGAAGTTACCAGTCCGGATCTTTGCATCGCTTCGGAGATAGGAACAGTCTCCGAACCTTCAGCTTCGTCCCCCTCACGCTCAACCCTAGCGGTAGAACGTACTCTGGCCATTTAATTTTGAATTTGTGGAAATTAAATACTTTTTTCTTCCGAAGTTTTTTCTTCTGACGAAGCGGGCTTCAAGTTGGAGCTTCGTTCGATTCCGAGAGTCAAGCTTCGGCAATGGTTAAAAATTTTCGCAGCAAAACAGTGCAAATAGCAATGAATGCTGTGGTAACTTCACACCTACTCGTCTGTTTATATAGTACTGCAGGTAAGAAGGCGAAGCGCCAGGATTTTTACACCAGGCGGATACCCGCTTGCACTCGCTGCATAGTGGACCGCAGAAACAAACAGTAACTCTGCAAGGTGGGACCGCTACGCGCTGGGAAACTGAATCGTTTCTCGACAACGAGCTCAAGGAAGGTGTTTTTTGGACCTTCGGCTCCCCGAAGCTTAAGAAACTTTTTTCACGGATCAAGCTCGTTACGAAAAACGATCTAGCACCGCGAAAGGGGCTACTGTTGGGACTATGCTTCGTCGCCGAAGGTCTTGTAGGAAGAAGCGGCTTTTGGCTGAAGCTGTTTGTATGGGATGGCCGAAGGTTCCTCTTCATGAAGCTTCGGTATTACAAACTGACTTAAAGATAGAATGACTTTTTAGCCCATAAGGGTCTGAGTCAATGTTGTAAACTTTTATGAGGGGGCATAATTGTAATTCTTCACAGGTTGTGTCCTGTGTCTATAAATAGTGAACAGTATTCCTTTACTGTTCACGGATTCTGGTAATTGCAATCGCATCTTTCGGGAACCAATCTTTGCCAAGGCAGAGGTATAATTGTATTCAATGATTCAATATATTAAGTAAATATAATATGATTCGTTTCATGATTCATTTACCTTTTTATACCCTCTATTTTATGTTATCTTATACAATCTATTAAAATTTAATTACGAAGACTTAACCTTCATAATTACATTCTCATCAACCTTCGTCCAAGGTTCATTATCCTCAAGGGAATAATGTTTCATGGACGAAGGACGTTAACATTTAACATTTTATGTTGCCTTGTTCCTAATTCATAGCATTTGAGAACAAGTCCCCAACATAACCTATCTCGAAGTTTTTAGTGAAAATTTTCAGGAGTAGCCTATTCACCCCCCCCCCCTCTAGGCTACTTTCATCTAGCAATGCTTTATGACCGACCAACCCAAGTGCTCAATGACAACGGTAAGCTGCCACGTGCCTTGTTCTGTCTTACCTCTAAAGACAAGATCGAGGTAATGAGATGGATGAAAAAATTAAATTTCCCGATGGTTATCCTGCGGGCTTGAAAAGAGCTGTGAATTTGAAAACGGGAAAACTAACTGGGTTAAAGAGTCATGACTTCCATATATTAATGGAGAGGATTATCCCTGTCATGTTTCGTGGTTATATGCCCGACGCCATGTGGCAAGCAATAGCTGAGCTAAGTTATTTCTACAGGCAGATTTGTGCCAAAGAAATAAGTAAAAATATGATGGAGAAGTTGGAGAAAGAAATACTAGTGTTGTTATGCAAGCTAGGAAAAATATTCTCACCTAGATTTTTTTAATCCGATGGAGCATCTACTCATTCACATTCCATACGAGGCAAAGGTTGGTGGACCTGTACAATATAGGTGGATGTATCACATTGAACGTGCGCTCAAAAACCTACGAGGCATGGTTCGAAATAAGGCTAGAGTAGAAGGATGCATCGCTGAAGCTTTTTTGCTAAAGGAGGTTTCATACTTCACGAGTGTGTATTTCGTAGAGGAACATAATGTCTATGCTGCTACCATGCGATACAATGTCGATGAGGAACCTCCTGTCAGTGATCTCAACATTTTCCAATGGAGAGGCACAAGTACTAGTAAGGGCATGTTCTACCACTTTAGCATGGATGAAAGAATGTCCACATTGCTATACATGTACTCTAATATGGAAGAGATGGAGCCATATTTCATGTAAGTCTTTATTTTACCCCTTAATTTCTTTACCAAAGGAGCCATATTTAATTACTTATTTGTCATACAGTAAGTTCGACGAGGAAAATTGGACTTATTCCCATCAGTCTACTCACAAACAAGTAGATACGATGCGTTGACATGGGAGGCAAGGAAGACCTAGTTTTGTTGACTGGTTTCACGAGCATGTAAACTCTTTATATTCCTTACTTTCATGTCATTTAGCCTTTTACGCGAGGTAGTCATTTTAACTGTATATTATTTGCAGTGCACAAAGACTCCTAACATACACGAGGACTTGAGACAACTATCTTATGGGACGGTGACTTGCAGAACCTTTGGTCGATACGATGTGAATGGCTTCCGTTTTCTTTCAGACCAATTTGAAAAGTCTCGTCCTTGTGCAGCCACACGTAACACTGGAGTTCTAACTAGGGCACTCGATGCACTCGGTAGAGAAACTAATTATTATGGCATCATTCAAAACATCCTAGAGTTTAATTTTGCAGGGAACAAAACTTTGAAATTAGTATTCTTTCTATGTGATTGGTTTGACAACACTAATGGGATTAGACAAAGTCAATATGGCATAACTGAAGTAAAGCACAAGGAACGACTTCGAGGCCATGATAATTTTATCCTTGCACACCAGTGCGAGCAGGTCTACTATATGTCGTACCCAAATCCGAAGTTTAAAGGATGGTGGGTAGTTCACAAGGTGAACCCTAGGGAACGTTTACATACTCCTTGCACTGTTGGTTATCAATTCGAAGACGAACATGCCGATGATGTTTATCAAGAAGAAGAATTGCCAACCACTTTTACTATCGATGAGGGTGTTGCACTGAACTCACTAGTCGGAGACCGTAACGATGTCACTGCTGATGAGTGTGTTGCACTGAAACGAAAACAAAATCCAAGGAACAAAAAAGCCACATTGCGAGCTTTGGATCGAAGAAGACTCCTTGATCGTGATTCCGATGAATTTTAATGTGTAATGCATAATTTCATTTTATGTGATGTATTATTTGATTTTTTATTAATTCACTTAATTTTATGAAGCTAATACCTTTAATATTATTCTATTGAACAGGATGAGTGGTAGGAAAACAAAGCGCACTGCTAGGGGGTTTCTTAATGCGGCTAGCAGGATACTCCCTGGTGGACGTTCCCTTTTCCAAGGGAGTTCTTCTAGCCAGAGCAAATAGGAGGCGTCGCTGAGACACGCCCGACCAGAACTACGTGATACACCTATCGCTCTACAACGGAGTATCGATGTAAATGTTTATGTAATTGATCTTATTTGTCAGTCACTTATATATAAATGTGTCTTACATGTCTCTATTTCATGTCCATAGGAAGAAGAGGACGAGGAGGAGGAGGTGCAACACCATGAGGAGGAGGACGAGCAGGCCCATGAGGAAGAGGAGGTGTAGGCCCATGAGGAGGAGGAGGAGGTGGGCATAGATGCTAAGGCGGATGACGATACCACTGAGGCTCCTGTCGTTCGACAAAGGGGCACTCGGAAGGGCCACTTTGACTTACCTCCGTCAGCGCCTGCACAATCTGAAGCTCGGGTACTGATCATCCCGGTTGGTGATAGGTACTCACGTTTGGCCACTTTGTTCTTACTTATTTGTTTATTGTATATGACATGACTTTCTTGTTTTTTGTCATGCAGCCAATGGGATGACACGTCATTCGACGGTCGAGGTCACCATAGACAGGTTAATCAAGTTTTAGGTAACCTCTACCGTCTACATAATCCAGGAATTGTCACCGACCCGAAAGGTGTGGTGGTTCCTTGCACTAGCTGGCCGCACTTCGCACTAGCTCCACATGCTACATATGGAACAACTCAAGGCGCCGTCAAGCATGACTTTTGGGTAAGAGTAATGTTTCAAACTAACATTTATTAGTTGTTTTCAAACTAATTCTATTTTCGATGTTAGACAGAGACGCTATCGTGTGGAACCTGAGGCTCAAGAGCATGCAGACCGAGTATTAGAGAAAAATACGAAGAAGGTGCGCAAGGATGCATTTTCCAATGCTCGTCTACAGGTTGTGAACGTGTACATGAAGCACCAAGGTCATTCTATCAACAACTTTCGACAATATTCGGATGTCTACTTAACTGTAGACCAGTACATGGAGGTAAAAATCTAATTTAGCAGCTCATTCAGATGTGAATGTAATTTTGAGCTAACGCTTTATATGCAGGTAACTCTTCTATGGATGGAACACCGGTCGCAGGCTTACAAGGCTTTATGTGAGATATGGGCTTCGCCCGAGTGGATTGAGAAGTCTAACAGGAATCGACATAGGCAGCGCCATCAGCAGGACGAGGATGATGATGAGGTCGTAGTCAACCATACCTATGGGGCTGATGGACACATTCGATTGGCGAAGCGAATGGTGAGTATGTAGTATTCTGCTTTACTCAGAAATGAAACCGGATTAAACTCATATATTTGCAGGAGGCTCAAACTGGAGTTGTCCCGAGCACAATCGATGTTTATAGGAGAGGGCATAGAGCGAAAAACAGTGAAATCTCCTATGAGCTATGTAGTCAAGTGGCCGTTGAGCGTATGGTTAGTTGTTGTTAGGATTAATGTTTTCTTGCCATATAGCTATAAATTACATGTGTGCTCAACCTTCATATTGTATTGCAGGAGACATACGGGCAGGAGATGGTTAGGAAGTATGGAGAAGACTACGATTAGCGAGGAGCGCCTACCATCGACGCAGAAGTTGTGCATTCTATTGGAGGAAAGGCGCATGGATGATATTAACTTGTGAATTTTTTCAATAATATTGGAACTATGACCAAATAGCTAATTTCTTGTTTTCAAGATATTCTATGTTTACCGATATGATCGATTCGACGGAGTTGCGTTCTCGTGGCGGCTCTTCGTTCGCAGGCGGGCTATGGTAGTAGCAGCCATAGTCGGCACTTTGTATCTAGCATGGAGGACGTTATGAGGGAGCAGCAAGAAAAGTTTCGTGAAGAGATGCGGCAACAACAAATGGCATTCCTCCAACAACAATCAGAGTACATGGCTGCTTACAACACACAGACGCAACAAGCAATGAACGTGAGTGTCTTATTTATTCTCAACACGCTCGATATTGGTTCTATAACTAATATATTATATTTGCAACAGTCTTGGTTTCCACAGCAGACACAACATCAACCATTTGTTTTCCCTCAATTGCAGTCGTCGATGCCTTAGTGGGGATTACATGCTCCGCCACCTCCACCTCCACCTCAGGTGCTTCAATTTAGTTAAGACTTGTCGTTTGTATCAACCTGTCAAATCTTTACTAAACTTGATTTTGTAGGGATCCGGAGTCATGGTCCACAACACGCCACCACCGGTCATACCAGCACCAGGAGGAGCTTATGCATGGGAGGGAGCTACTCCAGGAGAGGTTAGTTTGAGAAACAATTTGTTTGAATAGTGGTCATACATGTAACCAATGTCGTTATTAATGTCTTCTTTTTTCTTTAAAATTCAAACCCGTTACACGACTTCGTCAATGAGTTTTTCGCTTCTGGAGGTAGTGGACACAACTCCAACGACCCCGATATGTGATGGAGTTAGCTTTGTGTCGAATTATGCGTTGTAATGGACTATTTGTGGACTTTATGTTTGTATGGACTATTTGTGGACTTTATGTTTATATGGACTCCAATTTTATGTTGTGGACTATTTGTGAATTGTGTATTTAATGTTTCTGTATTGTGGATATTGTATGAATTTGCTGTTATTTTTTGCATTTTTTTAATTTTTTTGCTCTGAAATTGTTAATTTTTGGCGGCCTCCGTTGCCCCCGAAAATAGTAAATACTATTTTCGGCATCTGTTAATTTTTGGCGGCTGTCAAAGGGCCGCCAAAAATAACAGTTAATTTTCGGCGGCTGTCTGGTGGCCGCCGAAAATAACCTATTTTGGCGACTAGACCCTGACCGCCAAAAATATGGCCTTATTTTTGGCTAATTTTTTCTGACGGCCAGGAACCGCCGAAAGTAAGCTTAAGGCCGCCGAAAATAGCTTATTTTCGGCGGCAAAGGCCTTATTTTCGGCGGTTTCTGGCCGCCGAAAATCACTGTAGCTCTTGTAGTGATAGCCCTTTTAATGTTGTTTTGTAACCTCCCTAAATACTAGGACTAGGCAAAAAAATCGAGATCGTAAACCGAACCCGATTAAACCGAAACCGATCAGACCGAAATATCGGTTCTCAATTGTAATTTCGGTTCCTGTTGCTATAAACCAATATTTAGTCCGGTTCTTCGGTTTCATACCTCGGTTACCCGATCGGACCGATATTCAGCATTTCATTTTCAGCCCATATTCGCTGATGGCCCATGTCTCCAGTTCTTCACCGAAACAAACCCTATCCGGCTAATCGGCTATCCCAGTATCCACTATCCAGCCAAACAAGGCGGCAACGCGGGCTCGCGGGACGACGGGGTTGCGGGTCTACGGCAGGCGGCGGCGCAACCCCTTGCTCGGCGAGCGCGCACTACCCGAGCGCCCCCCCGGAGCACCCCGGAGCCACTAGCCCACTACCTCGAGCGACGAGCGCGCACTCCCCTAGTCCCCTGCTCGGCTGTTGGTTGCTGCCTTGCTGGAGGCTGTTGGTTGCTGCCTTGCTGGAGACTGCCCCCGGAGCCCCCGACGAGGCGACGACGACGGCCGAGGCGCCGAGCCACGACAGACAGCTGGTAGCCAAGTCTTTCTGAGACCTTGTTTTGGGCTTTGGCCATATGTTGTTTAGCTGCCAGTCCTAGCAGGTGTCATTAGAGGCTTAGAGCTGCAGATATGAAGTACTAGCTCTGTTTCTCTATTTGTTTTTAGACTGATTGGATATGCTCTACTCTGTTAAATAGATGGTAATTTTTCTTTAGAATTGGTACCCTAAACCTTGTTAGTCTCACTTTGTACTGTGTCTATTTTTAGCTTACCAGTACTGTCCGTGTCCGGTAGTGGAGTCTTCCTCCGCTCGCTCGACGTCAGCTGCTCGGGAACTCGGCCTCTCCAATGCTCAAAGTCACCACTCCCCAGCTCGCAACGGAGTCCTTTGAGTCTTGTAATTGCAACGTAAGTATGCTCTTATCCCTAGATTTTCTTAGTTGTGGAACTAGGTGTACTCATGTTTTTCCTTCATCAAATCTATTCTATTTGTTGCCCCCAAGGCCCCAATACAGACTATTTGAGTGATTTGTATTACTATTCAATTCTGTAGATGTCCTCTGAACCTGATGATGAGATTGGGGCAAGAATTGAAACTGAAAATGCAGAGGTGGATGGTGCAGTGGTAAGGGTTGATGAGAATGTGGATAACCAAGGTAATGAAAGAGAGCAAAAAGGAACAGAAGGGGATGAGGAAGTTGATAAGGAAAAACATGCCAGAAAACCAATGGCACCAAGATCTGAAATGTGGGAACACTTCATCAAGATTAAGGATGACCAAGGTGTTGTGAAGAAAGGAAAATACAAGTATTGTAGTCGTGCCATTAGAGTTGATTCTTATCTGAATGGCACTACTGCAATGCGAAGGCATTTTAATATCTGCAAGCGCAATCCCCATAAAAACAATAAGGATCTGATGCAAACAAATCTTAAAGTGAGCCAAGGAGAAGGTGTTAGCACTTGGAGGTATGATCCTAAGGCAATAAGGCAAGCTTTTGTTCAAATGGTCATAGAGGATGAACTCCCTTTTATGTTTGGTGAGAAGTCAGGATTTAAAAATTTTGTGAAGGTAGCTGCCCCGCGTTGGACTCCACCATCTCGAAGGACGTGCATAAGGGACATAGTTAAAACTTATTTTGAAGAGAAAGCAAAGTTGAAACTATTCTTCAAGTCAAATTGTGAGAGAGTTTGTCTAACCATAGATTGTTGGACTTCTCAACAACAAGATAGCTACATGACAGTAACTGCACACTTCATTGATAAGGATTGGCAACTCCATAAGAAGGTCATTAGCTTCTTTAAGGTGAAGGGGCATAAAGGAGATGATATTGGGGAGAACCTACAAAGATGTTTGGTTGAATGGGGTTTAGAAAAGGTTATGTGTGTCACAGTTGACAATGCTAGTTCTAATGATAGTGGTGTTAGTTACTTGAGGAGGATAATGAATATTGCAAAGACAAGCATAGCTGAAGGCAAGTTTCTTCATATGAGGTGTGCTGCACACATTGTCAATCTTATTGTACAAGATGGACTCAAACTAGTAGATATTTTAGTGAAGCGTGTCCGAGCTGCTGTTAGATACATTAAAAATAGCACTTCTCGCTTGGCTAAATTCAAGGAGATCGTTGAGGAAGAGAAGGTTGAAACCAAGGCATTCTTGAACCTAGACATATGCACTAGGTGGAACTCAACATATCTTATGTTGAAAGCAGCTATTTCATATGAGAAGGTGTTTGCAAGGTATTTGGATGAAGATCTAATGTATGCTATTGATTTGTCACAAGAGAAAGGAGGCCCAGGGTATCCTGATGAACAAGACTGGGAGAATGCAAAGAACATGGCTCAGTTCCTTGGACATTTTTTTGATCTCACCGAACACATTTCTAGTTCTTTGCAGTCACTTCACACAACTTCTTTTTTGAGTTTGGTGAAGTCCACTTTTTGATTAACAATTGGATTAATAGTGATGATTTTCTACAACAAGAAATGGGCCAGAAAATGAAAGATAAGTATGATAAGTATTGGGGAAACTGGCATGAACCTCTTGGCGAAACTGGTAGAAATGTGAATGAGAGAGGGAAGGGGAAGGAGAAAGAAAAAGAGAATATGAACATGCTAATTTTTGTTGCTGCAGCTTTGGATCCAAGATACAAACTATCAGAATACACAAAGCTAGTGATTGAAGAGATGTTTAGTGAGGAAAATGGACATAAGGTTTGGGCTGCTATTAAACTATGTGTTCGACAATTGTTTGAAGAATATAGGAGACTTTATGCTCCACCTGATGCAACAACACCAACCAATGATTCTCAAGAAGTAAGACAGTCCAAAGGCGGGAGGATGAAGTCCTTAATTGCACAATAACTAAAACAACACAACTATGGCGGTGGCAACAACAAATCTGAACTTGAAAAATACCTTGCTGAAGATACTGAACCAGAAGATAATAAGTTTGATATTTTAGGATGGTGGAAGGTGAATTCCTCAAGATTCCCGGTATTAGCACGCTTGGCTCGTGATGTGCTACCAATTCTGGTGTCAACTGTTGCTTCAGAATCAGTTTTTAGCACGTCTGGAAGAATCCTTGATGACTTCAGGACATCTCTTACTCCATTCATGGTGGAAGCACTTGTTTACACTCAGGATTGGCTGCGAAGGACCACTCCAATTAATATCCAGGAGGACATGGAGCAATTAGCTGAATTAGAAAAAGGTAACCATGGCTTCATCTTATTTATTATACTTTATAGTTGTATAGGTTAATTCTAATCCAAATTAAGATATTATTCGCATGTTGTGTAATGCCTTCACCACACTTTTAGAGTTGATTGAAGAACATGGTGAAAAGGGAAAAGGCAAACACAGAGGTAGTGGGCAAGAACATGATGGCTCTGTTGCATGGTCACAATCAAGCAAAGCTAGCAAGTCGACACACCAAAGCACATCCTAGTTGCTAACTAGTTGCATTGTGAGTGTTCGTTCTCAATAAAATTTATAAAATGTGTGAAGTATATGTTGTTTACATTTGCTAGCTGCAATGGCGTGGCCGCATGGATTGTGGAGTCTACTTTGGAGGGCTTGTTGGCTTCCTGCTATGAAGTTGCTTCTATGAGTCTGCTATGAAGTTGATAGCTGATTAGCTGCTATGAGTCTGCTATGAACAATTAAACATGTGTGAAGCAATTTGCTAGCTGCAAGCATACAATGGTTGAGTACTTCAGTCTCAGACTATTCGTGATGACGGTTGTATTCTAGTTCTAAACTATTTTCTTGTATTGTAGTTCTCAGCTATTTTGTGATGTATTAAGTTACTGCTTGTGATGTTGTGAACTATTTTATTGTCTCGCAGACTATGGTTGCTTTGCTTCTAGTTCTGAACTTATGCCTATTGTGATGTCCTGGTTTGTTTGGTCAGTAAAAAACCGAACCGATTTTTCAGAAAACCGAATTCTCGGTTCTTGTTCGTTGGCACACTAATTCGGTTTTGAATTTTCAAAAACCGAACTTTTTAAAAACCGAACTGATTTCTCGGTTAAAACCGAATGCCCAGGCCTACCGAATACCACACCCGATGCTCTGAGGGTCATATCTCATGTATCATCTGGTTTGATGTCCAATACACATTTGTGTGTCCAGTGTAATCAGCTGCAGTAGCTCTTGTTCGATATCGTACCACTCGTACTGGGTGGTTTACTCGGTGCTGTTTGAATGTCTTCAATAAGTCTTTTAATATCTTTTTAGGGCTAGTTTGAGAACCCCATTTTCCACAGGAAATTAGTCCATTTTCCCTTGTGAAAATATGTCTTTGGAAAAATAGAGTTCCTAAACTAGCTCTTAAGATGTTAATATTCCTGATCATCCATTTACCTTTGTCCAAATTCACCGTCCGGCCGCACCGTTTAAACTGTATAGAAAACTAGGCAATAATGTTAATTCGAATTCCGGAACAAGTAACCATTGCTGCCTTTATTCCACTAGTGCCAAATGTTGTTTTGTCACTTTCCCATACGTCGCTGCAATGTTCCATATCCAGTGACGATCCCAATGCGAAGTTACCTCATTTTTATCAGCTACTCCATCCGGCCGCCGTGGAGTTAGAAACAGTCCATTTGTCAGGCACTGCCGACCAGGAGTCATGAGTCCAGGACGTCCTCTCCGCCGTCCGCCCGCTCTGCGTGCTGCCGCAGCCTCTGGCCTCGCAATGTCTGGCAACCTGGCATACAAGCGTCGACCTGGTCCCGGCCGGGACCCCGTGTTACCTAGTCAAGGCAGCCGGCAGGCTATAGCTGTGTGCATGCATGGCCGGCCTCAAGCCTCTCTCCTGTGTATAAGTAGATGCGAGTGCCACTCCTGCTTCGCCAAGCCACAGCAGCAGCAGCAGCAGCAGCGAGCGAGCAGCAGCAGCAGGAAGACAGCAAGCTGCAAGCTAGCTAGAGCTCGTCAGGGAAGAGGCAATGGCATACCGGCAAGTGCTGCTCTTGGCCGTGGCCGTGGCCGTGGCCGTCGCGTGCCTCGCGCCCCTGGCCTCTGCCAAGCAGTGGGTGGTCGGGGACGAGGGCGGGTGGAGGGCCAAGTTCAACGAGACCGGCTGGGCCAACGGCAAGACGTTCTTGGTCGGCGACAGCCTGCGTACGTACGACGAGGCACACGGCACACCGCCATGCACAGGATGACAGGAATCGTCTTGTTTCGTTGGAATGCATATGCATATATACATAGCTAACTCATCATCGTTGCCGCAGTGTTCGTGTACCCCAAGGAGAGCCACACGGTAGTGAAGGTGGGCAAGGACGCCTTCGCGGCGTGCGACCTGGGCGCCAACCTGCAGCTCGGCAACTGGACCGGCGGCAACGACGTCGTGCAGCTGGACAAGCCCGGCAAGGCGTGGTTCATCTGCAACAAGCCCAACCACTGCCTCAACGGCATGAAGCTCGCCGTCGACGTCGCCGTCGCCGTCGCCCCGGCCCCGCCGCCGTCGGCGGCGCCCCTCACCGGCTACACGGTCGGCGGCGCGGTCGTGGCCGTCGCTTGCGCCGTGTTCGCGGCTGCGCTAGCGCTCTAGCTAGGCCCTGCGAGCGCGCGGGATCGATCGTATCTTACGTTGATATCGTCATTTTGTGTGTGGCCGGACCATTTTTTCCCTTTCTTTTTTTATACTCTCCAATACTGTTGTTTATTATTTGGACACATTGCAATGAAGTTTATTATCTCTGCAGATTTTATTTATTGACCACTGATGACGTAAAATCGGAGCAAGATTTCTGGCATATGTGTTTGTTGTGAGCTTGAATATAAAAAACGACTAGGATGCCTTGCGACGACAAATAATCATATTTGATACTACAGAAATTAAATTTAATATCGGAGTTAACATACGGTCTATCCAACATCTACAAGACAAATATTATACCTTGCTTTTAATGGGAATTTCATAGCACTTTTTTCAACACTGTAACATCATAAAAATGATATGAAACTATGAATGGAACAATGGCTGTCGATGCAAAGTTTAACTTCACTATTTTATAGATTAATATAGCAATTAAATATTGCAACTCAATAGCCAATATAAGTTAGTAAAACATATGAGAGTGAAACAAATCGCTCTCAATAGAAGTTTTACAAGGTTTTTAAGACCTTGAAAACGAGTTGGCGTAGTTTCTCGTCCCATGAAAATAACTTCATGCCATGAAACTCAATCATCTTAAGTGCTAGTATGACATATCGACATGTCATAGAAAGTTCTGATATGACACACTATTATATGTGCATAAAACCACCCTAAAACCTCTATTGACAATACCCTACGTCTCCAATGTTCCAACGCATAATTTTTAGGAAGGAGTCCAGAACTCCAGAGGTTTGCTTTCACGCCATTGTTAGAAGGAACTAGCAGGCCTAAGCACCCACGTCTTTCTTTTTTTTCTCCCGACGATGGGTCCCATAACAGAGCGGGACATTGGGAAAGGCCCACGACAACGGCCCGCTCCACCTACTTCCAAACGAACAAACCCTCTCGAAAACCCTCTCTCATATTCACCCCGCCGCCGCCTCCTCTTCCCCTTTTCAACTTCGCCGAAACCCTAACCCTCCCGGCGAAGTCGCCATGTCGAACCCGAAGGGCTCCAAGATGCTCCAGTTCATCAACTACCGCATGCGGGTGACGATCCAGGACGGCCGCCAGCTCGTGGGCAAGTTCATGGCGTTCGACCGCCACATGAACCTCGTCCTCGGCGACTGCGAGGAGTTCCGCCGCCTCCCGCCCTCCAAGTCCTCCAAGGCCACCGGCGAACGCGAGGAGCGCCGCACGCTCGGCCTCCTCCTGCTCCGCGGCGAGGAGGTCGTCTCCATGACCGTCGAGGGGCCGCCGCCGCCCGACGAGTCGCGCGCCAAGGCCGCGGCGGCGGGCGGAGCCCTCGCCGGCCCTGGCGTCGGCCGCGCCGCTGGGCGCGGCGTGCCCACCGGCCCGCTGCTCCAGGCAGCTCCTGGTCTTGCTGGCCCTGTGCGGGGCGTGGGTGGACCCGCCCCCGGCATGATGCAGCCCCAGATCTCGCGCCCGCCGATGCCCAACCTGTCGGCCCAGCCGGTGTCGTACCCGCAGGTCGTGCGCCCGCCGCAGGGGATGCCTCCGCCAATGCGTCCTGGAATGCCGCCGCAGATGCCGATGCAATTCCGCCCGCCTGGGGCGCCGCCTGCTCCGTTCCCTGGGGCACCGCCACAACAGTACATGAGGGGACCGCCGCCGATGGGGCCGCCCCAGGTGAGGCCCGGGATGCCGGGGCCGCCACCGCCTGGAATGAGGCCTGGAATGCCTCCGCCACCATTCGGACAGCCGAGGCCTGGGATGCCGCCTCCGCCACCTGGTCCACAGCAGCCTGGACAGAACCCGCCGCAGTAGCTTCCTGTAAGTTTTCAGTGCTCCATTCTTGCATTCATGTCTGTCTGTTTGTTTGTAACGAGAACTGTGATACTTGTGTGTGTTGAGGTTCTAACCTAGTACAGTTTCGTGTGCATTGATCATTACCACTAAACTTAATTACCTGCTCACAAGCACATAGCACCTAATTTAGCACCAATAATTAGCTCTGCCTGTGCATGGGAGCTCTCCACTCGTGCTACAGTTTGCAAGAGCAATGCCATTATGATCTCATTGAAGTGATTATCCCTTGTCTTCAGGATCTGTTAATTTGCTTACTGATCACACCATTTTGCTTATGATCCTGTTTGTTTACCTTCTGATTTAAATATAAGTGCACTTCGCAAGTACTAATTTGAAATTTTATAGCTAGAGACGTTTAAATAAATTTGTTAATGCCTGTGGTTCTAGTTTGCTATAGCTACTTTGTGCCCTCATAGTTCAAATAAAACCTCACCGAGGGGGGGGGGGTAAGACAGCCTCGGGTATTGTATTAAGAAGAAGACCTTCTCACACAGGTCGAGAAACCACCTGTATACATAAGCAACGTAGCCCATGTGACCATGTTTGTTAAGGCGATGCTTAAGCGTCGCCTAGGCGGTAAGGCGTCCTGCTCACCTTACTCCGCACTTAAGGCGAGTGGGCTGAGGCTGCTGGCAGCGGCGCGACGGCTCCGGCACGACTGCTCCACCGTCGTGGCGACTCCGGCACGACTGCTCCAGCGGCAGCGGTGCTGATACAAGGAGAAGCGAGCAGAGGGAGAGAGCGGGGAGAGAGGGACATTGGTCGCTGGCTGGGCTAGTCATTTTCTTTTCTTTATTATTATTTTTATCCTAAATACTTTCTCAAATATCAATATTTTCCTATTTTTAAATAAATTTACTTTTTAGGTCTGCACTGGGATATCTCGACCAGGCAATTTTTGGTATCATGTTTGTGTTTTTTTTGTCTAACTTGTATAATGTGTGCTGTTGAAATGAATTATTTGCAGCAGTGCTATAGTTAATTTTTTTATGATGAAACAAGGCTAGGTACGATGAAAATATATATACTGCCTGTTGTGTTTCCAGTGAGATACCCATTGAACTGTTATGTACTGTCTTTGAGGACGCTTACTCAGATGTACTTTGAGGAAGCCTACTCTTGGTCACTTGGTGGCATTTGTAGCTTATCTTGCAATCCAGCAGTTTCATCAATCGCTGAAGCTACATTTGATTATTCGATCCTTACTCTGATTAAAATCGAACATGTTAGGATGCAGGTCAGCTCTTTCATTTAGTGTTAACTCAACCATTTGAAAGTTAGAAGTTTAGGAATAAATCTTATGCAAATAGCACAAAAAAGAACTCTAATATCTACCGTTAGTCCGCATAGGCAATCGTCTGTTCATTTGCACATGCTTAATATGAGAGCGTAACTTTTAATTCATGCATAACGTATCGCATATCTTCTGTACATGCTCTTCTGACTTTGTGACTCTTGTGCCCAGGGATAAGCTTCTTGCAGATACACCTATGGAAGATTTTTGTATCTCGAGAGAGGATCATAATCGCACCTGGGGAGGACCTGTGAATTGCACCAAAGCTTCACCATTCTGTCTCGCATCAGGGCAGTAGTTTCCTTTGGGTATTGTGACTTGTGAGGGAGGAGAACCTTGCCAGCGTGTGTACCACTCATCCTTTGATGTGAGAAGGGACCTTGTACGTAGAGAGGCCAGGACTTGTATTTTAACTGTTGGTGTTGGTTATGTTAGGAAATATGGATAACTGGCTGCAGTCTTGTTACGGTGTTGATTCATGCTCTGTTTAAGCCCTTGTTTTCTCTCTCTAAAAAGTAGTCTCTTGTGTTTGTTGATGAAGCAAGATAATTGGTTTAGAGAAAAGTTTATATATGCATATAATTATTCATCCATGTTATCATGATGTATGCATACAGGTACAGGTTTGTAAAGGTATCTGAATTCTGGTCGCTGAAAACGCGTAAGAAGGCCAAACAGGCACGCTGGCAAACTATTGTGGGGTTAGTGAGCGCACTGTGGTTGAAAACTTGAAAAACGCCGGCGCTCCAGTGCCCCATTGCGAGAATTCGGATACCATCTAGCGCTGGGGCTAGATGGTTGCCCACCATGATCAGGCGATCTTCAAATTTAACGTGTAGTGTGTTCGTGACGTCTTTGTACCTTAATAAAAAAAAGAAAGAAAGAAGCCATTTAGACTTTGTGAAACCTCAATGCAAGAACATGGTTCCATCGGTCCATCGAACCACCATTCCCACGCTATAGTTTTTGTACACAAGCAGGATCATTTTAAGAAGATATATGTCAACAACAACCGCTACATTACGACAGCCACCACCATGAGCAACCGGTGCTCTGGATCAGACCAAAACCATGACAACGACAGACTAGAACTAGAGTTCTTCAATGTTTCGACAGGTCTGGCGAACCACAAACACAAGGATGTTTTTTCATGGTTCCTTATTGTGCCCTTTCGGGCACGATGAGCATCCTCCTGCACTAGTCGGCTGTCCAGCTCTGCTCCACAATCTCGCGGACTTTGCGGTTGTACTCCCGCTTGTTCTCGCTGAACAGTCTTGCGGCTTCTGAGTTTGCAGGGGAGTTCGGGTTTGGATCACACAGCAGGGACTGCAAAGCAAGTTCAGTGGTCGACAGATGGGAGACGTGTCAATTTTATGTACAGAGACGACAAACGCAAAGTCTATCATTAAGATGGTTCTAGTTTAAAACTAGTTAGAGGCAAGAAAGACTTCATCTACCGCACTATTTCGCAACAAGAATTTATTTCTATATGAAGTATCAAATGTTGAACCATGTAACCTCCAACTTACGTAGGAGGTGAATTATAATGGATAAGGGAGCTAATCATGCGCATCATGCACGTAAACTTGCAACATTATGATAAGACAACTTGCTGAACTGGAAGCTATAATATGAATACAAGCAGCTAGACAGTTTTCCAAGTCGAGACATTACGAGAATTGATTGTTACATGTTTATGATACTATAAAACCTTGACGCTGAGTTAGCAATTAGCACCTACACTACACATGCATTTTTGCACCGGAAAAAGTCTGCTCAACCAGTGCAAGGTACCTGAATAGAAGTCAAGATTGCAGCAACATCATATATAGGACTCCACTGGTTCTGTAGGATATCCAAGCAGATGCTTCCATCAGCATATACTGCATGAATAATAAATTGTTACACAATTTTTGACAATCAAATCTGATATTGATGTTAACGTGCACAAAAGACAGAGGGTGATGAGGGGATCAGCAAAAAAGGTAGGGAGAGAGATTACTGTTTGGATGAAACATCCTAGAGACGAACCGAACAGTTGGTGGCTTGTTTGGGTAATCTTCTGTAAACTGCAAGGTAAGCTTGAACGTGCCTATAGATGTTACACACAGTCAATAGTCAGTGAACTTCGCAATGCTAACATAATAGCACATAACCATTCAAATATCCCAGCACGCTAGGGCTAGGAGAAATCTTATTGACCTTGTTGACACATGAAAATCAATATAAAATCACGATCTTAACATACTAATAAAAATAGACTTAGCCTTTTCAGCACACATTCAAAATGTTCCCCACATGTTTCAAGGCTACGCAAAACAAGTGAAACATCACAGGCACTGAGTTGAATCAAGAAAGCTTAACATGAACTTAACTGAAAATAAGTAAGAGTATCCCAGTACAAAAAACAGCTTTCATAACTTCTGAGGACTATCCATTAAATTCATGTTTGATTAATCATGTATGTCCCATTGCGAATGGTTCTGACTCATATGACACAGCAACAAAGGGATGTACAAACAATTCCCAGGTACAATATGCTTTCATATAATAAAGTAACAAGGCCAGATTGCTGTAGCATAGAGAGACAGGATAAATTAATAAGACAATAAATTACGCTAGACTATCTTGCATATAAACAATAAGAGGTTAAAGTTGATTCCTTGTAGCCATGAAATGACTAAAGTAGGTGGCGAACATCTACAAACTCCAGATTAGAGGTTTAACCATGCAACTCAACCAGGAAATAAATATCGCTCGATCTAGAATGATCAGTACCAAACCTGATCTGGTAAAGTGGCTCTAGTTTCGCCTGTATAGGATCAGAAACTGATTAAACCACAAAACTCCTAGTTCTCAAAAATAAATGGAGACCATGCATTCTCATAAAACACTGCATAAAGAACCAAGAAAAATCTTGGTAAATGAATATAGTTGCTATGTTCGTTGATGTTGGCAAAAAAAAATGAGTTCCGACTGGAGTGGATTCAGATCTTTAAGAAATGGCCCTAAGCAGCGCAAAAAGCCACCTAGCCTAATTAATCAACAATTAGGCACTAAGTACAACCCAGTGACTGAATATAGTTGCTACGTCCGTTGATGTTGGGAAAAAAGAAAGTAACCAGTTCCATCTGGAGTGTGATGATCATATCTGAAAGATTCATTCCGCGGTCACAATATTCCTTGTTAATCAGATCCAAAACAGCATTTTCTCATAACAATAAAATAATAATAATAGTAGTAGTAGTAATAATAATAATTATTATTATAATAATTTTGTCATGTACATTTTTTATGGAAAATAACATTTTGAAATGAGACACAGAAGATATCTCAGCACTTAAATTATCAGTCCTACAATGAGGATATTTCATACTATAGATACTAAAAAGGATGCCAACTGGCATCATATCGCCACTTTTTTCACTCTATCTGAATTGCTCAAATTTACCTTTTAGTTTAGTTATGATTACCCTTGTGAGATTTACAAAGTAAATTTAGTCAATGTAAGCTTATATGGGAACTAAATTACTGACTGAGTGTGGCAATAGCCTAACAGAGTTGAGGAAAGGAAGCATCACCTAACCAGTGGATAGAAGCTTCCTTGGCTAGGCAGTAGATTGCTCAGACCGGCTTTGGTAGGGTCAGGAAAACAGGACAAAGGGTCGAGGGAATCAGGAAGGGGGCTTCAGTAGTTCAGTAGCTCAGCACATAGTACTATACATAGCAACAAGGTATGCAACAAGACAGAACCAGCCACTTTGGCAAGGACTGTGTCACATAATCAATGTAGCAAAAAAATATGGTGCAGTATGGTAGTAGCAAGGGCCTGGCCATCACCTAGCTCCACCATTGAAGCCATTTCTTTCCTAATTAATTCTATATCCATAACAAAAAAACTAAGAACGAAGTCTTGCAAGCAGCAGAACACAAAACCAATTATGCACCATCCTCCTAAGTGCAAAACCAAGGCAAGTAGGCAACGCCGCAACGGTATGGTAAGATGAGATCTGCTGGTACATAGCAAGCAAATATTTCCATGTGACCAGAGAAATTAAAGAGCATTCATAATTACGAAATCCAAACCGCTAACTGCTAACATCTACATGGCAGTTTCCACATACCAGAGGTGGAATTTCCTATGAAGTGGAAGCTTTTAATATACAACACATAAGTTGTTGTTTTCAATTAACAGAAACCCAAACTGTAACGGATTTAAAGCTCTATCCTAGTGGGTGTTAATGGTATCGACATCCAAGATCTGTCGTTTTCTGATTTAACTGAAACCAAAGCCATTACAGAACTTCAGCGTGACCCTACAGTTAACCCTTGTTCAACAGAGTATGGACATATGCTCCAGGGAGGCAGGGACAACTTTCAACAGATAGCAACAAATATCACATAACAGAATTATCAGTTCCTGCGGAAAATGAGAAATCAGATAGTATTCATGAATAGGAACTCCAAACCGCAAACTGCTAAATATCCATGTGGCAGTTTCTGCATACCACAGGTGGAACTGCCTACATAGTGGGTGCTTTCAACCACGAAAAAAAATTGACGCTTCCAATTAATAGTAACCAAAATAGTACAGTCATATCCTACTGGGTGCTACTGGTACGCCGTGCAAAATTTGTTGGTTTCTGTTTAAACCAAGACCAAAGCCATTACAGAATTTCAGCTTCAACCTACAGCTAACCTGTGTTCTGCAGAGACATATGCTCCAAAGACAAATTTCAACCGATAGCTAAATGAGCCGAATGCTCCCCAATACGGACATGAAAGATTAAATGGCCGGAACATGCTAAAACAGTCATGAGGTGCCAAATGAGTCTTAGTTCCTGTGGCAACCAAATATCTTGTACCCCATGTATTTCTAGGGTACCGCCTGCACGATTCCGAATCAAACTACCTTCAAGCAAAGTAGCAACCACATAGCAAACAACAACAAATGAGCAACAAATAGGGGTGGTGGGGGAGGTCAGAAGTGGGAATCTCACCTCCGTCCCAAGGCGTATCATCCGGCCTGCAAAATCAAACGAACCTCTCTCATCAGCACAACAAACACGAGTGAAAATGGAAAGGAATAGATGAGAACCCGTTTCTCACCCCCCCAAGATCCGGAACCTGTCAATCAAACCCTAGAACAGGAGCGGGATTAACGGACTCGGGGGGTGGGGGGCTCTGTGGGATGGATGAGGTACCCGAATATGACGGCGTTCCAGAGCATGATGTTGTTGTCGTGCGGCGCGCCGCTGATCCCGGCGGGCGGGTCCTGCTGCAGGCGCCTGAAGTCCCGCATCAGCCGCTTCCTCGCCGGCGTCGACATCTCGGCGGCCGCAGCCCGGCGCCTCAGACCCTAGCTGAGGGTTTCGATCTCCGGCAGAACGATCGCTGTGCACCCCCTCTGGCTCCTTGACCCCGCAGCCGCAGGGTTGCGTCTGGAATCAGAGAACCTTGGAGGGGCGAAGGCGACAGAGAATGGAAAGGAAGGAAGGGGTGATGGGTGGGTGGAATGTGTCAGCGCGTGGGAAAGGTTTCACGGGTGGAAAAGGAGTGGTGGAAGCAGCGACACCCACGCGGGCGGTGGGCCTCCTCTCCCCGCGACCTAGCTTCATTTCCACGCCGGAGCCGCTGACGCGCGGGCCCCAGCGTCTATGACCCCACTAGCCGACGTACTCGGGAATACGAGCGCCCCACTGGCCACTGCAGTTGCCAGTTGCCGTCCATGTCGCTGACAGGACAGATGTGCAGGACGCGGACCCAGATGTCAGAGACATTCCTGGTAAGTACACTGACGTGGGGGACATGATGTCATTAGATTACTAGACCCGTGCGTTATCTGAGAGCAACCCCAAGAAATTAGCTAAAAATACTAGCCAAATTTACTGATTTAGCTACTCTCTAAAATAAATTTTAGATAAAAAGTGTAGACTAATCCAACAGACTCGATAAACATACAGACTGAATAGAGAGTGAAGCAGACTATCCAAAAATGGAGAGCAAAGATAGAGAAATAGAGAGCCACTAAATTTGAAGAGTCGTTTACAGAGTCTATTGGATACAATTTTCTTTTAATATTAGCTAAATTTACCTTTACAAAACCATATACATAGTCTCTTGGAGTTGCTCTGATACGATCTTGTACAACGAAGGAAACGCTCCTTGACCGGCCCTAATCCCTATTCGTTACCTTAAGGAATTACAAGTGCTAACTATTAACGTTGTCATTCCCATCGTTGAACCAAGCAACACCTTAGTTATAATAATAACATGAAAACAATCAAGTACAAACTTGTATGTTCGTACGAACTTCAAACACAACATTAATCTCAAACAAATATGATAAATACTATACATGATTGCCCTGTCAGATGAAGAACAATCGGGTTGGATGGGAGGGGGCAAGCGTCAAGACCTAGCGCGTGAGTTTTCGGTACGCGGTCTTGATGTCCTTGTTACCCGTGACATGTAGCACGCTTAGCGTCATGTAATAGTCAGTCCACACCATCATCAATTTATCATGTAAAAGTAGCCTAAACAGGTGAATAGACTACATCTAAATTTTTTAACAAAAATCGAAACAAATTAAGATGAATTGGTTCAACAGGTGCAGGCCGGTTCAACTGCTCTGAATCGATTCAGCTCGTAACCGAGGTATAAAACTAAATTGATCTCTAAAATCACTAAATAAACTTTCACGTATGTGGTGACCTTGATGTTCCTTAGGGTGGTTTGAAGTAGATATGACAGAGGAACTTCTCAAAACCTACACCACAAATACTCAGAATGTACGCAGAATAGCACGAAGCGGTGTACAGGACCTGCTTCGGCTAATTTTGTCGTTCTTCGGCTTCAGCTATTTCCTTTTGCTTCTGTATCGTGACTTGTCATGTCCTAGTTGTATGTCCCTTATCCTCTCCACAGAATAGACAAAACAATCTTCTTGGTTGCGAGCTGAATCTTTCTCCGAAGCTTCTACCTCCTCTGTCTCTTGGGGCTAATGGCCTGAAAGAGCTTTGTTGTGTTCGTGATGATTGGGAGTTGTGTTGATGCCCTTGAATATGATTTCCCCTGTCTTCGCTTGAGCTAGGATTATGGATTGTCCTAACATGCCTAGGGTGGAGACTTCCTCCGAAGCCCCTGGTCATTTTAGAGTATCTGTAACCTTATTCCCTTCTTTGTCAAAAGTCATTATCGGCTCTGATGTACTCGTCCATTTTTTATAGAAGCTTCTCTAGAGTTTATGGGGGCTTCCTTGCGAAATACTGCGTTGTCGATCCTGGTCGAAGTCCTTTGATCATATCTTCAATAACAATCTCATTTGGCACCGTTGGCGCCTGAGATCTGAGACGCAAAAACCTTCGGGCATACACCTGCAAGTATTCCTCGTGGTCCTGTGTGCACTAGAATAGAGCTTGAACATTCACTAGCTTCGTATGAAAACCCTGGAAGCTGGTGACTAGCATATCCTTCAGCTTCTGCCATGACGTGATTGTTCACGACCAAAGAGAAGAATATCACGTTTGAGCCACGCTCCTGACTGCCATGACGAAGGACTTCGCTATGACGCCAGTGTTGCCACCATATGATGATAGCTCATGAAGAACTGCTTCGGGTCGAAATACCCATCATACATGGGGAGTTGTGGCGGTTTGTACAAAGGTGGCCATGGGGTAGCCTGTAACTCTGCTGTCATGAGAGAAGCATCATCAAAAGCAAAGTTACCATGATTGAAATCGTCATACCATACATTATCATAGCTTGGGTTTTCCTGACGAATCTCTCTCTCTTGTGGCTTCGTCCTTGCTCGTTGTCTTGTGTGATATGAAGCATTTTCTCCCTTCTTCTCTCCACTTGTTGGTGGATGACCTCTAGATCTCTGATCTCTTGATCTAGCTCTTCTTTCTTGTGGTGTTGGGCTAATGACCTTCCTTTTCTGGTTTCGGGCTTCTCTCAGAGGGAGCCCTTCTTGGTTGATGTCCAGCGGTGCAAGGGCAGCCCCTGGCGCTATTGCCTTCTTTGGTGGCATGACGAAGGTGGTTGCACAAGCTCCTGGTGTTGAAGGTGGTCGTTTGAGTTCACCGGAGGTGGACGCCAATGTTGGTCCGTGAATCACGAACAAGGCAACACAATTGTTAAAGATTAAGGACATTCGTCCTCCGAAGCATTATCTCATTCCGGATATAATGATCTCCATACGAAGGTTATGAAGGACCCACTTTCATTATTTATGAGAATAAGAATCCATAGCGATAATATATGTTATCCATTCATTCATTCATTCATATATTTATTTTATTATATAAACATGAACATCAACGAAATTTATGTTGCATTAATACCTTCGGTTTGTTTGAAGGTGTTGACGCGGGAGCAATTACAATCCAGCATGAACAATACGGGGTATCGTTCACCTATTTATAGGCACGGGACGCAGCCCGAGTAAAAATACATTTATGACCTTAACACGTACTGATAATCGTAACATAAATCATTAGGGATTAACTAACCTTTTCCTCTTTGACTCATCATGTTTGACCTTCGTCGCCAACTTAAGCCGAAGTTGTCGCTCTTCGGCTGTAGCTTCGGCATTCATCGTTGTTGCTTTTAGAAAATGTCTTCGTCACGAGGACCTTCGGTGGAGAAGAAGAACCCCAACACAAACGAAGTTTGCTACGCTCCTCTTTGTGTTATTCTGAAGCTTCTTTGATTGATGAAGCTCGTGTAATATTCAGTAGTACGCTGAAAGCAAATGGTTAGTCGTGTTTTTGAGGACCTTATGAAGAGAAAGACCCAACAGAGGGGTATGCCAAGAACAGGAGATTTTTCAAGAAGAGGCATGGCGGGGAGCCGAGGAGGCACACGTCAGTAAGCAGTGGAACTCTAATGATGAAACTTCTGACTCCTCTGATGATGAAGTTGACGCCAGCTTGGCCTTTAACAAGTCATCCATCTTGCCTAAGCTCAACCACACATGCCTCATGGCTAAAAAGGAGGTAAAATCTATGGTAAATCCATCTCTAAGACATACTTCTAGTGATGAGGATGAATATAATTAAGTGAATCTAGTAGTGATAAGGAAGAAATAGCTAAAGATGGTTATATACTCTAAACTTCTTCCTCTACCTATGTCTCTATTCCTATAAAACACGATTTCGATTATCGTCATACGTCAACACTTTTCCAAAAACACCTCCACATGTTGTCATACAACCAGTTAAGATAAGTTTTACCTCGTGTGTAGTGTGTCCACGCATAGATATGTTTTTGTCCTCAACATTCGTCTTATATTGACACAACTTCCTATCTCTTTTTATCTGTCCGCCTCCCTCACCTAGATTCCTAAACCCCTTAAACCCTAAACCCTGTTTGGTTCAGCTTTTTTCTGACCAGCTTTTCTGAAAATCTGGTTGTGGGGAGAATCTGGCTGTGGGGAGAATCTAAATATCATTACGATTACGTGTGGAGGAAGATAAAGTTGTTCATAGGGCTCAGGATCTAGAAAGTGACGGATTCCTACTATTACAACGACTCAACCGATTATGTGTTTATGTTGATTTTGGATGGTTTTTGCCCCAACGAATTTTATAGAAGCTAGCAAAAGTTGGCTTCTTGTGGGGAGAAGTGTTGATTATGGGAAAAAGGGGGGAGTTTTTGAAATCTTGAATCAATTTCCCTTGGAACGACTCTCTTCATGTCTTAACAAGTGTGTTTGACCTAGAGATAGAAAGTTGAGTTTGATTTGCAAAAACAAACCAAGTGGTGGCAAAGAGTGATCCATATATGCCAAAAATGAATCAAACCAAATTTGAGTTTTCATTTGCATTGATATTGCACTTGTTCTAGTTGCTTTATGTTGTGTTGGCATAAATCACCAAAAAGGGGGAGATTGAAAGGGAAATGTGCCCTTGGGCCATTTCTAAGTATTTTGGTGATTGAGTGCCAATGCAAGTGCTTTTGTGTTGATCTACGCAATGTGGTGGACAAAGTGCAAATCATGTCAAAAGGTATGTTTCTCAGACTTAGTACATTGTTTTTGAGACTAATGTATTGTGTCTAAGTGCTGGAAACAGGAAAAGAACAATTGGAAATGTCTTGGCCCGAGCAGCCAAGACTCTGCTCAGTCTGGGAGCACCGGACTGTCCGGTGGTGCACCGGACTGTCCGGTGGTGCACCGGACAGTGTCCGGTGCGCCAGGCTGGCTCGTGCGAACTCGCTGCTCTCGGGATTTCATCGGCGGCGTACGACTATAATTCACCGGACTGTCCGGTGTGCAACGGACTGTCCGGTGAGCCAACGGTCGGCCGAGCCAACAGTCGGCTGCGCGATCTGCACAAGACTCGTGGCCGAGCCAACGGTCGGGAGGGGGCACCGGACTGTCCGGTGCGCCAACGGCTCCCAGGTGCCAACGGTCGGCTTCGCCAGGAAAGGAAAGAAATCTGCACCGGACAGTGTCCGGTGTGCACCGGACTGTCCGGTGCGCCAGGCGACAGAAGGCAAGATTTGCCTTCCAGGAATGCTCTCAACGGCTCCTAGCTGCCTTGGGGCTATAAAAGGGACCCCTAGGCGCATGGAGGAGCACACCAAGCATTCTCTAAGCATTCCTAAGCACTAAGACATCGATTCCGCGCTTTTGATTCCTTACGATAACAATTAGAGCTCTAGTTGAGTTGTGAACTCATTGAGTTGTGTTGTGAGCTCTTGTTGCGACTTGTGTGTGCGGTGTTGCTGTGATTTCTTGTCTTGGGTGTGTTGCTTATCCCTCCCTTACTCCGTGCTTCTTTGTGAACTTTAAGTGTAAGGGCGAGAGGCTCCAAAGTGTGGAGATTCCTCGCAAACGGGATATAGTAAAGCAAGCAAAACACCGTGGTATTCAAGTGGGTCTTTGGACCGCTTGAGAGGGGTTGATTGCAACCCTCGTCCGTTGGGACGCCACAACGTGGAGTAGGCAAGCGTTGGTCTTAACCGAACCATGGGATAAACCACTGTGCCATCTCTGTGATAGATCTCCTGTGGTTATTGTGTTTTGTTGAGACTCCTCTCTAGCCACTTGGCATTATTTGTGCTAACTCCTAATCAAGTTTTTGTGAGTTAAATTTCAAGTTTTACAGGATCACCTATTCACCCCCCTCTAGGTGCTCTCACATGATCAACAGTAGATGTAGAGGGTTTGCAAGCATTTAATTCATCAATCTTAGCATGTAAAATAACATTCTCATTTCTAAGATTGGAAATAGAAACATTGCAAACATTCAAATCTTTACCCTTAGAAATTAACTTATCATTCTCAGTTTTAAGGCTAGCAAATGATTCATTCAACTTATCAATCTTAGCAATTAAAGTAGCTTTTTCATTTCTAAGACTGACAATTGAATCATGACAAACATTTGATTTTTCAACCTTAGAAATTAAACTAACATTCTTAGTTATAAGGTTGGAAATAGTGTCATGGCAAATGCTAAGCTCCTTAGTCAAAATTTCATTTTCTCTACTTCCTGAGCATAAGCATTCTTTACCTTAACATGCTTTTTATTTTTCCTTAATAAGGAATTCCTCTTGGCTATCCAAGAGTTCATCCTTCTCATGAATAACCCCTATCAATTCATTTAGTTTTTCCTTTTGTTGCATGTTAAAGTTGGCAAAAAGACTAAGGAAGTCATCTTCATCATCACTAGAACTACCCTCATCACTAGATGTAGTATGCTTGGGGGTGGTTCTAGCTTGTACCTTCTTTTTCTTGTCGTTCTTTGCCATGAAGCATTTGTGGCCGACGTTGGGGAAGAGAAGTCCCTTGTTAACGGCGATGTTAGCGGCGTCCCCGTCGGAGGAGGAGTTAGTGGAGCTCATGTCGGAGTCCCATTCCTGACACATGTGGGCATCACCGCCCTTCTTCTTGTAGTACTTCTTTTCCTTTCTCTTTCCCCTCTTGTCATCGCCACTGTCACTATCACTTGACATAGGATATTTAGCAATAAAATGACCGGGCTTACCACACTTGTAGCACACCCTCTTGGAGCGGGGTTTGTAGTCCTTCCCCCTCTTTTGCTTGAGGATTTGGCGAAAGCTCTTAATGATGAGTGTCATTTCCTCGTTGTCGAGCTTGGAGGCATCGATGGGGAGCCTACTTGATGTAGACTCTTCTTTCTTCTCCTCCATCGCTTTGAATGCGACGGGTTGCACCTCGGGTGTGGAGGTGTCACCTTGCTCCAAGTTGACTATTTGTTTGGAGCCTTTGATCATCAATTCAAGGCTCACAAACTTTCATATCACTTCCTCGGGAGACATTAGTTTGTATCTAGGATCCCCACGAATTAATTGTACTTGAGTAGGATTGCGAAAAATAAGGGGTCTTAGAATAACCTTGACCATTTCATGGTCATCTCATTTGGTGCTCCCGAGGTTGCGCACTTGATTCACCAAGGTCTTGAGCCGGTTGTACATCGCTTGTGGCTCCTCTCCTTAGTTGAGGATGAATCGACCGAGCTCCCCCTCGATCGTCTCCCGCTTGGTGATTTTGGTCACCTCATCCCCTTCGTGCGCGGTTTTTAGTACATCCCAAATCTCTTTGGCACTTTTTAGCCCTTGCACCTTATTATATTCCTCTCGACACAAGGCGACAAGGAGTATAGTAGTTGCTTGGGAGTCAAAGTGCCGGATTTGGGCGACCTCGTCCGAATCATATCCTTCATCCCCTACGGATGGTACCTACGCTCCAAACTCAACAATATCCCATATGTTTGCGTGGAGTGAGGTTAGATGATGCCTCATTTTATCACTCCACATGCAATAATCTTCGCCATAAAAAACCATTGGTTTGCCTAATGGGACGGAAAGTAAAGGAGTGCGTTTAGAAATGCGAGTATAGCGTAGGGGATCTTACTAAACTTCTTGCGCTCATGGCGCTTAGAAGTGACGGACGGAGCGTCGGAGCCGGAGGTGGAGGGTGACGAAGAATCGGTCTCGTAGTAGACCACTTTCTTCATTTTCTTCTTCTTGTCGCCACTCTGGTGTGACTTGACGCGGGGAGGTGATTCCTCCCTTCCTTTGGCGTCGGACTCCCTTGATAGAGCCTTCCCGTGGCTTGTGGTCGTTTCTATCTCCCTCTTGGCGGATCCTCCCGACATTACTTCGAGTGGTTAGACTATAAATGAAGTATCGGGCTCCAATACCAATTGAAAGTCGCCTAGAGGGGGGTGGATAGGCGAAATCTGAAAATTATAACTTTAAACACACTACAAGCCGGGGTTAGCGTTAGAACAAATGTCAAGTCCAGGAGAGAGGGGAAAAACAAATCAACTAATATGTAAAGCAGATGAACACGATGATTTGTTTTACCGAAAAGTCATTATCGGCTCTGATGTACTCGTCCATTTTTTATAGAAGCTTCTCCAGAGTTTATGGGGGCTTCCTTGCGAAATACTGCGTTGTCGATCCTAGTCGAAGTCCTTTGATCATATCTTCAATAACAATCTCATTTGGCACCGTTGGCGCCTGAGCTCTGAGACGCAGAAACCTTCGGACATACGCCTGCAAGTATTCCTCGTGGTCCTGTGTGCACTAGAATAGAGCTTGAACAATCACTAGCTTCGTATGAAAACCCTGGAAGCTGGTGACTAGCATATCCTTCAGCTTCTGCATGACGTGATTGTTCACGGCCAAAGAGAAGAATATCACGTTTGAGCCATGCTCCTGACTGCCATGACGAAGGACTTCGCTATGACGCCAGTGTTGCCACCATATGATGATAGCTCATGAAGAACTGCTTCGGGTCGAAATACCCATCATACATGGGGAGTTGTGGCGGTTTGTACAAAGGTGGCCATGGGGTAGCCTGTAACTCTGCTGTCATGAGAGAAGCATCATCAAAAGCAAAGTTACCATGATTGAAATCGTCATACCATACATTATCATAGCTTGGATTTTCCTGACGAATCTCTCTCTTGTGGCTTCGTCCTTGCTCGTTGTCTTGTGTGATATGAAGCATTTTCTCCCTTCTTCTCTCCACTTGTTGGTGGATGACCTCTAGATCTCTGATCTCTTGATCTAGCTCTTCTTTCTTGTGGTGTTGGGCTAATGACCTTCCTTTTCTGGTTTCGGGCTTCTCTCAGAGGGAGCCCTTCTTGGTTGATGTACAGCGATGCAAGGGCAGCCCCTGGCGCTATTGCCTTCTTTGGTGGCATGACGAAGGTGGTTGCACAAGCTCCTGGTGTTGAAGGTGGTCGTTTGAGTTCATCGGAGGTGGACGCCAATGTTGGTCCGTGAATCACGAACAAGGCAACACAATTGTTAAAGATTAAGGACATTCGTCCTCCGAAGCATTATCTCATTCCGGATATAATGATCTCCATACGAAGGTTATGAAGGACCCACTTTCATTATTTATGAGAATAAGAATCCATAGCGATAATATATGTTATCCATTCATTCATTCATATATTTATTTTATTATATAAACATGAACATCAACGAAATTTATGTTGCATTAATACCTTCGGTTTGTTTGAAGGTGTTGACGCGGGAGCAATTACAATCCAGCATGAACAATACGGGGTACCGTTCACCTATTTATAGGCACGGGACGCAGCCCGAGTAAAAATACATTTATGACCTTAACACGTACTGATAATCGTAACATAAATCATTAGGGATTAACTAGCCTTTTCCTCTTTGACTCATCATGTTTGACCTTCGTCGCCAACTTAAGCCGAAGTTGTCGCTCTTCGGCTGTAGTGATAGTCGCCTAGAGGGGGGGTGAATAGGGCGAAACTGAAATTTACAAATATAAACACAACTACAAGCCGGGTTAGCGTTAGAAATATAAACGAGTCCGCGAGAGAGGGGGCAAAACAAATCGCAAACAAAAAGAGTGTGACACGCGGATTTGTTTTACCGAGGTTCGGTTCTCGCAAACCTACTCCCCGTTGAGGAGGCCACAAAGGCCGGGTCTCTTTCAACCCTTCCCTCTCTCAAACGGTCCCTCGGACCGAGTGAGCTTTTCTTCTTCTCAATCAAACGGGAACAAAACTTCCCCGCAAGGGCCACCACACAATTGGTGCCTCTTGCCTTGGTTACAATTGAGTTTTGATCACAAGAACAAGTGAGAAAGAAAGAAAGCGATCCAAGCGCAAGAGCTCAAAAGAACACGGCAAATCTCTCTCGCTAGTCACTAAAGGCTTGAGTGGAATTGGAGAGGATTTGATCTCTTTGGAGTGTCTAGAATTGAATGCTAGAGCTCTTGTAGTAGTTGGGAAGTGGAAAACTTGGATGCAATGAATGGTGGGGTGGTTGGGGTATTTATAGCCCCAACCACCAAAAGTGGTCGTTGGGAGGTTGTCTGCCCGATGGCGCACCGGACAGTCCGGTGCACACCGGACAGTCCGGTGCCCCCTGCCACGTCATCACTGCCGTTGAATTCTGACCGTTGGAGCTCCTGACTTGTGGGCCCACCTGGGTGTCCGGTGCACACCGGACATGCACTGTTCCTTGTCCGGTGTGCCAGTATGGGCGCGCCTGACTTCTGCGCGCGCAGAGCGCGCATTAAATGCGCGGCAGAGAGCCGTTGGCGCGGAGATAGCCGTTGCTCCGGAGTCGCACCGGACAGTCCGGTGCACACCGGACAGTCCGGTGCACACCGGACAGTCCGGTGAATTTTAGCGGACTAGCCGTTGGAGTTTCCCGAAGCTGGCGAGTTCCTGAGGCCGCTTCTCCATGGCGCACCGGACACTGTCCGGTGTACACCGGACAGTCCGGTGAATTATAGCGCGAGTGCCTCTGGAAATTCCCGAAGGTGGCGAGTTTGCATTGGAGTCCTCTGGTGCACCGGACACTGTCCGGTGGCACACCGGACAGTCCGGTGCGCCAGACCAGAGGTGCCTTCGGTTGGCCCTTTGCTCCTTTGTTGAATCCAACTTTTGGTCTTTTTATTGGCTGAGTGTGAACCTTTTACACCTGTATAATCTATACACTTGAGCAAACTAGTTAGTCCAATTATTTGTGTTGGGCAATTCAACCACCAAAATTATTTAGGAACTAGGTGTAAGCCTAATTCCCTTTCAATCTCCCCCTTTTTGGTGATTGATGCCAACACAAACCAAAGCAAATATAGAAGTGCATAATTGAACTAGTTTGCATAATGTAAGTGCAAAGGTTGCTTGGAATTTGAGCCAATATTAATACTTACAAGATATGCATGGATTGTTTCTTTCTTATATAATATTTTGGACCACGCTTGCACCACATGTTTTGTTTTTGCAAAATTCTTTTGTAAATTCTTTTCAAAGTTCTTTTGCAAATAGTCAAAGGTAAATGAATAAGAGTTGCAAAGCATTTTCAAGATTTGAAATTTTCTCCCCCTGTTACAAATGCTTTTCCTTTGACTAAACAAAACTCCCCCTAAAAGAGATCCTCCTCTTAGTGTTCAAGAGGGTTTTGATAGATTTTTGAAATACTACTTTCTCCCCCCTTTTTGAACACAATAGAATACCAATTGAAAAATATTCAATACTAAGTTTTTGAAATTGGTGGTGATGCGGTCCTTTTGCTTTGGGCTCATTTCTCCCCCTTTTTGGCATGAATCGCCAAAACGGAATCATTAGAGCCCTTTCAAGTGCTATCTTCCCCTTTTTGTCATAAATAAATGAGTTAAGAGTATACCAAAGGCGAAGTCCGGTCCTTTAGCTTTGGGCTCTTACTCTCTCCCAAAGACGAAGTCCTTTTCTTTGATGCTCATTTCTCCCAAAAAAAGAGAGTTGCTTGGCGAAGTATGAGTTACGGAGTGGAAGCCTTTGTCTTCGCCGAAGACACCAATTCCCTTTCAATATACCTATGACTTAGTTTGAAATAGACTTGAACACACATTAGTCATAGCATATAAAAGAGACATGATCAAAGGTATATAAAATGAGCTATGTGTGCAATCTAGCAAAAGAAATTGCGCGAATCAAGAATATTGAGCTCATGCCTAAGTTTGTTAAAAGATTGTTCATCAAGAGGCTTGGTAAAGATATCGGCTAATTGATCTTTAGTATTAATGTAAGAAATCTCGATATCTCCCTTTTGTTGGTGATCCCTAAGAAAATGATACCGAATGGCTATGTGCTTGGTGCGGCTATGCTCGACGGGATTGTCGGCCATTTTGATTGCACTCTCATTATCACATAGCAAAGGGACTTTGGTTAATTTGTAACCGTAGTCCCGCAGGGTTTGCCTCATCCAAAGCAATTGCGCGCAACAATGACCTGCGGCAATGTACTCGGCCTCGGCGGTGGAAAGAGCGACCGAATTTTGCTTCTTTGAAGCCCAAGACACCAAGGATCTTCCCAAGAACTGGCAAGTCCCCGATGTGCTCTTCCTATTAATTTTACACCCCGCCCAATCGGCATCGGAATAACCAATTAAATCAAATGTGGATCCTCTAGGATACCAAAGCCCAAACTTAGGAGTATAAGCCAAATATCTCAAGATTCGTTTCACGGCCGTAAGATGAGCTTCCTTAGGGTCGGCTTGGAATCTTGCACACATGCATACGGAAAGCATGATATCCGATCGAGATGCACATAAATAGAGTAAGGAACCTATCATCGACCGGTATACCTTTTGATCCACGGACTTACCTCCCGTGTCGAGGTCGAGATGGCCATTGGTTCCCATGGGTGTCTTGATGGGTTTGGCATCCTTCATCCCAAACTTGGTTAGAATGTCTTGAGTATACTTCGTTTGGCTGATGAAGGTGCCCTCTTGGAGTTGCTTGACTTGGAATCCTAGAAAATACTTCAACTCCCCCATCATAGACATCTCGAATTTCTGTGTCATGATCCTACTAAACTCTTCACATGTAGACTCGTTAGTAGACCCAAATATAATATCATCAACATAAATTTGGCATACAAACAAGTCATTTTCAAGAGTTTTAGTAAAGAGTGTAGGATCGGCCTTTCCGACTTTGAATCCATTTGCAATGAGAAAATCTCTAAGGCATTCATACCATGCTCTTGGGGCTTGCTTGAGCCCATAAAGCGCCTTAGAGAGCTTATAGACATGGTTAGGATACTTACTGTCTTCAAAGCCGGGAGGTTGCTCAACATAGACCTCTTCCTTGATTGGTCCATTGAGGAAGGCACTTTTCACGTCCATTTGAAAAAGCTTAAAGCCATGGTAAGTAGCATAGGCCAATAAAATGCGAATTGACTCAAGCCTAGCTACGGGTGCATAGGTTTCACCGAAATCCAAACCTTCGACTTGGGAGTATCCCTTGGCCACAAGTCGGGCTTTGTTCCTTGTCACCACACCATGCTCATCTTGCTTGTTGCGAAAAACCCATTTGGTTCCTACAACATTTTGGTTAGGACGTGGAACTAAATGCCATACCTCATTCCTAGTGAAGTTGTTGAGCTCCTCTTGCATTGCCACCACCCAATCCGAATCTTGGAGTGCTTCCTCTACCCTATGAGGCTCAATAGAGGAAACAAACGAGTAATGTTCACAAAAATGTGCAACACGAGATCTAGTAGTTACCCCCTTATGGATGTCGCCGAGGATGGTGTCGACGGGGTGATCTCGTTGGATTGCTTGGTGGACTCTTGGGTGTGGCGGTCTTTGTTCCTCTTCCTCCTTGTCTTCCTCATTCGCATCCCCCCCTTGATCACCGCCATCATCTTGAGGTGGCTCATTTGATTGATCTTCTTCTTCATCAACTTGAGCCTCTTCCTCATTTTGAGTTGGTGGAGATGCTTGCATGGAGGAGGATGGTTGATCTTGTGCATTTGGAGGCTCTTTTGATTCCTTAGGACACACATCCCCAATGGACATGTTCCTTAGCGCGATGCATGGAGCCCCTTCTTCACCTATCTCATCAAGATCAACTTGCTCTACTTGAGAGCCGTTAGTTTCATCAAACACAACGTCACATGAGTCTTCAACTAGTCCAGTGGACTTGTTAAAGACCCTATATGCCCTTGTGTTTGAGTCATAACCAAGTAAAAAGCCTTCTACAGTCTTAGGAGCAAATTTAGATTTTCTACCTCTTTTAACAAGAATAAAGCATTTGCTACCAAAGACTCTAAAATATGAAATGTTGGGCTTTTTACCGGTTAGGAGTTCATATGATGTCTTCTTGAGGATTCGGTGTAGATATAACCGGTTGATGGCGTAGCAAGCGGTGTTGACTGCCTCCGCCCAAAACCGATCCGAAGTCTTGTACTCATCAAGCATGGTTCTTGCCATATCCAATAGAGTTCGATTCTTCCTCTCCACTACACCATTTTGTTGTGGAGTGTAGGGAGAAGAGAACTCATGCTTGATGCCCTCTTCCTCAAGAAAGCTTTCAATTTGAGAGTTCTTGAACTCCGTCCCGTTGTCGCTTCTTATTTTCTTGATCCTTAAGCCGAACTCATTTTGAGCCCGTCTCAAGAATCCCTTTAAGGTCTCTTGGGTTTGAGATTTTTCCTGTAAAAAGAACACCCAAGTGAAGCGAGAATAATCATCCACAATAACTAGACAGTACTTACTCCCGCCGATGCTTATGTAAGCAATCGGGCCGAATAGATCCATGTGTAGGAGCTCCAGTGGCCTGTCGGTCGTCATTATGTTCTTATGTGGATGATGGGTGCCAACTTGCTTTCCTGCTTGGCATGCGCTACAAATCCTGTCTTTCTCAAAATGAACATTTGTTAGTCCTAAAATGTGTTCTCCCTTTAGAAGCTTGTGAAGATTCTTCATCCCAACATGTGCTAGTCGGCGATGCCAGAGCCAGCCCATGTTAGTCTTAGCAATTAAGCAAGTGTCGAGTTCAGCTCTATCAAAGTCTACCAAGTATAGCTGACCCTCTAACACTCCCTTAAATGCTATTGAATTATCACTTCTTCTAAAGACAGTGACACCTATATCAGTGAAAAGACAGTTGTAGCCCATTTGACATAATTGAGATACAGAAAGCAAATTGTAATCTAAAGAATCAACAAGAAAAACATTGGAAATGGAATGGTCAGGAGATATAGCAATTTTACCCAAACCTTTGACCAAACCTTGATTTCCATCCCCAAATGTGATCGCTCTTTGGGGATCTTGATTTTTCTCGTAGGAGGAGAACATTTTCTTCTCCCCTGTCATGTGGTTTGTGCACCCGCTGTCGAGTATCCAACTTGAGCCCCCGGATGCATAAACCTATAAAACAAGTTTAGTTCTTGACTTTAGGTACCCAAATGGTTTTGGGTCCTTTGGCATTAGACACAAGAACTTTGGGTACCCAAACACAAGTCTTAGAGCCCTTGTGCTTGCCCCCAACATATTTGGCAACTACCTTGCCGGATTTGTTAGTCAAAACATAAGATGCATCAAAAGTTTTAAATGAAATGTTATGATCATTTGATGCAGTAGGAGTTTTCTTAGGCAACTTAGCACGGGTTGGTTGCCTAGAACTAGATGTCTCACCCTTATACATAAAAGCATGATTAGGGCCAGAGTGAGACTTCCTAGAGTGAATTCTCCTAATTTTGCTCTCGGGATAACCGGCAGGGTATAAAATGTAACCCTCGTTATCCTGAGGCATGGGAGCCTTGCCCTTAACAAAGTTAGACAATCTTTTAGGAGGGGCACTAAGTTTGACATTGTCTCCCCTTTGGAAGCCAATGCCATCCTTGATGCCCGGGCGTCTCCCATTATGAAGCATGCTACGAGCAAATTTAAATTTCTCATTTTCTAAGTTGTGCTCGGCAATTTTAGCATCTAGTTTTGCTATATGATCATTTTGTTGTTTAATTAAAGCCATATGATCATGAATAGCATTAATATCCACATCTCTACATCTAGTACAAATAGATACATGCTCAACAATAGATGTAGAGGGTTTGCAAGAATTAAGTTCAACAATCTTAGCATGAAGAATATCATTTTTATCTCTAAGATTGGAAATGGTAGCATTGCAAACATCTAGTTCTTTAGCCTTAGCAATTAAATTTTCATTTTCTACTTTAAGGCTAGCAAGAGAAATGTTTAATTCTTCAATCCTAGCAAGCAAATCATCATTATTATCTCTAGGATTGGGAGTTGAAACATTACAAACATGTGAATCAACCTTAGCATTTAAACTAGCATTTTCATGTCTAAGGTTGTCAATCATCTTATGGCAAGTGCTTAGCTCACTAGATAGTTTTTGACATTTTTCTACTTCTAGGGCGTAAGCATTTTTAACCTTAACATGTTTCTTGTTTTCCTTAATAAGACAATCCTCTTGGGAATCCAAAAGGTCATCATTTTCATGAATAGTACTAATTAATTCATTTAATTTTTCCTTTTGTTCCATGTTAAGATTGGCAAAAAGGGTACGCAAGTTATCCTCCTCATCACTAGAGGTTTCATATCTAGTGGAGGATCTTGATTTTACCTTCTTCCTTTTGCCGTCTTTTGCCATGAGGCACTTGTGGCCGACGTTGGGGAAGAGAAGTCCTTTGGTGACGGCGATGTTGGCGGCGTCCTCGTCGGAGGAGGAGTCGGTGGAGCTCTCGTCGGAGTCCCACTCGCGGCACACGTGGGCATCGCCGCCCCTCTTCTTGTGGTACCTCTTCTTTTCTTTCCTCTTTCCCTTCTTGTCGTTATCCCTGTCACTGTCACTTGATAATGGACATTTAGCGATAAAGTGACCGGGCTTACCACACTTGTAGCAAACCTTCTTGGAACGGGATTTGTAATCCTTCCCCTTCCGTTGCTTGAGGATTTGGCGAAAGCTTTTGATGATTAAAGCCATCTCCTCATTGTCGAGCTTGGAGGCGTCAATTGGTTGTCTACTCGGTGTAGACTCCTCCTTCTTCTCCTCCGTCGCCTTAAATGCCACCGGTTGTGCTTCGGACGTGGAGGGTTCATCAAGCTCGTTGATCTTCTTGGAGCCCTTGATCATACATTCAAAGCTCACAAAATTAGCGATAACTTCCTCGGGGGTCATTTGAGTATATCTAGGATTACCACGAATTAATTGAACTTGAGTGGGGTTAAGGAAAATGAGTGATCTAAGAATAACCTTAACCACCTCGTGGTCATCCCACTTCTTGCTCCCGAGGTTGCGCACTTGGTTCACCAAAGTCTTGAGCCGGTTGTACGTGTCTTGTGGCTCTTCCCCTTGGCGAAGTCGAAAGCGACCGAGCTCCCCCTCGATCGTTTCCCGCTTGGTGATCTTTGTTAGTTCATCACCCTCGTGCGCGGTCTTGAGGAGGTCCCAAATTTCCTTTGCATTCTTCAACCCTTGCACCTTGTTGTATTCCTCTCTATTTAGAGAGGCCAAGAGTATGGTTGTGGCTTGGGAGTTGAAGTGCTCGATTTGGGCCACCTCGTCCTCATCATAATCCTCATCCCCTACGGATGGTACCTGTGCTCCAAACTCAACAACATTCCATATACTTTTGTGGAGTGAGGTTAGATGAAATTTCATTAAATCACTCCACCTAGCATAATCTTCACCGTCAAAGGTTGGCGGTTTGCCTAATGGAACGGAAAGTAATGGAGTATGTCTAGATGTACGAGGATAGTGCAAGGGGATCTTACTAAACTTCTTACGCTCTTGGCGTTTAGAAGTTACGGAGGGCGCATCGGAGCCGGAGGTCGATGTTGATGAAGTGTCGGTCTCGTAGTAGACCACTTTCCTCATCCTCTTGTGCTTGTCCCCACTCCGATGTGGCTTGTGAGAGGAAGATCTCTCCTTCTTCTCTTTGTGGTGAGAAGAAGATTTCTTCTCCTTCCCTTTGTTGGAGGAGTTCTTCTTCTCCTTCCTCTTGGTGCGGGACTCTTCCGATGAAGTGCTCCCGTGGCTTGTAGTGGGCTTTTCGCCGGTCTCCATCTCCTTCTTGGCGTGATCTCCCGACATCACTTCGAGCGGTTAGGCTCTAATGAAGCACCGGGCTCTGATACCAATTGATAGTCGCCTAGAGGGGGGGTGAATAGGGCGAAACTGAAATTTACAAATATAAACACAACTACAAGCCGGGTTAGCGTTAGAAATATAAACGAGTCCGCGAGAGAGGGGGCAAAACAAATCGCAAACAAAAAGAGTGTGACACGCGGATTTGTTTTACCGAGGTTCGGTTCTCGCAAACCTACTCCCCGTTGAGGAGGCCACAAAGGTCGGGTCTCTTTCAACCCTTCCCTCTCTCAAACGGTCCCTCGGACCGAGTGAGCTTTTCTTCTTCTCAATCAAACGGGAACAAAACTTCCCCGCAAGGGCCACCACACAATTGGTGCCTCTTGCCTTGGTTACAATTGAGTTTTGATCACAAGAACAAGTGAGAAAGAAAGAAAGCGATCCAAGCGCAAGAGCTCAAAAGAACACGGCAAATCTCTCTCGCTAGTCACTAAAGGCTTGAGTGGAATTGGAGAGGATTTGATCTCTTTGGAGTGTCTAGAATTGAATGCTAGAGCTCTTGTAGTAGTTGGGAAGTGGAAAACTTGGATGCAATGAATGGTGGGGTGGTTGGGGTATTTATAGCCCCAACCACCAAAAGTGGTCGTTGGGAGGTTGTCTGCCCGATGGCGCACCGGACAGTCCGGTGCACACCGGACAGTCCGGTGCCCCCTGCCACGTCATCACTGCCGTTGAATTCTGACCGTTGGAGCTCCTGACTTGTGGGCCCACCTGGGTGTCCGGTGCACACCGGACATGCACTATTCCTTGTCCGGTGTGCCAGTATGGGCGCGCCTGACTTCTGCGCGCGCAGAGCGCGCATTAAATGCGCGGCAGAGAGCCGTTGGCGCGGAGATAGCCGTTGCTCCGGAGTCGCACCGGACAGTCCGGTGCACACCGGACAGTCCGGTGAATTTTAGCGGACTAGCCGTTGGAGTTTCCCGAAGCTGGCGAGTTCCTGAGGCCGCTTCTCCATGGCGCACCGGACACTGTCCGGTGTACACCGGACAGTCCGGTGAATTATAGCGCGAGTGCCTCTGGAAATTCCCGAAGGTGGCGAGTTTGCATTGGAGTCCTCTGGTGCACCGGACACTGTCCGGTGGCACACCGGACAGTCCGGTGCGCCAGACCAGAGGTGCCTTCGGTTGGCCCTTTGCTCCTTTGTTGAATCCAACTTTTGGTCTTTTTATTGGCTGAGTGTGAACCTTTTACACCTGTATAATCTATACACTTGAGCAAACTAGTTAGTCCAATTATTTGTGTTGGGCAATTCAACCACCAAAATTATTTAGGAACTAGGTGTAAGCCTAATTCCCTTTCATGTAGCTTCGGCATTCATCGTTGTCGTTTTCAGAAAATGTCTTCGTCACGAGGACCTTCGGCGGAGAAGAAGAACCCCAACACAAACGAAGTTTGCTACGCTCCTCTTTGTGTTATTCTGAAGCTTCTTTGATTGATGAAGCTCATGTAATATTCAGTAGTACGCTGAAAGCAAATGGTTAGTCGTGTTTTTGAGGACCTTATGAAGAGAAAGACCCAACAGAGGGGTATGCCAAGAACAGGAGATTTTTCAAGAAAAGGCATGGCGGGGAGCCGAGGAGGCACACGTCAGTAAGCAGTGGAACTCTAATGATGAAACTTCTGACTCCTCTGATGATGAAGTTGACGCCAGCTTGGCCTTTAACAAGTCATCCATCTTGCCTAAGCTCAACCACACATGCCTCATGGCTAAAAAGGAGGTAAAATCTATGGTAAATCCATCTCTAAGACATACTTCTAGTGATGAGGATGAATATAATTAAGTGAATCTAGTAGTGATAAGGAAGAAATAGCTAAAGATGGTTATATACTCTAAACTTCTTCCTCTACCTATGTCTCTATTCCTATAAAACACGATTTCGATTATCGTCATACGTCAACACTTTTCCAAAAACACCTCCACATGTTGTCATACAACCAGTTAAGATAAGTTTTACCTCGTGTGTAGTGTGTCCACGCATAGATATGTTTTTGTCCTCAACATTCGTCTTATATTGACACAACTTCCTATCTCTTTTTATCTGTCCGCCTCCCTCACCTAGATTCCTAAACCCTAAACCTTAAACCCTAAACCCTGTTTGGTTCAGTTTTTTTCTGACCAGCTTTTCTGAGAATCTGGCTGTGCGGAGAATCTGGCTGTGGGGAGAATCTAAATATCATTACGATTACGTGTGGAGGAAGATAAAGTTGTTCATAAGGCTCAGGATCTAGAAAGTGTCGGATTCCTACTATTACAACGACTCAACCGATTATGTGTTTATGTTGATTTTGGATGGATTTTGCCCCAACGAATTTTATAGAAGCTAGATGAAAAGCTGAGCGTTTGGCAGTCCGCAGCAGCTTTTGGTGGCCAGAAGCTGACAGAAGCCGAAACAAACAGGGCATCAATCTTTCCCATCATAAGAGCCTCGAAGTGCTAGCGCTGTCGTGACTTTTTGACACTGATATTATAGATGTCCAATAAGCACGAGGCCCGCGAGCCCGGCACGAAGCCCGTTGTTTGGGCTCGGTCCGAGCCCGGCACAGCCCGGTTCTATGCGGGCCCGGGACGGCCCGACACGAATAAGCGGGCCGGGCTCGGACAAGAAACTATGCACGGTGGGCTAGCCCGGTACGGCCCATTTAGCTCTAAGCCCGTTAAGCCCGCTTTTTTTTATACTAAAACGTGCTTACCGGCCCGCATAGACCGCTTTTCGGCCCGCTTTTTTCGGGCTAAACGGGCCAGCTCGGCCCGTTTAGGCCCGCTACGGGCCGGACTCGTACAGGAAATTGAGCCCGCGTGCCTAGACGGCCCGGTCCGGTTTTCTAACCGTGCCTACCGGGCCGGGACCAAAACGGGCCGGACAGCCCATTTGGACAACTCTAACTGATATAGATAAAAGATGAAACTAAGTTTGTTCATTTTTTTTCTTTTATAATATCTATTTTCTAGACTGACTAACTCACTATATGACTTATATTTATGTAATTCTTATTAATGATATAAATATTGACATAACTCCCCATCTCTTTATCCCTCACCTTCATGACTTTTCGAAACCATGCTATAGATAAAAGATGAAATGTCGAAGTTTGTTCATTTTTCCTTTTATAAAGTCTACACACTATGATTTATATTTATGTAATTCTTATTAATCATATAAAAATATGTAATTACTAAATATTTATAGAATGACAAAATATGTAATTATTATTAATGATATAAAATATGTTCAGGAATTCAACTTACACTTCAAATCATTCGTCTCAATTTATTTCCATGGACTGGAATGTCATGTTTGCTTCTGATGCCCCGAAGATAAATTTAAGTTCAAATCCATTACATCTGTCGGTTGATCTTCGGATCAGAGAGCTCTTCCCATAAGACTAAAGACTAATGGCCCACTAGCAAACATTTTGATGGTGTTAGAAAACACACACGCACATTCACAACTCAAAAATATGTGCTTCGAAAATTTAATTCTTTACTGAATGCGAATAACAGTCTTTCGCCGACCTGGTTGTCCTTTACATTTACAAACATGCAGATTTCTTTTGGGAAATTTGGCTCGTTTCCTATAGGTTAGATTTCGTGGAGTTACTGTACCCAATGTTAACAAGATGAAATTCGTGCAACGATTTTGAATCGGCACTTGTTATTCCCGTGCTAGTTAGTGTCCCATCCATTCTAATATTTCATACGTTTCGACAAAAATCAGGAAAACTCATTAAAGAGGGCCTCAGAGATCTTGGTGGTTCTTGGTCGTCAGGCGGAGCCTTTGCTCCATCAAGAGTAGCAAATATTTTGATCACATCACCGGCCCCAGCGGATTATCATCACAACAGAAAAGAAAAAGGGAAAAAAAACAAAGATTGGTCGGCCCCAATGAGAGCGATATCGCGAGTCAGAAGTAGCTGGTTAAGATCTCATCTTTCGCGTAGAAATCAATGGGAATCCGATTGATTTTCTTCGTCATCCCCGCCATAGCCATCGCAAGCAAAGAAGGCCAGTCAAACCAAACATCAAAAAGAGTAAACGTAAGAAATTTGCCTGCTTTGTCACCGGCGAACCCTGGGATGAGGCAGGACCGCCGGAGCTTAAAAAGCAGGCGGGAAGTGCTAGGAAAGCGCCCTCCCCTTGGGTTCAATCTCGCCCAAGGATAGATTGCCCGACGCACCGAATGCAGCGCCGGACAATTGCAATGTTAGGCAGACCAAAACAAACGGAAGAAGAAGCGACGCGAACGAGGCAAGGCAAGCAAAATAGCGCGGATCGAGATCTGGCGATTCAAAGTGAAGGAGGCGCGGGGAAGACGGCAACGAACCCTAGTCAGACATCGAATGCACGGTGGCGAAGGTGGCGGCGGCAGAGTGATTTGAGTGGAGGGCAGAGGGTCCGCCATCCAGCCTCGTGTATTTGTAGGCGTCGGAGCCATCCGCCGTCGTGTAGGGTTTTGGTCTGGGCTCGCTTGCCGTCGGGCCGTGGCAACGGGATGAAGCCCATGGCCCATTGAACAATCAAATTATGCACATGTCAACCTTAGAAAGTAAACAAGCATCTACTCCGGTCCAAATTATATATAAAAAAACGTGTTTTGAATGATAAAAAAATGCACAGAAATCAATCAACCAACCGTACACGACGTTGATCTTCATGCCAGCACGCACATCCACACAAAACCAGCTGCTACCACAACAGCGCCAGGAGCTGCAGCGACGCCGACGCCAGCACCAGCGCGGCGGCGCTCGCGCTCCGGCCGAGCGACGCCATGGCCGCCGCCCCCGTCTGGATCTGTATGGTGAAGTTGCAGGTGGCGGTGGAGGGGTCGGTCTCGGTGGGCAGCGCAAGGCCCTGGAAGTCGCAGGCCTCGTCCTTCTGGTTCTGCGCCTGGTAGTACGCGTTGAACGCGTACGACGCGTTGCCGGCGACGTCCATGCCGCCGCACGTGGAGCCGTACCCCAGCGGCGTGCAGTCGGCGAACGTGCAGGCGTAGTCGACGTTGGCGCCGAGCCTGCCGAGGTCCTTGGCTCTGGGGTTCAGCGCGCACCACGTCCTGGACAGGTACGCCACGCCGCGCGCCGGCACCAGCGTCGTGTCCCGGCCCTGCCCCGTGAGGTCCATGGCGAACTTGGGCTGGCCGTCGTACCGCAGCACGCCCCAGTGGCGCTCGAAGTTGCCCGGCGCGACGCTCTTGGCGTCCTCGTCGACGAGCCCGAACAGGTACACCTCCGCCGGGCGCTGGCCCGGCCTCGCCGGCGTGCCGGTGTTCGCCGCCAGCCGCCGCAGCAGGCCCGCGTAGAAGCGCTGCGCGTAGGACGCCTTGGCGTGCCTGTCGCCGTCCGTGGGCCACCCCACCTCGCCCACGACCACCGGCATGTCGCCGTGCCCCACGGCCCCCAGCGCCGCCACCAGCGTGTCGAAGTTGGCGTCGAACACGTTGGTGTACAGCACGCCGTGGTCGTCCACTGGCGCCGCGCCGCCGTCGAAGAAGGCGTAGTCCAGCGGGAAGTGCTCGTTCAGGTACAGGCTCAGGAACGGGTAGATGTTCACGGTGAAGGGCGCGCCGTTCCGAGCCAGGAACCTCACCATGTCCGCCATCAGCCCCGCGATGTCGGCGCGGAACCGCCCCGCCGACGGAACCGGGTTGCTCCGAGGGGAGTTGTACACGTCGGCGTTCAGCGGCACGGTCGCCTTGATCCGGTCGCCGATCCCGGCGTCGTTCAGAGCGTTCTGGACGTTCTTCAGCGCCGGGAGCGTGACGTTGATGAAGGACCCGTTGTACGACTCCAGGAACGGCTCGTTGCCGACGGCCACGTACCTGCGAGACCAGTGGATGTGGTCCATGTGGATGGATCACAACAGGAGCTGGTGCCAGTAAATTTTGAGAAAAATCTATAGAGGAAATGGGGAGTGGACACTGGGACATGAGTGGCGTCTCCGTCGGATCAGCAGGCAGCACTGACCGCCACTGGTTGTGATCACGTTACATTAGTTGGTGGTGCCTGCCTGACGGAGAAGGACTGGACGACCTGAATTCGCCAACAGCAACCACCACTGACCGCTGTCCCCGCACTCCAACTACCGTCATCCATAAAGAATACTCCTAAATCCTATTCGATGGTTGGGCGACGTTCTTCAGATTTGCAGGAAGACAGCTTTGATGGATGCCAAAAGACACATGGATTTCGAGGCGTATCGCTATCCGGATTATGGCAGACGATTTGGCGGGAGGGACATATCCTAATCCTGCGCTGCGCCCACCAGCACCGCGATTATTCGAAACAAGTCACCGTCGCAAGAGGTCACGGTGACGCCGACGCCAAGCTGACCGTCCGTGTGCTTGCTAGAACCAATGCGGAGGAGGGAGGATGAAGAACGATGGCCACGGCGGCGGCGGAGGCGGGTGAGATATATGTAGGGAGGGAAGAGGTAAGAAAAAGAAGGGGCTACTGACTTGATGGTGACGCCGCCGTCGAAGTCGTAGCGCCTGACGTTGTGCTTGACCCAGTTCCTGGCCTGGCCGGCGTCGGCGGCCAGGCCCGCGAGCATGGCGTTGGGGATGGCGACCATGACCTCGATGCCGGTGCCGGCGAGCGCGCGCATGGCGGCGGGGTCGGCATCGAACAGCTTCACCTTCTTGATGCCGTTGTCCCGGAGCACCTGCACCACGGCCTTGGGCGGCAGCGGGTGCGTCGCCTGCGTGCCCCAGTTCACCCCCAGCGCCGTCGCCGGCCCCACCGCGCAGGCGCAGAGCAGCACCGCCGCCGCGAGCCTCGCCGCCATCCGCACGGGACCGCGGTGCGAGCTTCTTGGAGCCGACGAGAGCCACTCGGGCCGCCGGACTGGGTTGCGAACGAGTGGACAGATTTCGGGGCTGGACTGTACTGTACAGTAGCGACCGTGGCGGGAGAGGACGCGAGTGGAATTCTGGGTCGGAGCTCCAGCGGCTCTAGGAACTGAGGAGGAGGGTGCGGGGGAGAGATAGGAGGAGGAAGGGAAGCTGCTGGAATGTGGGACTGGGACGTCGCGGATCCGGCTGGCCACAGTCCAGCCAGCTCCGAAGAGGCGGAGCGGAGGTACTCCGCCCCACCCCGCGGTCGCGGCCAACAACCTCAGACACGGCGACGGAGCTGAGATGGATAGAGTGGGCCGGGAGAGAAAAGGTTCGAACTTTTGGGCGTGTTCGGTTTTCTGGCCCGGAGGCCTGGCAGAGCCCATGGGCAGCAGCTTCTTGTATTCCACTGCTTCGGCTCGCTAGCGAGCCCGGCCCGCTCGGTGCGTAAAGTGGCGTCAACTTCAATTATACTTACAGAGAAAAGGTTCGAACTTTTGGGCGTGTTCGGTTTTCTGGCCCGGAGGCCTGGCAGAGCCCATGGGCAGCAGCTTCTTGTATTCCACTGCTTCGGCTCGCTAGCGAGCCCGGCCCGCTCGGTGCGTAAAGTGGCGTCAACTTCAATTATACTTACTGAACTAAAAAAAAAATAGGGTCCGCAGCCACAGTGAGATGATAATATCAGAAGGGAATGGCTGAGAGAGATAAAAAAAATGCACCAGCCGGGAATCGAACCCGGGTCTGTACCGTGGCAGGGTACTATTCTACCACTAGACCACTGGTGCTGCTGTTGTTAGGAGCATCTGATTAATTTATACAAACTGTTCTTGTATCAGTATTCTGTGTAATTCTGATGTCGGCATCGGTTCTGGAAAACTAATCTCTCGATTCTCCGTGCCGCGGCGACCAGATCCGCGTCCAGCCCAAGGATTACTTTACAGATATATAGTATCAAACTATACAGATATTACATGTCCAATTTTTTCCCCTTAAATTCAAATCCTGGGTCCGCCACTGGTACTATTACGAAGGATTACTTTAGCTCATGTAATGTTTAGTACAAGTGCACAAGGAAGAATTATTTGTCAAGTTGAAGCACCAATTCTGAGTTCTATGTAACCGAGGTTACATAGAAATGGCAACTGTTATGACTATGTTTCTCAGTGGCATTAGGGCATTTTCCTATTTTAGCAGTAGAAGCTTTCATGTTTTTATTGAGTGCAACACTTTGAGATAGCTTGCAAATAAACCAGTAGACAAAGTACATCCTAATCAAAATGTGTGGTGACCATTTCCTGAGGTTAATATGTGTACATTGTGTCATTAGAATCATTTATAAACTACTAAGTTGTAGGAAGGAACTTTAACATCAAGACCTTAATAAAACGTTCCCAGTGCATAGATCGATATGGTGCTATTGTCTTGTCCACATGACTGAAATATGTGCTGTTTTTGTTAAGTATGCAACACTTGCAAGGATATGGTTTAGTAGAAGCCTATGAGACGCTAATGTAACTAATTAACAAGCAGGCAGGAAACCTTACTGAATTTGAACTTATATGCAACAAAAATATGTGCAGAGTAATTAAACTCAAATCGAAGTTGCCCTTTACCAATGAAAATTTTGGTCGAGGAGAATAGTGGATGGAGTTCCAAGGTAAGCAAAACACAGTTGGATCCTAAATCGTTGATATTTGTTTAAAATTATCTTTAGGTCATGTTTGGTTGTACTCTAATTCATATAGATTGAGTGAGATTAATGAAGTTTCAATACTCAGTAAGTTAAAATTTCTTCCAATCCACATCTTAAATATCCCATGTCTAATTCTTAAATATCCCATATCTAATTCTTAAACTTGGGAGTTCTTCTCACTCCTAAGATCATCTCCAATAGTTACGTAACTTTAGCACCCTAAATTATAGACTTAAGAAGTTGCTAAATCACTTTAAGGAGTAAGAAAATGTGTGTGATCCAACAGTTCTTTATTTATTGGTTGCTAATTTTTAAAATTGTCTATATCAACAAAAAAAGTGAGCATGCTTTCTATTTTTAATTGAGCTAGCACATCAACAACCTTGCATAATATCTTGTAAGGTCGAAGTTGTCGATGAAAGACCATAAGGTCACGGCGACAGCATGAAGACAACACATGACACTGGAGATAGATTTGTGGTAAATGGGACGGTGCGACACAAAACAGTGGCCGAAATATTGTTTTCGCGATCAATTTAGAATCAACATTGATTTAGGGAGTCCTAACGAGGTTCGTAAATGTATAGATGAAATTGAGTTTTGTAGGCAGTTTGTAAATTTAATTAAGGGTCTGCTTTATATAATTGTTTGAGAAGAGTTTTTTCCCGAAAACTTCTTAAATTTATATTTAACGAGTTGTTTACATAACTATTGGAGATGATCTAATAACATATTTTGCTCATCAATCACACCGTTAAATCATCTGTCTGAAATCGAGTTTGGATCCGTGTACAAGTGATGCACTTTAAATGATTTAAGCTACAAAAATGATGAATTTATCATCGAGTTAGCGTAATTTTAAAAACAATAAGCTAAGAATTGAAAACTGTTGGAGGATATATATATATATATAGAGAGAGAGAGAGAGATTGTATATTAGGAGCCCTGGGCTTCCAATAACTAATGGAAACCCAGACCAGACATTGCAATCCGGTCGAGCCGGACCAGGTCCAAACGTCTATAAAAGAAAATCCGTAGTGCTAGGCATCGGTTTTTCATGCCCCATCTCGATTCATTAGCGACGACGGTTTCCCGATAGCGCGCGTGGCAGTGGACCCTCGGCCGGTGGCTGCGGTGGCCGCGGCTCCCCGACCTCGACATGCGTTGGCGGCGGTTCCCAGGCCGGCGGCGGCGGCCCCCGATCCAGAGGGCGAGCGACGGCAGTGCGGTGGCGGCGGTTCCTAGGCCGGTGGCCGCAACTCCATTACCTCGACGCGCGGTGGCGGAGGTTCCTCGATCCGGAGTAGTGGCGGCGGTTCCCCGATCCAGAGGGCGAGCGACAGCGGGGCCCTTGTGCGGGCAAGCGACGACGTCCCCGAAGCCCCGAGGAGGCGGCACTTCCAAGGCCGGCGAGCAAGCGACGCCCGTTGACGTGCGAGTAGCGACGGCGATGCATGATGCGCGATGTTCGAGCGAGCGACGTCATGGAAGGCGCGAGATGCGCACAACGATGATTGCGCGTGCCATCCTCCGATCCGGCGCAGTTTTCTTTTCGATTATTATGTTTTATGCCTATCACATGTATTATTTACACTAAAAATTGTACGATTTTATGCTTAAACACAGAGTTCGTATATCAGTTTACTGCATGCATATTGGAAAGGCAATTCCTTGATTTATGTTGTTCGTAATTTGCGCGCATGCAATGGAAACTCTCACAATTTTGCCATAATTTTTGGATCTGTATAAAAATAGAAACCGCATGCATGCGGCTGCCATATTTTTCGGATCTGTCATAAAAATAGGATCGTAATAACAACCTACTAAAGCTATCAACCTCTCATTGACTCGGTATTTACGCTTATAATTGAGGGATTTTATGCTCAAAATTTAAGATTTTTGCGCTTCACCCGGAGATGTGTCCACCAGTGAACAACATGCCAGATGTTTTACGCAGTGTAAGGAATTGCATAAATACCTACACCGTGTATTATAATTTGTTTCAGTATACATCATAAACTAGTTCTAATGCGTTTAGCTGCATGGCTGTTGGAGGGATCCTAGATTTATGAAGGAAATAAAACATTAAATGCGATTTTTTGTTTCTATGCATGCAATTCATTTCCTTTCATTGCATATTCTTTCTATCATAAATTCGTGTGCATGCAGCTGGTAGCAGATTTTTACGCAGTATACCGAATTGCATAATTATCTACACATTGTAGCATATTTAGTATCAGTTTATATCATAAAATGGTCATTACGAGTTTAGTTGCATGTCTGTTGCAGCGATCCTAAATTTATGGAGAAAATAAAGCATTTAAAATAGAAACCGACACACATATCGTTCCTAAATTTACGCGCATGCAAGGGAACGTGTTTGACTCATGCATGCATTTTGCCATAATTTTTGGATCTGTATAAAAATAGACATTGCATGCATGCGGCTGTCATATTTTTCGAATCTGCCATAAAAATAGGATCGTAATAACAACCTACCAGAGCTATCAACCTCTCACATTGGTCAGATATTTACGCTTATAATTGAGAGATTTTATGCTTAAAACTTAAGGTTTTTACGCTCCAACCTGGAGATGCGTCCACCAGTGAACAACATGCTAGATTTTTTACGCTGTGTACCGAATTACATAAATAACTACACCGTGTAGTATAATTAGTATAAGTATAAATCATAAACTAGTTCTAATATATTTAACTGCATGGTTATTGGAGGGATACTAGATTTATGAAACAAATTAAACATTAAATACGATTTTTTGTTTCTATGCATGCAATTTATTTCCTTTCATTGCACATTATTTTCATCATAATTTCGTGCGCATGCAGCTGGTAACAGATTTTTACGTTGTATACCAAATTGCATAATTATTTACACAGTATAGCATATTTAGTCTCAATATATATCATAAAATGGTCCTTACGTGTCTAGTTGCATGGTTGTTGCAGCGATCCTAAATTTATAGAAGAAATAAAGCATTTAAAAACAGAAACCGCCACACATACTTTTCCTAAATTTACGCGCAAGCATTGGATCGTGTTTGACTCATGCATGCATTCCTTTTTTTGCGCTAACAGACGTGGGGCAGGTGGCGCACCCGACAGGCTGGTTGGGTGCGCCGGGTTGAACCAGTTTGTAGGGGTGGTCGGCCTAGGCTTTTTTTAACTATTGGAAGCACAGGGCTCCCGTTATACCTACCATATATATATATATATATTTAGTAACTTCCTAAATCAGAGTTTATGAAGCTTTTAAAGAGAATTATGAGCTTTTGCGGGCATGTGCTGGAGACGGCCTTAAGATGACGGTGAGCTGGAACCCGTAATTAGCTGACAGCACCATTTTTTTTAACCCGTTCCAAAACTAGTGATCGCCCCCCCGGCCCCCGCTCCGAAACGTGACGTCGGCACGTCGCCGCTATATATGCCGGCAGTGCAGCCTGTTGCTTGTAAACTTGCAGTGCAGGAATAAAATAAGCCTCCGCCCGGCTTCGTTGCATCCACGCACGCAGCAAGCGATCGGATTTCGCCAGCATGGCGGCGGCGGCCGTGGTGTTCGACGCCGAGGCGCTGAGCCGGGAGGAGCACATCCCGGCGCAGTTCGTGTGGCCCACCGAGGAGCGGGCGCCGGCGGGCGGCGTGGAGGAGGTCGCCATCCCCGTGGTCGACCTCGGCGAGTTCCTCCGCCGCGGGGTGCTCCCGCGCGGCGTGGCGGAGGCGTGCGAGCGCCACGGCGTCTTCCAGGTGGTGAACCACGGCGTGGGCGCCGCGCTGCTCGCCGAGGCCTACCGCTGTTGCGACGCCTTTTACGCGCTCCCGCTCGCGGACAAGCAGCGCGCGCAGCGCCGGCACGGGGAGAACCACGGCTACGCCAGCAGCTTCACGGGCCGCTTCCACTGCTGCCTGCCGTGGAAGGAGACGCTGTCCTTCAACTGCCCCGCCGGTGCCGGGACTGCGCGCGCCGTCGTCGGCTACTTCGTCGACGTCCTCGGCGAGGACTACCGCCACATGGGGTCTCTACTTCTCTACCCTATTTTTTTACGTGCATGTGCATGTCATGCCGCACGAACTGAAACGGGAAAAAAATGCAGGGAGGTGTACCAGGAGTACTGCGACGCGATGACGCGTCTGGCGCTGGACGTGACGGAGGTGCTGGCGGCAGCGCTGGGGCTGGACCGCGGCGCACTGCGCGGCTTCTTCGAGGGCGGCGACTCCGTCATGCGGCTGAACCACTACCCGGCGTGCCGGCAGCCGCACCTGACGCTGGGGACGGGCCCGCACCGGGACCCGACGTCGCTGACGCTGCTGCACCAGGACGACGTGGGCGGGCTGCAGGTGCGCGCCGGCGGCGGGCCGTGGCGCGCGGTGCGGCCCCGCGCGGACGCGTTCGTGGTCAACATTGGCGACACCTTCGCCGCGCTCACCGACGGGCGTCACACCAGCTGCCTGCACCGCGCCGTGGTGACCGGCGGCGGCTCCCGCCGGTCGCTCGCCTTCTTCCTCAACCCGCCGCTGGACCGCGTCGTCCGCCCGCCGGGCGCGCTCCTCCAGGAGAACAAGCAGGCGGGCCGCCCGCGCGCGTTCCCGGACTTCACGTGGCGCGAGTTCCTCGAGTTCACGCAGAAGCACTACCGGTCGGACGCGGGCACCATGGACGCCTTCGTGTCGTGGATCGCGGGAGGCCGCCGCCACCATGGCGGACAGGAGGAGGGCAACTGAGATCGATGCATCTCTAGCTGTAGGCAGCAGCGCAGCAGCTACCAAGAATAATGGCCGGCGACGGAGATGCAGCTACGACGCACAAATAAATTGAGTGTTTGTGGTACAATAAGGACGAGGACGATCAATGGCGACCTGTAACCGGTGCAGTTTTAGTTAATCTTTCATGGCGATATGGCATTAACCAATCGTTGGTGTAAAATGCGTGCATGCTTTGCATGCCAATGTTGGCCATGTGATGGCACAGCGTGAGTGTAGCTCACCCACCGTGACAACGTGCTAATTTCGTGTGGTCCTAGATACCAAGGTCGTCTAATGAACTTGATGGATTGATGATTTGATGCATGCATGGATGCTTTATTACCATAATGTTCCTGATAAACATTCCTCTATATATAGGTACACTTGCATTGCAAAATGAATATGAAGGCCTTATGCTAGAATACAATATATAATGGTACAACGATTATTTTCTGCTGCCACTGCCATTATAAGTTGAATATGAAATCAACTTCTAGAGTTGTTCTAAGTAAAATTTTATAAGTTTAACTGAATTTTTAGAAAATAGTATCAATATTTATGGCATAAAATTAATATCATCATATATACCATAACACATATTTTTATTGTGTTCTCATTTAATGACATACATGTTAAGATGGTTTCCTATAAAACTAGTCAGTTTGTATGAAAGTTTGACATAGGACAACTCTAGAAATTGGTTTATTTAGCGATAGAGGGAATACAAATGCTATATAATATTCGCTTGTTTATTTTCTTACCTCTTATATGCCTGAATTTTTGTTTTAGACTCTCTCCAACATGTCCTCTAAAGTGTCCTCTACTCTAAATTTTAGAAAAGATTCCGCTCATTTAAGTTTCGTCCTCTAAACGGTCTAAATATAAATGACATTGGTCGATCCTCTATATATAGAGTTTCTCTCCCCTCATCTATCCATTTTAATATTTAAAACAACAGGTTTAGCAAACTAAAATATATACAATACATTATATTTGAGAATACGAAAAATACATACGCACAAAATTTAAAAGTAAAATATATCTCTACTATAGGTATTTACGTATATAGAACGAGATATAGAGAACATTGTTGGAGAGATGATATATAGAAGAGAGAATCTTTTAGAGGAGACTATAAAGGACAGATATAGATGATGGATTTAGAAGACGTTGCTGGAGACATCAGTCTCAATTCTCCATCTTCACCCTTCACTGCAAAATACACCCCTTCTCTTTTTCTAACAGGTTTATATGTATTGTGTTTCTAGTGGTGATGGTGGAGACTAGGTTGAGATTTTTAGGTTTGCATGTTTAGGCCCCCATTGGAACTATCCATGTTTGTTATGTCCTTTTTATGAAATGTGGATTAATTCATATAAGATTCATATAGGATTCTCGTAAAATTTTTGCATTTAAAAAGGACCGTATAGTGAAGGCCAAGGAAGGAAAGTTAAGGAAGGAAAGTTGACTAGACAATGACAATGGGCAATAGAGGTCGTTATACTTTAGCCAGCAGATCATGTATATGGTCGTGCAAAACATTATTTTACATGATATATAGATTGTATTGTTCATAGAGTGAAGTTTGAAATAGCAAGTGGTAGAAGGATGTAGTGGCGGTTCACCGCGCTAGCCAATGTAGCGAAGGGTGGTCAATGGGTTAGGTAAAGGTGGAAGTAATAACTTGCCCCAATGAGTGCTTAAGTGGTGGTTTAGGTGGATGCAAGTATTTAGCTAGGCTACTAATTTAGTGGTAATAGATAAAGGTAGAAGAAATTAGGAAAAAAACAGCAGTATACAAGGGTCATGTGTGATATGAGTATAATAAGATGAAGGGTACATGGAAATATATTAGGTCGAGTTGTTATGCGTATATATAGAATTTATTCAAGGAATCTTTTTGTGCTCACGAAATGAAAACATTAGTTTTGACGCCCTCTATCTCATTATTAGATGTCATTTTAGTGTTAAATGGTCTATCAACGACAAAGTGACTACGATGGTCTCATCAACCTCAAGCAACTTTGTTGATATGGTTGGTCTCTTATATGAAATCAATGGAGAGGTTGTGCTGCATACATGCATCCATTATGGCGACTGTGCACATATATCTATGTATATATTGTATTTTGATTTATTTTAGTAAAACAATCCCTAGAAAACCATTTTAGGGTGGTATATAATATATGCTCCATGTTTCTCATTGATTAGGAGGTGAGGCATGTCTTTCTTTTATTGGTAGCTAGAAGGCATGTGGACAATGAGGCGACTAGGTTAATTTCGTCAACCTGAAGATTTGCCGATCCAATCTCATTATAAAAATAGTTTGTGTATGACGTGTGCATACGCACATCGATCATGTCTGTTTATTTTTTTTCTAGAGAACTACCCTAAAGAATTCATCTTAAGCATTTAAAGATGTCTAAATTAAATCATCCTGGTTTTGCAAGATCAAGGATAAAGTGCAATCTAGCTAGTGTTCGATTTCTTCTTCCCCGCTTTTACTTGTTTATGGTGAAGGTGACCCATAGTGTGATCAGTAGTAAGTAAGATGCAAGGATCCAAGGCAAGCCATCGGACTATTGCATGTATACTTCCTTCCATGTCATATAAGTAAGATGCAAGGATCCAACATGTTTCCTATTGTTATCCCATAGCCACAATCACAGTCACAGCAATGCAGATGGATTAGTTCATTTTTATTTTGGTGCCTCGTTGACAGGTTGTCGCATTGTTCAGGTTTCCAACGACTCTGAAACAAACCAATCTAAAGTCTATCTCTTCAGTAAATCAGGTTTAAGACTTCCAATCTAACTAGATTTCTTTTATAGGCAGCCCAAGATTGTTTGCAGCATACAAATATCGATGTCCCTTACTACCTACATTATTTAAAAAAACATCTCTCTAGCACTTTTCTGAAGTTTTTAAGAAAAGATGACATTTTTTATAACATGACTTGCACATTGCATTACTAGGCTTCAAACTATGCAACAAACTAACGAACAATGACTCCCCTAATCAAATTCTACTGCTTGTCATGCAAAGTATACTCCGTGTTTACATGGCAGGGACTAGCTAGAACGCCGTTACCTCGGCCAGGATCCCATCGACGCCCGCCAGCTTGCCATCGTCGTCGAAGTATATTTCTCTCAGTTTCATAAACGTGTAGCAAGTCCGCAGGCTGTCATAGCCGGCCTGGCGTGCCGCGTCGGCGGCGAACCGCGCCGCGTTGAGCTGTCCGGCGATGCTGTCCAGCCCGCGGTGGAGGTGTTCGTGCGGGCAGAGCCTCGCCATCTCCCCGATGTCAAACACCCTCCGACGGTGGAGGACCGACTTGACGACAGCATTGAACTCCGCCGCCGACCCGGACATCCTGAACCCGGTCCCGAACATCATCTTCACCAGATACGCGAGGTCGTAGCCGCCGTGGGACGTGACGACGCCGGCGCGGCCGAGGCCGGCGCGCGTCCACTTGCGCAGGCGCGGGCCGAACACCGCTGCCGCAGCGACGCCGTACTGCCGCGTCCGGTCGAGATCCACGCCTCTGCTCCGCAGCGCCGCGACGGACTCCACCACGTGACGGTGCCGCCGGACATCGAAATCGCTGAAGTTGAACTGCCACACGTACCGCGTGGCCCCGCCGTGACCGCCCGGGAGCACGCACCCCGCGTCGAACAGCGTGAGGCCGAGCTGGACAGGGTGCAGCGCGTCCACGTTGCACCTCAGCAGCCTGTACCGCTCCGCGGGCTCCAACTTGTACGCTGGTCCCGCCGGCCGGTACACCGTCCCCGGGAACTCCGTGTCCACCGCCACGTACCGGAACTTGGGCAGGAGCGACTCGATCAGCTTGGCCTCGCTGTCGAAGTTGTGCGCCCACACCTGGCGCACCTCCACGCGCTGGAGCGGCGAGGGTGTCCTCTCCGACGAGGAGTCCGAGGGTGCCATGGGCGCCGAGGAGCCGACGTCCATGGCATCCGCCGCTGGCATCGTGTTTGGGACGAAACGCATGTTCATCGGAGGAGGAACGGGAGCGCCGCGGGGCGCCGCCTGCCAGCCCGGTCGCGTCGTCGGCATCTGTTGCTGCTGCGACGACAGCATCGCCGCGTACGCCGCGGGCGGCGGCGCGCCCGTCTCCCACAACGAGCTAAAACTCGACATCACATCCGTCGCCGTCTGCGGCCTATAGACGAAGCGCGTCGGGATTTCGGGGAGAACAGGAGCGCCGTACATCGCCTGTCGGTCCGGTCGCGCCATCTGCTGCTGCTGCTGGTGCGACGACAGCGTCGCCGCGTACATCGCGGCTGACTCTGCGAGCGTGTCGTGCGGCGGCGCGCCCGTCTTCCACAACGAGCTAGAACCCGACATCACATCCGTCGCCACCTGCGGCCTGTAGACGAAGCGCGTCGGGATTTCGGGGAGGACAGGAGCGCCGTACACCGCCTGCCGGCTCGGTCCCGCCGTCTGCTGCTGTTGCTGCTGCTGCGACGACATCATCACCGCGTACGTCGCGGCTGACTCTGCCAGCGTGTCGAGCGACGGCGCGCCCGTCTCCCACAAGGAGCTAGAACCCGACATCCGTCGCCGCCTGCGGCCTGTAGACGAAGCGCGTCGGAATCGTGGGGAGAACAGGAGCGCTGCAGATCGCGGTCGAACGCTGGTTCCTCCTCCTGGTCAGCTGCGCCGCCGTGAGGTGAGACTTCTTCGTTGGTTGGGCGGCGCGTTTCTGGCCTGATTGATCTTGTTAATACGAGACGTACGCTAAGCCATATATATAGGTACTAGGTAGGTGCTGAGGCATTCGTGGAGTCCTGGCGGCGCTGGACGAGTCCAACAAGACACTGCTGGGCTTTGGTGGGCTGGGCCATGGGCCTCGGTATGGACATGTATAGACAAAAGATGACGATCTGACGCCAAGACGATCGGACGATATCACGACCACGATCTGCTCCCACCGCCGCGGCGCAGGCGGTTGGCCCCCTCACGTAGGGCACAGGAACGCGCCGCGCACGCGGTCGAAGGCCTCGGTGGCGGTGGCGTGGCGGCCACAGCCCACAGCGGGGTACGTGACGTCTAGCACCCTGGCGTTGGCCACCAGGATGTGCGCGCCGCCGCGTAGAAGGGCGACCGCGCACTGCCCTCGTCCGAGGCGTCCGCCCTCACGGTCACGGCGTGCGGGAGTGGCGCCGCCAGCGCGTCCGCGTAGCCCAGCACCAGGCTCACGCCCTGGGAGGACAGTGTTAGCGACACAGAAGCTTCTAGAGAGATAGCAGGTAGAGAGAAAGTAGCAGTAACGTGGAAAGGGGTCAAGGGAAGGAGAAGACGAGAGGATATATGATAATTGTGTTTGTATTCTGATAATTGATGATGTCCTTCTTAGCCTATACAAATGTCCTTTTATAGTTGTAGAAACCCACTTGCTCCCTGGCAATAGCCCCACATGGCAGCCACTCCTAACACACAGCCATGGCGCGGCCTATGTCGTGTCCTCGTGTGCGTGTAGTGGCATCAAGACTTCAAGCTCAGACAGAACATACCACTGATCAGTGCGACAATTACATACAACGAATTTCGCTGGGAACACTTCGATACATCATGACATCCTACAATTTTGCACCTTGCGGCTTTATTTATCGCTGTATTGTTGAATACAAATAAGCCGGTTTGTGGATCGCTCATCCTCAGGCTACAGACCCAGACCAGCACAAACCGTGCACATCTAACTAGACTACTAGAGTACTCTGTATCGATCAAGCAACATGTTTCAGAAATCTACAGTGGCTTTTATCGCGTCCAGGACCTGCAACAGACTCGCGTGAGATGCAGCTCGCATGGCAAGAGCGCGGTATAACTGGCCAGTCAGCATCGTACCTTGTTCTTGGTGGGCATGTAAAATGGCTCGTACACGAGAGGGAAAGGGGTGTCGAGACCGCAGACTCTCGCCACGGGTGCTTCTAACTGGAACACAATCAAACTGTGATCATCAGAGGAAGATAAACACGAGGCGACACAACGCACGGTTGATTCTACACTACACGTCCGATAGAAAAAATAACCCGTCCGTTCTGTAAGAAAGCTGGGAAGGTTTGAAGTTTACTTACCCTCTGGAAGCAGCGCTCGGCAATGGACGCGGCGATCTCCGCGCCGAAGCCCCCGGTGACTGGAGCCTCGTGGCTAACCTGTTACAGAACTTGTATGAGGAACGGTACAGACGTGCAGAGCATAGGTGAGAATTAAGCTGATGTCAATAGATGTGTGAGCATAGGTGAGAATTAAGCTGCATACGAGGAGCTTCCCGGTCTTCTTCACCGAGGCCTCTACCGTTTCCTTGTCCCATGGTACGAGTGTTTTCAGATCGATGAGTTCGCAAGACACCCCATCCTGGCATACAGTAGCTAGCGTCAGCTATAGTTAGGGAACACCGAGGAACATCATGGGGAGATGGATATAAAAGTTTATGGAAACAATCAAGAAGCTCCGAGGGCAGTACATGTATCGCTTGCTATTGATTGTCACTAGATGTATTGCGTTTTCGACAATCATGTCATTGAGTGATATGGACAGCCAACATCGATATGTCAGGATGGCTAGTTCTAGCTAGTCATAGTTTCAGTTTGAGCTTCTTTATTGATCTGAATAAGTGCTTCCCAAATAAAACTGTATTCATAGACGAGCAACGTGCATTCGACTACATGTTTCATACGGTGCTATACTCACAGTAACAGTAAATCTATGGTATGGTATGAAGTAGTAATATCCTTTGTTTGCCATTGTTGACTCAAGACAAAACAAAACAGAATATTTGGTTTTGTTGGACTTGACCACAAACTATAATAAGGAAGATTAGGTTCTTCCATATATATCGGCTTGAGGATGTCGATGAAATTTTGTCTGAGTTATGGAAAATAACTGACCTTTGCAGCATCTTCACAGGCTTCTTTCAGCACCGCAAGCTGAGCTCCCCATCCAACAAGTGTTATATCACTTCCTTCCCTAATCACCTAAAGTACATAAGCTGCATAAGTAATCTGATTTAACGATGACGAATGCAATAGTATGGCACAAGTATACTCACTTCTGCCTCGGATAATGGCAGCATGTAATCCTCCTCGGGAACTTCTTCAACAGCCAAGCGATACAGCCACTGCAGAAAGAGGGGAAAGGCAGGTCCAGTGATTTAGTCTCAGCAAAGTAGATCCGCGGTTCTTGTGGAGCTTTTCAAGAGCTCAGAATGTTTGAAGTTCTCCACCTTTGGCTCAAAAAATACAACTGGGTTTGGATCTCGGATGCTGGCCAACAGCAACCCCTTAGCCTCGCGTGGACTCCGTGGTATGACAACCTGAAAGACTTCACTTTCTTAGGAAGCAGGAATGTTGAGACATATATTCTTATCTGTTTTTTTCCAAATAGTGATATTCACTGAACTGCATCAACCAAGCCTTGCTGCCGCAGTTGAAAACATGTTCAGAAGAACATCCACTTATACAGGAGGTATGCATTCAGGAACATATTGGTTTGGCATTTTGCTGAAAAAAGATAATAGTTAATGAGAGGCCACCAAAATCAACCTTGAGTCCAGGAACGTGACAGAAGAAAGCCTCTGGTGACTGTGAATGGTAATGACCACCATGCCCAACAGCACCATAGGGAGTTCGAATCGTTAAGCCTACAAAAGATGGACGTTAAAATTGAAAGCCCAGCATGAGACTTATAATAGTTTGTCTGATTCCTCAAAAGGTAACAGCACAAGACAGAGAGAGAAAGAGATACCTCCACAGTTAAATTCATTTCCACTCCGATATCTGAACTTAGCTGCTTCATTGACAATCTGCAACAAGAAAAAAGTTGTATGAATTAGATCAGGAGAAAACATAGATCGAACAAATGCATGCACTGGATATGGAAAGGATATATATTGAAAATAAATAGGCTACAAATAAACACGTTGAAGCAATGAAAGCCTTGCAAAAAATTATGCATAAGAAGTATTTGGCTATGAGAAAAAAGCTCAACAAGCAATCGGAACAGAGAAACAAGGCACTTCCTGAGGCACAACTAATATATTTAGAATGTCCAGCAGAGCAAGTATTTAGAATGTACAGGTAACCAGGAGAAGGTGAAAAAAAAACTACCGTAAGAAAGAGCGTGAAATATTTACGGATGAAATCAGAGACATGCCTGATCAAAGGCTGGAAATATGTAGTCCGCAAACTGGATTTCTGCGATAGCTCGATTGCCCTGCGTGAACGAGGCAAAAGAATTTAAGTTCGTTTTGGATGGTTTCATTTCTATTTGTTTGTATACTGATACATATATGCTAGAACTTAGAAGCAAACTAATCATTTGGGGGCGTTGTATGTTAAAGCAACAATAAAGTCGGTTCAGGTCTGACTAGAGTGCCATAGCAAACTAGAACGAACGATCGAAGGAATGAATGAATGATCTCCTGTTAGAAAATAAGCAGCCGCGCTTTCTTCCGTGTTACAGGTTGTGCTTTAAATTTACAAAAAAGAAAAATCAATTCAGGAGTATTCCTCAAATTGTTTCCTTGTTTCCATGAAATCATTACGTGCAAGAGTGAAACATCTCATGTAACTCAAACTCACCATCGCTGCTAGGCCGATGGCAAATCCAGCAATACCCTGTCGAGCAAAACCGGTGTGAGGGTTCAGGGAAACGAAGGCTAGATAGATATGCTATGCAATGCAATCCCCGTTCCGAAACCGCACCTGCTCACACAACGGCGTGTTGAACACTCTGCTCTTGCCGAACCGATCGGCGAGGCCTGTCGTGCAGCGGAAGACGCCGCCGAACCCGACGTCCTCTCCGAAGACGTAGGCGCTGTCGAAACGGAGATGGGAGTCGGCTTCAGTTATTAACCGAACCCCGTGAGAGAGTGAAAAAAAAATCGCGCAGGTGGATTTTTACTAGGTGGAGTGGGGGTTCCGAAACCGAGGGGTTTCGATTCGAGAGCGAATCGGAAAGCTGGAACTGGACGGACAGAGGAGGGGATCGGATCGGCATGCTCGCTCACCGGGGGTCGGTGTCGAGGGCGATGTGGAGCGCCTGGTTGACGGCCGTGAACAGGTTCACCGCCTTCCCTCCCTCCTTCCGCTTCGCCGCCGGCGCCGGCGGCCCAGCGCTCCCGCCAGACAAGCAGCGCCGCCCGACCTCCGCCGCCCTCCTCCTCCCCACCTCCCTCAACCCCTTCGCGGCCATCGACCTCCAAGAAGCGGAGGCGGCTAGCTGGGCTGCGCTCTCCCGACAGCCGGGAGTGGGAGCGATTCTTGGACAAGCAGCTCACTGGTCACTGCTCTGCTCTTCCCCGCCTGCTTGTACCTCTTCTTCTTCTTGGACCCGCAGCCGGCAGTGACGTGGAGAGATAAGCTCGCGGCCATGCCTGCTCGCTTTCGTCGTTGTCGTCTCGCATTTTTTTTACCTCAAACCTACCAGAAAAGCAGTAAAGCATTGTGTGAAATTCATGTCAGCAGTGAAGCAGCGGTGTGAAATTCATGTCACAGGCTCCGGACGCAGATAAAAACAGAGATTTCACGGGAATCGGTGAACGATTTTTCGCGTTGAAAAAGACCTTAATTGATTGGTACACTGCTTAACTATTTGCCACGTGCTCCGAACTTGGAAAAATCGTCACGTTATCTTCTAATTGATTAATCTCTCGCCTAATCACGTTTGCGTCATGCGGATCATGCCTAGATGTTGTACTTCTCTGTACGCAAGAAAACATGTTGGATGTGGCTTATCAGCGTACGTTGATTTATACATGAAGAAATGGGGAGCATAGACTGTTTTGCTATAGTCCGTCCGTAACTATAACCTAAAACCTGCACCTTTTGTTTTCCTTCGACAAAGGTGCATCATTTAAGATCTGAAATAGTCTTAACTTGCATATGATTGCTGGCCTGTGATTGCACCAGATTACTATGAACTATGTGAAAAGTTTTATGAGGGTTTAATTTACATGTAAAGCATCAATGGATCTTATGTGATCATAATCCCCAAAACCAACTCACCCTCTTCAGTTGAAGATTACAGGCCGATTTCCTTACACAACACGAGCTTTAAAGTGCTAACAAAACTTCTTGCGGAGTGAGCTGGAGTAGCGCTTTTAGTGTCCATTGGGGCCGCCCGGCCCGGCCCGGTCCAAGACCGAAAAGGCCCGTATTGTTTGAATTTCGGGCCGGCCCGGCCCGTTCGAATTTCGGGTCGTGCCGGGCCGGCCCATGGGCCTAGCCCTCGGCCCACGGCCCGGCCCGTAATTACTTAAACGTGCCGGGCTCATTTCGGGCGGCCCGAAATTATAAAAGCCCGAAATTCACATTACAGCCCGAAATTCAATTTTAGGCCCGAAATTTAGTTTTTGGCCCAAAATTCACACTAAAGCCCTAAATTCAAAAAAATAATAAAACAAATAAAAGATAAGACAAATAAATTTGAACAAAATCAAACTTAGTATTTGTATTAAAGTTACCACAGCTATGCAATGACTACCTCGTTTATAAATCATGTTGTTAGAAGGAAAAAGAGTATAATCAGCTCTATACAAAGTTCGTAAGTTCAGTTTATTGTCTAATGTTCATAACAAAAGTAAAATTACATCACACACTCTAATTCAAAGCTACAAAAAAACATCTAACTAGCATTATCTCTAGCTTTGTGTTATTTATCAAGTATATGAAAGTGTGGAACGAAGTGTGGTTTTAATAAATATATGGGCCTTTTCGTGCCTCTATATGGGTCATTTCGTGCCTGCGTTAAACGGGCCGTGCTCGTGCCCGCCCATGGGCCGTGACCTCGGCCCAAACCCGGCCCGATATAACGGGCCGTGCCGGCCCGGCACTAAATTATTTCGGGCCGTGCCGTGCCTGGGCCGTGCTTTTTTTTCCGTGCTTCGGACCGGCCCACCAGGCCCGGCCCAAATGTACACCTATAACCGTGGGCATGCCTCTACGCGTGAAGACCTAGCTTTTAGCATGATATTAACGTTGTAAACATTAGTAATATACCCTAAGTGCCTAAGCAACACCAAATGAAATGAGCCAGTTTTGCACAGCCGCTCCTACTGCAGTTGCTTATTAGCAGACGCCGACAGCGAGTCCAAATGGCGCTGCAGGTTGACCCTGAGCCGACGGAGCGCCTTGGCGAATCCTGGCAGCTCAGCGTCCCCGAGCTCGCCGGAGTCCGCCTCCCACCAGAACCTCCTTCCGGCCTTTGCCGCGGCCTGCCTCACGGCCTTCCCGACGGCGTCCATCCGCGCCTTCTCCGCCACCGAACGCGCCTTGGTCTCCTCCGTACGCCGCACGATGTTCTCCACCTCCGCGCGGTCGGCGATAGCGCTGCTGCTCATCACGACGTTTCCGTCCTGGAGCGCCGGAAGGAGCCCGTCCTCCTCTCCTTCGCCGAGGACCGGAGGAGCGTGGCGGCGGAGGACGTGGTCGACCGAGGGGGTGCCCAGCGCGAACACCTTCCTGCCGGGGGAGAAGATGACGACGGCGACCGGCGAGCCGCAGAGGAGGGAGAGCTCGGCGGCCTTCTTTTGCAGGCCGGACTTGCGCTTCGAGAAGGTGACCTGCAGCCGGCCGCCTTCTTCGATGCGACGGATCTCGATGCGCTGCCGCCCCCTGCTCGGCCTCCCCATCGTTCGTCGTGGCGGTACGTTCTCGCACGGCAGACGCGAGAGGAGGGTCAAGGGTGTGAAGAGATCGGCACCTGGCGACGGGCGGCGGCGGTAGCCCACCCACCCACCCACGCAGTCGTCGCAGACAGTGTGGGAGAGAGCGCGAACGCACAGCGGCTGGGCAGTGGGACGGAGTCACGGAGGAGAGCCGGATCGGTGCCTGTTTTGTTAGGGTTACTTCGCACTAGTTGGGCCAGTAACGGGCGGACGGGCCTTTTATGAACAAAAGGCATCCGAATTCATCAGCTGTGACAGCTGCTGCAGTCAGTGAAGAGAAGGGTCAGGCAGATGAATTCACCTGCCAGTAATTAGTGCGCATATTATTACTGCTCAAGTTTTAGCTTCAGTTCCACTTGCATCTGTAAGGCTGTGTTCCTTTTCTCTTTTCCCAGAACAATTCTCTTATTTTTTTAACATTAAATACTACGCTGGGATTAGCCAGATCCAGTCATACTGACAGTTTGTGAAAATACCAAGGACGCTTCTTCCAAAATAAATTGTTGTAAGCATAGTGAGTGATGCATTTGTTCTAGGTGAACATTAACATGGGAATTTACAAGCCGGTCACGCAATGCAAATACAACAGGCCCTTCTCAACATAGTGGTTCGGATCACAACAGATAGCAGACAGCTGTACAAGTTTGAGAGTAGACGGTTTTCACATAATGTAATCAGGGAAGGAAGTTTGTAAACACTTGATTGGATTCCTTTGTCCATTTCAGGTTCTTAAACCAGCCAGCATTAAATAAGCACTACGTTTGTCCAGAATCTAGAGAGGTAGGAACTGGAATATAGAGAGGGGAAAGGCAAATAGATGGAAACACAACCTCAAACCCATGAACCACCATTGTAAACCCCAGTTAATCGTCCTTCTATTCCTAAATACCTGCCATGCCAGGACACTGACCTCACCTATCACCCAAACACACAAGCAACTAACTAATCCTCTATGAACTATAGAAAACAAGGGCAAGAAACAAGCTCAATGGGATCTCAGGATTTCCTCAAACAACCCCCAGCCTCAGGTTCCCGCCCCATACCACTGTCAATGGCCGAGCTAACCAAAAAAAAAAAAATTAACAGCCATTTGGGCTTGCCGACTTCTCAGCTGATGATTTCAGGTCCTGTGGGGCGACATCATTTCCTTTCTCCTCGTTTTTCTCTACTGCTTTGTCTAATGAAAGCTCTTTGTTCAAGACATCAGCCTCAACATTGGTGAGTTCCGTTGATCCAGTTCCTACGAGACTTGTATCTGCGTCAGTGGCGTTAGGCACCTTCACATCGATGACCTGAAGTAGCATTCACCAGTGTAAGCTAGAACAATTATAGTTGAGTTACAAATGATCAATCCATTTTAAAAATGAACTTATCAGTAAACATGTATTGACAAGTTACTGATTTTATATTACAAGAAGACAACTTGTATGCTCACATACTCATAGTAACACATGCATTTGAATAGTTTGTCAATAACACATGGGCTTGTGCAGTTACAATAAAAATATATAATAACTGACTCTCAGAGTGCAATTTCAAGGAAAAAACTATAATCAAAGCAAGACAATCCACTTCATACCTTTTTCAGTGACTGCTGCTGCTTTGCTTTCCTATATTGCATCATCTTCTCACGATTATCGTAAAAGCCAAAGTCATCCAGTATAGATGTCTTGCACACATGATCCTTGAAAACCTTAAGCACTTGAAGGCCTTGCTCAAGCTTCACCTGTGACCAGCAGAAAACATACATAGATATCAATGACTCATTCAATCAAATAATTAAGCATGTAAATAAGAAGCATCAATCATTTCATTGCAGTGTAGTGCTAACAGTCCAATATGTAGGAAGCATCAACATGTAACAGTCCAATAAGTAGTGGTTGCCCTACAGCGTTTCTATGATGGTGTAATGGCACTGTGCTGCACTATGTGATAAGCCACAGATTGGGGTATAAAAACAGAACAATTTGTCACCTCATGTGTATCTCTGCTGTTTGTCACTGGCTTGTTTTCATTGTTCTCGAGAATGATGTGCTTCAGCAAACTGTTTGGAACATCCTTCACAATGTGCCACTTGACAGGGAAACAACCAGTCCACTTGTCCTGTTGCCAATGATCTACTGTTTTGTTAAAATCAACACGACCCACCATCTCAGCAAGCCCAACAAACTGGCCACTTGCATTCACCTTAAAAAAGAATATATTACCAGCATAAGCATGGCGAATGATTTCAAATTAATGAGAATCAATAATAATCATAATTAACAAACATAAAACTTACAGAGAAAAGAAGGAAAACAGGAGTTTCGCTTGATTTTTCTTTAGCCTCTTGATAGGCAGCATCAAGTTTCTTATTACCATTTGGAGTGCTAGCCCACACATTGTACTTTACGCTCTTGTGAACATCGTCTTCACTGTATGATTTGATAATGAAGAATTTTGCGTCTGAGTATGTTTCCGCAAAGTCAGCCCGATTATACTGGTCCTTCATGGCAGGATGTGAACCATTAGCAGACAGAAGGTCCTGCTCTTTTGCTGGTACTTCAGTAGTAGCTCCAAGCCCCAGCTGGTTTGTGTACATCCCACTTCTTGGCCCTCTTTTCAGCTCATTAAAGCCATCAAGGCTTCCATTACCATAAGCATAATAGCCATTATTACATCTTCCTCTGGTTCTGTACTTCCCATCATACAGTGAATTCCATCCACCATATAACCCAGAACTATACATGTGTGATCCATACCAAAGGCTAGGTCCATAGCTGCCATCATACCGATATATTCCATTAGCTGAGTAAACTGATGGGGAAGTTGGTGTTTGCAGACCCTTGAAGAAAAAAATCTGTTAGAAAAGCATAAAGTCCAATACAGAAAAATCCCCGCGGTTGCTTGGGGTGGGGAACAACAACAGCAGAACCTAAATGTGACTCCATGCAATGCATGCCCCACACCCACAGTGATAACTACACACTCAATGCACATAATTTGGGATGACGAGAGAGAATTTGCCACCCCAAAAAATAAACAGGTCCTTTACTAAACAACAGTGAAGCTAATGAGTAAGATCTAACAAGAAATATGCCAAGAAACATTTGAACCAAACTAAAAGCCAGCATATGGTTCGACATGAACTCTATATCCTGGATAGACTGAACTAGAACAATTTAGTGAACATTAAGAACATAAGAACTTACCATGAGATGAGGATACTGTCTCGTGTTTTGGTTCCTCGACTGCCCCTTGGTTTTATCATTGGGAGCAGTCGAATTGTGATTGCTGGTAAACTTTTGCTGCTTGTCAGAGAACATCTCACTACTATAATATGGATAGTGTGACCAACTAGTCTGGTTCTGATAGTTACCAGAACGCACACTAGATCGGCCATATGAACCATTGGAACCTGGTGCATTCCTGTCTGCCTTCAGGGTCGGGTTTGGATTTTTCAGGACTTTCACCTCATCAACAACAATAGTGGAGACATCCCCTTCCGGAGCTGGAGCCAATTTCTCACTTTTACCATTGGACGACAGCTTGGCAGTGGAATTCTGTTGCTTGCTGTAGGTCGATGGATACTGGTAATTCTGAGACCCATAAATATGACCATATGCAGCATGGCCATAGTACATGTCAGCATACGCGCCCTGAACAATACATGAATAAAGAATTATTATCAACCAAACAAGGAAAAATACACAGCAAACACATGTGTCTGTCAGTCTGTGAGATCATTATTATCAAACAAAGAACCACTCACAGCAGTTGGTGTCTGTGCTCCATCATGGCTCAAGTATGTGGAGTACTCCCCCCAGCCACCATAGGGTGCTGATTGTATAAAAACAGGGAATATTAATGAACAGCGGGTGCAAATTCAAGCATCGAACACTCAGAACCGAGCCGAACATATCATTACCTCCATAGGGATAAGCCGGGTAAGCACCATAATACATGCTAGCGTCCTTGTAATCCTGCACCTGCAGGTTCTCCATCCCCGGCTGCAAGCTCCCTACAGCAGCGGCGGAAACGCCCTTAGCCGGAGCCGCGTCCTTGAATTCCTGCACATGTAGGCTCTCCATCGCCGGCTGCAAGCTCTCTACCGCGGCCGCCACAGCCTTGGCTGGAGGCGCGTCCTTGTAATCCTGCACATGTAGAGTCTCCACCCCCGGCTGCAAGCTCCCTACAGCCGCCATCACGCCCTTGGCCGGAGCCTGAAACGATCGAAACATCATACATGGCGTCAAACCATCCAGCCCAGGTGCGGATCTAGTGAAGTCGATTTCTCTCTGCAAAACGTTAGGGGTTTAGTAGGCATCACAAACAACCAAATAGCATGATGCGAGAGTTTGGGAACTCGGTTTCGTACGGCGGACAGGGGAGAGGAGGGGGTGGGATGGGAATACCTGGTGGATGCTCTTCGTCGGCGAAGGGATCGGCACCTGGCGACGGGCGGCGGCTGTAGCCTACCCAGTCGTCACAGACACAGTGGGAGAGAGCGCGAACACACGGCGGCGCGTGCGGCTGGGCAGTGGGGTGAGTCGGGGAGGGACGAGAGTCGGATTGGTGGCTGTTTTAGGGTTACTTCGCACTTCGCATTATATATTTCCACCTGATTGGTTGTAGTTGGGCCTTTAACGGGCCTTTCTCCTTCCAACTGAGGACGCGGCTGTGTACGAATTTCTATGTACGAATGAATCCAGAATCTGGTCTCGTTGTGAGTTCTGTTGAGTGTGAATGTGAATTTTGTAGCCAATGGTTCGAATTTTTATATGTATGCATAATTTTAAAAAAAATTACCATTTAAATTTGGAGGGCACGCCCACAGGAGAGTCTTATCCGGCAATAGCTTGGAGAGGCAACCCGCTGACAACACGGGCCCACACAGCAGTCTCACGGCCCCGTCGCCCTCTCACTCCACTCCATGCACGACACGAGCGCCACGACCCACGGCACGAGGGTGGCGCACCGCGTCTCCAAATCCAAAACCAACGCGAGCACGAGTCGGGGACGAGCAGCTCCACAACAATTCGTGCCTGCCTCCCTGCCTCGGCCTCCTCCCTCGTCCTCCCCTCCTCCGCCGCCTCAAACCCGGCCCCCTCGCGCGCGTGCGCGGCGCTCGAGGCGACGAATCCAGCCACCTCCTCCGCACCCATCCCCGCCGCCGGTCGCCGATGTAAGCTCCCGCACCCCCTCCCTGCGCAGACGATGTCTACATCGTCGTCCTGCCGCATCTTTTTCTTAAGATTTTTTTTCGGTCGCCGGGTGGTGCTCTGGGGCACGTTTTCCGCGCGATCGGCCGGCCATTCGTGGGGAACATCGATCCGATGAGGCGCGCGTGCCCCGATGCATCCGCCGTTTGCGGGCTGGGTTCGTCAAGGCTCGGTCGCGGGGGGCGCGCAGGCGGTGGATTTGGGTGAGGGTTGCTGTTTTCGCTGGGTTTGGTGTCGGGATTTGGGGTCAGTTGCGGGTTTGTTTCGATCTATTTTCCGACCGGCGGTAATCTGGTGGGCAAAGCCGAGATTTTTTTCCCTTAGGCCTTGTTCGTTTCCGTCGGATTACACCCGGAATCGTTCCAGCTAATCAAAGTTTGTATAAATTAGAGAAACAATCCGGCCAGGAATCATTCCGACCCACCAATCCGGTAGAAACGAACAAGGCCTTAGGTTGGGAATCGGCGTGGTGCATCCGGTGATGGGGATGGGATGCTCCCCTCCCTTTCCCTTTTCAGTGCTGATTGGCGCATTCGATTCCTCGGCAAAGGGTGTGGTGGTAGGGAAGTTGGCCGTCACTTGATGGCGATGAGGATCCACCTCTGTTGATTCTCTCTACCTTTTACTCTATTGGTCGGCGCCCTTGGCCGTGCCCACTGCCCAGTCTTAGTTCGATTGTTCTTTTGGGGATGATGGTAGATACCTAGATGGAGAGGTTGCTGGAGTGGTTTTGATGTGTATTCTTTGCAGTATTTGACGTTGTTCTTTATACTGATTAATGATTGTAACTGTGTCTGCATGTGGAGATTGGAAGGAGCTCGGAAGGCTGGGACGCTGACCCGAATTTTATGGGGAGAGGATGCCAGAGCTGCGAAGCAATACTCGTCAAGCACGCTTAAGGTCTAAGAAGCTTGACGATCTGCAGCCAGGAGAGCCGCTTGCGAAACCGGTGTCACCTGCTCTGCCGAGCGCACGGAAGCGTGCTCCTACACGTGCTGCTAGGGGCAGAAAGGGTGCTGCTGGGAGAGGAGTGCCTCCCGCACCAAAGCCTAGAAGAAAGGGGGTTGATATTGTCGTCTTAGAAGCTGATCCTGCTTGTGAAACCCCACTTAAAGCTTTCAAGGGACTGGAAGTTGCTGCTGCTGCGCCCAAGAACCTTCCTTTGAAGCAGGTAGCCGAAGTTGGTGTTCCGAAAATGAATGGTGAAAGTGGGGAGAAGATTGTTGGGGCTGAAGATGAATCGACAGCTACACCTGTCCCAGAAAGGGTATTACTTGCGCTTTTGCATTTTTTTCTCCACAGTCCCCATGAACTGCCATTTGCCTTTACTTCCTAGTTTATTTTATCTGTTTGCAGCTCACCTAATTGCATAAACACACTGGTTTTTACTAGCTTTCATCAAGTTGTTGCCTGCTATTTGAAACACAAAAAGGGATTAAAATCATGTCGTCTCCCCACAATGCTTTGCACAGGCACTCTTCAGTCAATGTAGTCCTTGGGATTACATGTCATTTATTATCATGCTGTTAGTTAAGGGAAGCATTCCAAATCCTGTAAAGACATACTTGTTGTCGCTCAGCGAAAGGGTTCAGCAATTAGTTACCTTCAACTCTAGTTGGGTCCTATCCATAGTGGATTGCCTTGCATAGAACACCCTTCATGTTCCAAAAGATGAGTCCATTTAACACCAAAAGGGGCCAATCACATGCCTACTAACCATGGCAACATGCTTCCCATTTCTAGTCTCATTTGCATTCAGACTATAAGCCCAGGGTGTTGTTGTAAAAAAGGAATAACTAGTTATGCATAGTTGTAGTATTGTTGTTCATAGCCTAAAAGTCGGTAAAATTTCTGTTGTGCAGTAGTACATTCAATTCCAAATGACAACGAAAAACTATTGCCTTGCCTTGTTGCATAAAATCAGAAAAGGCAGCTATACAATATATATATATATATATATATATATATATATATAATATATACTCACCCCATGAAGTAGAAGACCTCATGCATGTCGAGAGAACCATGCCCCACCCATACAAAGCGGCATTGTAGCCCATGTGAGAACGAACGGCCACGACTGGGGCCGAACCTTAGACATGTGCTTTGATGCGAGCCAGAAGATTTTTTAACCATAGCCTGAAGATTCGTTCCCATGGGAGTCGAACCCAATACCTGAGAAGTGCTACTTAAGCCATCTAACCAACTCAGCTAGAGACCCTTTCGCTATGCAGTGGTTTTATGTTGAATTTGGGCATAATTTCTTATTCCCAAGAGGTTTGGGGGTCATCTAATCTTATTTCATTTCTGCAGGTTCAAGTAGGTAATTCTCCAGAGTACATAACTGACAGGAAGTTAGGTAAAGGTGGTTTTGGTCAGGTGTATGTTGGTCGAAGGGTTTCTGGTGGTGCTGCTCGCACTGGTCCTGATGCATATGAGGTTTGTCACTTAACCTTTTATGAATTTGATTCATTTTTCCCTTACATAAATCCAATCAATTGTAATTTTTTGTAGGTTGCATTGAAATTCGAGCATCGTAACAGTAAAGGATGCAATTATGGCCCCCCATATGAGTGGCAAGTTTATAAGTATGTTGCTCATCCTGTTGTCTTTCCTTTGTCGTGGGCACTATTTCTTTCTGACTATTGGCATTGTTTGCTAGCACTCTCAATGGTTGCTATGGCATACCATCGGTCCACTACAAGGGTCGTCAGGGCGAATACTATATACTTGTGAGTTCGATTATTACTCTATTTCATTGCAGCTCAACAATGTTTATTCACTTAACTTTTTTTCAGGTAATGGATATGCTTGGTCCCAGCCTTTGGGATGTGTGGAATTCGATGGGGCAGGCGTAAGTATCTTCCATTCTTTTTAATGGTATCTTTTGTCACTCATGTATCAGCTTCTAGACTAAACGAGTCAACAATCTCAAACAGGATGACTCCAAATATGGCTGCTTGCATTGCTGTAGAGAGCATATCAATTCTTGAGAAGCTCCATTCTAAAGGGTGAGCTAAAATTAGCTATCTTGAACCTAACGTTCTTAGATGTATGTATTACTGTTGATTTACACTAAGATCATCTGTTTGCCAGGTTTGTGCATGGTGATGTGAAACCAGAGAATTTTCTGCTTGGTCAGCCTGGATCGCCTGAAGATAAGAAGCTTTACCTTATAGATCTTGGTTTAGGTATGCATTTGTCAATTTTTTTTATCCAAGTGTTTACTATTCCATGCCACCTTTGTTTCTTTGAAACTTCATAGATTTTCTTAGTGTTATTTTTCCCAATTATCTTCCCCCTTCTTTGTTGTTGTTGATATGTGGCACCCAAAATTGTACAGCATCCAAGTGGAGAGAGAATAATGGTCATCATGTTGATTATGATCAACGGCCTGATATCTTTAGGTTGGTTATATTCTCATTAGCTGCAGTTTCCATTAATAAATGGTCTTCCTTAACCTATCCTCTTGTTTCTTTTTGCAGGGGAACAATTAGATATGCGAGTGTCCATGCTCATTTGGGGCGCACTGGTAGTAGGAGGGATGATTTAGAGTCACTGGCATACACCCTTATTTTCCTGATAAGAGGAAGATTACCTTGGCAAGGCTACCAGGTAGGTTTCAATACACATGTTGACTCAACATTATGGTATTCTTCTGGAACGCCTGTCAGCCTGCAACAATGTTTGTAGGGAGATACCAAGAGTTTCCTTGTTTGCAAGAAGAAAATGGCTACTTCTCCGGAGATGCTTTGTTGTTATTGTCCAGCTCCATTCAAACAGTTTCTTGAGATTGTCACAAATATGAAATTTGACGAAGAGCCAAATTATGCCAAGCTTATCTCTCTTTTTGATGGTTTGATTGAAGCGCCTGCTTCGAGACAAATCAGAATTGATGGGGCTCTCAAGGTCTGTACTAACTATTCCCTCTCTTCATATATAGTTAGATTTCTCTGTGCTTATATTTATTTGTTTCTGTACTATAGGTTGGACAGAAACGTGGAAGATTGGTTGCAGATCTAGAAGAAGATGAACAACCTAAAAAGAAGGTTAGATTAGGGAGCCCAGCGGCTCAATGGATTTCAGTTTATAATGCTAGGCGGCCCATGAAGCAGAGGTAATTACAATCATTTAATTATGTCAGATGCTACAATGCATGATAGTTATGTTATACGCGCTGCATTTCTCTAGCAATACAAAGCTTTGTAAACATGATCATTGAGATGTGATGAACTATTGTTGCTAAGCTTTGTTATCAACATCTGTTGCTTGTTTCTTAGGTACCATTACAATGTGGCTGACTCGAGGCTAAGCCAACATATAGAAAAGGGCAACGATGATGGGCTTTACATTAGCAGCGTGGCTTCCTCGGCAAACCTTTGGGCACTCATCATGGACGCAGGAACTGGTTTCTGTTCTCAGGTTTATGAGCTCTCACCAGTTTTCCTCCACAAGGTACAGTATTATACTATCCGAGTGAAGCCTGACGACCATACCTAATAATTAATTGATTTAGCCAGGAAGCGTAACTCTGTTTCTGATTATACACAGGACTGGATAATGGAGCAGTGGGAGAAAAGCTACTACATAACAGCAATTGCTGGATCATCCAACGGGAGCTCATTGGTTGTCATGTCCAAAGGTCTTGATTTGACCTTTTCTTGTCATTGCTCAGGCTTGCATATTGATCTTCCATTTCCTCACTACTTTCCCGTTAGCAGTGCAAAATCCTATTGTTTCTCTTGTATGTCATAATGCAATCTCTATTTTAAGCCCTGTTGCGTCGCTCATTAACTATCAGGGCCTGCGATGGTAGTAATTTGGGGTAATATATTTCCACTGCTGCAGGAACTCCTTACACCCAACAATCATACAAGGTTAGCGAGTCGTTCCCTTACAAGTGGATCAATAAGAAGTGGAAAGAAGGGTTCCATGTGACATCCATGGCCACCGCTGGGAATCGCTGGGGCGTAGTCATGTCAAGGAATTCAGGGTTCTCTACTCAGGTTAGGATGATTGCTTTGACCGCGCAGCAGTATCTGTGCTGTGGGCTCACACTCCTCTGAATTGTGTCAACTGATGCCTGAACATTTATTTAACAAGCCATTTACCCCTCTTTCCCAACTACTGTCAGGTTGTAGAGTTGGATTTCCTGTACCCCAGCGAGGGCATCCACCGGCGCTGGGAGAGCGGCTACAGGATAACTTCCACGGCAGCCACCAACGACCAAGCCGCTTTCATCCTGAGCATGCCGAAACGGAAGCCGATGGACGAGACACAGGAAACGCTGCGGACCTCCGCCTTCCCCAGCTCACACGTCAAGGTATATCCCTTGCAGCTGCAAACCATGTGTCATATGAAACATCTACCTTGCCAATGCTTCAGATCTCGCTGCCATTTGCATCTCCTGTCACCGTTCCAAGCTGACCTTGCAAAAACTCCGTAGGAGAAATGGGCCAAGAACCTCTACATCGCTTCGATTTGCTTCGGGCGGACCGTGTGCTGATCGCGCGCGCCTGGGAAATGGAAGTCGAAGCGAGGGCCACCGATCCGGTACGGTGGCGCCTCGCATCAAGAGATGCGAGATGGGGCGTCAAGTCGAAACCAGTTCTAATGATAGGATCAGTGTATCTCTGAAGATACGGTATGGGTTACCCTACCGTATTTGTAAAGTAATGATGCCGGCCGAACGACCTTTCCTAACGCGTTTGGGCAGAAATTCGTTGCTGTCACCATATTTTGACGGGAGTTTCTCCCGTGTTGTCGGTAGAAATTTGCGTGTGCACTCTTCCCGTTTTGGCGCCCATGCGATGTGTTTCACCCGATGTATCGCTGGGCTTCCTGTTTCGTGACTCGTGAGCCGCAATGTCTGGTGGCCTGCCGACTCCGGTTGGCATTTTATTTTGAGAGACGTAGATAAATTGAATTGATTGAATATTTAGAGCTCAGTCAGTCAAGGCCCGATTAAGTAACATATGAACGTATGTCTATATTCATTCATTATTATTTTAATAAATATGGATAGAAAAAAAAAGTTGGCTAAAAAGATAAACAATAATTATTGGATGAATGTATTAAAAAGATAAAACAAATTTTTAAGTTGAAATGAATGGGAGTATAAAATTAGGGCAATTTCTTTCATGTGTACTAAGCTCGCCATCGTTACGATCGGTAAACGTTAAAACCGTTTTCGTTTTCATATTTTTTTTATCGGAAACGAAATCAGAAGCGGTAACTCCGGAAACAGAAACGATGTATTTCGGAAACATCGAAAACGGAAGTTCGGCGCGGAAAATACATCGGTACCGGTTGGAATCTAAAGTACGATCGATGAACATATCAATATAACAAGTTCACAATACAACAAAGAGGCAAGTCCAGAATTCAAATATAATAAGTTCACAATATAACAAGTTCATGAAGATCACAAGTTCACAGAGTCAAGGTTCAACCTTTTCTTGCTTCAACTATGTTAAAAAAAGTATTTAGTCATTCAAACAGCTCAATATTATAAACAAATACAATACACTAAAAGGAGGCTAGCCCAGCAGTGAGCTAATTAGAGGAAAAAAAAATTGGGTGCAGCCGGCTGCAAAACAGAATGTTTGCAGCCCCTCACAAAAATGAGGATAGACCCCACCTGCAGGTGCAACAACACAATTAAAACGTTATCTGATAGACCTGCATGTGGGGTCTATACTCTTTTTTGTGAGAGGGGCTGCAAACATTCTGTTTTGCAGCCGGCTGCACCCAATTTTTTTCCCAATTACACATGATGCCCACATGATGCACACACCGCCCGCCAGCTAGGGGAGGACAAGTACGGTAAAAATCTTACTTTAGTCCTTTAAGTCACCCTCTTGGTGATTAAAGAACTAAAGTTTAGTTACTCCACTTTAGTCCCTATATTTGTTTTTAGGGACTAAAAGTGACTCACTAAACTTAAGTCATCACAAACCAAACGGGACCAAACGCAACAAGACAAAGTAAGTAGACCGTAAAGAACTAGCGTGGTGTAAAATTCAAATTTTATATCAATGCATGATGCGGGTTCAGAAAAGAAAACTACATAAATAAAAGAAACAAACATATAAGTAAGTTATTGTTGACTGAGGATATGCATCCTTCTAGTTCTCAAATTGAAATAAACGAATAATAATCTCATCATAAATGGATTTTAAGATATCATTGACTATCGAATAATGATTTTATCATCAATTTATCCTTTTAATGTTGAATATGTAACTACTTCACTAGATTAAATGCTTCTAACACTTGATTTTTCTAAAATTCATGTTTGTGCAATAGGTGTGTCGTTCACATTGCTATTGTCCTAACTATTGGTCGTGATGGGCTTGATCTCGTTCGTCGTAACAACGCGACCTGTTTTTTGGCGTCCAGCGATCTTGGCGAACCAGCGAGCCGTGGCTCTTAGCCAGCAACACCGCCCGACCATGCCTCCTTTTACATCGCTCTCGTCCTTCGATGATATCGACATTTGACAAGATACACACGACTTTGATTCAGTGGATGTATGAGATTGAATATTTAGATTGGCTTAGAATATTCACTTTTGATTGTGTAGCTGTCGGGGACCATAATTAGGGGTACCCTCAAGACTCCTAATTCTCAGCTGGTAACCCCCATCAGCACAAAGCTGCAAAGGCCTGATGGGTGCGATTAAGTCAGGGATCGGTCCATTCGAGGGACTCGATCACGCCTCGCCCGAGCCTAGCCTCGGGCAAGGGCAGCCGACCCCGGAGGATCTCCGTCTCGCCCGAGGCCCCCCTCCAGCGACGAACATACTTCCGGCTCGCCCGAGGCCCAGTCTTCGCCAAATCGCCACGCCAACCGACCAAATCGCAGGGGCATTTAATGCAAAGGTGGCCTGACGTCTTTATCCTGACGCGCGCCCTTCAGTCGACAGAGCCGAAGTGACCGCAGTCACTTCGCCGCTCCACTGACCGGCCTGACAGAAGGACAGCGCCGCCTGCGCCGCTCCGACTGCTGTGCCACTCGACAGAGTGAGGCTGACAGGCAGTCAGGCCCGGCCTCAGGCACCATAGGAAGCTTCGCTTCGCCCGACCCAGGGCTCGGACTTGGGCTCAGCCCCTGAAGACGACGAACTCCGCTCCGCCCGACCTAGGGCTCGGACTTGGGCTCAGCCCCGGAAGACGGCGAACTCCGCTCCGCCCGACCCAGGGCTCGGACTTGGGCTCAGCCCCGGAAGACGGCGAACTCCGCTCCGCCCGACCCAGGGCTCGGACTTGGGCTCAGCCCCGGAAGACGGCGAACTCCGCCCCGCCCGACCCAGGGCTCGGACTTGGGCTCAGCCCCGAAAGACGGCGAACTCCGCTCCGCCCGACCCAGGGCTCGGACTTGGGCTCAGCCCCAGAAGACGGCGAACTCTGATCCGCCCGACCCAGGGCTCGGACTTGGGCTCAGCCCCGGAAGACGGCGAACTCCGATCCGCCCGACCCCAGGGCTCGGACTCGGGCTCAGCCCCGGAAGACGACGAACTCCGCTTCGCCCGACCCCAGGGCTCGGACTCGGGCTCAGCCCCGGAAGACGACGAACTCCGCTTCGCCCGACCCCAGGGCTCGGACTCGACCTCGGCCACGGAAGACAGACTCGACCTCGACCTCGGAGGAGACTCCACATCGCCCAACCTAGGGCGCGGACCGACCACTTCAACGGGAGGCGCCATCATTTCCCTACCCCAAGCTGACTCAGGCTACGGGGAACAAGACCGGCGTCCCATCTGGCTCGCTCCGCCAGACAAGTAATGATGGCGCCCCGCACGCTCTATGACGATGGCGGCTCTCAGCCCCCTTACGGAAGCAAGAAGGACGTCAGCAAGGACTCGACAGCCCCGACAGCTGTCCTTCCGCCAGGCTTCAACGCTCCTCCGACGGCCACGACACCACACGAACCGGGTGCCAAAACCTCTC